>NC_086455.1:40270854-40870854 GCF_028390025.1 Pseudophryne corroboree
CATTATGCAACAAACTAGTGTGCTTAAAAATGTATGTCTTTACTTTGGACCACTATGAATCAAACAGTGCTAATTTTTTCTTTACTATTGGGCTGGTTACATTACAAACTTTAAGCTGTGCTTCGCTATTTCAGCTTTTTGACCCACCTTTTTTTTTTTTTTTTTTTACCCCTAGGCCAAAAGCTGCTGGAAGTGTAATGAACAGTTTATGAAGGAAAGGAAGGGTACGGTTCCATCTAACTCCATTTTTTTTTAAATAAAGTTCTGTTGAAAGCCTTTATAACAATTCACATATATGGGGGGGGGGGGGGAGGGGGAATCTATCATAGTATTAAGAGAGATAAAGTGGTGAGAGATAAAGCACTAACCAATCAGCTCCTAAGAGTCATTTTCAAACACAGCCTGTACAATGAGAGTAGGAGGCTGACTGGTTAGCGCTTTATCTCTCTCTCCATGCATTGATAAATACCGCTTTAGAAATCTGGAAGGCCCTTTAAAACTCCAAAACCTGTTACAATGAAGGTCATTAAAGCCTACTGCAAGTGTGGGGGTTGTAATAGGCTGTAAAAGACGTGGTGGACCACATCCAACCTACTGTACATATCCAGATTGCTGCTGTCATTCATCTATTTGCAGTACAAATTTCACGTTGTCCTACTATATTTCTGCCAGCGCTGCCCAACTGCAGAGTTTTGAATAAGATAAATCTGCAGCCATTAACGTCGAACATACTGTACAAGCTGCTTTCACCGGAAACCCTCAACAGCACCGGTATTAACCCTTATTTATATAATACCTGCATATTACATAGTGCTTTACATAGATAGTTTAACCACTCTACCACAAAAACATTAGCCTACCTGTATGTATCTCTGATCAACAAAAAGAACCCACACATACATAGGGAGAACATACAAGGCCACACAGAGTGCGCTAGTTGGAAAGGAACTACTGCTGCGAATATGCAATGCTAACAGTCATCATCCTAGTCCACCATGCTAACCACTGCATCACTGTGCCCTCCTCATAATAACCCCCATCTTGATATACTCCCTATCTAGGAGTTGCCACTGAGAAGAGGATTTTCTGTAGATCAGTGGTTCTCAACCTGGACCCTCAAGTTTGTCTATGTAGACAACTGGGATAATTACTGACCCAACAAAATATACTAACTCACCTGTGCATGATTAAAGACACAACCCACAACCTGTTGGGGGTACTTGAGAACCGGGAATAGAGAAGGCCTGCTTTAGACCTTTACTAATGCGGGGTACACACAATTTTTTTATTCTGTACAGCTGCCAAACAATAAGTTTCCAATTTGGCAAACAAGCATGACCAGAGGTTTGGCATGTGGGCTGCATGAATGAGATTTTGTGGCTACAATGGACCTCATTCCGAGTTGATCTCTCGCTAGCTGCTTTTAGCAGCAGTGCAAATGCTAGGCCGCCGCTCTCTGGGAGTGTATCTTAGCTTAGCAGAAGTGCGACCGAAAGGATCGCAAAACGGCATCTAAATTTTATCAAGCAGTTTCTGAGTAGCTGCAGACCTACTCCTACCTTGCGATCACTTCAGACTATTTAGTTCCTGTTTTGACGTCACGAACACACCCTGCGTTCGGACAGCCACACCCCCGTTTCCCCAGGCACACCTGTGTTTGTATCTGACACGCCTGCGTTTTTCAGCACACTCCCGGAAAACGGTCAGTTACCTCCCAGAAACACCCACTTCCTGTCAATCACTCAGCGGCCAGCATTGCGACTGATAAGCGTCGCTAGACCTTGTGTGAAACTGCATCGGCTGTTGTGAAAGTACGTCGCGCGTGCGCACTGCGCCCCATACGCATGCGCAGAACTGCCGCTCTTTTACCTAATCGCCGCGCTGCGAACGAAAGCAGCTAGCGATCAACTCGGAATGAGGGCCAATGTTCCCTGATGACTAACGGATGATTATCTGATGAATGATGCACAAAGCCAGTTATCCGTTGACAGGACAGAACATCAGATGGAATCCTCCAATGTAAATGGATCTTTATTCATTCCAGTTATAGTTAATGGCTCGCACAAAGTGGTTTCTGGTTAATTGGATCAAAATTTTGTCAAAAATTTCTATCAAAACCACTGCAAGTTTGGTGGGTATATTAGGTGGGGATCCGGTCTGAAGATCGACAGTATCTAGGTCGACAATGTTTAGGTCGACCACTATAGGTCGACAGTCACTAGGTCCACATGGATGGAAGGTCGACAGGGTTTCTAGGTCGACATGTGCTAGGTCGACGGGTCTAAAGGTCGACATGAGTTTTTCACATTTTTTTTTACTTTTTTTGAATTTTTTCATACTTAACGATCCACGTGGACTACGATTGGAACAGTAAAGTGTGCGGAGCGAAGCGAAGGCACTATGCCCGAAGCATGGCAAGCGAAGCGAGCCATGCGAGGGGATGCGGTGCACTAATTTGGGATCCCGGTCACTCTACGAAGAAAACGACACACAAAAAAAAAAAACTCATGTCGACCTTTAGACCTGTCGACCTAGAAACCCTGTCGACCTTCCATCCATGTCGACCTAGTGACTGTCGACCTATAGTGGTCGACCTAAACATTGTCGACCTAGATACTGTCGATTTGATGAACCACACCCATTAGGTGTACAACCCCCTACCTGCCATACGGAGCCATGAGAGAGAGGGCTGTAGTGCCACAGGGACTTTTTGGTTTAAATCAGAGATGCGTTTGGTGCAAGCAAATCCAGAATGTAAGTATTTTATATATGTTTGCTGAAAAAAAGAGTATTCTAAAACATGGTGCCAAGGCCACTTACCACCAGCTCAGCAAACATGGCATCAAGTTCATCAAGTGGTGGGACAGGCAACGCCAGCTCCATTGGTTGCAGGGCAAAATTGCTGTCATCGCGTAACCGGTATGTGATCTCCGGATGGTCATTGCTCCGGAAACAGCAGAATATGAAGGAGATCCCACGGTTACTCCTCTTCCTCGGAGCCATGGCCGAGAGTCTAGGAATCAGTTTCTACCCAAGAAATCCTACAAAAAGATAAAGTAGACGTATTAAAATTGTAAAGTGACACCATATATTAATAATTTGGCTCGGTTACGCAAATCAAAGGATTATTTAAGAATATTTCCCAAGGATTGAAAACTGCATTAAAAACAAAACCACTATACATTTGCTTTCATGGCCTAGATAAACGCTAATTGCTGAACTTGTATGTACATTTTATGGTGTGTCTTATTACAAAGTATATGGAAAGGTGGGGTAGAAACAACCAAACCATGCATATATTAGTAAAATGATTACATTCTCTTTCTCCTAATGGAAACAAACTTCATATTGGCAAGGCAGAAAGAAAATAGCCCATAAAACTCATTAACGAATATATCACGCATGATTTTTAATCAAACTGGCCCAACACCATACAATGTGAACCCTCGACCGATAATTACAGGTTGATTGGTCAATAACTTTAATTAGCACAAGCGAAGTTATTGGCCTGGAGGGTCTAGCAACAGCTTCAGTGCCTCCCCTCCAATCAGTGGAATGACCCTGCTCAGGACAGAAGCTCAAATTAAGACAGTAGGAATTCTGTACTACCATCTTCTAGATCGGAAAAATAACGTAGCTACAATTAGACGCTTATCCAATAATCACCAAAACAGAGTGAGACACAATGGGATTATACAATGTTATTTTTCAATGAACATCCAATAATGCCAGAATATTTAGCTCATAACCTGTAGAATATGATGTAGAATCTGGAAATGCTATCTGATCAATTTTAACAGTAAATTATTAACACCTTGACAGAAAGTGTCATATGAACGTTTTTTCAATTAACTAAATAGATGGTAGAAGAGCAATTCTTGGAACAGGTGTACGTGAAGAGCTGGTAAGCAAGCAGGTGTTCTTTTCTGGCTGTTAGCTGATAATGTAATCAGGCAGGTGGTAAATTCAGTTGGTAAAAGTCAGTTGAAGCCTCTTTGCATGTAGATGTATTAGGATGAAGAACATTTTTCTTCTAGAGCTTAAATATCAGTAACTGGGGGGGGGGGGGACCCAACACCCCTCCCCCACCCTTAATTCTATAATTTCCTGAGTTACATTATAGAACGTGAATAAGGCCAGCCCTTTTCCAGAAGAAACTGGCTTCTAGACTTAATGAACCTCCTTACGAATCCTCCGAAATAGGTAAACCCACTAATCTCCCCGACAGAATGGTCCTAGCTGAACCTTAGTATCACATAAGATAAAGCCAAGAAGTACAGATACCATCAAGTGGCTGTAAAATGGAAATCATCACCGGCTGAGGAACATTTTAGAGACTTTTGCTGGCGCTGGTCACATGGTCCACAGACACAAGAATTCTCTGGCAACTAGGAGTATTCCCTGAGGACCCAGACGAAAGAGGGCTATAAACTGGTTACATGATGTGTACGTAATCAATACTACATATTAACAGAACATGTTTTTACTCCCTCGGACAAACGGTCTTAAAGTCACCTTATTGGTCAGTATTCAGATATAAAGATCAACCAAATATATATTGTCCTATGTTCGAAGAACAAGAGAAATAGACCTGAAGTAGAGTACAGTAGGAAAGCACCCGTTCATTGCAGACAAAATGATTTCCATACTCTGTGCAGGTGACACCAGCGAACATGAGTTGAACTAATCTTCCCCAGAGGAAATTAACCAGCGAAACAGAAAAGCCAATTTGTTTGGTCAGTAGATACCGGAAAGCAAATAAACATGAATAACAATTTGAAATGTCAACGAATGATGGCTAATGCAAATCCAGATACGCTTTCATGGTGAATTCTCCTGCTTTTAACAGTTGTTTAATCATTGCGCATTACACGATGTTTAATTACTAAAAGGATGCAGGATGTCATTTTTTCCATTGTTAATGAAATGGGGACATCTTTATCTCGTTACTCTGAAAGTTGGCTTGAAGGCATTTGTCTAACATGAATAACTCGCAACACTAACAATTGGGATGACAGCTTAACACAAGCCAGCCGCAGCCCATTTAACCCTCTCGAGCATCAGGAAAGGGGACCTGTATGAACACTGTACACAGAGATAATGAACATTTCATTTTCAGAGAAATACAAAGGATATCCAAGGGTACCTGTTGTCTGCAACCATCAGAGCACAGGTTCTCAAACCCGGAACTCAGGGCCCCCAAACAGTTCATGGTTTTCCAGGTGTCTTCACAGAATCACAAGTGAAACAATTAGCGTCACCTGTGGATCATTTCAAAATGTGTTCATGAGCAATGACTATACCTGTGCACCTGTCAGGTGACCTAGGAAACGGGAACTGTTTGGGGTCCTGTGGACAGAGTCTGAGAACCACTGTGCTTGAGGCAGCGGTTTGTGGCCTGAATTAGTAGTCGTGAGAATTCAGTTAATAAATTCACTAATGCAGGGTCCATATATCGTTCGTTATATCGAAGGGAATATATCGTAAATGAAAAGGCGGGCATATACAGCCTATATGTCTGAACAACACTGTTTACAGAGCGACATACCAGATCAGCCCTGCAGCACAGCAGATGCAAATATATCCACAACTGGGACGGCAACTTAAAATGTTG
This sequence comes from Pseudophryne corroboree, assembly GCF_028390025.1. Classification (NCBI taxonomy): domain Eukaryota; kingdom Metazoa; phylum Chordata; class Amphibia; order Anura; family Myobatrachidae; genus Pseudophryne; species Pseudophryne corroboree. The sequence goes on from NC_086455.1 coordinate 40,276,469, forward strand.
TGACATATGACCCGACATATCAAGCAGACGATTGGCAAGTGTGTATAGCTTACCTATGCCGGCCACTCTGTCAGCGCAACAGCGGGTACATCTTTTAAGTGTGTATCAACATAACAATCGGTAAGGAACAGTACTCTAAACAGGAGGCTCAAATTTAAGTCACGGGATTCCCTCCTTATGTGCGGTGCTAGAATTTGTACCGTGAACTCGGAGGTCGTCTCTTCAGCATTATAAAATCCACCTTCCCACTTTCTTATTATAGGAGCATGATACCCCTCAGCTGCTCGTAACCTCATTAAAATGGACAACAGGATGTACATTCAAATTAAAAAATATAACAAATTGTAGAGGGATTAAAAAAAAGTATGTATGTGCTTAGCCTACTGTACTCTGCTTCTCACACCTCTATCCTCCGCTCTGCGGATCTCATATTCCTCTCAATACTCCACCATTACTAATCCCTCTGCCAATTGCTCCCTGTCCCACTTAAAATTACATTCAAACTCCTATCACTTATCTCCAAGGGCCTCAACCACTCTATACCTCCTGCCACATTCCCCCACACACTCCACAATGCCCATGACTTCTGCATTTCACCTTCCTGACCACCTACTCATGCTCCCAGCTCCAGGATTTCTCCTGTGCTGCTCCTATCCTCTGCAATGTCCTCCTGTGCTCTATCAGACACTCTCCCAGCCTTCACATCTGCTGTCAAAACTCCTCTCTCTACCCAAGCCTACCAACCCTTCCTCATATCGCTCTCGCTTCTGCAATCCTTCAACTCTGTCCTCCACTCTATGTCTACTCACAGGCCTTCTAGAACGTAAATGCTCTACTTCTGTGGTCACAACGTAATTATATAAGACACAGATTATATTCAGGTTGTTTATGCATCTCTGTGAAGATGAACCTGTCTAACTTTCTTCTTCAATGTACTTTCTCCTTCAGTCTACCATGTACTAGGTCAATTTTATGTATATGTACAGTATATATGTTTCATTCCCTATGTACAGTGGCACAAAACCCTTGCAGCACAGTATAAAATGTATATAGTGTGTGTGTGTGTGTGTGTGTGTGTGTGTGTGTGTGTGTGTGTGTGTCTGCGTGTGTGTGTCTGCGTGTGTGTGTCTGCGTGTGTGTGTCTGTGTGTGCGTGTGTGTGTGTGTGTGTGTGTCTGTGCGAGATTTACTCCAACCTATGGGGTATTTTCCAAACACTATATTATTTTTTTCTCTTATATCTAAGTCTGAAAAATTCTCAGAATAATGACTTGGGGGAGGAATTTAATTAGCTGCAGGGTTTACCCCGTACTAATAGCATACAGTAATTGCCTAAACTGCGGAATTAGGGTGTTTTTTTCCCCGCACGCAACCTGATTTTGGAGGATTTTACGCAGACTTTTCCTTGCAAATCATCGTCAGTCGGTCCCCGGGGGCTCGCCGCCTGGGAAACCCCACGAATTGAGTAAATCCAGCGAATCAATTAGTCGTGGGGTAAACCCCGCAGAAAGTGTCAGAGTTACAGCAAAAGTTTTTTTGTCTGAAAATGACTCCAGTCAACTCTAAGTCACTACTTGAGTTCATGTTCAGTGGTTAGGATGGTCAATCAGTTATGCATACTACAATGTTACCCAATTTACCCATCTTCAACCAGCCTGTTCTAGATCAGCCATCTTTACAACAGAATACATGAAAGGGCAATCCATAAAAATCTCCATTTGTGCAATCATAAACAACATTTAGGTATATCTAAAATAGTAATTCCTTTCAATGAACCATAATAAGGCAATGGCCTCTGCTCTTTATTTTGATTGTTTTACTCTGTAATCAGAGTCTGTTATAAAATAAATTCAAATCTATTTAAAACTCAGAGCAGGTAATCCACGGAGACATCTACTGTTCACCAACACAGAATCACTTATTTAGGAGTGAGCACCACTAGATGGTATTATCAGGCTATACAAAGCCATTGTGTATTAGGCCAGCTACCCCCTGGTGTTTTAATCACGGTTCCTAATTTGCATTTAGGGAAATGCAATTTATGTTAATGCGCATGAAAATAAAAGCCATTCTATTTCATGTGCCCATATCCATCTGCATTCATGCGGCAGAATTGTCTGACACTGCTTGTTCAATTTCAGTGCATTCAAAGCATGTCGCAGCACTTGAATAGCGACACTGATCTCTACGGGGGTGCAATGTGGACGTACCCACTAGGTGTGCACCATTTTTGTGCTGTAATTTGTTCTTATGTCAATGGCCCATTTATTTCAATGGCGTTCTGGGATATCTGTAGAATTTACGTAAAAATTAATTGATCGCTGACATGATTGGAGCTTCTTAGAATTGTTAATTAGTCCACACACCCATCAGTAAAGAATTAATGGATCCCTCCTGACGTGCAATCAAAAGGAGGGAGTGACCAGGACTCTCCTTATCGCAAAATAACTGGCAAAGGAGAGTCCTAATCAATACACTATTTGGCATGTTCATGTATAACCTGCATTCCAATTGTCTACCATTTTACCTGAGGCTGCTTTTCATGAAATCAGAAAGACCCCCACTCACTGTGTCCCTATTCTGGAGTAAGCCAGAGGCCACGGTGCCCATTTTTTACTGTATGGAGCACCTCCATTTCATATTAATTGACCATTCCTTTCAACATCACTACTTACATATAGCACACGTAATGGAATCTATTGATATAAAGGGCAAATTGCATAGAATAAGAAAAACCCTTGCTTTCCGGACACAGGGGGTTATTCAGGTTTATTAGCAAACCAAAAAAGTTAGCAATTGGGCAGAACCATGTTGCACTGCAGGTGGGACAGATATAACATGTGCAGAGAGACTTAGATTTGGGTGGGTTATATTGTTAATGTGCAGGGTAAAAACTGTCTGCTTTATTTTTACACTGCAATTTAGATTTCAGTTTGAACACACCACACCCAAATCAAACTCTCTGCACATGTTACATCTGCCCCGCCTGCACTGCACTGCACTGCACTGCACATGGTTTTGCCCACAAACACAGTCCCGCACATATCAGCAGGGAGTATAGCATATTGTGCTTGTAGGAGGTTTTCACGTGTGGCTTATACTTGTGTCTTTTGATGCAATTAGATAACTGCCCTTCTTAAAAATAAGTCCAATTTCATTGTAAGAAAAGTATTTTCGCCTATGTCCCATAGCTTTTGCAGTATTATACGTGTCCATGCGATTTGGGATTTGGACCTTCTGCACTACAACAATTGCAGAGACTTCCCCCTTCATGTTCAGTCAGTCAGTGAGAAGTTGGTTCTTCAACAGCTGGAGACCTGAAGGTTGCCCGTCCCTGGTGTGAATACAACACAATAAAAGCTTCTACTAATCTACATGTTGCATTACTCTGACATCAAACATCACTTTTGGCTGCACATCAGAGCATAGCAGTCAAAAGGGAGAAACAGTAATGCACGATAAAGAAAAAAAAAAACTGAAAATACAACAGAATAGTTAATACAATACAGGATTATGTTCTAAGATCAAACGCTCCATTTTTACGTTGGCCAGAGCACAGAGCTGGAGCAGTAGTCTAATTATGAAAAGGATGACAATCGCTGATCAGTTTTTTACCCCTACAAATCTTATGTAGGCAGGATCTAATCCGGATATTTCATCATGGCCTGTCCTCCAGTGTTATTAATGACCTTGCTGGTGACCTCATCTAGCCAATCAGTAGGGGACGTACACAGGGCAGTCGAGAGCCAGGCTGGGCCCAGGTACTTCTTAAGGGGCGTGGCCTAATCACAGGAGGTGTGGTCATGTACCCTTACAAAAATATACTGAAAAAAAAATAGTATTTTAAGTACTTCCATGGCCACACTAGCGTGTGCTGGGCTGAGGAGAAGAGTTGCAGCTGGTGCTGGCAGGTAAGGGGGAGGGGGCCTGGGCCCCTACTGGACCCTCACTGGGCCCCTCCATCAGACCTTGGCACGGGTAATTTGTACCCTCATCCCCCTCTCTCGGCACCACTGGACGTACACACTATTTTGCACTGAACTGTGCAGCAACCACTTGCATGAACAAGCCCCTAGGAACAGATAGATACTTACACAATACACAATTAAAAATTACAGAGGTACACGGTGGCACTTTGTTTTCTTACGACAGATTAATAATGAAATATATATTTGCAAGCAGGATTGTGTTATTTATTTCATGAGAATCTAGTTTGCCTAATTCTATTCTCTGTGCAACCAACAGTGCTGCCAATTTGACCATTTCCTCATACAAATTACAAGCCTGAAATATAACACGGATGACATCGTAAGCCAGTATTAACAGATACGTTAAAAGGTGAAGTGAACTATTGCGTAGGCTCCATATTGCTATTCCTCCAGGAAAGCTTTACTTCCTGTACTAAGATGGCCGCCGAGACTACTACTGAGCCTACTTGGGACTGTATGAGAGTGCTTCTTCCACTAAGCTCCAATAAGACCTGCAATTACCTGCAGATATATCTGCTGTTCCAGCACCCCACACCGCTACCCAGTACCCACATACACTCACCGGCTGGAGAGCTGTATGACACTCCACTCAAGCTCCGCTCCACCTACCAGAATATACAACAGTGAGTACGGCTGTAAAGTACATGCTTTAATAATATAACCACCCAAATGGTTAAGTATCTGGGTTATTTAAGTAGGCAACGTATGGCACTTCAGCTGTTGCGGTACGAGTAGTTGCAGCACAGCATTCTAGGGACACAAAATTGTGCTCTACAGTTTGTTTAAGCCTACTTTAGAGCTGATTTACCAATAGGGAAACATTTTATCAATGTGCTGCCTTGTACTTCTTCCAGTGCATCGCTAAATGTGTTTATGCAATATGAAACAAAAAAATAAGAATTTACTTACCGATAATTCTATTTCTCGGAGTCCGTAGTGGATGCTGGGGTTCCTGAAAGGACCATGGGGGATAGCGGCTCCGCAGGAGACAGGGCACAAAAAGTAAAGCTTTAGGATCAGGTGGTGTGCACTGGCTCCTCCCCCTATGACCCTCCTCCAAGCCTCAGTTAGGTACTGTGCCCGGACGAGCGTACACAATAAGGAAGGATTTATGAATCCCGGGTAAGACTCATACCAGCCACACCAATCACACTGTACAACCTGTGATCTGAACCCAGTTAACAGTATGATAACAGCGGAGCCTCTGAAAAGATGGCTCACAACAATAATAACCCGATTTTTGTAACTATGTACAAGTAATGCAGATAATCCGCACTTGGGATGGGCGCCCAGCATCCACTACGGACTCCGAGAAATAGAATTATCGGTAAGTAAATTCTTATTTTCTCTATCGTCCTAGTGGATGCTGGGGTTCCTGAAAGGACCATGGGGATTATACCAAAGCTCCCAAACGGGCGGGAGAGTGCGGATGACTCTGCAGCACCGAATGAGAGAACTCCAGGTCCTCCTTAGCCAGGGTATCAAATTTGTAGGATTTTACAAACGTGTTTGCCCCTGACTAAATAGCCGCTCGGCAAAGTTGTAAAGCCGAGACCCCTCGGGCAGCCGCCCAAGATGAGCCCACCTTCCTTGTGGAATGGGCATTTACATATTTTGGCTGTGGCAGGCCTGCCACAGAATGTGCAAGCTGAATTGTATTACACATCCAACTAGCAAAAGTCTGCTTAAAAGCAAGAGCACCCAGTTTGTTGGGTGCATACAGGATAACAGCAAGTCAGTTTTCCTGACTCCAGCCGTCCTGGAACCTATATTTTCAGGGCCCTGACCACATCTAGCAACTTGGAGTCCTCCAAGTCCCTAGTAGGCGCAAGACACCACAATAAGCTGGTTCAGGTGAAACACTGACACCACCTTAGGGAGAGAACTGGGGACGAGTCCGCAGCTCTGCCCTGTCCGAATGGACAAACAGATATGGGCTTTTTTGAGAAAAAAACCACCAATTTGACACTCGCCTGGTCCAGGCCAGGTCCAAGAGCATGTTCACTTTTCATGTGAGATGCTTCAAATCCACAGATTTGACTGGTTTTAAACCAATGTGTTTTGAGGAATCCCAGAACTACGTTGAGATCCCACAGTGCCACTGGAGGCACAAAAGGGGGTTGTATATGCAATACTCCCTTGACAAACTTCTGGACTTCAGGAACTGAAGCCAATTCTTTCTGGAAGAAAAATCGACAGGGCCGAAATTTGAACCTTAATGGACCCCAATTTGAGGCCCATAGACACTCCTGTTTGCAAGAAATGCAGGAATCGACCGAGTTGAAATTTCTTCGTGGGGCCTTCCTGGCCTCACACCACGCAACATATTTTCGCCACATGTGGTGATAATGTTGTGCGGTCACCTCCTTTCTGGCTTTGACCAGGGTAGGAATGACCTCTTCCTGAATGCCTTTTCCCTTAGAATCCGGCGTTCCACCGCCATGCCGTCAAACGCAGCTGCGGTAAGTCTTGGAACAGACATGGTACTTGCTGAAAACAAGTCCCTTCTTAGCGGCAGAGTCCATAAGTCCTCTGTGAGCATCTCTTGAAGTTCCGGGTACCAAGTCCTTCTTGGTCAATCCGGAGCCATGAGTATAGTTCTTACTCCTCTACGTCTTATAATTCTCAGTACCTTAGGTATGAAAAGCAGAGGATGGAACACATACACCGACTGGTACACCCACGGTGTTACCAGAACGTCCACAGCTATTGCCTGAGGGTCTCTTAACCTGGCGCAATACCTGTCCCGTTTTTTGTTCAGACGGGACGCCATCATGTCCACCTTTGTTAATTCCCAACGGTTTACAATTATGTGGAAAACTTCCCCATGAAGTTCCCACTCTGCCGGGTGGAGGTCGTGCCTACTGAGGAAGTCTGCTTCCCAGTTTCCATTCCCGGAATGAAACACTGCTGACAGTGCTATCACATGATTTTCCGCCCAGCGAAAAGTCCTTGCAGTTTTTGCCACTGCCCTCCTGCTTCTTGTGCCGCCCTGTCTATTTACGTGGGCGACTGCCGTGATGTTTTATCCCACTGGATCAATACCGGCTGACCTTGAAGCAGAGGTCTTGCTAAGCTTAGAGCATTATAAATTTACCCTTAGCTATATTTATGTGGAGAAAAATCTCCAGACTGGATCACACTCCCTGGAAATTTTTTCCTTGTGTGACTGCTCCCCAGCCTCTCGGGCTGGCCTCCGTGGTCACCAACATCCAAAACTGAATGCCGAATCTGCGGCCCTCTAGAAGATGAGCACTCTGTAACCACCACAGGAGAGACACCCTTGTCCTTGGATATAGGGTTATCCGCTGATGCATCTGAAGATGCGATCCGGACCATTTGTCCAGCAGATCCCACTGAAAAGTTCTTGCATGAAATCTGCCGACTGGAATTGCTTTGAAGGAAGTCACCATTTTTTTACCATGGCCCTTGTGCAATGATGCACTGATTTTAGGAGGTTCCTGACTAGCTCGGATAACTCCCTGGCTTTCTCTTCCGGGAGAAACACCTTTTTCTGGACTGTGTCCAGAATCATCCCTAAGCACAGGAGACTTGTTGTCGGGATCAGCTGCGATTTTGGAATATTTAGAATCCACCCCTGCTGTTGTAACAGTATCCGAGATAGTGCTACTCCGACCTCCAACTGTTCCCTGGACTTTGCCCTTATCAGGAGATCGTCCAAGTAAGGGATAATTAAGACGCCTTTTCTTCGAAGAAGAACCATCATTTCGGCCATTACCTTGGTAAAGACCCGGGGTGCCGTAGACAATCCAAACGGCAGCGTCTGAAACTGATAGTGACAGTTCTGTACCACGAACCTGAGGTACCCTTCGTGATAAGGGCAAATTTGGGACATGGAGGTAAGCATCCCTGATGTCTCGGGACACCAGATAGTCCCCTTCTTCCCGGTTCGTTATCACTGCTCTGAGTGACTCCATCTTGATTTGAACCTTTGTAAGTGTTCAAATTTTTTTTTTTTTTTTTTTAGATTTAGAATAGGTCTCACCTAGCCTTCTGGCTTCAGTACCACAATATAGTGTGGAATAATACCCCCTTTTCTTGTTGTAGGAGGGGTAATTTAATTATCACCTGCTGGGAATACAGCTCGTGAATTTTTTCCCATACTGCCTCCTTGTCGGAGGGAGACCTTGATAAAGCAGACTTCAGGAGCCTGCGCAGGGGAAACGTCTCGACATTCCAAACTGTACCCCTGGGATACTACTTGTAGGATCCAGGGGTCCTGTACGGTCTCAGCGTCATGCTGAGAGCTTGTCAGAAGCGGTGGAACGCTTCTGTTCCTGGGAATGGGCTGCCTGCTGCAGTCTTCTTCCCTTTCCTCTATCCCTGGGCAGATATGACTCTTATAGGGACGAAAGGACTGAAGCTGAAAAGACGGTGTCTTTTTCTGCAGAGATGTGACTTAGGGTAAAAACGGTGGATTTTCCAGCAGTTGCCGTGGCCACCAGGTCCGATGGACCGACCCCAAATAACTCCTCTTCCTTTATACGGCAATACACCTTTGTGCCGTTTGGAATCTGCATCACCTGACCACTGTCGTGTCCATAAACATCTTCTGGCAGATATGGACATCGCACTTACTCTTGATGCCAGAGTGCAAATATCCCTCTGTGCATCTCGCATATATAGAAATACATCCTTTAAATGCTCTATAGTCAATAAAATACTGTCCCTGTCAAGGGTATCAATATTTTTAGTCAGGGAATCCGACCAAGCCACCCCAGCTCTGCACATCCAGGCTGAGGCGATCGCTGGTCGCAGTATAACACCAGTATGTGTGTATATACTTTTTATGATATTTTTCCAGCCTCCTGTCAGCTGGCTCCTTGAGGACGGCCCTATCTATAGACGGTACCGCCACTTGTTCTGATAAGCGTGTGAGCGCCTTATCCACCCTAAGGGGTGTTTCCCAACGCGCCCTAACTTCTGGCGGGAAAGGGTATACCGCCCATATTTTCTATCGGGGGGAACCCACGCATCATCACACACTTCATTTAATTTATCTGATTCAGGAAAAACTACGGTAGTTTTTTCACATCCCACATAATACCCTCTTTTGTGGTACTTGTAGTATCAGAAATATGTAACACCTCCTTCATTGCCCTTAACGTGTGGCCCTAATAAGGAATACGTTTGTTTATTCACCGTCGACACTGGATTCAGTGTCCCTGTCTGTGTCTGTGTCGACCGACTAAAGTAAACGGGCGTTTTAAAACCCCTGACGGTGTTTTTGAGACGTCTGGACCGGTACTAATTGTTTGTCGGCCGTCTCATGTCGTCAACCGACCTTGGCGCGTGTTGACATTATCACGTAATTCCCTAAATAAGCCATCCATTCCGGTGTCGACTCCCTAGAGAGTGACATCACCATTACAGGCAATTGCTCCGCCTCCTCACCAACATCGTCCTCATACATGTCGACACACACGTACCGACACACAGCACACACACAGGGAATGCTCTGATAGAGGACAGGACCTACTAGCCCTTTGGAGAGACAGAGGGAGAGTTTGCCAGCACACACCAAAAACGCTATAATTATATAGGGACAACCTTATATAAGTGTTTTCCCTTATAGCATTTTTTTTTTTATATATTTCTAACGCCAAATTAGTGCCCCCCCTCTCTGTTTTAACCCTGTTTCTGTAGTGCAGTGCAGGGGAGAGCCTGGGAGCCTTCCCTCCAGCCTTTCTGTGAGGGAAAATGGCGCTGTGTGCTGAGGAGATAGGCCCCGCCCCTTTTTCGGCGGCCTCGTCTCCCGCTCTTAACGGATTCTGGCAGGGGTTAAATATCTCCATATAGCCCCCGGAGGCTATATGTGAGGTATTTTTAGCCAAAAAAGGTTTTCATTTGCCTCCCAGGGCGCCCCCCTCCCAGCGCCCTGCACCCTCAGTGACTGCCGTGTGAAGTGTGCTGAGAGGAAAATGGCGCACAGCTGCAGTGCTGTGCGCTACCTTAAGAAGACTGAGGAGTCTTCTGCCGCCGATTCTGGACCTCTTCTCGTTTCAGCATCTGCAAGGGGGCCGGCGGCGAGGCTCCGGTGACCATCCAGGCTGTACCTGTGATCGTCCCTCTGGAGCTAATGTCCAGTAGCCAAGAAGCCAATCCATCCTGCACGCAGGTGAGTTCACTTCTTCTCCCCTAAGTCCCTCGTTGCAGTGATCCTGTTGCCAGCAGGACTCACTGTAAAATAAAAAACCTAAGCTAAACTTTTCTAAGCAGCTCTTTAGGAGAGCCACCTAGATTGCACCCTTCTCGGCCGGGCACAAAAATCTAACTGAGGCTTGGAGGAGGGTCATAGGGGGAGGAGCCAGTGCACACCACCTGATCCTAAAGCTTTACTTTTTGTGCCCTGTCTCCTGCGGAGCCGCTATCCCCCATGGTCCTTTCACGAACCCCAGCATCCACTAGGACGATAGAGAAATAAGAATTTACTTACCGATAATTCTATTTCTCATAGTCCGTAGTGGATGCTGGGGACTCCGAAAGGACCATGGGGAATAGCGGCTCCGCAGGAGACTGGGCACAAAAGTAAAAGCTTTAAGACTACCTGGTGTGCACTGGCTCCTCCCCCTATGACCCTCCTCCAAGCCTCAGTTAGGATACTGTGCCCGGACGAGCGTACACAATAAGGAAGGATTTTGAATCCCGGGTAAGACTCATACCAGCCACACCAATCACACCGTACAACTTGTGATCTGAACCCAGTTAACAGCATGATAACAGAGGAGCCTCTGAAAAGATGGCTCACAACATTAATAACCCGATTTTTTGTAACAATAACTATGTACAAGTATTGCAGACAATCCGCACTTGGGATGGGCGCCCAGCATCCACTACGGACTATGAGAAATAGAATTATCGGTAAGTAAATTCTTATTTTCTCTGACGTCCTAGTGGATGCTGGGGACTCCGAAAGGACCATGGGGATTATACCAAAGCTCCCAAACGGGCGGGAGAGTGCGGATGACTCTGCAGCACCGAATGAGAGAACTCCAGGTCCTCCTCAGCCAGGATATCAATTTTGTAGAATTTAGCAAACGTGTTTGCCCCTGACCAAGTAGCTGCTCGGCAAAGTTGTAAAGCCGAGACCCCTCGGGCAGCCGCCCAAGATGAGCCCACTTTCCGTGTGGAATGGGCTTTTACAGATTTTGGCTGTGGCAGGCCTGCCACAGAATGTGCAAGCTGAATTGTACTACAAATCCAACGAGCAATAGTCTGCTTAGAAGCAGGAGCACCCAGCTTGTTGGGTGCATACAGGATAAACAGCGAGTCAGATTTTCTGACTCCAGCCGTCCTGGAAACATATATTTTCAGGGCCCTGACTACGTCCAGCAACTTGGAATCCTCCAAGTCCCTAGTAGCCGCAGGCACCACAATAGGCTGGTTTAAGTGAAATGCTGAAACCACCTTAGGGAGAAATTGAGGACGAGTCCTCAATTCTGCCCTGTCCGTATGAAAAATTAGGTAAGGGCTTTTATAGGATAAAGCCGCCAATTCTGAGACACGCCTGGCTGAGGCCAGGGCTAACAGCATTACCACTTTCCATGTGAGATATTTTAAGTCCACAGTGGTGAGTGGTTCAAACCAATGTGATTTTAGGAACCCCAAAACTACATTGAGATCCCAAGGTGCCACTGGAGGCACAAAAGGAGGCTGTATATGCAGTACCCCCTTGACAAACGTCTGAACTTCAGGAACTGACGCTAGTTCTTTTTGGAAGAAAATTGACAGGGCCGAAATTTGAACCTTAATGGACCCTAATTTTAGGCCCATAGACTGTCCTGTTTGCAGGAAATGCAGGAAACGACCCAGTTGAAATTCCTCTGTAGGGGCCTTCCTGGCCTCACACCACGCAACATATTTACGCCAAATACGGTGATAATGTTGCACAGTTACATCCTTCCTGGCTTTGATCAGGGTAGGGATGACTTCATCCGGAATGCCTTTTTCCTTCAGGATCCGGCGTTCAACCGCCATGCCGTCAAACGCAGCCGCGGTAAGTCTTGGAACAGACATGGTCCCTGCTGGAGCAGGTCCTTTCTTAGAGGTAGAGGCCACGGGTCTTCCGTGAGCATCTCTTGAAGTTCCGGGTACCAAGTCCTTCTTGGCCAATCCGGAGCCACGAGTATAGTCCTTACTCCTCTCCTTCTTATGATTCTCAGTACCTTGGGTATGAGAGGCAGAGGAGGGAACACATACACTGACTGGTACACCCACGGTGTTACCAGAGCGTCCACAGCTATTGCTTGAGGGTCCCTTGATCTGGCGCAATATCTGTCCAGTTTTTTGTTGAGGCGGGACGCCATCATGTCCACCTTTGGTTTTTCCCAAAGGTTCACAATCATGTGGAAGACTTCTGGGTGAAGTCCCCACTCCCCCGGGTGGAGATCGTGTCTGCTGAGGAAGTCTGCTTCCCAGTTGTCCACTCCCGGAATGAACACTGCTGACAGTGCTATCACATGATTTTTCGCCCAGCGAAGAATCCTTGCAACTTCCGTCATTGCCCTCCTGCTTCTTGTGCCGCCCTGTCTGTTTACGTGGGCGACTGCCGTGATGTTGTCCGACTGGATCAGCACCGGCTGACCCTGAAGCAGAGGCCTTGCCTGACTTAGGGCATTGTAAATGGCCCTTAGTTCCAGGATATTTATGTGAAGTGACGTTTCCATGCTTGACCACAAGCCCTGGAAATTTCTTCCCTGTGCGACTGCTCCCCAGCCTCTCAGGCTGGCATCCGTGGTCACCAGGACCCAGTCCTGAATGCCGAATCTGCGGCCCTCTAGAAGATGAGCACTCTGCAACCACCACAGGAGAGACACCCTTGTCCTTGGAGACAGGGTTATCCGCTGATGCATTTGAAGATGCGATCCGGACCATTTGTCCAGCAGATCCTACTGAAAAGTTCTTGCGTGGAATCTGCCGAATGGAATCGCTTCGTAAGAAGCCACCATTTTTCCCAGGACCCTTGTGCATTGATGCACTGACACTTGGCCTGGTTTTAGGAGGTTCCTGACTAGGTCGGATAACTCCCTGGCTTTCTCCTCCGGGAGAAACACCTTTTTCTGTACGGTGTCCAGAATCATCCCTAGGAACAGCAGACGTGTCGTCGGAATCAGCTGCGATTTTGGAATATTTAGAATCCATCCGTGCTGTCGTAGTACTACTTGAGATAGTGCTACTCCGACCTCTAACTGTTCTCTGGACCTTGCCCTTATCAGGAGATCGTCCAAGTAAGGAATAATTAAGACGCCTTTTCTTCGAAGAAGAATCATCATTTCGGCCATTACCTTGGTAAAGACCCGGGGTGCCGTGGACAATCCAAACGGCAGCGTCTGAAACTGATAGTGACAGTTCTGTACCACAAACCTGAGGTACCCTTGGTGAGAAGGGTAAATTGGGACATGGAGGTAAGCATCCTTGATGTCCAGAGACAACATATAGTCCCCTTCTTCCAGGTTCGCTATCACTGCTCTGAGTGATTCCATCTTGAATTTGAACCTTTGTATGTAAGTGTTCAAGGATTTCAGATTTAAAATAGGTCTGAGAATTTAAGAATTTACTCACCGGTAATTCTATTTCTCGTAGTCCGTAGTGGATGCTGGGCGCCCATCCCAAGTGCGGATTGTCTGCAATACTTGTATATAGTTATTGCTTAACTAAAGGGTTATTGTTGAGCCATCTGTTGAGAGGCTCAGTTGTTATCATACTGTTAACTGGGTATTGTATCACGAGTTGTACGGTGTGATTGGTGTGGCTGGTATGAGTCTTACCCGGGATTCAAAATCCTTTCCTAATTGTGTCAGCTCTTCCGGGCACAGTATCCTAACGGAGGTCTGGAGGAGGGGCATAGAGGGAGGAGCCAGTGCACACCAGTAGTCTAAAGCTTTCTTTATAGTTGTGCCCAGTCTCCTGCGGAGCCGCTATTCCCCATGGTCCTTATGGAGTCCCAGCATCCACTACGGACTACGAGAAATAGAATTACCGGTGAGTAAATTCTTATTATCTCTCATGTTTCTTTCCCTGTTGTAGGAGGGGTACCTTGATTATCACCTGCTGGGAATACAGCTTGTGAATGGCTTCCAATACCGCCTCCCTGTCGGGGGGAGACGTTGGTAAAGCAGACTTCAGGAACCGGCGAGGGGGAGACGTCTCGAATTCCAATTTGTACCCCTGAGATACTACCTGCAGGATCCAGGGGTCCACTTGCGAGTGAGCCCACTGCGCGCTGAAATTCTTGAGACGGGCCCCCACCGTGCCTGAGTCCGCTTGTAAGGCCCCAGCGTCATGCTGAGGACTTGGCAGAAGCGGGGGAGGGCTTCTGTTCCTGGGAAGAGGCTGTCTGCTGCAGTCTTTTTCCCCTTCCTCTGCCCCGGGGCAGATACGAGTGGCCTTTTGCCCGCTTGCCCTTATGGGGACGAAAGGACTGAGCCTGAAAAGACGGTGTCTTTTTCTGCTGAGAGGTGACCTGGGGTAAAAAGGTGGATTTCCCAGCCGTTGCCGTGGCCACCAGGTCCGATAGACCGACCCCAAATAACTCCTCCCCTTTATACGGCAATACTTCCATATGCCGTTTGGAATCCGCATCACCTGACCACTGTCGCGTCCATAACCCTCTTCTGGCAGAAATGGACAGCGCACTTACTCTTGATGCCAGAGTGCAAATATCCCTCTGTGCATCTCTCATATATAGAAATGCATCCTTTAAATGCTCTATAGTCAATAATATATTGTCCCTGTCCAGGGTATCAATATTTTCAGTCAGGGAATCCGACCAAGCCACCCCAGCACTGCACATCCAGGCTGAGGCGATTGCTGGTCGCAGTATAATACCAGTATGTGTGTATATACTTTTTTGGATATTTTCCAGCTTCCTATCAGCTGGTTCCTTGAGGGCGGCCGTATCAGGAGACGGTAACGCCACTTGTTTTGATAAGCGTGTGAGCGCCTTATCTACCCTAGGGGGCGTTTCCCAACGCGCCCTAACCTCTGGCGGGAAAGGGTATAATGCCAATAATTTTTTAGAAATTAGCAGTTTTTTATCGGGGGAAACCCACGCTTCATCACACACCTCATTTAATTCATCTGATTCAGGAAAAACTACGGGTAGTTTTTTCACACCCCACATAATACCCTTTTTTGTGGTACTTGTAGTATCAGAAATGTTCAAAACCTCCTTCATTGCCGTGATCATGTAACGTGTGGCCCTACTGGAAAATACGTTTGTTTCCTCACCGTCGACACTGGAGTCAGTGTCCGTGTCTGGGTCTGTGTCGACCACCTGAGGTAACGGGCGCTTTAGAGCCCCTGACGGTGTTTGAGACGCCTGTACAGGTATTAACTGATTTGCCGGCTGTCTCATGTCGTCAACAGTCTTTTGTAAAGTGCTGACACTATCACGTAATTCCTTCCATAAGACCATCCAGTCAGGTGTCGACTCCCTAGGGGGTGACATCACTAATACAGGCAATTGCTCCGCCTCCATACCATTTTCCTCCTCATACATGTCGACACAACGTACCGACACACAGCACACACACAGGGAATGCTCTGATAGAGGACAGGACCCCACTAGCCCTTTGGGGAGACAGAGGGAGAGTTTGCCAGCACACACCAGAGCGCTATATATATATATATATATATATATATATATATATATATATATATATATATATATATATATATATATATATATATATATATATATATATATATATATATATATATACATACAGGGATAACCTTATATAAGTGTTTTTCCCTTATATAGCTGCTGTATAGATTTATCTGCCAAATTAG
Source organism: Pseudophryne corroboree (assembly GCF_028390025.1). Classification (NCBI taxonomy): domain Eukaryota; kingdom Metazoa; phylum Chordata; class Amphibia; order Anura; family Myobatrachidae; genus Pseudophryne; species Pseudophryne corroboree. Next base: position 40,292,271 of record NC_086455.1, read on the forward strand.
TGCCCCCCCTCTCTTTGTTTTACCCTGTTTCTGTAGTGCAGGACTGCAGGGGAGAGTCAGGGAGCTTCCCTCCAACGGAGCTGTGAGGAAAAATGGCGCCAGTGTGCTGAGGAGATAGGCTCCGCCCCCTTCTCGGCGGCCGTTCTCCCGCTTTTTTATGGAAAAACAGGCATGAGTTAAATGCATCCATATAGCCCAGGAGCTATATGTGATGCATTTTTTGCCCCCTAAGGTGTTTATATTGCGTCTCAGGGCGCCCCCACCCAGCGCCCTGCACCCTCAGTGACCGGAGTGTGAAGTGTGCTGAGAGCAATGGCGCACAGCTGCGGTGCTGTGCGCTACCTTATTGAAGACAGGACGTCTTCTGCCGCCGATTTTTCCGGACCTCTTCTGCTCTTCTGGCTCTGTAAGGGGGACGGCGGCGCGGCTCTGGGACCCATCCATGGCTGGGCCTGTGATCGTCCCTCTGGAGCTAATGTCCAGTAGCCTAAGAAGCCCAATCCACTCTGCACGCAGGTGAGTTCGCTTCTTCTCCCCTTAGTCCCTCGATGCAGTGAGCCTGTTGCCAGCAGGTCTCACTGAAAATAAAAAACCTAAAACTAAACTTTTTTCTAAGCAGCTCAGGAGAGCCACCTAGACTGCACCCTTCTCGTTCGGGCACAAAAATCTAACTGAGGCTTGGAGGAGGGTCATAGGGGGAGGAGCCAGTGCACACCAGGTAGTCTTAAAGCTTTTACTTTTGTGCCCAGTCTCCTGCGGAGCCGCTATTCCCCATGGTCCTTTCGGAGTCCCCAGCATCCACTAGGACGTCAGAGAAATAATCTTAGAGAAAACCATCTTACACAAGCTACAGACAGGGCAGTGCTGGGAAAACAAGCTGCAATGTGGATGCATCCAATTTTGCTGTGGCCACTGGCCTTTCCCAGTGGACAAACCCGATGTCCTGCAACATGATGGCACAGTGGTTAGCATTCCTAACTCAAATAGTTGAAGTCATTGATTAAAATACAACGAAGGCCCCATCTGCGTAAAGTGTGCATTTTCTCCCCGCACTTGAGTGGGCGTCCTCATCCAATCAAAACACAAACGCTAGGTTAATTGGCTTTGGACAAAAAAAATAAGGGTGTGTGTGTGTGTGTCCATGTAGCAGGGAATATAGAGGGTTTCGTTAGAAAACCAAAAAGGCACACTAATGGGCAAAACCATGTTGTACTGCTGGTGGGGCAGATGTAACATGTGCAGAGAGAGTTAGATTTGGGTGGGTTATGATATGGTTTCTGTGCAGGGTAAGTACTGGCTGCTGTATTCTTACGCTGCAATTTAGGTTTTAGTTTGAACCTACCCCGTCCAAATCTAACTCTCTCTGCACATGTTACATCTGCCCCACCTGCAGTGCACATGGTTTTGCCCATTAGTCTGCTTTTTCGGTTTGCTAACAAAACTGTGTAAGGCCCATAGACTGTAAGCTCCACTGGGACAGGGACTGATGTAAACAAACAATGGGGCAGATGTATTAACCTGGAAAAGGCATAAGGAAGTGATAAACCAGTGATCTGTGCAAGGTGATAAACACACCAGCCAATCAGCTCCAATATGTAAATTAACAGTTAGGAGGTGATTGGCTGGTGTGTGTATCACCTTGCACATATCACTGGTTTATCACTTCCTTATGCCATCTCCAGGTTAATACATCTGCCCCATTATTCCCTGCAAAGGCCTGTGGAATATGCAAGAGATATATACAGTAATAACTTTTCTCTATCGTCCTAAGTGGATGCTGGGGTTCCTGAAAGGACCATGGGGAATAGCGGCTCCGCAGGAGACAGGGCACAAAAAAGTAAAGCTTTTACCAGATCAGGTGGTGTGCACTGGCTCCTCCCCCTATGACCCTCCTCCAGACTCCAGTTAGATTTTGTGCCCGAACGAGAAGGGTGCAATCTAGGTGGCTCTCCTAAAGAGCTGCTTAGAGAAAGTTTAGCTTAGGTTTTTTACTTTACAGTGAGTCCTGCTGGCAACAGGATCACTGCAACGAGGGACTTAGGGGAGAAGTAGTGAACTCACCTGCGTGCAGAGTGGATTTGCTGCTTGGCTACTGGACACTAGCTCCAGAGGGACGATCACAGGTACAGCCTGGATGGTCACCGGAGCCGCGCCGCCGGCCCCCTTGCAGACGCTGAAGAGAGAAGAGGTCCAAAATCGGCGGCTGAAGACTCCTGAGTCTTCATAAAGGTAGCGCACAGCACTGCAGCTGTGCGCCATTTTCCTCTCAGCACACTTCACACAACAGTCACTGAGGGTGCAGAGCGCTGGGGGGGGGCGCTCTGAGAGGCAAATAAAAACCTTATTAGAGGCAAAAAATACCTCACATATAGCCCACAGAGGCTATATGGAGATATTTAACCCCTGCCTAACTTCAAAAATAGCGGGAGACGAGCCCGCCGAAAAAGGGGCGGGGCCTATCTCCTCAGCACACAGCGCCATTTTCTCTCACAGAAAAGCTGGAGAGAAGGCTCCCAGGCTCTCCCCTGCACTGCACTACAGAAACAGGGTTAAAACAGAGAGGGGGGGCACTGATTTTGGCGATATTGTATATATATAAAAGATGCTATAAGGGAGAAACACTTATATAAGGTTGTCCCTATATAATTATAGCGTTTTTGGTGTGTGCTGGCAGACTCTCCCTCTGTCTCCCCAAAGGGCTAGTGGGTCCTGTCCTCTGTCAGAGCATTCCCGGTGTGTGTGCTGTGTGTCGGTACGTGTGTGTCGACATGTATGAGGACGATGTTGGTGAGGAGGCGGAGAAATTGCCTGTAATGGTGATGTCACTCTCTAGGGAGTCGACACCGGAATGGATGGCTTATTTAGAGAATTACGTGAGAATGTCAACACGCTGCAAGGTCGGTTGACGACATGAGACGGCCGACAATCTATTAGGACCGGTCCAGGCGTCTCAGAAACACCGTCAGGGGTTTTAAAAACGCCCATTTACCTCAGTCGGTCGACACAGACACAGACACGGACACTGAATACAGTGTCGACGGTGAATAAACAAACGTATTTCTCATTAGGGCCACACGTTAAGGGCAATGAAGGAGGTGTTACGTGTTTCTGATACTACAAGTACCACAAGAAAGGGTATTATGTGGGAGTGAAAAAACTACCTGTAGTTTTTCCTGAATCAGATAAAATAAAATGAAGTGTGTGAGGATGCGTAGGGTTACCCCGATAGCAAATATTGGCGTTATACCCTTTCCCGCCAGAAATTAGGGTACGTTGGGAAACACCCCTTAGGGTGATAAGGCGCTCACACGCTTATCAAGTGGCGTTACCGTCTCCAGATACGGCCGCCCTCAAGGAGCCAGCTGATAGGAAGCTGGAAAAATATCCTAAAAAGTATATACACACACATACGGTGGTTATACTGCGACCAGCGATCGCCATCAGCCTGGAGATGCAGTGCTGGGTTGGCTTGGTCGGATTCCCTGACTGAAAATATTTTATTCATGTAGAGCATTTAATAGGATGCATTCTATATATATGTATGTGAGATGCACAGAGGGATATTTGCTCTCTGGCATCAAGATAAGTGCGTTGTCCATATCTCCCAGAAGATGTCAGGGACACGACAGTGGTCAGGTGATACAGATCCCATACGGCAGATGGAAGTATTGCTGTATAAAGGGAAGGAGTTATTTGGGGGTCGGTCCATCGGACCTGGGGACCACAGCAACAGCTGGGAAATCCAACCTTTTTTACCCCAAGTTACATCTCAGCTAAAAAAGACACCGTCTTTTCAGCCTCAATCTTTCCTTTCCCATGAGGGCATGCAGGCAAAAGGCCAGTCATATCTGCCCAGACATAGAGGTAAGGGAAGTAGACTGCAGCAGGCAGCCCTTTCCCAGGAAAAGAAGCCCTCCACCGCGTCTGCCAAGTCCTCAGCATGACGCTGGGGCCGTGCAAGCGGACTCAAGGTGGGGGGGTAGTCTCAAGAGTCTCAGGGCGCAGTGGGATCACTCGCAAGTTGACCCCTAGATCGTACGAGTATTATCCCAGGGGTAAAGATTGGAGAGTCGAGACATCTTCTCCTCGCAGGTTCCTGAAGTCTGCTTTACCAACGGCTCCCTCCGACAGGGAGGCAGCATTGGAAACAATTCACAAGCTGTATATCCAGCAGGTGATAATCAAAGTACCCCTCCTACGACAAGGAAAAGGGTATTATTTTTCCACACTATATGGTGGTACTGAAGCCAGACGGCTTGGTGACACAGTCTAAATCTAAAATGTTTTGAACACTTACATAAAAGGTTCAAATCGAGATAAAGTCACTCAGAGCAGTGATAGCGAACCGGAAAAAAGGGGACTATATGGTGTCCCTGGACATCAAGGATTACCTCCATGTCCAAATTTTGTCCTTCTCATCAAGGGTACCTCTGGTTCGTGGTACAGAACTGTCAATATCAGTTTCAGACGATGCCGTTTGAATTATCCACGGCACCCCGGGCCTTTTTACCAAGGTAATGGCCGAAAAGATGTTTCTTCAAAGAAAAAAGGCATCTAAATTATCCCTTACTTGCACGACCTAAAAAGGGCAAGTTCCAGAGAACAGTTGGAGGTCGGAAGAGCACTATCTAAAGTAGTTCTTCGACGGCACGACTGGATTCTAAATATTCCAAGAATCGCAGCTGTTTTCCGACGATACGTCTGCTGTTCCTAGGGATGATTCTGGACACGGTTCAGAAAAAGGTTTTTCTTCCCGAGGAAAAAGCCAAGGAGTTATCCGACCTGTCAGGAACCTCCTAAAACCAGGAAAGGTGTCTGTACATCAATGCACAAGAGTCCTGGGAAAAATGGTGGCTTTTTACGAAGCAATTCCATTCGACAGATTCCATGCAAGAATTTTCCAAAGGGATCTGTTGGACAAATGGTCAGGGTCGCATCCTCAGATGCACCTGCGAATAACCCTGTCGCCAAGGACAAGGGTATATCTTCTGTGGTGGTTGCAAAAGGCTCATCTATTGGAGGGCCGCAGATTCGGCATACAGGATTTGATCCTGGTGACCACGGACGCCAGCCTGAGAGGCTGGGGAGCAGTCACACAAGGAAGAAACTTCCAGGGGGTATGGACGAACCTGGAAAAGTCTCTTCACATAAACATTCTGGTACTAAGAGCAATCTAAAATGCTCTAAGCCAGGCGGAACCACTCCTGCAAGGAAAACCGGTGTTGATTCAGTCGGACAACATCACGGCGGTCGCCCATGTAAACAGACAGGGCGGCACAAGAAGCAGGAGTGCAATGGCAGAAGCTGCCAAGATTCTTCGCTGGGCGGAGAATCACGTAATAGCACTGTCAGCAGTGTTCTTCCCGGGCGTGGACAACTGGGAAGCAGACTTCCTCAGCAGACACGATATTCACCCGGGAGAGTGGGGTCTTCATCCAGAAGTCTTCCACATGCTAATAAACTGTTGGGAAAGACCAATGGTAGACATGATGGCGTCTCGCCTCAACAAGAAACTGGACAAGTATTGCGCCAGGTCAAGAGATCCACAGGCAATAGCTGTGGACGCATTGGTAACACCTTGGGTGTACAAATCAGTATATGTGTTTCCTCCTCTGCCTCTCATACCAAAGGTATTGAAGATTATACGGTGAAGAGGAGTAAGAACAATACTAGTGGCTCCGGATTGGCCAAGAAGGACTTGGTACCCGGAACTTCAAGAGTTGGTCACGGACGACCCGTGCCCTCTACTTCTGAGAAGGGACCTGCTACAACAGGGTCCCTGTCTCTTTCAAGACTTACCGCGGCTGCGTTTGACGGCATGGCGGTTGAACGCCAGATCCTAAAAGGGAAAGGCATTCCAGAAGAAGTCATTCCTACCTTGATTAAGGCAAGGAAGGAAGTCACCGCGAAACATTATCACCGCATTTGGCGAAAATATGTCGCGTGGTGCGAGGATCGGAGTGTTCCGACGGAGGAATTTCAACTGGGTCGTTTCCTACATTTCCTACAATCAGGATTGTCTATGGGTCTCAAATTGAGATCTATTAAGGTTCAAATTTCGGCCCTGTCAATATTCTTCCAAAAAGAATTGGCCTCAGTTCCTGAGGTACAGACTTTTGTTAAAGGAGTACTGCATATACAGCCTCCTGTGTTGCCTCCGGTGGCACCGTGGGATCTAAATGTAGTTTTAGATTTCCTCAAATCCCATTGGTTTGAACCATTGAAAAAAGGTGGATTTTAAATATCTCACATGGAAAGTGACTATGTTACTGGCCCTGGCTTCCGCCAGGAGAGTATCTGAATTGGCGGCTTTATCTTATAAAAGCCCTTATCTAATCTTCCATTCGGATAGGGCAGAACTGAGGACTCGTCCGCATTTTCTCCCTAAGGTGGTATCAGCGTTTCACCTGAACCAACCTATTGTGGTGCCTGCGGCCACTGGCGACTTGGAGGACTCCAAGTTGTTGGACGTTGTCAGAGCCTTAAAAATATACATTTCAAGGACGGCTGAAGTCAGAAAATCTGACTCGCTGTTGATACTATATGCACCCAACAAGTTGGGTGCCCCTGCTTCTAAGCAGACGATTGCTCGTTGGATTTGTAACACAATTCAACTTGCTCATTCTGTGGCAGGCCTGCCACAGCCTAAATCTGTTAAGGCCCATTCCACAAGGAAGGTGGGCTCATCTTGGGCGGCTGCCCGAGGGGTCTCGGCATTACAATTCTGCCGAGCAGCTACGTGGTCGGGGGAAAACACGTTTGTAAAATTCTACAAATTTGATACCCTGGCAAAAGAGGACTTGGAATTCTCTCATTCGGTGCTGCAGAGTCATCCGCACTCTCCCGCCCGTTTGGGAGCTTTGGTATAATCCCCATGGTCCTTTCAGGAACCCCAGCATCCACTTAGGACGATAGAGAAAATAAGAATTTACTTACCGATAATTCTATTTCTCGGAGTCCGTAGTGGATGCTGGGCGCCCATCCCAAGTGCGGATTATCTGCAATACTGTACATAGTTATTGTTAACAAATTCGGGTTATATTGTTAAGGAGCCATCTTTAAGAGGCTCTTTCTGTTATCATACTGTTAACTGGGTTTAGATCACAAGTTGTACGGTGTGATTGGTGTGGCTGGTATGAGTCTTACCCGGGATTCAAATTGCCTCCCTTATTGTGTACGCTCGTCCGGGCACAGTACCTAACTGGAGTCTGGAGGAGGGTCATAGGGGGAGGAGCCAGTGCACACCACCTGATCTGGTAAAAGCTTTACTTTTTTGTGCCCTGTCTCCTGCGGAGCCGCTATTCCCCATGGTCCTTTCAGGAACCCCAGCATCCACTACGGACTCCGAGAAATAGAATTATCGGTAAGTAAATTCTTATTTTAATAATAAATCCTTCTTCCTACTATGTCTGTTTGATGTCATCACCATATACAAAATATAAAAAATTAAGCATTATTGACCATAATATACCTTCTCTAAATGGAGAAATCTTCAGAAAAGAGTGGAGCATCCAACAACAGCCCTTGAAGCTGCATTAACACAATGGAAATGGTTTCCTTCCTTAGAATGCTACTGCACCCAAAACAACTTGTGCTCCCTCTTTAATACAGGACCCCCAAGCAGGGCTGTCACTAGGGGGGGGGGGGCTGGGAATGCTGGTACTGACATCCCTAGCCTGCCACTTGGCAGAATGGGGGGAGGGCCGTCCGCTCCTACCACTACCGCCCACTCTTACCCCCAGCATAAAAAGTGAAAGCGGGACTCTGTGGCCTGCCTGCTCGGCCATTCAATAAAGTTTTTTTTTTTTTTTTGAGCCATTTTGTTGTGCCACCATGTGCGATGTCATGACGTCACACAGCTTTGCTTGGAGAAAGGAGATGCGGTGCATGAAGCGCAGTGCCAAGCAGTCAGCCCAGAACACAGGACTCGGAGAAGGAGGTGGCCAGGTGAGGTAGTAAGTCATTCAGAATTGCAGGACGGGGAGTGTGGACTGCCTTGCTGGGTCTGGAGGAGGAGAGTGGAAATGTAGAGGGAGAGAGAAGAGTTGGCTGAGCAGGTAGATACCCGTAATATACAGACAGGCACACAGTGAGAGCTGGATACATATAATAGAGAAAGGTGCACGTACTATAGGGAAGGAGAGGTGTAGAGAGGAGGAGTGTGAGAGAACAATGGTATGTATGCTAGACGTGGCAGAATTATAGACAGATGAGCATAATACAGAAAGAGGAAACAGATAGACAGCTTTCATTCGGAATGTGTGTGAGATAATGGAGGATATGCATCACAGCTTGGAGAGTGATAATGCGGAACAAGATCAAGTACCAATCAGCTCCTACCTGCCATGACAGGAGCTGATTGGTTGGTGGTTTCTCTCTCTCCACGATATAGCTCTTCAAGCTTTGATACATATCGCCCTGTGACTGGTCATGCCTGGCGATCTATAGGGGTGAGGAGAGGGGGCTGCCTATTTTGTCAGTCCCGGGCACCAGAGTTTCTGATGCCAGCCCTGCCCTCAACACAGGACTATTCTACTTCAATGCCAAAAACAATAAAACATATTACATTTCTGTCAATCATGGACCACCTCTAGCACATTCTGAAATCCCACTTCTCTCTGACGCAGGGCCTTACTTTTTAAAAGAGAGAGGAAAAGCTTCATTATCAATTCTCTTAAGGTTCAAATCCAGTATCATACCCTGTATGTGGTCTTCTAAAGTCCTTGTACTATTACTTATTCTTCATTCCTACAATTATTTAGGACATGCGGAATAAATGACAATCTACGGTATGCTACACACCTACGATTGTAAACGTAAAAACCAGAAGACCTGCAGCTCACCCTCAACAATACGGAACACATTAACGATTAATGAGCAGCGATCTATTATTTAGAAGTAATGTCACAGTCTATCATTGTATACACTTGAGGATAGACCTGAAAGTGATCGCATTAGGAGTACCCCCCTCCCCCACGCCATCTGACTATAGTCCGTTTGTGCTGACTCTGAGCCTCACAAAACGTTACTTTTAGTATATTGCGCATTCTTATTCTATTAAAGTCGTTGCCAGTGTTCTCTGTGCAAGTCCAATGTGGACTGCAGATTGCTCCATTACATATTCTCTGTACTGATCTAGGTCTGGCTACAAGTAGAGGGTGTCTGAGAAAGTGCTGTTTAAATAATGGATCAGGGCCCATGCATTATAGAACAGCGCTACCATCAACTATAATGACGAAAGGGATCATTTCAGCATTTTTTGTAAACAGGACCTGGATTGTTAACCGTGTCTGACCCCACTGAAATGGACTCCTATTATAGCTATAAGCAGCCATCTGGAATTAGTAAATATTAAATAAATGCAACCACAGCTGCAATAACAGGGTAGAATTGTGATACCCAACACAAGCATGTACTTAAAGCTAATAATGGCACCACCCAATGCCCGCATGGACCATTTATAGAAGGGGAACCAGATAGTGCATACTGGCAATCTGGTTCATATTGAGAAATTGGAATGTACTTTCATATGACGCGTTTCATCAGTCTTCTCTCTTTTGCAACACCTTATACAATCTAGTCTGGAGCAAAGTTACTTATTGTATTGGGTTGGGTACAAAATCCCAGCAGAAGTCAGACAGCTTATCGCATGTATAGTGGCATTTAATAAAGGATGCGGTGAAGATGCAGACTGCGGAGATCCCAGCAGTCGAAATGCAGACGTCGGGATCCCAATACCCATCTGGATCCAGACATCGGAACTCTGGGTCAGGATCCCGACGCTGGAATCCAGACAGTGGTTATGTTTATGCTGCGGGGGAAGGGTAGGGGTGGGGATGTGTTAGGGTTAGGCACCCCCGGCGGGAGGTTAAGGGCCCCATACACTACCGTGACATGTCAGGCGGACATGTCGCGGGCTATCACCCCCAGCAGCCTCCCGGGGGGCAGGATCGCCCACAATACATCATTTGCTGTCCTTTTGCTTACGATGTATCTTGGGCGATCCCAGCTATGCCTGCGGGGTCGGACCAGATTGAATGTGCAGCACACTCAATCTGGAGGATCCGATCCGATGCTCACGGGAACGCGGATCGGATCAGATCGAGAAAACGCCTGCAAAATGCCAGATTTCATCCGATATATCGGTCCGAATGCCCAAAATCTGATGAAATCGGGCATTATCGTCCTAGTGTATGGGGCCCTTTAGGTTTAGGCAGCGGGGACGAGGGTTAGGATTAGGCACCTCCGAGTGGGGGTTAGGCACTAAAGGAAGAGGTTAGGGGGATGAAGAGAGGGGAGAACACCCCTTACTCACCCCTGTCGGTCTTCTCATCAGCGGGATCCTGACGTCGGTATTACGACCGCTGGATTCCTTTCGCCGCCATATCAACTAATTCCTTTAGTAATGTTGTATGCATTAATTATAGCAAATATGATTGAAAAGTGCTTTGCATTATGAGGAATTCTGGGTTTATGACCCAGGATTCTTAAGACACATGTGCGGCTGTAGGCCTGCATAGAAAGAATAGGCTGCTATAGGCAACGCTATTTATAGATGGCATGGGGTATGGTGTACAAGCTCGAGAAAGTTTCGATTTACGTAGCTCGATACGGATTGGGTGTGAAATCCCGGCATTCGGAATCCTGGCGGCCAGGTCCCAACGGATCCTGTTTAACTATTTTCACCCTCTCTCTAATCCTAACCCACCCCTCCTGCAGCCTAACCCTAACATTCCCCTCCCACAGCATAACCCTAACTGGCCCCCCCACGTAGCATAACACTAACCGTCCACCGGCCCACCCCCGCGGCCTAACCCTACCACTAGTGCCTAACCCTAACACCCCATACTTACTTCCGGGAGCCATCGGAATTCTGACTTCCAGGATTTTGACCGCATCCCATTGTATTTCATATGTGAATCACACTGAAAACGGAGTACTTTCAATTGATAAGTTACAACTTTATAATTTATTACTAGAATTCTACATCTACTAACTAATAAAGTACCTTACACAGGTCACAAACATCACAAGTTTATGCTACCCAAGTTCACTTAAAGCATACTGATGGCATCAAAACCCCCAGAACATACATGACTAACAGGCGTATAGTCACATCATTTGTGTACTGCACACGTTGGAAATGTATATGCATTAGGATAATGTTATTGTTTAATCTGTTATTGGTCCCTGCATTCAGTGACCCTATTCCTATAGACAGGAAAGCCGATCCTCCAGTATTCTGTGCCGTCTATAAACACTAATCCCTGTTGACCTAATTGTTGGTTTAGTACATCTTCCACCGAGGAGTCACTTCAGTTCAGGTATCCCCAGGTCACATAACAAAGATCTCCCATTCACTTACAGCAAAGAGCTGTGCGGAAGTGGTATCCCCAGATCACTTACTACACACAGACATCTGGCAGGGGCGGCCAACAGCTGAGACCAAAGTCCATTAAATGTTAAAGTAGAGAGAAAATTCTCTATAACAAACAGGTTATTAGGAAGGGCAGATGATAAACATAAAAGGTTTATGGTCACCCAGATCAATACTTATCAATAACTATGCTTACTCATCCATACCTCCCAACATGACCCTCTCCAGGAGGGACACAATGCTCTGCTTCTGGACTTTTCTCTTAATTAAAGATTGCAGGCACCTGTTGTGTGAACAGGTTACTGGATAAGAAAGGTGTTTCAGCACAGGTGATGGCAATCATAAATTAAGAGGTAAGTCCAGGAGCAGATAATTCTGTCCCTCCTGGAGAGGGTCATGTTGGGAATTATGACTCATCAGTCACTGTGCTGGGCATGCAAGCCAAGTCTTCTCATACTCTCCATAGAGACCTTTATCACAGTTATGGCAATATCCATGGAGCAACACTACCATGAGGAGGTTTATAGTGTTAGATGCTATTACATACCTCCCAACATGACCCTCTCCAGGAGGGACAGAATGCTCTGCTCCTGGACTTCCCTCTTACTCTAGGATTACCATCACCTGTGCTGATACACCTTTCTTATCCATTAACCTGTTCAACACAGGTGCTGGCAATCATAAATTAAGAGAATAGTCCAGGAGCAGAGCCTTGTGTCCCTCCTGGAGAGAGTCATGTTGGGAGGTATGCTATTAACATATGAACGTTGTCCTTTAACCAGCCCTACAAATAAAAAGGAGTGGAACATATGCCTGTTTGCGGACCATACTGCATATTTGCTCTGGAACCAAGTGTATGCAGTTACCAACAAAGCGCCACTACGTGCATGCAAATAGCACCCCCACGTACGACTGAAAGGGTATAACAGGCCAATGGGTGGTCATTCAGAGTTGATCGCTAGCTGCATTTGTTTGCAGTGCAGCGATCAGGCTAAAAAACGGCAGTTGTGTGTATGCGGCACAATGCGCACGCGCGACGTACGGGCACAACGAACGATACAGTTTTGCACAGGGTCTAGCGATGCATTTCAGTTGCACTGGTTGCCGCAGAGTGATTGACATGAAGTGGGCGTTTATGAGTGGCCGTTTTCAGGGAGTGTGCGGAAAAACGCAGGCGTGCCAGGGAAAACGCAGGCGTGGCTGTGCGAACGCTGGGCGGGTGTGTGACGTCAAATCCGGAACTGAATAGTCTGAAGTGATCGCAAGCGCTGAGTAGGTTTTGAGCTGCTCTGAAACTACACAAACATTTTTTGCAGGCGCTCTTCGATAAAAACGTTCGCACTTCTGCTAAGCTAAAATACACTCCCAGTGGGCGGCGGCATAGCGTTTGCACGGCTGCTAAAAACTGCTAGCAAGCGATCAACTCGGAATGACCCCCAATGTCAGAGAGGGTATATGGATGGAATTACGGGTTGTGGAGAGTTGTGCTAGATTCCAGGCGTATTATTTGCATCAAGTATAGGTAGTATCAGTACAGATGCGGCCGGGTGAACCGAAACTCGGGCAAATATACGCAGTTAGTTCCGCGCATGTCAGCCTAGAGCTACTAGCTAAACCACAGACGATAATGTCTCGTGATAATACAGGTAACTGGTGTAAAGCGCAGCATGAAGTGACAAGCTACTGAGACAAAAGGAAAAATGTACTAAACATCGGGTTTGTAATGCCAACGTAAGTACAGTGTTTTCCCAGCGTGATTGCACCCCGCCAATTTAGTAAGCTCAAAACTGCCGGAGAGGAAAACATACAGGAAAACCACATGTCAGAAATCTCAGTCCTGACTGTCAGACAGTAGAAGGATAAAAATCATCAGATTTACTAAGCGGCACTTCTTTCTTCCTAATGCATTCTTTAGAGGTAGTATTGTATCGAGGAGTTCGTTTTTTGCCAAGGTCCTATGAATGCTTACTTGGACCAAAAAGGACACTTTGTCCAATGGCAGACCAACATTTTCGGGATCCTGAAACTTGAACCGTTACGGGAGCCTCCTCACAACCAGCAACATCCAACAAGGTCCTCAAAGGCCCCTGCAAGGGGATGTTGTCATGTGACCGGCGGACCATGCTGACTAACAGGGACTAATCCCACTCGTGGGTGCCTACAACACCCATAGACTGCTAATAGAACCTGTGGCGAGCGCAGCAAACCTGCAAGGAGCTCATTTGCGCTCTCCCCCCCACGACATTCTGGCGGGTGGGATCCCCGCATTGGTATGGTGACCTCCTCGATCCCAAACGCCTGTCTCCTGATACCAAACCCTTGTAAGGACAGCACACACCGCTCAGCACCCGCAAAATGACCTTATAAGATGCCTCCTTGTCCCAGGCTCCTTTTCACCTTTTATTGCTCTCAGCCTCCATCTTAGGACAGGCCCTCTCAGGCTCCGCCATTCCTGGGAATGTCACACAAAGACCTTCTGCAGGCTTTCAGGAATTGTAGTTTAAAACGGATATACATTTCATGCTATTTACAGAGCTAGACTACAACTCCCAGCAGCTATCACAGTACTAAGATACGCACATCCAAGCTGTGAAAGCAGCTCTCCTGTACTAGAAGCCCAGTTGTCATGGTGTTATTGGTGACGAGCTATAACCATACAGTACATAAAACATGAGGTGGAAAAAAAAAAAGTTGCTTCAGGGCCCCCCCGGGATTAGGGGCCCTGAAGCTTAAGCTTTATTAGTTTCGCAGTAGATCCGGCCCGGACTTTGACTATAGTTATAGTAATAAAAGTTGTGAGTGAGGGTGTGTAGGGAAGTCTCTAATAAAATTATTTTTCCGCGTTGCGAGTCTGGTCTGTGTTTTCAACAGGCGCCAGCAGAACTGTCTGGCAGGGTTTGCTGGCCCTAGTGGTTCTACAAGTGCCAGTATGCCCTGGCAACCATTTAAATTGGGCCTGAAAGGGCGAGCCTATAGTGCACCAGTAAAAGAGAAATATTTTTGTTCATTAAACAATACAAACTGCACACACACTAGTGATGGGAGTCCTGAATATTGATTGTGAGCGCCACTTCCCTAGGGATCTTAGCCTTGTGCCAACAGGTCCAAGGCTGGGTGGCAATATGGCAGGATTCCATGCCGCATGTCTCCCCCTCAAATTAGTTTCAAATAAAAAATCCTATAGAAAAGGCAGCACAGAATCTAAACCACAATGACAGTATTGTGATGGGTTCTGCACTCGCCAAGGTCGGACTGTCCCATAGGGGAAACCACCGGTGGGCCCCACTGCCTTAGGGCACACTCCCTTGTGTAGGTATCAGGTTCCAGACTGTGCACTTGTATTACGCATGGTAGATATGTTGCATTACACTGCAAAAGACAATTGTGTATTTCAAGCCTCTGTAGAGGCTGGCCACACCCCCTTTGTAGGCTGTCCACACCCCTAAATATAGGCTCCTATCACTGCATTCCCCCGGTGGGCCCTTCATGCCCCAGTCCGACACTGGCACTTGCCATGTATCTCCTGACCGATGGTCACATATCTACATCCCGTAATGATGGCGTATAGCGTTTAGAAGGTCAAATGACCGTTGGTAAATTCAGAAGCTTTGGGCATTACCTTGTCGGATATCTGCGGTGGGGTCCACCAGTTTTATTTATTTTTTAAAAGGGAATTCATGAGGTAATCCCTTAAATTTACGACCTGGCAATAACTTTGAGGAACCAGGGATCCATTAAAATAATTTCTGAAACGTAAACACTTGTAGTAATTCTGTGCATTGGGTACATGGATCCAGTCCAGTCCAGAGCCAGCATAATGGTGGGTTCCCATACCAGTAAAGGTAGAAACTTCCCTGGCCAAAGAGATGCTGCCTGGGCCCTACACATTGGCTGATCCGCCGCCGAGCTGTCCGACAGGCGACCCGGCGGCGAGGGGGCAGTGACGGGGGGAGTGAAGTTTCTTCACTCCCCCCGTCACCCGGCTCCTTAGCAGTGCAGGCAAATATGGACGAGATCGTCCATATTGGCCTGCATGCACAGCCGACGGGGCACCAGTGATGAACGAGCGCGGGGCCGCGCATCGTTCATCGCTGGTGACTCCACACTCAAAGATATGAACGGTATCTCGTTCATTAATGAACGAGATCGTTCATATCTTTGAGTGATGTCGGCCAGTGTGTAGGGCCTATGACTCCACTCTATCCAACCAGTACAGAGTTGACAACTATTTCAAATGTTGTCTCACGAACAGTGGAAGTTCATTGGTTGGACTCGCCATTCAGCTGGTAGAATAACCATGGCGACCACGGAAAACATGTCAATATTGTCTTGGCTTTTATCTTCGTCATATACTTAACTCTGTGACAAACTGGTGTTTCTACTGTTCTCCGAACAAGGAGAAAGGTGGTGAAACCACAGAGGACTGTTATGAGATACCACTATCACCGCCTTCAATGCTAACTGATCCCTGACAACATTCAAAGGAGCATAATCAGGACAAAAAAAAAAAAAAAAAGCCTCTCTCATGAGACTGCTGCCTCAGTTGTGTGTTGCTGTTGGGGACACGAATATCCAAAAACTGCTTCAAAAGGGAAAGACGCCTGGTGCTTTTCCTGCACATTATCACACAATTAGCAACTTTATAAATAACTCCATTTCCTTACATAACTCATCAGCCATTACAGGGTTCTCATTATCTCATCTGACTGATAAAAGTTTGTTTCCATTAACACATGGGAAGAAAATTTGTGAAGTGCTTTACAAGTAAGTAATGCTCACAATCCATTAAGCAATACCAGCTGAGCCTTGATCGGAAGAATCCAGATCCTGCAGAGTACTAAAATAAAAAGATGAACTCATAACACTTATTCTTGCTTTATTTTAAGCATAACGAAAGCAAATCCACGCTTCACAAACTGTAATTATAGGTCATTCACTTGAATGGGATACTTTACTTCAGCACCTTAAAAACAAATAAACACACAGCATTTTCTAAGTGTGTGTGTGTGTGTGTGTGTGTGTGTGTGTGTGTGTGTGTGTGTGTGTGTGTGTGTGTGTGTGTGTGTTACTGTGTTTATAAAGGCGCCACAAGGGATCCGCAGCACCCAGTTACAGATTACATAAACAAACAGGTAAAACAAGAAAATAGTGACTTACAAGTCAAGACAATATAGGACAGGTACGGGGTATATAAAACATAGCTGCATCAGCAGTTGACACTGACATAAGTATCAGGGCGGCAGAAAACCGAGGGATTTGGTGCCGTCGAAGGGAGTATTGAAAAGAAGACAGGTTAAGTTAGAGATAGAAAAGCACATGAGGGAAGAGGGCCCTGCTCGTGAGAGCTTTCATTCTACTTAACCTAAAAGGATTCCAGTGAGAACGTCAACATGGACTACATCACCATATAAAATGGGTGTAGTATGGGTTGCTGGCGGCTGGGTCCCCGGCGGCCAGCATACCGGCGCCGGGATCCCGACTGCCGGCAGCGGGGTGAGCGCAAATGAGCCCCTTGAGGAGGCTACGCGCGCCACGCTATCTATTCTCCCTCCAGGGGGGTCGTGGACCCCCAAGAGGGAGAAAAGGTGACGGTATGCCGGTTGTCGGGATTCCGGCGCCGGTATACTGTGCGCCGGGCTCCCAACAACCGGTATACTGAATACCACCCTATAAAATATTGACATCCACTAATGTTGACTATCATGGTAAAAATGACAACACATTCAGGATGTCATCATTTTATGAGGACACAAAATGTTGACATGACATTTTTTATGGGATTCTTAGGGTTCCACTAAAATAAGAAAAAACACATTATGTAGACATTGTGGTGTCAACATTATCAAGTTGTCAACATTTTACTCATGTAGCCACTGTTGAATGCCAACATTATGGGCCAGATTCATTTAGCCACAGGGTTAACTCTGCAGCTAAAGCTCAACCACGAGCTATTCCATTAAGGGTTGCTACCCCGCACATTAAACCCCAGACAGTGCGCGTAACGTAGATTTTTCCTCACAGCCTCGGGAGCTGCAAGAAAAAAAAAACATGTTAAATGCACCCTCTGTGGCTTAACACGCATTAGTCGGGGGTTACTGCACACGGAAACTGCCTAATAATTGAATATTTGCAGACATTAAACATGGAGCTACAACCGTGCGGCAACCACCACAGCTAATTGAATCTGACCCTTATTCTGTAGTAAGTTGCATTTTGTCTGTTGACCTACCGTCCATATTGATATTCTGACTGTCGACATTCCCAGCCTGTGGATATTCTACCACACCAAGCCCAAAAGGTGGCCTTGCTATTCAGCCTATAAGAATACGCTCCTATTAAATAGGAAAAAGAGAGACTAGCAAGTAAAGTTTTACTATCAGATACAAACTAACGTTCTACTGACCACCATAAAAAAGTCTGCAATTGATAGGTTTACATAAAATGCTCCTGAATGGTCCTTCAATCATAAATCAACACGAAGCACCATCTAACTCACTTCATAGTAGAATGTCCAAGTCCATTTGTCAATTAGGTGGATCAATAGAGAAGTAATTTTGACCAATTAAAGAAATGGATTGAAGCAGTCTCTATTCTATTCCTGCATCCTTTACAACTTAACCAACAAAAACACATAATAAAAAAAAGTTGCCTAACTTTACACTTTAATATACAAAAAGTCAGGGGGAAACGTATCAAATCTTGGAGAGAGATAACATGGAGAGAGATGTAGTACCAGCCAATCAGCTCCTAACCCCTAATTTTTTTTAGTGTTTGAAAAATGACAGTAGCTGATTGGTTGGGACTTTGGTGCGGTGCAAATGGGTCTGAACTGTGCATGTACGGCGCCCGCAATGCGCATGCGCGTCATTGCCCAGTGACAGCTGTCGACGGGCAGCGGCCAGAAAGTGATCGCTGGCGCGATCGCAAGAAGATGGACAGCAGGGAGGCGTTCTGGGGCGGATACTCACAGTTTTCCGGGCGTGGAGCTCTGAACACAGGCGTGTCCAGGCGTTTGGAGGGCGGATGTCTGACGTCAATCCCGGGACCTTCATCGCTGGATCCGTCACACAGGGTAAGCAAGTCTCACCCTGGTCTTGTTTTGCAGGAAACTTTTTTAGCATAGCAAGGCTGCACAAGCGATTACAGCCCTGCTATGCTAAAATACACTCCCCCATAGGCGGCGTCTAGTTGATCACACGAGCAGCAAAAAGTTGCTGCGTGCGATCAACTCGGAATGAGGGTCCTTATCTCTCCAAGGTTTAATATATTTCACCCGCCCACCCCAAAATCTGTAAATATCCTTTCATAAAAACAACTAAAACTGGCTTTCCCTCTCTGTTGAGCAATTAGTTGTGTGAACAGCTCTATGATCAGCCTTATACACGACCATATAGATGATGTAATCCCTGTAATGCAGCAGATAGTCCATATATGTATACACAGGGCTGCAGTTACCGCGTCGATACTCAAAATGTTGACAATAATAATGATACAGGGGTATATTCAATTGAAGTCGGATCCATTCCAACATTCATTTGTCGGAATGGATCCGACCTGGGATATTCAATGACATCTCAATTCGACTTTTAAAAAAGTCGAATTGAGATGCGGGAGGGAAGACGGGGGTAGAGCTGCGGGCAGACGCGGGAGAGCAGCGCTACAGCAGCGGCTATATAGCCGCTGCTCTCCCCCGTCTGTCCGCGGCTCTACCCCCGACCCCCCCCCCGCCCCCCCGTCACTTTGCCTCTCCCCGTCCCTGCATCACAGCCACCGCTCACGGCAGCGTCCACCTGGCTCCAGCAAGCGAGGTCTCGCTTGCTGGAGCCGGGTGGACTCTGCTGTGAGCGGTGGCTGTGACATCCTCCGGCGCTGCTCTCCCCATCTCACTTCGACTTTCTTTAAAGTAGAACTGAGATGTTCGAAAAGGGGGCCAAAACCGTTTTCGACAGAAGCACGTGGATCGGCAGCTATTCCGCCGATCCACGTGCTTTTCGACTAGTTGAATTACTCGACTTGTCGAAAAATTTGGGGTTAGATTGAATAGGTCGGAACCCCTTCCGACCTAAAAAAGTAGTAAACTGCCGTCTTTTCGACAGACGGCAGCTTTCGACTTCAATTGAATATACCCCACAATATCTATAGTTATGATGTCACTGTTAAAATGTTAACGCATTCAAAATGGGATGGGAGAGACCGGCACTGCGGGCAGGGTTAGGGCATGCTTGTCTACTTTCCTGCATCGGGAGGTGGTAGGCACATGGGGAAGTTGCCGACGGCGAGAAGGGCTGTCTGGGGGCGTGGCTGGTGACAAGGGTATATGGGATGGGACGCCAGGGAGGTAGGCAGTCCGGGGGCATGGCATCACGATTGCGTCACCGTGGCGCTACGATGACGCGGTTCAGCATGAATCATGTCACCTGATCTCCTTGGACCGCACACTTGTTCTCTGCTGTGGCCGATGGATGGGTGAGGAAAAGACCCACAAAATCCTTAGAGATTGCACATATGCCTTACACAGGCCCCTCATCGCAATATTACATAAGAGCTCTCGCACGGCAGGGAAAGTCTAGGACATTTTAGAGTCGCTGTATGGAATGGAGAAATGACTTTCAAACGTTTGTCATCCTTTGTCACGCTCCTGTTAGTGGGAAGGTCGTGTGTGTATAAGCACCATGAAATCTGCAGCAGTCCCAGTATCATCAAATGACTATCAGGACTGACGAGTGCAATCAATAGTCATTCTACATTCGCACATTATCTCTGCTTGCTACTGGCCACCACTGCAGCTGCTGGAGAACAGTGTGACGGCTGTTGGCACGTGTACTATATGGCTATCTGTGGCCTGTCATGCTACAGTGCATTACCAACAGAACACAAAGAAGCACTTTTCATGTAGACATAGGAGACGTGTGTATCTGTTCCCATGATCATACTGGCACATTATATGCCGTACACTTTCCTCTATTTTGGGAACATTGAGATGATACGCTAAGGGTGACCGCACAGGGATGAAGATCCCGATTGTTGTAGAAATATTATTATACAGACTGAGAGAGAATATATTTATTAGGTTGAAATTGCACAAAACCGAAGGATCCCCAGTACTTAAGATGGAAGCACCGCAGCAGATATTTCCGACAGCTGCCGCAGGCCCTCCTTTTCCAACCGCAAAGCAGCCTCGTGAGTTTCTATGAAGGCTGCTATGCGAGTTACCAAGCTCCGGGATGATAAGCTCCAGTATCACCGTTTACAGCGCTTTGCCGGGACGGGCTCTTGACGGAGACCATGTCCCAGCAAGAGCACAATGCCAAATTCCAGCAGAAATATTACTGCTCACATACACATTAAATATGCAAATTTGGATGATCAGAGCCCTAAAATTCATAAAACACACACACACGCGGACTGTGAGAGGAAACTGGAGCACTCAGGGGAATCCTACGCAAACACAAGAAGAACTTACAAACGCCACACTGGTCGTGCCCTGCTCAAGGATCAAACAACCCCAGCGCTGTGAAACAGCAATGCTAACCAGCGTGCCACCACAAAATACTAGTTTGTGTTCCACTGGAAACTTATCTGGGTGGGGATGACCTCATTTAGACTTAAGACACCATTAGAGGCAGCACAGATGGTGTAATGGTTAGCATTACTGCCTCACAGTGCTGAGATCATGGGCTCGAATCCCATCATGGCCCTAACTGTGTGGAGTTTGTATATTCTCCCTGTGCTTGCGTGAATTTCCTCCGGGTACTCCGGTTTCCTCCCACAATCTCAAAATATACTTATAGGTTAATTGGATCCCAACAAAATTAACCCTCGCGTGAATATGTGTACGTGTGGTAGGGAATATAGATTGTAAGCGCCACTGGGGCAGGGACTGATGTGAATGGGCAAATATTGTCTATAAAGCGCTGCTGAATATGTTTGCGCTATATAAATAGTAACATAGTAATTGAGGTTGAAAAGAGGCAAAATGCCCATCGCGTTCAACCTGTATATCTGGTAAAAACTAAATTAGGCAGTTCGAGGCTCTGCGACAGCTGTCAGGGCATTATGAGACTTCTAGTCCACCAACAGTTCAGCACCGTAGGCTATATCTGCCAGATGCCGCTCCCACTTTCTGCATATCAACAATAAAAGATGTAACTTGCTACCTTGTACCATGGCAGCTTCCTCACCTGGGGATTACTGGAAGAGGAGAATGAAACTCACTCCACCCAAAGGCTCAACACTGTTTTGTCTAGTGCGCTATGGAAACCATTGCCTTTAAGACACAGGATTCCCTTGTTTTGATGGTGTATTGTGAACGAAGCTGTGGCCATGTTTACTCTATACAGTCCATTTCCTGACAAATTATTACCTTACTTAATGCGTTCGACGATTCCCTGGTTCCCCGTATACAAATCAATAAAACGCAATAAATCTGTGAAAAGGTGCGACTAACTGAACTATGACTAATCCAGATGATTTTCCTCATCATAACAAACATTTTAATTCTCTGGACAGAATTACAACATAATTACAACAAAATATGACAACATAATTGCAATCCTTCAGATTAAAACAATGCGGACATGTTTTATTGGTGTTTGCATTTTAAAATTAAGTATTGCCTAAAAGTGACAAGCATGACAGTACTCACTTATTACAAAACTACACAACTGGCCAATTGAAATGGGGAACAATGAGGGAAGAGTTTGATATCTGGACTTGTTCCGACAGCTTTTCCAAAAAAATAAGACTTAAGCCTTATACGCACTGGACAATTTTTTGCACGATGTAGACGATAACGACACATTGTTACGATAATTGTCCAGTGTTTACGCGTGTTGACATTTCTAGACGTCTGAACATGTTAGTCAATCTGTTGATATAGTTAGCGGGGCCATGCTGCTGATTGGAGCACTGACCGCCGCAAATGATATGTAGCTGCATCAGCTAGTGTGTATGCACTAGACCATGGGTCTTCAACCTACAGCCCTCCCGCTGCTGTGAAACTACACATCCCAGCATGCCCTGCCACAGTTTTGCTATTAAGGTATGCTAAAACAGAGGCAGGGCATGCTGTGATGTGTCCAAACTATGGGGGTCATTCCAAGTTGATTGTAGCTGTGCTAAATTTAGCACAGCTACGATCATGAACTTAGACATGCGGGGGGATGCCCAGCACAGGGCTAGCCCGCCCCGCATGTCAGTCCGGCTCCCCCCGCACATATACAAAAGCATTGCACAGCGGCGATACTTTTGTGTTTGTGGCGTAACTCCCGGCCAGCGCAGCTCCTGCAGCTGGCCGGGAGTTGATTGTCGCTGCCACAGGCCGCAACGGATGCGCGAGACGTCACGCAGCCACCGCGGCCCGCCCCAACGGTCCAGCCACGCCTGCGTTGGCCAGACCGCACCCCCTAAATGGCGGCCTAACCCCGCCGTCCAGCCCCCTCCCGCCCAGCGTCCGCCTCTGTCTCAGAGGCGATCGCTAAGTAACGACGGCTGCCATGCGACAGCGCACTGCGGCGCAGACGCATGCGCAGTTCCGACCCGATCGCTGCAACAAACTGCAGTGAGCGATTGGGCCGGAATGACCCCCTATGTACAGTGTCACACGGTCCATTCCATAATATGATGTACATGTTCATCTATACGATGATTATTTCTATAGCTCCAACCAGATTACAAAAAACATCATTCACTTCAGTCCCTGCCCCACACAGGCCAGATGTACAAACAGCTACCAGTATGTTCTTTCAAGTGTTCCTCTTACACAAAGTTTACAGAACAAGAGCAGCACAATGCATATGGATGCAATAAACAAACTGGGAAATTGCTAGGAATATAGGGGCCCATTTATCAAGCCTTGGATAGTGATAAAGTATCAGCCAATCAGCCCCTAACTGCCAGGTTACAGGCATTGTTTGAAAAAGGACAGTTATGAGCTGATTGGTCGGTACTTTATCACCATATGTATCACTGCCCAAGGCTTGATAAATCTGGACAATAGTTTTAAAGCCCTGGGACTATCCCATGGACAGTTGTTCCATATGATTTTGTGTAGGGCCCTTAAGTTCTACATTTTGTACAAGGGTAAAAATATAAATAAAAAATGGATAAAACAAGACAAAACGTCATACAACAATTGAATTATTATAATGGCTGGGTGCATTGCTGGCATTGAAACATTCCTCATTAAAATAAATTTCTCTGCCCCTTAACCGTGATTTATTGAATGAGAGCCACTGGTTGCTAGGTTTTCTACTCCTCTCCGCACTGGTTTATTGTTTAATCCCTTGAGACAATCTGTGCAATTGCAATAGGCTGGTGTGAGTAATGAGTTTTCACAGTTAAGACTCTAATTATTTTGGCATGGGGACCTGTTCAAATCTTCATACAGCACCAAGCAAGTTACTCCATCCATGCGGTGATAAGTGGCAGATCTACTATAATCGCCATGGTAACAGACTTCCTGCTCAGAGCCAAGCCCACAAATTGTAAGCACTGCTTCTTTCTTAAAGCATGAATAATACATCTTGGGATTGTCCATTATTACATTTGTAATAATTAAGTCATTTGTAGGTACCTGTTCAAGGAATGTGTCCTGGAACCCACATACACCAGACCTCCTACTTACATTGTTTTTGGTTTTTACTAAATACCCCCTACCCCCAAAAACAAGAGTGAATTCGTACTATTGCAAATTACACAATCTGATTGGGTGTTCTAGATAAAACAACCTTTTATTGCAGTTCCAATACATCACTTCTCATACATGTTCCCCATCAAGGATTTGAAATCAACTAATACCAAGATGAAAAAGGGTTGAGAAACATTTCTGCCATTCGCTAAATATCCGAAATAATTTACATTCCAAGGTTACAACACAAACTAAAAAAAAAACCAAGACAAAGTAATGCGCCTTAAACAAACTGCTGATTATATTTGTGGAATGGAATCTGTGTCCTTCAAAAATATTTGCAAAACAAGCTAAAAATGATGGTTCGGTAAGAATATTCTGTGCACACTGTTGGTTTGTCATTTTAACCCTATATTATACGAACTCACCATTACAGACTATTTGAATGGCTCTCTTGAATTCTGTAAAGCTGAAAGTCCAGCTTTGTTACCAGAAATTTGAATGGTTCTATGCTACATTTTATATTTAGCAACTAAATAAAAAGCATAGACTAAATAGGATTTGGGTTTGCTTCAGTATGCATAAGTACATATAATCTGTTACAGTCATAGAATAAACAAACAGATTCATGGTGTATGTATAGATTACTAGCCATGCATAGTAATACATAATTCCTACTCATGCTGCAACCAACATCCACACGCTGTGTGTGGGGAACACTGCCGCTTCCTTACCTATTCTTAGGGTGCCAGCCTGTAACAGCAGATTACATTTTCATATGAATAATTCCCTTCTGTAAACAGCCATACTGCGATGCATCTGCAAGAAACGACTCCTCAGCTGTTTCCCATTTCACGCTAATACGGCTGGTTAAAGTAAAAATATATATTGTCATCAGGATAAGGTCTCCCCAAGGCTTTTCCTCTGTCAGCGACATAGAATGACACAGATGTGACTGTTCTTGAATCAACAGGGATCCCTCCTCTATTAGAGCAACACAGTTATCATTGGACAGGCTGGGCTGAGCCAGCCCCCGGGAGGAAGACTGCATAATGTAGCTATGCAGATATCTATAGCAGGGACGGTGCATCGTAAAAGAAAAATACATGACATGGCAGATTTGTTCCAATGCAAATCTGTGTCACAGATTATTATCTACCCAGAGCTTAGCATGTGAGCAGGCAATCATTTACTTGTGTACACTTTACACAAAGCATGTAGAAATGGGATCTGTCTGGAGCATACAACTGGAGGATCCACAGCTTGTAAGGAACACATCTTCTGGCCGGTCCTTGCAGCTGACTCTTATAATATCCAGATAAGTCATCCCATTCATATTAATGATCAGCTCAGAACTGGCCAGACTAAATGGGCTAATCAGTTCTGATCTGGTCACATTCTTGGTTCTAGGTCAGTATTTCATGCATAAATAAGAACAGATACTATAATTGTTAAATGCATACTACATCTTGTATGTATTCTCATTCTAATGCAGACAAGACAGGATATGAAGACAAGGCAAATATGGCCTGATTATAATGCAGACTGACACATGCATTAAACCTCATTATGCTCAACATAATAAGAAACATATAAAGGTACTAGGATACGCCATAATCTGGAGGCTCCCTCTGACCTCCCAGGCTGCCTGATAAAGTTGTGTTTAAATGTTACATGTTAAATAAAACAGACAGTGCCACATAGGTAATGGTGTGGACAAAGGGGGATTGCTGGAGGTGCTTGCTGTAAACGGATAATGCAGCCTTGGGAGATAAGACTTCTACTTGTGCAAGTCAGGTTATCTCTGGGAATCTTCCACTCAGCAGGACAAATGGAAATGGCCTTTTAATTAAAACTTAAAAGTAGCTGAGTGCAGACCCTTGTTCTTTGAAGAGCTCCTTTCAGAGCCTAGAATGAGCGATAATGTCCTCCAACGGAAATATAAACATAAATTATACAGCTCTCTCAAATGTTATATGCATTGTGCGCCTTGCATGTAAATGCCAGCCATAATTTTGCCTTCTAGGTTTAGTTTAAGTCATTATTATTACCATTTATTTATATGGCGCCACATGGGATCCGGAGCACCCAATTACAGAGTAAACAAATAAGCAAAACATGAAGACAATGACTTAAGCCCCCTACACACTCTGCGATCTGCGGCACGAGGTGCCCAACGGCCGATATGGCAGAGCTGCTGCAGGAGCGGGTGACGAGGGGAGTTAAAGTTTTTTGTTTGTTTTTTACTCCCCACGCCACCATTCCCGAACATGCAGGGCATCCATATTGACCTGCATGTTCAAACGACGGGAGACCAACTATGAATGAGAGAGAGGGGACGCACATCGTTCAAGCATCAGCACTGAAAGATATGAACGATTTATCGTTCATTGCTTTCAGAGAAACCGACCAGTGTGTAGGGCCCTTTACAGTTCAATACAATATAGGACAAGTACAGGGTATATAAAACACGGCTGCGTCCGTAAACAGCACTGAAATAAGTATCGAGGCGGCAGAAAACAAAGAATTTGGAGCTATCAAAGGGAGTATTGAAAAGAAGATAGGTTAAGTAAGAGACGTAAAAGCACATGAGGGAAGAGGACCCTGCTCGTGAGAGCTTACATTCTAAAAGGGAGGGGCACACAAACAGGGGGGGGTAACATTTTATTACATTCAACAATAAACTTTAAATAGAAAGTCTTTCATGTTACCATCTTCTAAATAAAAGGTATTTTGTATCCAATTTTCTTAAGATGTTACCAAACAAGGCAAAAAATAAATATTAAAATTGATGCCCTTATGGCCCCCGGTGTATGGGCAGTACAGATGGTGTAATGGTCAGCATTACTGCCTCACAGCATGGGTTTAATTTTCACCATAGATATGTGTGGAGTTTGTATTATCCTCCCTGTGCTTGTGTGGTTTTCCTTCAGTTTCCTCCCGCAATCCAAAAATATACTGGTAGGGTAACTGGCTCGCAAAACAAAATTTACCCTAGTGTGTAAGTGTGGGCATGTACCTGTGTTTAAAGGAAGACGAAAGGGGGCAAGTGGTTTTTATCTACTGTCAAGTACCCGCAACCCGGCTGGAAGCGCTAGCTGGAGCCACCAACCAGCGGTCAGGGATGAGCAGCGATCCATCAGGGAAATTAAACATGTTAAAAATGCCCAATTTGGCATTGGAGAATCTGCATTTGTAACACGTTTAATATTCCCTGACCACCAGGGGATTGGCAAATAGCGGAAATAGGTCTCTGCTGTATAGGGCCCGAAACCCTCAGTCAGTGAGAGACATTACGGCATTTACAAGTTTTTAACTCAAGTAAAACTATGACATTGTGTGTAACTGTACACTTTTAAGCATAATAAAAACGTAGTGATCCACTTGTAAACGTGGGGGCTTAGCTTAACACCGTCTTGCTCAAGTCATGACCAATCCTAACTTAAACTCTTCATAAATAGCATAAAGTACTTTGCCCATCTAAGGCTTGAAGTCGGAGGGTCTTTCTGGTGAAGGGGCTCTAGAGAGCACCAATGAGCAGGACAGTGTCTATGCAGATTTGTGATTTCCAGAAACTACTGTGAGTCTATGGTGTATCTCAGGGAAGCTAGGGGCCACAAGAAAGCATTGCAGGGTTCCTAGCTGATAAATATGAATGAGAAGCAGGTGGTCAGTTACATTACAGAAGACAGACTTGCACATACAGATACTGAACACGTGTCTGTTTAATAGAAGCATGCGACATGGCCCACATGCTTTTAGTTCTTTAAGAGCTCGGTAAAACTCAACTTAAACTCCTCTCAAAACAATTTGTCTTTCAAAGCCTCATACATCACACTTCAGTTATTAGTAACAAAATCCAAACTACGTCTAAATATGGTCATAGAGTATACCGTCCTGATTAGACCGAGAGCTAGCCAGGCTCCTAGAAGGGTGTGGAATATTTTTAATTGTATGTATGTATGTATGTATGTATGTATGTATGTATGTATGTATGTATGTATGTATGTATGTATGCATGTATGCAAGTAAGTAAAAGTAAGTAAGTATGTATGTCATACTTGCCTACTCTCCCGGAATGAGCGGGAGGCTCCCGAAAATCGGGTGACCCTCCTGCCCCCCTGGCAAGTCTCCCGATTTTTTAGGGGCCCCCCTGCCCGGCCGCCCACTTAGTGAGTAAAGTGGGCGGTCCGGCCAGTCGATGACGCAATTCTTGCTGAATCGTGTCATCATAGCAACGCCCCCTGCTGTATAATGCCGGTAATTGCGGCATTACATAGCAGGGGGCGTGGCTTAAATGAAGTGCCACGATAACCCCTCCCCTGTTCCGCCTCCGCCCGCCCCTGTTTTGCCTCCGCTCTGCCCCTATCCATGTCATAACCCCGCCCCGCCCCCCTGCTGAGCCGACCTGGCTGCTCTCTCCCGGAGAGGGCAGCCAGGATGTCGGCATGTATGTATGTATGTATGTATGTATGTATGTATGTATGTATGTATGTATGTATGGGGAATATTTACATTTTTATTCTAGTGTGGAGTTATAGTGTCACAGGCAAATACAATACCCTCAGCCTCTCTAGTCACACATCAGGTGCCTGGTCCTCAGAGCTTACTCTCTTTGCAATCAGCCGAGATTAAAAAAACACAAGTATTTCTGGTGAAAAACAAGTAATCTGAACCTGCATAAAACTGATGCCCACATACGCCATGCGGCATGAGATTTGCATCTTACTCGCAGATGACGCACATGGAACATGGGGCCTAATTTAGGGTTGATCGCAAAAGCAAAATCTTTCTCTAATGGGCAAAAGCATGTGCACTGCAGGGGGGGCAGACATAACATGTGCAGAGAGAGTAAGACTTGGGTAGGTTATTTTGTTTCTGTGCAGGGTAAATACTGGCTTCTTTATTTTTTACACTGCAATTTAGATTTCAGTTTGAACACACCCCACCCAAATCTATCTCTCTCTGCACATGTTACATTTGCCCCACCTGCAGTGCACATCGTTTTGCCCATTAGAGAGAAATTTTGCTGTTGCGATCAGGTCTGAATTAGGCCCATGGAGTGAGAAAGCCGTGGTAGCACTTTGTATACAGATCCAGACTCTGTAGCACACAGATATACAAATGTCGCACATCAAACTGATCAGCGCAGTCTAGTTAAGTAGTTTTGTCACTTTCAGTTTGTTTTATTTGTGCCAATTAGACACTCGGGGAGGACGACCCGCCTGAGACCTGTCACACCAAGAGGGGCTGTTTGGCGACACTAAAGCCACAGTGTATGAGGGCACATTAGTAGTGGCATTTAGCATTTGACTTTACACATGTAGTTTTAGAATGTGATCATAAAACATACATTGGAAGTGGGAAATGATCACATTAAGAACATATTTAGTTTACCTCTTAGAGAAAACATTTAAAAAAGAAGTTTAGTTCCCTTTAATATGCCCTTAAAGAGACAGGCTACCTTTATTTTGTTTGCCCACGACTTTGCTCGCGTGTATGTCTGTTATTGCACAGCAGAAAGAATTATACAAAGACAGTAGTGCCATATAATATTGTGAAGTATATTTTATATTGTACACATTGACCACAACATTTCATTGCAAACAATATTTACAGTTTTTTCTTCAGGGATTAACACAAAAAGATGCTTGGGGTTACTAACTAGAGAGCAAGCCATGTAAAGCTACCCATAGGAGAAGCAGCTGGTCCTGAGATCTATGGCCCTCATTCCGAGTTGTTCGCTCGTTGCCGAGTTTCGCTATATTGTGATTAGTCGCTTACTGCGCATGCGCAAGGTTCGCAGAGCGCATGCGCTTAGTTATTTTACACAAAAGTTAGGTATTTTACTCACGGCATAACGAGGATTTTTCATCGTTCTGGTGATTGGAGTGTGATTGACAGGAAGTGGGTGTTTCTGGGTGGAAACTGGCCGTTTTATGGGTGTGTGCGGAAAAACGCTGCAGTTTCTGGGAAAAACACGGGAGTGGCTGGAGAAACGGGGGGGGTGTCTGGGCAAACGCTGGGTGTGTTTGTGACGTCAAACCAGGAACGAAACTGACTGAACTGATCGCAGTGGCAGAGTAAGTCCCGAGCTAATCAGAAACTGCAAAGAAATTTCTATTCGCAATTCTGCTAATCTTTCGTTCA
Organism: Pseudophryne corroboree; assembly: GCF_028390025.1. Taxonomy (NCBI): domain Eukaryota; kingdom Metazoa; phylum Chordata; class Amphibia; order Anura; family Myobatrachidae; genus Pseudophryne; species Pseudophryne corroboree. Next base: position 40,322,426 of record NC_086455.1, read on the forward strand.
CAATTCTGCTAAGCTAAGATGCACTCCCAGAGGGCGGCGGCTTAGCGTGTGCTATGCTGCTAAAAGCAGCTAGCGAGCGAACAACTCGGAATGAGGGCCTATGTTTGTAGCCCTGAGCGTTTGCCCCTGCGACTTCTTTATCAACAACCCATCAGAATCCCAGCTTCAATTAGGCTCCTCTGCAGAGCAGTCACTTTAAGTCGGGTTCCGTTGCATAACTTGGGTGGAGTCATATTCCACAGAAGCATGATCGGAACACCAACTTTCAGTGCGTGAGGGTCTGGTTTTCCTTTATTCCTCCTCTCCATGAGGTCATATCGAGATCATACAAACCGCAGTATAATTCTAGGTCACTAAGCTATACAATAGTGAAAATGCAATCCAAATTCATCCAGTAGTTTTTGCGGGATGCCAAAGCGAATAGACAAATAGATAAAAAATAAAATCTGAATTTTTATCTCCATAAACAGTCTCTAGAAGTATATTTCTAAAAAAAGAATGCCATGTACGGACTCAAACCTTACAGTTTTATTACATGTATAGATTAAGTTCTGCAAGCTCTCATAAGGGATAATGGAGGGGAGGGGGGGGGTTATACTTGAAAATAGGACAGAGGAAAATTGGACGCTTGTAGAGAATAGTATATAAGTTTAGCATCTGTTAAGGGGGGTACTTGCGGAGCGATCACTGCGTAAAATCTAAGCAATCTGGCTAGATTGCTTAGACTTTAAGCAGCGATCACTCCGTGTGTAGCCCCCACAGCGATAGCGATGGCTGGTGCTAAGCCAATCTAGCAGGTCGCTCACTTCACCCGCTGGGTGAAATGAGCGCCCCCCCCCCCCGCACGCTCAGCGCACATCTCTCCCCAAATCGGCTCGGGAATACGGCCCTTCATGCTGTCCCTCATGCTGAAGGACTTATCTGTAGCCAATTTTGTCCACACATATGGGACCTAATTGAGCCAATCGGGTCATTCAGAATGGGGGCTACATGAATGGATCAATAAGCTCATTTCCAGTTTTCTCCAACCTGGGCCCACCAATTACATACATGGATAACGGACAGGGATAACTGACAGATAACTGATCCCAAATCAGATTTTGCTTGTCATATATTATACATATATTTGCTTGTCATATAATATGCCAAGTCAATCCCCCCCGCCGTTGGACACATACATACATACATACATACATACATACATACATACATACATACATAGGGTGGGCTGTACTAACAGCAAAATGTGTTCAAACCTCTGAAAATCTGCAGTTTTCAGGGGTTTGCCACAATCCCCATATGTTCCAAGGGGATGCAGAGTCAGGATCACGGCAGTAGTGATCCCAACAGAAAATACGGACAGCAGGATCCTGACTGATCCCAAAGGTAAGTACCTAATTTTGCTTACGGTCAGGCACTAGGGGGAGGGTTGGGGTTGGACTGTTGGGGAGATTACGGTTAAGTTGCGGGGTAGGGTGGACGTTTAGGGTCAGGGATAGGGTAAAAATACTCACAGATATCCGTTGGGATTCAGACTGTAAGGGGTCCAGACTGCCAGGATTTCCTACCCAACCCGTACCAAGCTACATAAAATCAAAAAACTCTTGAGCTTGTACCCCATAGCATGCATCATAAGAATCCTGGGTCCTAAACCAAGAAGTCCTCACAATGCGAAGGACTTTTCATTTATATTTGCTATTATTCATGCATACAGTGTTAATAAATGGCACTATGCAGGAGATAAGGGGTGGAATGTGTTGCATACAAGGGGCCTGAGTCACGTTTGTAAGTAAAGGAAAAACGCAAGTATCTGGGCAAAACCATGTTGCACTGTAGGTGAGGCACATGTAACATGTGCAGAGAGAGTTAGACTTGGGTGTGGTGTGTTCAAACGGAAAACTAAATTGCAGTGTAAAAATAATGTTGTCTAACATTTGTGGGTACTGTACATGCAAAAGCAGCCAGTATTTACCCTGCACAGAAAGAAATCTAAATGTAATTGCTTCCCTTGCATGGATACATGGGGGTAAATTTACTAAGATGGGAGTTCTATTTAAGATGGTATGTTGCCCATAGCAACCAATCAGCTTCTACTTCTCATTTATCTAGCACCTTCTAGAAGATAATACCTGGAATTTGATTAGTTGCTATGGGCAACATCCCATCTTAAATAGAACTCCCATCTTAGTAAATTTACCCCATGGTTTGTTACTTGCTTTTACGCTTTACTTACAAACATGAATCAGGCCCAATATGCGATGCATGATACATTCCGTCCATAGCATCTTAAAGAGGAGCCTAATGAGACGTTAGATTAAAACAAAAAGGACCGTAATCTCAGGAGATGTTTTTCAGTTGTGCTTAGGACAAATGGGAATTCACATGTTAGTTTGGTCATTCTGCTATGCAGCTTGTAATTCAGTGTTTCCCCAACTCCAGTTTTTAGGACAACCAATTGTGTGTGTGTCCCAGATTCCGTAGTCTGTGCACAGGTGTATTCATTACTGGCTGACTCACTGTAAAAGATAATAATGTCACTTGCGACACTGATGAGTTCTGTAAAAAAACAAAAAAACAAAAAAAAACATAACGGAATACATACGGGATGCCGTCGACAGTGGAATCCCAGCAGCGAGTGCGCTTGGCAAGCTTCGCTCGCCATAGGTTATATTCCCACTCGGGTGGTGGCGTGGACCCACCACCCATATGGGAATACCGGGCTGCAGTCGGGATTACGACTGCCGACATTTCCCCGGCTGTCAGTATACTGAACGCTGTGATCCTGACAGGAAGTATAGTAACCGCATCCGCTGTATAACATGCCCTATTTGGGGTCCCTGAGTTCTGGAGCAGGGAGACACTGCTGTACGTGAAAGCAGGAGATTGAGTCTCCTATTTGCCAGCACCAATACTGAAACAGTACAATGCGATTAAACTTTCATCCCGATACCAGAGGCGGATTGCAGTGGCGCACCCAGGGGGGGTTTCCGAGCACCCAGAAACCCCCCTCCACTAAAATATATATATATATATATATATATATATATATATATATATATATATATATATATATATATGTGTAGAGATATATATATATACATATATACACACACTAGTTTTACGGACCCAGCATATACTGGGTCACCTCAGTCCCCACCCCCGTGATTGGCTCCGCCCAGTTCTGGAAACCCCCCCATGCAAATCCTGCGTTTGGCACTGGATTGGTCATAGGGTTTACAGGGTAGATCCCCGGTGGGCAGACGCACCCGTGGGGCCTGTTTTGTTTGAGGACATGTGGTCCTTTTTATAGACATGATGAATAAGATGCAAAATAATTTGCATATATGAAAATTACTTAGCCTGTGATTGCAGATGATCTAGTGTATGCTCTGTCTGCCTGCTTGGCTATCATATAAGATTGAGTGAATGGTGATTGGGATACGGTTGGTGTAATAAGCAAGAAAATATATCTTTCTAAAGAATGATATAGTTTCCTAAATTCTGAAGGTGTATCATATAATGTGCTCATAATATTTAATTTTATTTCTTTTTAACTTCCCCCTTGATGCTGGACATGCCCACTCTCTGGAAAGTCTTGGGGGGAGGGTGCTGCTGCCATGGCCCATGGCTAGACCTTACACCTCTGGTGCTGCCCATGTGGGGCCACTAGTACAAATTTTTCCAGGGCCGCTTTTTGTTCCCAATCCGCCCCTGCCCGTTACACATGCACATTAGCCAAAGTCCGAAAAGGACTTGCCTGGAAAAAGTCCAAAATTAATCACGTGTGGGCTGCGTACTTACAATGCATAGTTAAATTAATGTAAAGCATCTCCATACTTATAATATGTGCAGCAAAGTTCAGCTAATTAGGATATAAATCAGTCATCTCCAACCTATAGCTCGCAGTAGTATTTCCGGTAGCTCACAGAGCGCACAGGCTTGGGCGGTCACTGGCACTCCTCCTCCCTTCATTTTTAATATGGTGACGGCTGTCCGCCAATCAGAGCTCGTGGACCGGCAGTGGTGGCACCTGATTGGCTGCCGGACAGCGAGTTTTGATTCGCTCACTTACCGGCACCATATTTTAAATGCCTGCCGCCGCCGGACACTCTGTCACCCTCCCCACAGCCACTCTCCGGATGCCACAGGAGAGGCGCGCGCTGTGCTCTCCTCCCCTTCCGTCCCTCATACAGGAGGAGCAGCACCGGCGGCAGTAGAAGAAGCCAGCAAGGGTTAGCACTGTGTGGGGCACTGTATCGGACACTGCGGGTGGGGTGGGGGGGGGCATTTTATCTGGTGCTGCGGGGGGCATTTTAAATGGCACTGCGGGAGGAATTATATCTGCCACTGGTGGGGGCATTGTATCTGGCAATGCTGGGGGGCATTATTTGTGTATCTGGCACTGCTGAGGGGCATTATTTGTGTATCTGGCACTGCTGAGGGGCATTATTTGTGTATCTGGCACTATGCGGGGGGGGGGGGGGGGGGGGGGGGGGAGGATTACTTGTACTTGTGAGGCCACACCCATTTTCGCAGGAAAGCACTCGCATTGGGGGGAGGGGGAAGCTCCCCTTCTTAGATTTTTTTTCCGAAAGTAGCCCACACCCCAATTAAGGTTGGAGATCATTGATATAAATCATTCATAAGAATAGTGCACTCTAAATAGGAGCTAGATAAGCACACCATTGCGGTTTTGAGGAATTTCTCTGGGAGATTAGAAGTGAATATAAACACAGCAGGTCAACTATATATTTATATATATCCCGTGTTCAGAGGTGGCGGTCTGAAAGGGGTATAACCTGTGTGCAGACTATAGAATATATCAATGTACAATAATTGCAAATTAGCAAGGGAATGCCTCAGGATTAAGAATATGGAATATAGGAAATTAAATGCATCATTGTTATATGTAACCATAAGCATTGTGTATGTATCAGCTGAGCACCTCAAAGATAGAGGAGAATATAAATAACTAGGTGCTTTATCGCGCCCTACGGGCGCTCTTCACACCGTCGAAAGGGGCTACGCCCCCTTAACCCCTGCACGCCTTGCTGCGGTTCAATATTTGTATGAGTATTACCTGCATTCCTAGGTTTGTTAGTGGTTAAATATTGCACGACGAAAGTGCTTCCAATGGTGGAGGGGACGTAGCCCCTTGCGACGGCGTGAACAGTGCCTGCAGAGCACGAATGTAGCGGGTGCGGGGGGGACCGCGGATGAGGCAGGGAGTATGTAGATGCTGCGAGTGGACGGGGAGGTGGATGCAGGTGTGGGGGGAGGGGGTGCGGGACCTATACCTATGTGATTGTATGTGTAACAATATATAGGACACGGATAAGGATGTATGTGATATAGACATACCTGCATGAAGAGGTAAATGGTGTCATTAGACACAGAGGGAAGTGCTGATACAATGCGGAGCAGGGGCAGCTGTGTCCTCTCTCTACACCGTACCATCCTTCAGGTGTAGCAACACGGACATGTTGCGCACGCAAGGTCTCCACGCGGCCGCAGGTGCACCAGTTCCCTCTGCATGCGCTATGTGCGCGCCCCCCTCAGGTGCAGTAGGAGGAGGGGGCGATGGCTGGAGCTGGTACCAGGGCCAATGGGCATGGACAGCGCGGTCATGTGCTCGGTGCTGGGCTTGCGCCCTGCGCTTGCTGTGTGAGGGATAGGGAGGAGGCGGCAGAGCGGAGCATCACCAATATACCGGTAACTATGGGGGGCAGAGAGCGGTAGGGAGGGGATACAGAGACACAGGGCGGTAGGGAGGGGATAGAGAGAAGCGGGGTGGTAGGGTGGGGATACAGAGGCGTAGGGAGGAGGGGATACAGAGACGTGGGACGGTAGGGAGGGGATAGAGAGACGCAGGGCGGTAGGGAGGGGATAGAGAGACGCGGGTGGTAGGGAGGGGATACAGAGATGCAGGGTGTTAGGGAGGGGATATAAAGATGCGGGGCAGCAGGTAGAGGATACAGAGAGGCGGGGCGGCTGGGAGGGGATAGAGAGACGCAGGGTGGCAGGGAGGGGATAGAGAGACGTGGGCGGTAGGGAGGGGGGATACAGAGATGCAGGGTGTTGGGGAGGGGATACAGAGATTTGGGGCAGCAGGTAGAGGATACAGAGAGGCGGGGCGGCTGGGAGGGGATAGAGAGACGCAGGGCGGTAGGGAGGGGATAGAGAGACGCAGGGTGGCGATAGAGACGTGGGTGGTAGGGAGGGGATAGAGAGACGCGGGGCGGCTGGGAGGGGATAGAGAGATGCGGGCGGTAGGGAGGGGATAGAGAGACGCAGGGCGGTAGGGAGGGGATAGAGAGACGTGGGCGGTAGGGAGGGGATAGAGAGATGCGGGCGGTAGGGAGGGGATAGAGAGACGCAGGGCGGTAGGGAGGGGATAGAGAGACGCAGGGCGGTAGGGAGGGGATAGAGAGACGCAGGGTGGCGATAGAGAGACGTGGGCGGTAGGGAGGGGATAGAGAGACGCAGGGCGGTAGGGAGGGGATAGAGAGATGCGGGCGGTAGGGAGGGGATAGAGAGACGCAGGGCGGTAGGGAGGGGATCGAGAGATGCGGGCGGTAGGGAGGGGATAGAGACACAGGGTGGCACGGAGGGGATAGAGAGACGTGGGCGGTAGGGAGGGGATAGAGAGACGCGGTCGGTAGGGAGGGGATAGAGAGACGCGGGCGGTAGGGAGGGGATAGAGAGACGCAGGGTGGCGATAGAGAGACGTGGGCGGTAGGGAGGGGATAGAGAGACGCGGGGCGGTAGGGAGGGGATAGAGAGATGCGGGCGGTAGGGAGGGGATAGAGAGACGCAGGGCGGTAGGGAGGGGATAGAGAGATGCGGGCGGTAGGGAGGGGATAGAGACACAGGGTGGCACGGAGGGGATAGAGAGACGTGGGCGGTAGGGAGGGGATAGAGAGACGCGGGCGGTAGGGAGGGGATAGAGAGACGCGGGCGGTAGGGAGGGGTTAGAGAGACGCGGGGTGGTAGGGTGGGGATACAGAGGCGTAGGAAGGAGGGGATACAGACAGACGCGGGCGGTAGGGAGGGGATACAGAGACGCGGGGCAGCAGGTAGATACAGAGAGGCGGGGCGGCTGGGAGGGGATACAGAGACGCGGGGCGGTAGGGAGGGGATACAGAGACGCGGGCGGTAGGGAGGGGATAGAGAGACGTGGGGCGGTAGGGAGGGGATACAGAGAGGCGGGGCGGCTGGGAGGGGATACAGAGAGGCGGGGCGGCTGGGAGGGGATACAGAGACACGGGGCGGTAGGGAGGGGATAGAGAGACACGGGGCGGTAGGGAGGGGATAGAGAGACACGGGGCGGTAGGGAGGGGATAGAAAGACGCGGGCGGTAGGGAGGGGATAGAGAGACGCGGGGCGGTAGGGAGGGGATATAGAGACGCGGGCGGTAGGGAGGGGATAGAAAGACGCGGGCGGTAGGGAGGGGATAGAGAGACGCGGGCGGTAGGGAGGGGATAGAGAGACGCGGGCGGTAGGGAGGGGATAGAGAGACGCGGGCGGTAGGGAGGGGATAGAAAGACGCGGGCGGTAGGGAGGGGATATAGAGACGCGGGCGGTAGGGAGGGGATAGAAAGACGCGGGCGGTAGGGAGGGGATAGAGAGACGCGGGCGGTAGGGAGGGGATAGAGAGACGCGGGGCGGTAGGGAGGGGATAGAGAGACGCGGGGCGGTAGGGAGGGGATAGAGAGACGCGGGGCGGTAGGGAGGGGATAGAGAGACGCGGGGCGGTAGGGAGGGGATAGAGAGACGCAGGCGGTAGGGAGGGGATAGAGAGACGCGGGGCGGTAGGGAGGGGATAGAGAGACGCGGGGCGGTAGGGAGGGGATATAGAGACGCGGGGCGGCAGGGAGGGTCCCCAGTGAGGAAGCTGATGAAGAGAGGGGGGGGAAGTAGTGGAGGGGGAGGGCACCAGAAGAGGAGACTTGTGCAAAGTGGTGACCAGACATAGATACAGTGGGTAGGATGGCCGGAGGCACTCACCGTTGAGGCTGTGGGCGGCTGCTGCAGGCTGGTAAACAGTAGTGTCCAGAGGCGTCACCGGGTCAGCATTACTGTTACACACATCTCCCCCCCCCCAGCGGACGAAAAGGGGGCGTGGCCTGCTGTGAAAGGGGCGTGGCCTCGCGGGTCTGTTCTCTCTCGCGCCGGGGGTGTTTCCAGCTTGCCTGTAGATGCTGGCAGCCCCCGGAGACTGGAGTGTGTGTGGCAGCTCTTCTGTGTGACAGGAGGAGAGTGCTGCAGGAGATGACGTCAATGCAGCACTCGCCTCCTGTCACAGCAGGAGAGCGGACAGCTGGATGTGTGCGGAGGAGGCGGCGGGTCTGTGTATGCGAGGCAGGGAGGGCTATGAAAGCCTTCTCCTGCGCCACCCGTCCCTCCTAATGTGTATGCCGGGGGCGGCATCAGCCGTTGTTGTTGGCCCGGCGCCGCGGCCGGGGAGTCAGAGCTGCTGATGGGTGGGGGGAGGGGAGAGAGAGAGATGGACAGGCAGCAGGAGCAGAGACTTGCTGACTCCGCCCACCGCTGTGACTCCACCCAGCGTTACGGCCAGGCACAGAGTCACAGATGTAGCCAAATATATAGGAGATATCCACTTAGCTTAGAAAGCATACATATGGCAATTATCAGTATCTTTTATACATGTTATATTTGTGTCAATTCATTTGTAACAGTAGACATTAAAAGTAACAAAAAATGTATCCAGAGCAGTGATCACATAGATAACACTGCATAATATAGGCACTCATAATAACACTGTAACATATAATATAATATATATATATATATATATATATATATATATAGAAGAAATCCTCCACGGCACTCAGTAAATAACACGCAAAGAGGCAGAAATACCTATTTCTGCCTCTTTGCGTGTTATTTACTGAGTGCCGTGGTGGATTTCTTCTGTTATATGGTGTACTGCCCGTGCACCTACCGCTGGCACCAGGACTTTCCATTTTGTTTTACAACAGGTGTGCTGTCCGTTTTTACGAATAAATATATATATATATATATATATATAGCTCAAAGAGCATACATACAGTGCCTAGCAGTAATTTGCAGTAAAGTTAGGGATATAAATATGCCAAATGCACAATTGAATAGTTTGAGTACATCACAGTATTTTGGTAATTATGTAATATATCCAATATTATTATTTATTACCAGTTATTTATATAGTGCACACATATTCCACAGCGCTTTAGAGAGAATATTTGGCCATTCACATCAGTCCCTGCCCCAGTGGAGCTTACAATCTATATTCCCTATCACATGTACACGCACACACACACACGTTAATTTTGTTGGGAGCCAATTAACCTACCTGTACATTTTTGGTTTGTGGGAGGAAACCGGAGTACCTAGAGGAAACCTACGCAAGCATAGGGAGAATATACAAACTCCACACAGTTAGGACCATTGTGGGAATCGAACCTATGACCTCAGTGCTGTGAGGCAGTAATGCTAACAGTTATACCGTCTGATACAATATATAAAAGATTACATCATTATATTTGAAATAAAGCCTTTTTCCCTGTGATGACAGGATCTATCATATGAAGAGTTCTGTTTGAATTTATCGGGGTCTATTCAATTGAAGTCGGAATTGTCATCAAGTCAGAAAGACAGCACTTTACGACTTTTTTTAGGTTGAATCAGAACAGTTTTTTCTCGTCTGAAATTCCAACTTGTCGGAAAACATGTGGACTGGCGTATTAGCTGCTGATCCACGTATTTTGTCAAATTTGCGGCCATTTCCGACAATGCTGATTCGACTTAAAAAAAAAAAAGTCGGATCAGCATTGTCGAAAACGGGCAAAACCTGTCGGAAATGCCCGCAAATTGAATACTGAACTGTCAGATCCTCTCCGTCGGAGAGGATCCGACAGGCATTGAATAGACCCCATAATCTCTATTATATTGTTTTAGAGCGAGTCTCTACTGTAATTATAGTAGCTCATTGTGGGAATATCAGACAATAATTGGCCACGAATATTCGCACATACATGTTGAACAGTGCATTTTATAAATTTTAAACGTGTCATTTTACCCATATGGGTGTGTTTTCATAAAGGACATTTAAGGAGCATTGATCATATCTCCACATAAATTTTTTAATCGGTGTATACGTATTATGTTTATAAGCACTGACATTATATAAACCTATACTTACCCATTACAGATGGGGTTTAATGAGTTATGCAAAAGCTCCAATTGGCTGGCATCAATTTTTTTATATTGAATTGGATTACAATATATTCACCAATAGGAGGCTGGACTTTTGAAAAATATTTGGAATGCAGGTATAATACAGAGTATGCTATCTCTGGCTGATACATAAAATACATTATAGTAAACATTATTGATAAAAAACCTTGGTTAATCTATTCAGTTATTGAAGGTGAATCTGAAGGAATACTCACATATAATTTATTTCCCAGTACATAGATACAACTGTCCCAATCCGCAACGAGATACTTGAATTAAAAGATAAATAAATACAGGAAGCCTAGCTTTTATTGTCACTTTAATAACACTTTACACACTGTGTATATTAGGTGTATGCTTAATTGTATTGTCTTTTTAATTATTACAATAAAGGTTATATTTTAAATTACATTTATGTGCATCAATAAAGAAACATTATTTCTTCTTTTTTTCACTTCTATAACGTGATAGTATTAGGATTGTTAGCAGTGCCGTAACTAGGCATTTTAGCGCTGTGTGCAAGAACTGACATTGCCGCCCCCCCCCCCCCCCCCCCCCGTACAAGACAGGCGCAGTGCACGCCGTGCGCGAAAAATATATAGGGGCGTGGCTTCACGGGAAGGGGCGTGGCAACAAAATAATAGCAATTCATACTACGGTGCACAGTAGTCTCCATTATTCAAATTACGCTGCACAGTAGCGCCACTACACCAGGTAGAGCCCCTTTTATACATTACAGCAGACAGCATCCCCCTTTTTACACATTGCGGCAGCCAGTCCCCCTTTTTACACATTGCGGCAGCCAGTCCCCCTTTTTACACATTGCGGCAGCCAGGACCCCTTTTTACACATTACGGCAGCCAGTCCCCCTTTTTACACATTGCGGCAGCCAGGACCACTTTTTACACATTGCGGCAGACGGGACCCCTTTTTACACATTGCGGCAGATGGGACCCCTTTTTACGCATTGCGGCAGATGGGACCCCTTTTTACGCATTGCGGCAGCCGGGACCCCTTTTTACGCATTGCGGCAGCCAGTCCCCCTTTTTACACATTGCGGCAGACGGGACCCCTTTTTACACATTGCGGCAGCCAGTCCCCCTTTTTACACATTGCGGCAGCCAGGACCCCTTTTTACACATTGCGGCAGATGGGACCCCTTTTTACGCATTGCGGCAGATGGGACCCCTTTTTACGCATTGCGGCATATGGGACCCCTTTTTACGCATTGCGGCAGATGGGACCCCTTTTTACGCATTGCGGCAGCCGGGACCCCTTTTTACGCATTGCGGCAGCCGGGACCCCTTTTTACACATTGCGGCAGACGGGACCCCTTTTTACACATTGCGGCAGATGGGACCCCTTTTTACACATTGCAGCAGATGGGACCCCTTTTTACACATTGCAGGAGAGAGAGAGAGAGAGAGAGACATACTTACCTTCTCCCCGCTGACAGGCTCCTCGTGCATCTCCCTCTCGGTGCAGTGTGAAGTCAGTTGAGGAGGAGGAGGGAGGGGGAGCAGAGAGCCGCAGCAGTGCTATTTGATTGGTAGTAAGCGCTGCTGCAGCATCCCCCTCTCCTTCTGTATTGGCTGCCCGGCGCTGCTGTGGATGCTGGGATGCATCCACAGCAGCGCCAGGCAGCCAATACAGAAGGAGAGGGGGATGCTGCAGCAGCGCTTACTACCAATCAAATAGCGCTGCTGCGGCTCTCTGCTCCCCCTCCCTCCTCCTCCGCTGCCCGGCGCTCCTGTCTTCTCTCCTCCAGCGCGGCGCACGGCGCAGTTCAGAGGCGGCATGTAATGAGTCAATTTGACTCATTACATGCCGCTGGCCGTGTGCCCCCAGGGCAACTGCGCTGTGTGCCAAGCCCCCTTGGCACACACGTAGTTACGGCCCTGATTGTTAGGGACCCATGTGATGAAGTCACCTGGTCGCGGCACATGGGCCGGCATATTTGCGCAAATGTGTGCTAAGAACTTCAATTATACTCCATGTTAATTGTGAGGGTTTAGTTTTTTTACTATCGGTGTTCTTAGTGCTAGGAGTGTGCGTCTGCATCTCTCTTCCTCCTTTTTCTTTTCTTGTAAAGTCCAAAAAGGAAAATATATTGTTAGAGTTCTAAAAACACTAGAACGTATGGATAGAAAGTGCTAAAATATATTCTGCATTGGATTGAATGAAAGGGTTGTAGGCATTACATTATTTAATAGAATTAAATATTTTATTTAATTTTTTATATATATATATATATATAATTTATTTATTTATTTATATTTATTAAATATTACATTCTAAATCACAAAGACAAACAGCAAAACACATAGATAAATCTTTACTGGCTATGGGACAGGACACTGGCCTAACTAAGACTCTTTATATACCAATTTCCCCACACAGAGACGCTACCGCGTATTGGACAAGGCGCCTTTCATTCATGGAGTCTCACATACACGTCATGTCTCAGGCACTTCCAGTATTTGCCCTTGGTTTAGGGGTGTTGGTTTTACACATTTAGAAAAATAAAATAAAATGTTGCGTTACCTGACACTAACTGTGGAATGTGTTTCAGCCCATAATTGGCTTCAGTGCTAAGAGTAAATAGTGAGTTTTGGCAAAGCCATTTACAAAGATAGTTTGGTCTATTTACTAAGCCTTGGATGGAGAAAGTCGCTGTAGATAAAGCACCAGCCAATCAGCTCCTAACTGTCATGCCACAGGTTGTGTTTGAAAAATTACAGGAGCCAATTGGCTGTTGCGTTATCTCCAGCGACTTTGGTGGTCATTCCGAGTTGTTCGCTCGCTAGCTGCTTTTAGCAGCCGTGCAAACTCTATGCCGTCGCCCTCTGGGAGTGTATTTTAGCTTAGCAGAAGTGTGAACGAAAGGATGGCAGAGCGGCTACAAAATAATTTTGTGCAGTTTCAGAGTAGCTTCAGACCTACTCAGCGCTTGCGATCACTTCAGACTATTCAGTTCCTGTTTTGACGTCACAAACACGCCCTGCATTCGCCCAGCCACGCCTGCGTTTTTATCTGGCATGCCTGTGTTTTTCCACACACTCCCTGAAAACGGTCAGTTGACACCCAGAAACGCCCTCTTCCTGCCAATCACTCTGCGGCCAGCAGTGCGACTGAAAAGCTTCGCTAGACCTTGTGTGAAACTACATCGTTCGTTGTAATAGAAATGAAGTGCGTGCGCATTGCGCCGCATGTGCAGAAGTGCCGATTTTTTGCCTGATCGCTGCGACCGAAATCTGCTAGCGAACAACTCGGAATGACCCCCTTTATCTCCATCCAAGGCTTAGTAAATAGACCCCCATAATAGTGCAGAATCGTGTGCGAGTAAATAAGAAAGGGTCAAACACTGTATGGTAGATTAGTAAATATCAAATTATATACAAATTTTTATATTATACAATTAATAAGAATTTACTTACCGATAATTCTATTTCTCGGAGTCCGTAGTGGATGCTGGGGTTCCTGAAAGGACCATGGGGAATAGCGGCTCCGCAGGAGACAGGGCACAAAAAGTAAAGCTTTAGGATCAGGTGGTGTGCACTGGCTCCTCCCCCTATGACCCTCCTCCAAGCCTCAGTTAGGTTACTGTGCCCGGACGAGCGTACACAATAAGGAAGGATTTATGAATCCCGGGTAAGACGCATACCAGCCACACCAATCACACTGTACAACCTGTGATCTGAACCCAGTTAACAGTATGATACTAGCGGAGCCTCTGAAAGATGGCTCACAACAATAATAACCCGATTTTTGTAACTATGTACAAGTATTGCAGATAATCCGCACTTGGGATGGGCGCCCAGCATCCACTACGGACTCCGAGAAATAGAATTATCGGTAAGTAAATTCTTATTTTCTCTATCGTCCTAGTGGATGCTGGGGTTCCTGAAAGGACCATGGGGATTATACCAAAGCTCCCAAACGGGCGGGAGAGTGCGGATGACTCTGCAGCACCGAATGAGAGAACTCCAGGTCCTCCTTAGCCAGGTTATCAAATTTGTAGGATTTTACAAACGTGTTTGCCCCTGACTAAATAGCCGCTCGGCAAAGTTGTAAAGCCGAGACCCCTCGGGCAGCCGCCCAAGATGAGCCCACCTTCCTTGTGGAATGGGCATTTACATATTTTGGCCTGCCACAGAATGTGCAAGCTGAATTGTATTACACATCCAACTAGCAAAAGTCTGCTTAGAAGCAAGAGCACCCAGTTTGTTGGGTGCATACAGGATAACAGCAAGTCAGTTTTCCTGACTCCAGCCGTCCTGGAACCTATATTTTCAGGGCCCTGACCACATCTAGCAACTTGGAGTCCTCCAAGTCCCTAGTAGGCGCAAGACACCACAATAAGCTGGTTCAGGTGAAACACTGACACCACCTTAGGGAGAGAACTGGGGACGAGTCCGCAGCTCTGCCCTGTCCGAATGGACAAACAGATATGGGCTTTTTTGAGAAAAAAACCACCAATTTGACACTCGCCTGGTCCAGGCCAGGTCCAAGAGCATGTTCACTTTTCATGTGAGATGCTTCAAATCCACAGATTTGACTGGTTTTAAACCAATGTGTTTTGAGGAATCCCAGAACTACGTTGAGATCCCACAGTGCCACTGGAGGCACAAAAGGGGGTTGTATATGCAATACTCCCTTGACAAACTTCTGGACTTCAGGAACTGAAGCCAATTCTTTCTGGAAGAAAAATCGACAGGGCCGAAATTTGAACCTTAATGGACCCCAATTTGAGGCCCATAGACACTCCTGTTTGCAGGAAATGCAGGAATCGACCGAGTTGAAATTTCTTCGTGGGGCCTTCCTGGCCTCACACCACGCAACATATTTTCGCCACATGTGGTGATAATGTTGTGCGGTCACCTCCTTTCTGGCTTTGACCAGGGTAGGAATGACCTCTTCCTGAATGCCTTTTCCCTTAGGATCCGGCGTTCCACCGCCATGCCGTCAAACGCAGCTGCGGTAAGTCTTGGAACAGACATGGTACTTGCTGAAACAAGTCCCTTCTTAGCGGCAGAGGCCATAAGTCCTCTGTGAGCATCTCTTGAAGTTCCGGGTACCAAGTCCTTCTTGGCCAATCCGGAGCCATGAGTATAGTTCTTACTCCTCTACGTCTTATAATTCTCAGTACCTTAGGTATGAAAAGCAGAGGATGGAACACATACACCGACTGGTACACCCACGGTGTTACCAGAACGTCCACAGCTATTGCCTGAGGGTCTCTTAACCTGGCGCAATACCTGTCCCGTTTTTTGTTCAGACGGGACGCCATCATGTCCACCTTTGGTAATTCCCAACGGTTTACAATCATGTGGAAAACTTCCCCATGAAGTTCCCACTCTGCCGGGTGGAGGTCGTGCCTACTGAGGAAGTCTGCTTCCCAGTTTCCATTCCCGGAATGAAACACTGCTGACAGTGCTATCACATGATTTTCCGCCCAGCGAAAAGTCCTTGCAGTTTTTGCCACTGCCCTCCTGCTTCTTGTGCCGCCCTGTCTATTTACGTGGGCGACTGCCGTGATGTTTTATCCCACTGGATCAATACCGGCTGACCTTGAAGCAGAGGTCTTGCTAAGCTTAGAGCATTATAAATTTACCCTTAGCTATATTTATGTGGAGAAAAGTCTCCAGACTTGATCACACTCCCTGGAAATTTTTTCCTTGTGTGACTGCTCCCCAGCCTCTCGGGCTGGCCTCCGTGGTCACCAACATCCAAAACTGAATGCCGAATCTGCGGCCCTCTAGAAGATGAGCACTCTGTAACCACCACAGGAGAGACACCCTTGTCCTTGGATATAGGGTTATCCGCTGATGCATCTGAAGATGCGATCCGGACCATTTGTCCAGCAGATCCCACTGAAAAGTTCTTGCATGAAATCTGCCGACTGGAATTGCTTCGAAGGAAGTCACCATTTTTTTACCATGGCCCTTGTGCAATGATGCACTGATTTTAGGAGGTTCCTGACTAGCTCTGATAAATCCCTGGCTTTCTCTTCCGGGAGAAACACCTTTTTCTGGACTGTGTCCAGAATCATCCCTAAGCACAGGAGACTTGTTGTCGGGATCAGCTGCGATTTTGGAATATTTAGAATCCACCCCTGCTGTTGTAACAGTATCCGAGATAGTGCTACTCCGACCTCCAACTGTTCCCTGGACTTTGCCCTTATCAGGAGATCGTCCAAGTAAGGGATAATTAAGACGCCTTTTCTTCGAAGAAGAACCATCATTTCGGCCATTACCTTGGTAAAGACCCGGGGTGCCGTGGACAATCCAAACGGCAGCGTCTGAAACTGATAGTGACAGTTCTGTACCACGAACCTGAGGTACCCTTAGTGATAAGGGCAAATTTAGGACATGGAGGTAAGCATCCCTGATGTCTCGGGACACCATATAGTCCCCTTCTTCCCGGTTCGTTATCACTGCTCTGAGTGACTCCATCTTGATTTGAACCTTTGTAAGTGTTCAAATTTTTTTAGATTTAGAATAGGTCTCACCTAGCCTTCTGGCTTCAGTACCACAATATAGTGTGGAATAATACCCCTTTTCTTGTTGTAGGAGGGGTAATTTAATTATCACCTGCTGGGAATACAGCTCGTGAATTGTTTCCCATACTGCCTCCTTGTCGGAGGGAGACCTTGGTAAAGCAGACTTCAGGAGCCTGCGCAGGGGAAACGTCTCGACATTCCAATCTGTACCCCTGGGATACTACTTGTAGGATCCAGGGGTCCTGTATGGTCTCAGCGTCATGCTGAGAGCTTGTCAGAAGCGGTGGAACGCTTCTGTTCCTGGGAATGGGCTGCCTGCTGCAGTCTTCTTCCCTTTCCTCTATCCCTGGGCAGATATGACTCTTATAGGGACGAAAGGACTGAAGCTGAAAAGACGGTGTCTTTTTCTGCAGAGATGTGACTTAGGGTAAAAATGGTAGATTTTCCAGCAGTTGCCGTGGCCACCAGGTCCGATGGACCGACCCCAAATAACTCCTCTTCCTTTATACGGCAATACACCTTTGTGCCGTTTGGAATCTGCATCACCTGACCACTGTCGTGTCCATAAACATCTTCTGGCAGATATGGACATCGCACTTACTCTTGATGCCAGAGTGCAAATATCCCTCTGTGCATCTCGCATATATAGAAATGCATCCTTTAAATGCTCTATAGTCAATAAAATACTGTCCCTGTCAAGGGTATCAATATTTTTAGTCAGGGAATCCGACCAAGCCACCCCAGCTCTGCACATCCAGGCTGAGGCGATCGCTGGTCGCAGTATAACACCAGTATGTGTGTATATACTTTTTATGATATTTTCCAGCCTCCTGTCAGCTGGCTCCTTGAGGACGGCCCTATCTATAGACGGTACCGCCACTTGTTCTGATAAGCGTGTGAGCGCCTTATCCACCCTAAGGGGTGTTTCCCAACGCGCCCTAACTTCTGGCGGGAAAGGGTATACCGCCCATATTTTCTATCGGGGGGAACCCACGCATCATCACACACTTCATTTAATTTATCTGATTCAGGAAAAACTACGGTAGTTTTTTCACATCCCACATAATACCCTCTTTGTGGTACTTGTAGTATCAGAAATATGTAACACCTCCTTCATTGCCCTTAACGTGTGGCCCTAATAAGGAATACGTTTGTTTATTCACCGTCGACACTGGATTCAGTGTCCCTGTCTGTGTCTGTGTCGACCGACTAAAGTAAACGGGCGTTTTTAAAAACCCCTGACGGTGTTTTTGAGACGTCTGGACCGGTACTAATTGTTTGTCGGCCGTCTCATGTTGTTAACCGACCTTGCCGCGTGTTGACATTATCACGTAATTCCCTAAATAAGCCATCCATTCCGGTGTCGACTCCCTAGAGAGTGACATCACCATTACAGGCAATTGCTCCGCCTCCTCACCAACATCGTCCTCATACATGTCGACACACACGTACCGACACACAGCACACACACAGGGAATGCTCTGATAGAGGACAGGACCTACTAGCCCTTTGGAGAGACAGAGGGAGAGTTTGCCAGCACACACCAAAAACGCTATAATTATATAGGGACAACCTTATATAAGTGTTTTCCCTTATAGCATCTTTTTTATATATTTCTAACGCCAAATTTAGTGCCCCCCCTCTCTGTTTTAACCCTGTTTCTGTAGTGCAGTGCAGGGGAGAGCCTGGGAGCCTTCCCTCCAGCCTTTCTGTGAGGGAAAATGGCGCTGTGTGCTGAGGAGATAGGCCCCGCCCCTTTTTCGGCGTCCTCGTCTCCCGCTCTTAACGGATTCTGGCAGGGGTTAAATATCTCCATATAGCCCCCGGAGGCTATATGTGAGGTATTTTTAGCCAAAAATAGGTTTTCATTGCCTCCCAGGGCGCCCCCCTCCCAGCGCCCTGCACCCTCAGTGACTGCCGTGTGAAGTGTGCTGAGAGGAAATGGCGCACAGCTGCAGTGCTGTGCGCTACCTTAAGAAGACTGAGGAGTCTTCATGCCGCCGATTCTGGACCTTCTTCTTGTTTCAGCATCTGCAAGGGGGCCGGCGGCGAGGCTCCGGTGACCATCCAGGCTGTACCTGTGATCGTCCCTCTGGAGCTGATGTCCAGTAGCCAAGAAGCCAATCCATCCTGCACGCAGGTGAGTTCACTTCTTCTCCCCTAAGTCCCTCGTTGCAGTGATCCTGTTGCCAGCAGGACTCACTGTAAAATAAAAAACCTAAGCTAAACTTTTCTAAGCAGCTCTTTAGGAGAGCCACCTAGATTGCACCCTTCTCGGCCGGGCACAAAAATCTAACTGAGGCTTGGAGGAGGGTCATAGGGGGAGGAGCCAGTGCACACCACCTGATCCTAAAGCTTTACTTTTTGTGCCCTGTCTCCTGCGGAGCCGCTATTCCCCATGGTCCTTTCAGGAACCCCAGCATCCACTAGGACGATAGAGAAATATATTTTCAGGTTTAAACTAAATAAATTGCAGAGAGGTTAAAGGGAATCCGGTCACCATACCAGCGATCGGGATGCCGTTGCCGCAATCCTGACACTGGTCAAAATCACAATGGCGGGGTCGGGATCCCAACTGCCAGCACCCTAATGGTGGTCAGGTACAGGCTGCGGGGGGACAGTTAGGGTTAGGCTGTCGGGAGGGAGGGGGGGGGGGGGGCGGGTTAGACACCACGAAGGAGGGTTAGGGCTAGGCTGCGGGTTAGAGTTAGGCTGTGGGGGGTGGCAGTGCCAGTGTGAGGCTGCGGGGAGGGAGGGTTAGGCGGTTAATGTTTGTATACTTACTGAACAGGTGTCAGGATCCTGCACATCCGGATTCTGCTGTCGGTATTCTGACCGCCGTTATCCCAAATGCCGGGATCCCGATACCGACCCAGTTAAAGTATCAATCAGCTTCTGACTGTCATTTTAAAGGCTGTGTTTAAAAAAAAAAAAAATGACAGAAGCTGATTGGTTGGTACTTTACCTCTCTCCAAAGTTTGTTACATCTCCCCCCACTGTCATTATTGTGCAGCTGAATGTATCGTACCTTCATGCAAAACTTGATTTATACTGGAAAGAGCATTATCTGGACTATGGAAAGCAGGAATCGTAGTTGCAATAGCAATCTACGTACATGACTTCTTGCCCTCTGTAACCCACCCAGGCTGTACACTGTGCAACTACAGCATTCATACGCTAGAGCATGTTTTCCAGGTCTCCTCACAGATCAGACATGAAATAATTAGCTCCACCTGTGGCTTTTTAAAATGCGTCTGTAAGGAGTACACCTGTGCCCCTGCTAGAGGACCTAAAAAAATGGGATCAGTTTGGGGTCCGGAGGACAGAGTTTGAGAACCACTGTGCTAGTGGAGACAAGGATTCAAAAGAAAAGTTCTACAGTATTTCAGGGTGTGCATTCCGAGTTGATCGCTAGCTGCATTCGTTCGCTGTGCAGCGATGAGGCTAAAAAAACGGCACTTCTGCGCATGCGGCGCAATGCGCGACATACTATTACAACGAACGATGTCGTTTCACACAGAGTCTAGCGAAGCTTTTCAGTCGCACTGCTGGCCGCAGAGTGATTGACAGGAAGTGGGCGTTTCTGGGTGTCAACTGACCGTTTTCAGGGAGTGTTCGGAAAAACGCAGGCGTGGCAGACAAAACGCAGGCGTGGCTGGGCGAACGCAGGGCGTGTTTGTGACGTCAAAACAGGAACTGAACAGTCTGAAGTGATCGCTAGCTAGGAGTAGGAGCTACTCTGAAACTGCACAAGAAAAACTTTGTAGTCGCTCTGCGATCGTTTCGTTCGCACTTCTGCTAAGCTACAATACACTCCCAGTGGGAGGCGGCATAGCGTTTGTACGGCTGCTAAAAACTGCTAGCGAGCCATCAACTCGGAATGACCACCCTTGTCTAGGCGAATCTAGGTGACATTCTTTTTGCAGTCTATAATATACATCTGATGTGAAGATATATGCAAAATCCGGCACCCAAAAAAACCTTTTCAATCAGCCTTCTGGTGTCTTACAGCCTCACCCTTATATAGGTTTACAGAACTACTGACACTTCTATCACGTTTAATGTACATTTGGGACTGCAATACTCCATATAGATTACATGTAACTAAAATGTGTACTGCTAAATAGCTTCCTGCTGCTTTTCTCAAGAACTTGTGACTTACCACACTCAAAAAGAATGTACATCGAGTGGAGTTTATTATATATATTTTAAAAATATTCCCATTACTGGTGGGAATTTTTTGGTTGTTAAATTACAAACACACATACATACACACACACACATTTTTCTTACTCGGGTCAACAAGAAAGATGGGACAATTGGAAGCTGTAGACTGCTAATTTTTTTCTGGATCTTAAATCAGACATTTATAATAGAATTATGCTTTTTGTACTGATCATAGGCAATGACAGTGGCACTCGCTGTTTCTGCAGCTATTATTCATAGGAGTTTATGCAACACGCCTTGTTTATTATAAAAGCATCTTTTATTGTGGTATGAACCACATACTCCTAAGCACATAACAACATGCGTATGCACCGACATGAGTAGGAACCTTATTTATTTATTACCAGTTATTTATATAGCGCACACATATTCCGCAGCGCTTTATAGAGGATATTTGACCATTCACATCAGTCCCTGCCCCAGGGGAGCTTACAATCTATATTCCCTATCACATGTGCACACAGAGACATTCACACTGGGGTTAATTTTTGTTGGGAGACAATTAACCTACCTGTATATTTTTGGATTGTGGGAGGAAACCGGAGTACCCGGAGGAAACCCACGCAAGTACGGGGAGAATATACAAACTCCACATAGTTAGGGCCATGGTGGGAATTGAACCCATGACCTCAGTGCTGTGAGGTAGTAATGCTAACTGTTACACCCTTCAACATCATGCACCCACAAGTTACTTTAATTTTTAAGGACATCCCAATAGAAAACAGATCTTTTAAGGGGGGATGGGGGGGGGGGGGGGGGGGTAATTTATTTTTACAACGGGAGCTCTTCAAACAGACTATTACAGTTAACGCAATTAAAAGCATGCATAGGTCAAAGTAGACTACAAAAAGGGAACAAGCCTTTAACAAGAAAACCTGGAATGCTAACCAGACACGACATTTCATAAGGGATCTAGAGCAGCGGAGTGGCCTCGCCAGTGTTCTGCATTAGCACAGGAAAAGATTCATCAGGCAACTGCTGGTGCCAAGAACTGATAAATCCCCCCAGACGTTTATCCCTTCATTTAATTGCACCTCTTGGGCAGTGTGTGTGTGCGTGTGCGTGTGTGTGTGTGTGTTTAATTAATTATTCACAAGGCAGGTTTTATTTATGAATCCAGTTTCCACAACATACCCGTGCAAACAACCTATTCCATTTCTCTATATTACACATATCCATTACATACACATAATTCCATTATGACACAGGCATATCAACATTTATGGGATGTTCTTTGTAAAAATAGTTTCTGGTTACAAAAATAAAATGTGGTGAAATACTTTAAAGAGATTGGAAAAGCCACAGCACAAGGACACGGAATACATATCTGAAATATGTAACGCAAACAAGTACCAAAATAAGGAAGTCGCTAACAGAATGAAGATACTAGAATGTGATGCTTACAGATTCTGCTAGTTCCACCTCGCCTGTCAGACTCTACAATAATTGTCGACGTGAAGCTGCTCTGACAGCCAGTGCACACAATGTTATCAGCAAACACCTCAGAAAGGTCACAATGGAAACAGACTTGGCGCTCTCAAATTGTCAGTCGTCAAAACTGTATAAAACAAAATCTCTGTCTCTTGCTTTTAAGTGGGGTCAGACATTTTGTGGACTGAAATAATAATGTGGGGGGTGCAGCCTTCAAAGTCACTAGGGCAGGCATGTCCAAACTGCGGCCCTCCAGCTGTTGTGACACTACATATCCCAGCATGTCCTGATACTGTTTTGCTGTCAGAGAATGCTAAAGCTGTGTCAGGGCATGCTGGGATATGTAGTTTCTTAACAGCTGGAGGGCCGCAGTTTGGACATGCCTGCACTAGGGGATCCGGTCTCTAGGTCGACAGGGTTTCTAGGTTGACAGGGTCTCTAGGTCGACATGTCAAAAGGTCGACATTAGTTTTTCACCTTTTTTTCCACCTTTTCAAACTTAACAATCTACGTGGACTACGATTGGAACGGTAATCTGTGCCGAGCGAAGCAAGGTACCTTGCCCGAAGCATGGTGAGTGAAGCGTGAGCCATGCGAGGGGACAAGGTGCACTAATTGGGGTTCCCGGCCACTCTATGAAGAAAACAACAACAAAAAAACATAAAGAACTCATGTCGACCTTTTCACCTGTCGTCCTAGACCGTGTCAACCTAAAAACTCTGTCGACCTAGAAACCCTGTCGACCAATAGTGGTCGACCTAGACACTGTCGACCTAGTTACAATCTACCTTCCATACCACACCCGTCACTAGTGCCATCTTTTACCATTTTAAGCCTCATGCTTCAGTATTCAACATGGCTGCCTCGAAAGAATTGATAGACTGAGTGGAGGCAGCCATTTTGAATACTGAACCAATAGTCAACCTTATACCCCTTTTCCACTAGCTAAAAAAACAAGGGTAAATGCACGGGGGGGGGGGCAAACGGCTCCCTCTGCAAAAACCCGGATCAAGTGATCCGGGAATCCTACCCGGGTAGCTTACCGGGTTGGACACGGTAAGCTGTGCAGTGTAAACGGAAGCCGTGTCGATGAGACATGGCTCCTGTTCACAGTGTATGGAAGGGCGGCGCTGGGAGATCATGTGATCTCCCAGCGCCGCCCCTGCCGCGTCACTAACCCGGCAATATGCCTGGTTGGTGAGTGCAGTGGGAAAGGGGGCTCTGATGCGGGTCGCAGCCGAATAGCACCCGTGTCAGGCTCCCGGCTGCGACCCGCATCACTAGGGGAAAAGGGGTATAAGAAGGATACAGTTTAAACATAGACCAACAGTCAGCAACCTTGCAGAGTGTATAGAAATAGCGAAAACCGTTTGTCCCTGAACACAAAAACAGCAACACATGGTAAACCATGGTCTGCTCATGAGCGACATAAGAACACAGTGAAATAGTACAAAACACAAAGAGGCAACTTGCCCGCTAATTAAAAGATGTTTACTTATCTGAGCGGCCATGCTTGGGATGTTTCCAACAAGGTCTGTGAAAGTCAGCTAATTTTGTTACATCAAGAAACCACATTGTATAGTAAACAAGTGAAGTCAAATAAGCTTAACAGTTTAAAAAAAAGAAAAAAAAGAACAAAAAACAGCATACAAGCTAAACTTTGTGTAGCCTACTGAAATAGACCATCAGAAATATTATGTTTGCTATAAATGTTCAGTCATCTCTATAATTTAAAATGCCTTACTTAGGAAAGCATAGCAAACAATTGAACAAAAACGTACTTAATGAGAGTTGTTGTTTTTTTTTTAACTAACTAGAGTCTATTGGGGTAATTCAATTCCTCAGTATTGATGCAATGTGTGTTTCTGGAATGGCGTATTGCGTCCGACGGCATTGCCAGCTTTCCATGGAGATGAGCAGGGAAAGTCGCAATGTCAGTGCTACTGTTAAGTGGCCGATGTGTGTAGCTGGGCATTGCACATTGCATCATATTGAATTCCTCCCAAAATCTCTCTTCTATTATGCCATATAATTTGAGATCATTTCCGTTTTAGCCTGCTGTAAGCAGCGCAGCATGTAGTGTAGTTGCACACTTCTTATAGGCAAGATTAATGACCATGAAAGATATGAGCTGGGTGAGAACTCTTGCAATACTGTACCAGCTGACGTAATGTCTCACTTTTGAAAACTATGATTACACGCAGACAGGTATGAATAATCAGAGGCGGCTCAACCTGTAATTTATCAGCCTACGTAAACAAAAGATATTTAGAAAATGTAATTGCACTTTGCCTGTTAAATCTTGTATCTACAGAAGGTCCTGTGCATTTGTCCTGAAGGCACACTACACTCCTAATATTGGAGAAAGAGCACTATATAAAGAAAATATAACAATAATATAATAATAATAATACTACTACTACAATTCAAGAAGACTTACTTTGGTCTATGGGATAAATTTACTAAAGGGCGGCTTTGACTGATGGATTTAAAGCGGCCACAGAAATAAAATTCTAAACTGACGAGTACAAAATCTGCCCCTACTGTATGTGCGTTTCCATTGAAACTTGTTTAAATTTTAGTGCGTTCAAAAGATGTCGCCACAATTGGAAAACCTCACTTGTTCTAAGGAGCGAATGGTTTACCCACCAGGAGTTAAACTGAACAGTTTAACCAGCATTGTTCATTTGTTTTCCCTGTGTTCACATTAATGGGTCATTCATTCCTATGGTCAATTCATTTCAATAGGGTTGTGTATAACATGAATAATAACGACTAAAAACACTTGCAATTCAGGCAGAAAACTGAAGTCACATTGGCACGATTATATTTATTTTTCTCTTAAAAACTTATCTTTCTATAGTTTATTGACCACCATGAGGAAATAAACCTTTTCGTGGATATCAGCTGGTACACTTGGAATAAACAAGCCAACATTATCTGGTTTTACTTCTATATTGTGCAGCTGATCAACATTACAACACACCAATATTATCTCTATTTACTTCTGCATTGGTCACCTGACATTGCCGTAATGACAGCTATGGTAGCTGTATGTCGTTCACACTCAATAATATTAACATACTTTACAACCTCAATCTATTATTTATGTATTGAAGCCATTGACCAATCCATGCTCTGGAAAGGCGTGTCCAAAAAGTGAAATACCATAATTCTGCAGTCAACTGTTAGACCAAAGCATCAGAGATTGACTTTCAGATCTCAGCTAGGGTTTAACAGTAATAGTTCTCTGTATTTTTTAGTGCTCATTTGCACAAGTGCATTGGAAAAACGTGTAAATACACATGAGCACGCAAATGCTTCAGTGACACAATTCTACAGAGTTTCCCACATGCATAGCATGTGTTGTCACGTATTAGTATCACACACTAACACATAGGTGGGCATGTATCAGACTGCAAGATATAGGGGTCTATTCAATGCATGTCGGATCCTCTCAGTATTCAATTAGCGGGCATTTGCGACAGGTTTTGCCCGTTTTTGACAATGCTGATCCAACTTTTTTGAAAGTCTGATTAACACTGTCAAAAACGGGCCAAAAAACTGTCGAAATTGTCCGCAAATCCACGGATAATGCGCCGATTCATGTGTTTTCCAACAAGTCAGATTTTTTTTAAAAGTCGGCAAAACAGCACTATAATTGAATAGGTCGAATCCAAATTCGACCTAAAAAAAAAGTTGTAAAGTCCAGTTTTTCCGACTTTTTAAAATCCAACAGTAATTGAATAGACCCCATAATAATAATAAAATAATTCAAGATGGTGTAGCAATGGGAGTAAACGTTAAAACAGACAACATTTTAATGGGCTTATTGTCGAAATTCACATCCAAAACCATAGAAAACGTCTCAACAGTCTTCTATTGAATAGGTTCTTGTCAAAAAGCCGGTATTTTAACATTAGACAAATTCGACAGTTGAAAAGGCAACAATCGGAACATTTCCGACAATTTTTCTGTCAAAAACAGGGTGTTTAAATAGTCGAATGCAATTTGACTTTTTCCCACCGAAAAAGGTCCAGTTTCCAACAAATCGAATTTACCAACAGTAAATGAATACCCCCTTAGGGGTAAAGCAAATTTATCCTATTTTTACATGTTCTTTTCAGGAGCTATTGCAGAGGCAAGTAACCTGTGGAACTCCAGCTGCTCTGGTACTACATATCCCAGCATGCGTTGCCACAGTTTTAGCATGTCCAACAGGCAAATCTGGGATTTGTAGTTCTATAGCATCTGCAGTGCCACATGTTGCCTACCCTGTATTATGGTCCCTACACACTTTGCGGTCCGCCGCCGAGCTGCCCGACAGCGGATACGGCTGATGGGCGACCCGACGGCAGGGGGGCAGTGACGGGGTGAGTGAAGTTTCTTCACTCCCCCCGTCACCCGGGTCCATAGCAGTGCAGGCAAATATGGACGATCTCGTCCATATTGTCCTGCATGCACAAGCGACGGGGCACCAGCGATAAACGAGCGCGGGGCCGCGCATCGTTCATCGCCGGTGCCTCCACACTAAAAGATATGAACGGTATCTCATTCTTTAATTAACAAGATCGTTCATATCTTTCAGTATTATCGCCCAGTGTGTAGGGCCCATTAGTCATTGGCAGATTTAGGCGGGGGCGATAAGGCCGATCGCCCCTTGTAGCACACAACCCCAACCCTGCCCTCCTGCTGTTCCAAGCAGAGGTCACACCGGGACCTAGCCGCTCTGACAGCACCGGGTGGTCGGCGGAGCCGAGGGTGTTGGCCGGGACCTATCCACGCTAGTCACACTGAGACAGTGCCGGGAGGTCGGTGAGCTGCGGGCGCCATCCGTGACCTGGCCGCGCCAGCCATGTTCAGGGCAGCTGATACGGCACCACCCAGTGTGACCCGACCTCTGCTACTAACAGCAGCAACACAACTCCTGCTGTGCTGTCCCAGGCATTGTGTGAGTTAACAGCTGTTCTGTTAATGCAAATTATATTAAAGAGCAATCCAGCAATAAGCTGTTAACGAGTGCTAGGGTGTGTGTGTATGTAACCTATTAAAATGAAAAAGCATCCAACATTTAATAAAAATACAGAAAAATAAAAAATAGAGAGAAGTATAAATGATAAAAATTGTAAATAACTGAAAACAAATAAAGTTTTACGCTCTTTTAGTGTGGTTTTGGTGGTTGATGCAGAATGTCATTCAGGGGTGGGCTGCCCTGTTCGGGCTGTGGTGATTCCATTCACTATCTTACACTATGCTGTGGTGGGTTGGGTATGGGTGAACGGCGTTTGGGATCCCGCCGGTCACCATAACGACGCCGGGATCCCGGGGTTTGCCTCCTGTAGCTGTGCCCCCTGTAGCACCGCTTACAAACACCAAAAAAAAAAAAAATACTTACCAGCCCCGCTCCTGCGCTGCCCGCTCCTCTCTATGGGAGTCTCTCCCATAGCAGCGCTGCACAGACACTAGAGGTCAATTATGACCTGTAGCGTCTGACAGTGGCGCAGACTGCAGCGGGCGCCCACACAGCCCACTGCAGACGGGGAGCAGAAAGCTGGTGGGCGGCGGCACACACCCTGCATGCCCATGCCTAGAACCGCTCCTGTACATGGGTACACATAGGTATTCTGAGAAATCACTGCATGAAAATGGGAGGAGTCAGGGCTGGAATGGGCAGGATGAATAAATGGAAGGGGAGGAGTCAGGATTAATTTTAAAACCGCCCCCACCTCCCTATAAGTAAAGTCTAGTTCCGGACCTGGTAGTAGTGCATGAAAAGATCTATAACAGCAGATTGGTGTGAACAACCCCAAAATAGTGCGTGCAAAGTTATCAACACTCTTTAAACAAGCATTTCAATGATTAATATGGACTACACAGAAGTGAATTCCATTAAGTTGTATGAAAAGTCAAGCTACCCAGTATATTGGTGTCTGAGAGATCACTGGCTGCAAACAAAGTGAATCCATAATAAAAAAAAAGAAGCAAACAGAATGCGCAGCTGTAAATGGTGGGGACTACCTGTAAAGGCTATAAATCCTTCTGTCAGGTACATATTTACGGATCCATACTCGCCTAGCACTTAATACATTTTCTGTAACATGTGGAAACATAAGCAGTTATTGAATGTGCTCACAATACACTTCAAACAAGTTTCAGTCAATACAATCATCGCCGTTTATGGACACATCAATTATCATTAAATCTGAAATAATAATAATAATAATAATAATAATAATAATAATATAGATATAGATGGACAGACTGCGGCATCCCGACAGTGTGACTTCCAATAGGGGAAAGGTAAGTGTACTTACCTTTCCCCAATGGCCCCTTAACTCTAACCCAACCTTCCCTTTCCGCAGCCTACACCTAACACCCCCACTCCTGCAGCCTAACCTAACCCTCCTTGGTGGGTGGTGCCTAATCCTAACCCGCCCCCCCCCCCCACACCCTGTAGCCTAACACTAACCATCAGTTTCGTGGGCGCGGTCCGGCCAACGCAGGCGTGGCCGGACCGTGCGGGGAGTGGCCTGCAGCGGCTGCGTGACGTCATACGCAGCCGCTGTGGGCCGGGGAGCGACGAGTAGCTCCCGGCCAGCACGCTAAAGCTGCGCTGGCCGGTAGCAACTCTTGAAGTGCATAGGCATCGCCGCTGTGCAATGCCTTTGCACTTTTGCAGGGGGGCGGCACGGACATGCGGGGCGGACTAGCCCTGTGCTGGGCGTCCCCCCCCGCATGTCAGTGTGGCTGATCTGTTGCTGAGGTTTACAAGTAACACCAACTTGCCCCCCTCGCGTGCAGTAACGGGTTAATTGGATTGAGCCCTGAAATTAAAAACAAAACAAAAACTTTTTACTATTAAAGCAGCAATCCCATATTTATTTTGTTCAACACAAATCACTGTGACTTAAGAATTCTGTTAGGAACCATTCTTCCACGGCATGTTTCTTCAGACGACTATTAACTATTTGTACAGAAAACATACATAAAAATTACCTCACTATTTAATAACAAAAAAAATGGGATTGCTGCTTTATGCATCAAGTCCAATTTAAAAGCCACTGACTGGTAATCTGAAACAAACGTCCCACAATTTTTGCAGCCACTTGGGCCACGGTTTCTCTGTAGACTATGATGTTTCCACATCAGGAATCTATGCGTGACACGTTATATTCATAATTCTCTGCATTACCTATTAGCAAGGCCAAATAAGGATTATACAGAACAGATGCCTGACACAGCACAGGAGCAAGTAATTTCTGTTTATGTTGCAAGTGTCGGTACGTCATCATTACGCCGACATAAGGTTGACATTAGGACAATGTTGACAGTCCTTGTTAATAGTCATGTTAGGGTAAGGTTTAAAATACCCTTAAAAAGCTAAGTCGACTTAATGGCGATTATGTCGGTGTCGACATTGCAAATGTTGACAAACTAGGTCAACATTCAGGTGTCAGCATCTTGAAAGTTGACACTTTGTACCTGGCCATACAAATGGTTACTTGCCATCTCCATAGGGATCTTTAATCCCTCTTTAAAGTCCAGACTGAGCTGCGTGTTTGTAGGATAACGACTAGCTAAACAGAACCGCTCAGTAGACACTCACCATGTATTGACGCAACTGACTCCTGTGAGAATGTACCCTAAATACAGGTTTTGGTTTCCACTACACCAGGGGTGGGGAACCTCAGGCGCGGTGGCCGTATAAGGCCCGCAAAGCAACTTGATCCGGCCCGGACATGCTCACCTAACCGAGGGAGATGCCGGGCGCCCGCTGAGATTTTGTTACCAGCAAGCGCCCGGCTCCTTCCCCTCAGCAGCAGCCGGAGGCAGGAGCTCACTCCTGAGCTCCGGCCTCCATCTCAGGCAGTGTACGTGTGCGACTGCAGCACTATGGGAGAGACGTCATGGCGTCTCTCCCATAGTTCCGAGGAGCGGGTGGCCAGACGGAGTGCAGCGGTCCGGAAGCGGGAGTAGGGCTGGTGAGTACTTATTTTTCCTTCTTTTAATGTGTGTGTGTAAGCGGCGCTACTAGGGGGCATATCTAATGGGGCATAACAACTGACTGGGGGCATATCTAATAGGGCATAACAACTGACTGGGGGCATATCTAATAGGGCATAACGACTGACTGGGGGCATATCTAATAGGGCATAACGACTGACTGGGGGCATATCTAATAGGGCATAACGACTGACTGGGGGCATATCTAATAGGGCATAACGACTGACTGGGGGCATATCTACTGAGGCATAAACATTGACTGGGGCATAACTACTGGGGGCAGGCTAATTTTTAAGTTGATAATTTTTGTATGGCCCCCAAAGGATTTTATAAATATCCAAATGGGCCTTGGTAGAAAAAAGGTTCCCCACCCCTGCTGTACACCAATGATCAGACACTGACAAGAGTACAATTCTGTTTCTCTAAGAAACTCCTGTATAGTTTTATTAACAACCATCAGGAAATAAACAGCTTAAAAAAAAAAAAACCACACCATGTGATCATCAGCTGATAGACTTGTGATAACAATCGGCAACAATATCTAGTTTTACTTCGTTATTGGTCACCTGATCAACATTACCACAGCAACGGCTATACATGTGGTTTTATACGCAATAAGATTAACATACCTACATGATCCCTGGGTTTAAGAGCGACAGTCTGTGCCAAACCAGGTCCGCAGCAGCAGATCCCTGGATAAACCAAGTTTCTGTATAAAGCATAAAACAACTTGCAGCCCGCATATTAAAATTTACACGAAGAATTCCAGATAAGTCCCGAAGTATTGCAGATATATTTACTTTCATGTTGATATACTCAGGAGACAGGGTTTAAAGACTGCGTAGCCAGACATTTCCTCTCATACCCAGGTGTACAGGATACATTCTGTTCCCTGTGTTTATTCAGTTCAGTTACTTGTTTCCTTATGGGGAGGAACTAGTTTGGAGGAGAAAATAAAATTCTACAACATCCTATATACAGTACTATGACAAAAGTTAGTGCATTAAACAGAAAAAAAACTCTGATTTGAAGACAGACATCACGTTTCCTGCTGCAGGTACTTGTGGAAAAAAGTTAAACAACGTTTATTTTAACTCACACATAGAGGGGAAAATTCAGTGCCGGATTACTGGGATGCAGACAGGATGCCGGCTGTCAGGTTCCTAACAGGGCCGGTTCTAGCCCTTTTGGTGCCCCGGGCGAAAAATAGGGGCGTGGCTTCATACAGGGACGGTCAGTTACGCCCCCTGAAGAGTTGTGCCCCCTGTACAGTAGCGCCGCTTACAAAAAAAATAAAAAATGAAATACTTACTATCCCCGTTCCTGATTCCCGACCGCTGCAGACCTCTGCCGGCGCCGCTCCTCTCCTCGGATCTATGGGAGAGACGTCATGACGTCTCTCCCATAGCACAGCATAGATAGACATTAGAGGTCAATTATGACCCCTAGCGTCTGTGCCAGTCCCACAATGCTGTGCGCGATGACATCGCGCACCGCACAGCAAAGGTCCTCTCCACGAAGGGAAACTAGATGGGTAGTGTCTAGTTCCCTTCACAGCGGGGGACACAGCGGGGAGGGGGGGGGGGGGCGACTTATAGGGAATCTATGGTGGGCTTCAAACCTACTAAACTACTCTATAATAAGGTGCTGTCAGTTTCTGATAAAAGTGTTCTTTTTAAATAATCAATTTCTTATATTGGCTGGTTCTAGGTGCACTTAATATGGAGGACTTTGAGGTCAGACTTGAGTACAGCTCTGACACAACATTGGTGCTTGAGCTTAAAGACTCTAAACCAGAGGTTCCCAAACGCGGTCCTCAAGGCACCCCAACAGTCCAGGTTTTAGGTATGTCCATGGCTCAGCACAGATGGTTAAATCAAATTGACTAAGGTGCTAATTAAATCACCTGTGGCCAAGCATGGATACATTTAAAACCAGGACCGTTAGGGTGCCTTGAGGACCGTGTTTGGGAACCTCTGCTCTAAACGATGCATCACCTGCTCATCAGTGATGTGCAGTCAGAGCCTCACCTGTCACACTCCAGAGTTTTGGCTAGAATAATGATTAGAATACTACAAAAGATATGTATAATGTATAAAATATCATCTTTGTATTAGTCTAATCATTTTTATAGTCAAACTCAACACCAAATCACATATGTGTGCGCAAATCTGTCTCTAATACTAGCCAGAGAAGCCCCAGCCATTCACCTCACCACATGTCACTGCAGCGCATAAAGCTGCAGGTGGTTAGTGCTGGCGAGATGCGAAATATTTGCACAACCTCCTGATGGAAGAGGGAGTCTAGGACCAACCATGCTCTAGAAAACAACCACTGTGCGACCCTGGTGCTCCTTTACTTCCTCTCTTCCAAATTCATCAACACAAACGGTGTGTGGAGGCCTTCCAACATATGGCCTACAGCTGCCATCTTGACACACGCACAGTTAGAGATGTCTGTTGCTTATTATATATAAGATATAATATAAATAAAGACAATGCAAATTAGCTGTTTTTCGGGGGCTGTCCTGTGAGATCACTTCCTGTGAGCTGGCACTCAGCCAATCAAAAGTGAGAGCAAAAAGGAAGTTTACAGTACGCACCAACATTCTATATTTCTCAGGAGCACAGAGGATGCACAGTACATAAGAAATATATGCATGGGTATACTATTAAATGCGTGTTTATCCTATGTACCCAGTTGGTTAATTAATGCAGCAATGTAAAAGCAAAAAAGTGAAAGTAGGTGGCTGAAACACAAATACCAATTTTAGATAAGAAGTTGCTCCAGCAATGTCGGACTAAAGACATCAAGGCAAGCAGCCCTCAAGGCCGTACAACTCCAACTACATTTACGTCCCATGTGGCAGGTAAACTGTAATATAGCAGTGCTATAAAATAAAGGTCATCTGTTTTATTGGTCAGCTCAATAAAATGCTTCTGTACATTATAAACCACACAAGCTTTCACATGGCTAATGCACAGGGGTTCAACTGGTGTATAATATAGTAGTATGCAAAACCCATCAATAATTTGTCGGAGATTTCAAAATAAAATGAATTTCTGCCCTAAAAAGCATTCAGTCACCCAACCAGCAGACCTGTCAGGGATTCCTGCAGTTCAGGAGGAAGCCCCGGCTCACACTCCAGCTGCTGCCTGTTACCCACTAAGAAACATCAAGCCACGCTGTGTCATTCTCCAGGACTGAGGCTCTCTCCTGTCAGTACTTCGCAATACTCCTGGGATGCCAGGAAAAACAACAAATCAGCGCCGACAGGACCTAGTATGGGATTCTCACCGTCTTACCATCTTATGCTCCATAATGGTCCTATATACCTCACTCCCTTTAATATTACATCATCTAACAATATCATGAAGTACCCTAATTTATTACAGGTTGAGTATCCCATATCCAAATATTCCGAAATACGGAATATTCCGAAATACAGACTTTTTTTGAGTGAGAGTGAGATAGTAAAACCTTTGTTTTTTTGATGGCTCAATGTACACAAACTTTGTTTAATACACAAAGTTATTAAAAATACTGTATTAAATGACCTTCAGGCTGTGTATATAAGGTGTATATGAAACATAAATGAATTGTGTGAATGTAGACACACTTTGTTTAATGCACAAAGTTATAAAAAAATATTGGCTAAAATGACCTTCAGGCTGTGTGTATAAGGTATATATGTAACATAAATGCATTCTGTGCTTAGATTTAGGTCCCATCACCATGATATCTCATTATGGTATGCAATTATTCCAAAATACGGAAAAATCCGATATCCAAAATACCTCTGGTCCCAAGCATTTTGGATAAGGGATACTCAACCTGTATAATTATTACCGTTTTAATAAAGAAAAAGTTTTAAAACCAATATACAGTAAATGTTAAAAAAAAGTGGGTGGAAAACACAGATTAGATAATTAATCTTTTGGTATAACATCCAGCACCGTTATAAACGATTTATGGGATTTCACCGCCACCCACATGGTAAAAAAAAAATAAAAAAAAATATTTGGACATGTCCCTGGAAGTAGAAGAATTGCAGGCAATTATCCTGATTATATCATTTAGGAGGCCAAAGCACGAGCCAGTTATCAGCTGTTACTCTGTTCTGAATTCCTCCTACATGAAAGACTCCTTTGAAAAAATATGAAATACACTGCATGTCCTTCATACATACAGGCAGAGACACTACATCATTTGCCTCCTATGCACTTTCTCGCTGCCTCTGATACACCCTGGGAGGAACATGGAAACGCATGATTTCATTGGTGGGAGAGGATGTCACGTCCATCATTACACAATAGTCTTTCATAGGATATATAGGCATATTCGCACAGTCTGTCGCAATAAGCCTGTCCCTATTTTCCCTGCATGACCAACTCCACTGAATTCTTATGGACCTAGCGTTAACAATATTTATTGATGGCTTGTTTAAAATGCAAGGGAGGGGACGCACCTTAGTGGGTATGAGAACCCGGCATCCAAAGGAAGCATCCTGGGCGGCTGAAGTATCAAAGGCATAGAACCTAATGAACTTGTTCACTGAGGACCACGTAGCCGCCTTGCACAATTGTTCTGAGAATGCGCCACTGCGGGCCGTCCAAAAAGGTCCAACAGACCAAGTAGAATGGGCCTTAATAGCAGCAGGAGCCAAGAGCCCAGCCTGCGCATAAGCTTGCGTCACCATTCTAATCCATCTGGCCATGGTTTGCTTATTCGCAGGCCAGCCACGTTTGTGGAAACCAAAAAGTACAAAAAGGGTATTTGACCTCCTGATAGAGGCAGTCCTCTCCACATAAACACGGAGAGCCCTTACCACATCCAAAGACCACTCTTTGGAGGACAAGTCAGAAGAGATGAAGGCTGGAACCACAATCTCTTGGTTAAGGTGAAAGATGACACCACTGTAGGTAAGAAACCTGGGCGAGTTCTCAGAACTGTCTGGTCACGATTGAATATCAGAAAGGGTGGACAGGACAAAGTGCCTAAGTCCAACACCCTCCTAGCAATAGCCAGCAGAAACAGGACCTTGGCTGTGAGCCATTTAAGGTCCACAGATTCAAGAAGTTCAAATGGAGACTCTTGCAGGGCCATTCAGGACAACAGACAGATCCCATGGAGCCACAGGAGGGACATAGGGAGGCTGAGTGAATGTATGAACATCAGGAATAGACACAATTTTCCTTTGAAACCACACTGACAAGGCAGATATGTGAACCTTGAGGGGGGCCAGACGAAGTCCTAAATCCAGGCCTTGTTGCAAAAAAGCCAGAAGTCTGGAAGTACTAAACATGTAAGCATAGTAATTCTTAGCAGCACACCAGGCGAAGTAAGAATCCCAGACCCTATAATAAATCCGTGCAGAAGCCGGTTTGCGGGCCTTTAGCATAGTTTGGATAACCACCTCGGAGAATCCTTTGGCCCTCAGGAGTGAAGCTTCAAGAGCCACGCAGTCACAACCAGTATTGCCAGGTCCGGGTAGACACAAGGGTCCTGAACGAGGAGGTCTGGGCATTGAGGAAGTAGAAGAGGACGCTCTATCGATAGACGCTGCAGGTCTGAGAACCAATGCAGTCGGGGCCACGCTGGAGCGACTAGAAGTAGTACTCCTCCTTCTTGCATGAACTTCTGTAGTACCCTGGGCAGGAGTGACACTTGAGGGAACACATAGGGCAGCTGAAAATTCCATGGAATTGCCAGTGCATCCACGAACGCTGCTTGAGGATCCCTTGTACTTGATCCGAAGACCGGAACTTTGTGATTGTGTCAAGACGCCATCAGGTCTACATCTGGTAGGCCCCACTTGTCCACTAGGAGTTGTGAAACTTCCGGATGAAGACTCCACCCTCCGGCGCGTACATCCTGACAACTGAGGAAGTCCGCTTCCCAGTTGAGGACCCCCGGAATGAACACTGCCGATATTGATAGCAGATGGCGTTCCGCCCAACAAAGGATTTTTTATACTTCCATCATTGCCATGCGACTTCGAGTGCCGCCTTGATGATTTATGTAAGCCACCGTGGTGGCGTTGTCTGATTGTATTTGAACAGGCCTGTTCTGTATCAGAGGCAGGGCACGAGTCAAAGCATTGAACACTGCCCGCAATTCCAGAATGTTTATCGGGAGGAGAGATTCCTACCTGGGCCACCGACCTTGGAAAGAATGCTGCTCCAGCACTGCGCCCCAACCCCTCAGACTGGTATCCGTAGTCAGGATTACACAGTCGGGAATCCAGAAGGGACGGTCCCTGCTCAACTGTTTGTCACTGAGCTGGTGGCTACAGGACCAACGAACCTCTGGAGTCAAGGAGATCATTTGAGACATGATCCGATGAGGCAGGCCATCCCACTTGGAAGGATTAACCTCTGTAGAGGGCGGGAATGAAACTGAGCGCACTCTACCATGTCGAACGCTGACACCATGAGGCCTAGTAATTGCATCGTCGAGTGTATCGACACTCTTGGGTGAATGAGGAAGCATCGTATCCTGTCCTGAAGTTTCAGGACTTTCTCTGGAGACAGAAACAGCCTTTGGCTGGGTGTGTCCAGCAGTGCCCCCAGGTGCACAATGCTCCGAACAGGGACCAGAGAGGTCTTCTTCCAGTTGACGAGCCACCCATGGGCTTGTAGGAAGTTTACCATCAGTTGTAGATGACTGAGAAGGACATCTTGGGAGTTTGCCAGGATCAGTAAGTTGTCCAGATACGGCAGGATCCTGATTCCCTGACGACGCAGATGAGCCATCATCACAGTGAAGATCTGAGGAGCCGTGCCCAGTCCAAACGGCAAAGCCTGGAATTGATAATGAAGGTTGCCAATAGCAAACCGCAGATATTGCTGATGCGATATGGCAATAGGTATATGCAGATAGGCATCTTGTATATCCAGGGATACCATATAATCTCCGGGATCCACGGCCAGTACAATCGAGCTCAGCGTTTCCATATGGAACTTGGACACTCTCACAAATTTGTTCAGTGATTTGAGGTTGAGTATAGGCCGGAAAAAACCCATTCGGTTTTGGGACTAGAAACAGGGTCGAGTAGTATCCTCCGCCTCTCTGGGACAGGGGTACCGACACTACCACTCCTGTATCCAGGAGGGTACGCACAACCAGGTGTAGAGTTTGCGCCTTCAACGGGTCCGAAGGGACAACCATCAGTCGGAACTGGCGTGGGGGACGTCTCTTGAAAGAGACTGCGTACCCGTGAGTGACGACTTCTCGCACCCATGTGTCTGAAGTGGTCTTTAACCAGACCTGGGTGAATTGGAGAAAGTCGGCCTCCCACTTTGGGATCCCCCAGGGGGAGGCCCGCCCCGTCATGCAGCAGGCTTGTCTTGTTTGGAAGCAAGCTGACGGGCAGTCCAGGATTGTTTTGCTTTGGGCTTAGTGGTTCTGGTAGCACGAGCTTGTCTCGGGTATGCCCGACCTTTTGCTTTCCCTTGAGGTCGAAAGGAATGAATGAAAAGCGGTACTCTTTGCCTTCTGTGTAGAAGGATTAGTATTTGGGAGAAACGCAGTCTTAGCAGCCGCTAAGTCAGTCACTATCTTATTCAGATCCTCCCCAAACAAGATTTCTCCCTTAAAAGGAAGTACCTCCAAGGCCTTTTTGGAGTCCAGGTCCACTTCCATGACCTCAACCACAGAATTCGGCGAGCCAGGATGGACGTAGTCGACGCTTTGGCCGCCATTACACCTGCCTCAGCGGACTCCTACTGAATGTAATGGGAGGCGGTGGCAATATGAGACAGATATTGTCTGGCAGTGTCAGATATATCCTGAGGCAGCTCTTCCTCTAGTGCCTGAACCCATGCTTCAATTTGTTTTGTGGCCCAGGAGGCTATGTACAGCACCTGTAAGGGAGTAAATAGACTTCAGGCATCCTTCGACGCGCTCATCTGTCGATTCCTTCAGTGAGACGATAGTGGTGAAAAGCAGAGTAGATGACACCACATGACGGATGACGTGGGAATCCACCGGCAGGTGGATTTTCCCACTTGTTACACAACTCAGCGGAGAGAGGATAACGAGCTAGCATCTTTTAAGACTGGGAGAATGTCTTTCGTGGAGAAGACCAGGGTTCCTGACGTATGTCTACCAAATGGTCAGAATGTGTTAAGACTACTTTAGTTACCTTCTGATGTTTAAATTTATCAGGCTTCTTAGATGCAGTAGTGGGATCTACTTCATCATCGATTAGTAGAATCAGGTTAATAGCCTCCACCAGGTCAGGGACATCAACTTGCGTTGTAGTTTCCTTATCAGAAGCGACTGTATCAGTGTCTGACGGATCAGTATAGTCCCCATCCTCATCAGAAGTATCATCTGAGATATTAGTGGATTGTGAGGAGGCGGCGGCCCGCTTAGATGACCAATCCACTCTTACCCCAGGCAGAGAGTCACCTGTGCTGCACTCCCGAGACCAGAACACTGCACAGCAGACCCTACCAGAAGAGGACAATGCAGGGCACGGGAATACTGGCCAGCGGAGCTGCTGCTATGTCCCTTAACTGCAGAACCCGGACAGTCACTGTGTCTGAGAGGCTCCGGTCTCTAGAAGGCTGTGGCCACACCGCTGACAGCTCACTGACCTATTTGGACTAGTGATGAGCGGATTCGGTTTTACTCGGTTTTACTCGGTTCTCAAAACCGAATCTTATTGGCTCACTGGTGTCACGTGTTTTGGATAGCCAATAAGATTCGGTTTTGAGAACCGAGTAAAACCGAATCCGCTCATCACTAATTTGGACAAGACGGCTCACATCCCTGCCGGGTACTTAGCATATACTTGGGGCCCCTCTGATCCTTGGAGCCCGGTACTACTGTCCCCTTTGTACCCCCCTGACGTCGGCCATGACTGCTTTATCACTTCTCCAGGCTGAATACATCTGCCCCAATGTAACGTGTTCAGAGCTGTAAACGACAAAATTCATGTAATAAAAGTTACAGCTTGTCACGGCTGCAGACAGTATGCTCGTATCATTTATCTTCTTCCTGTGCGGTGTGCAGTCAGGAATGCAGGAGCAGATCATGTATGGGCAAGCTGAGCAGTAACAAGACAGAGACCATGCTTGCCTGACAGAGGGACGAAATGTATCAAACCTCCTAAAGAGTGCAGAAGTAGACAAGCGGAGAAGTTGCCTATAGCAACCAACCTACCAATCAGTTTACAGAATGTGTTTGATAAATGCTAGCTATAAGCAAATTGGTTGCTATGGGCAACTAGTCCACGTTTAAGTAGGCTTAATGCGTTACTCCTGGCAGGTCTTTTACAGCTTTGATATATTCACAGTATCAATTTCAACTAGTGCTCCCTCACCCCCAAAACTCCTGATCCCACCACCCCCAGCACTATGGCCTGCTCCCCATAGAAAGCATAAGGTGACCTGACTCCAGCGTTCCTTTCTGCAATCAATGCCGTGTGCGGACTGACAGTATGATTAGGGACAGGAGATGTACTCAGTCACTGTGCTTCCTCCTGGCTAATGTGGCTACTGACCGAAGACGACAGTGGGCTGCCATGTCTGCTCATACACACAAGATCACGTTGTAGTATAAAGCTGCCACAAAACACCAAACTTAAACTCTCACCCCCCACCCCTGTCCTTTTATACTGTATATTCATCTTTCCTAACATCTTCCACACATTACACTGTGTAACAATTGTTTCTTATAGGCCCTACACACTGGCCGATTACACCGAAAGACATGAACGATATTGTTCATATCTTTCAGTGTGGAAGCACCAACAATGAACATCGTTGGTGCCGGCTCGTTTATGCCTGCAAGCCAATATGGACAATATTGTCCATATTAGCATGCAGTGCTATGGGCACTTCACTCCCCCCGTCACCTTCCCCCACCGCCGCGGGTCATCCGTCTGGGACCTTGGAGGCCAGTGTGTAGGGCCATTTACTGTTTAACACTTTAGCCTTCAATCACATTCTATAAAGAATATACAGTACATCGCCTATTCAATAGCCAGGCAGTATGCAATGATCTATAGAAACCAGCCCTCAAGATGGATAGTTTGAACAAGAGTAGGGAGGGACAGTAGTAAAAGTGGACTGATGGGTTTGTTGCAGTGAATACGTTTAGTTGAAACAGGGATAAATGAAACTTCAGCTGTTCCTTAAACACCCAAAACAACGAATTGTAGAACCACCTTCCAGTGTCATTGCTCATCAGCCCTACTCCACTCGCACAGAGCTAGGCTATACTTTAACCAACATGGGTTCACTTTAACTAGAACTGCAGAAGTTCCCTTTTATTCTAATACTGCGATCTCATGAAGTAATATTTCCCCTTCCATAGCACATAATTGAATTCCCAAGATTAAAGTGACATACAATCTCTAACACTTGGCAAGAGCCAGAGCACAGACACAATCTCTAATTAATGCTGTATCAAAATACAATCTGGATAGTGGTGGGATTAATCTGACTGCTGTATTGGGGAGGCGGGGGACCACAATACAGTCGCTTGTGCCATTATAAAGCCAATCTCAACCCGGTATTTATTGGTGTAGAGAACTTAGTGTAGCGATGAACGAATCTGTCAAACAAGGGATAATGAGTTTCTCTCTTCTGAAACAGAACAAAGAAAAAAAAATATTTTTACTTCAAGGCGAGGACCCATAGCATCCTTAAGGGACCGCCGGCCTGTCTGAGAGGCAGTAAATCATAGCGGTACTTGTGTATATTTACATTTTTACAAAATGTTTAGGCCTTGGTTCTATACACTGAAAAACACCTC
Source organism: Pseudophryne corroboree (assembly GCF_028390025.1). NCBI lineage: Eukaryota > Metazoa > Chordata > Amphibia > Anura > Myobatrachidae > Pseudophryne > Pseudophryne corroboree. The sequence continues at coordinate 40,363,596 of NC_086455.1, forward strand.
TCTACAAAACTTCAAACATGCTCTCAAGACCCACTTCTTCACCAAATCCAGCCGTCTCTCACCCTAAGGGCTGTTTCACACTAGCCGGTTTTCACCGGATGGCAAAAAGCCGGACAAACTTTGTCCGGCTTTTTGCCATCCGGCAGGGTCTTTCAGACACCACGGCTTTGAGCCGTGTTTAATGCTGTGCGTATGCGCAGCAGCAGCGACTAAAAAAAAAAAGGTGTGTGTGAAAGCTCCCATTCACACCCACGGTTCTCTGCCTACAAAGACGGCACGGCACGGCAGCTGGACCTTTCAGTGGATATTTCCGCTGCAACCCGGCAGCCGGGCCGGGCCCGTGCTGCGTAAAAGGAGCAGTATGCTTTTATGTATCGCTGAAAACACTGCAAGGCAAAAAGCCGATCAGCTTTTTGCCGGCCGGTGAAAACCAGCTAGTGTGAAACAGCACTAAGCCTTCTGTCCCACGCACACTGTCTACCCCATCTGTATCACCCCTGTCTGTCCCTCCCCTTTCCTTTAGGAATATAAGCTCTCACGAGCAGGGCCCCAGTGGCGTAACTACTGCCCCCGCAGCCCTCGCGGTGGCTTGGGGGCGAGGGGCTGCGGAGGCGCCACTGATTTAGCACAGATTGACATGCGGACGAGCGTCCGCATGTCAAACTGCTCCTACTAACCCTCCCTGCCGTGTTGGAGGGACACGGAGGGCACAGCGCGTGCCTCTCCTGTGTCCCCTCCTGCATCATCTCCGGCGGCCGCGGGTCTAATAGAAGAAGTGCCGGTTTGTGAGCCAATCAGAGCTCACGAACGGCACTTCATTTATTAGACCCGCGGCCGCCGGAGATGATGCAGGAGGGGACACAGGAGAGGCGCGTGCTGTGCCCTCCGTGTCCCTCCAACACAAACCAGCGGGGGAGCAGCGGCAGCGGGGGAGGGGGCATATATGGCACTGGGGGGGAATATCTGGCACTGGGGGCATATGTAGCACTGGGTGGGGGTGGGGGAATCTGGCACTGGGGGGTCATATCTGGCACTGGGGGGGTCATATCTGGCACTGGGGGGGGTCATATCTGGCACTGGGGGGGGTCATATCTGGCACTGGGGGGGGTCATATCTGGCACTGGGGGGGGTCATATCTGGCACTGGGGGGGGTCATATCTGGCACTGGGGGGGGTCATATCTGGCACTGGGGGGGGAATCTGGCACTGGGGGGGGAATCTGGCACTGGGGGGGGAATCTGGCACTGGGGGGGGAATCTGGCACTGGGGGGAATATCTGGCACTGGGGGGAATATCTGGCACTGGGGGGAATATCTGGCACTGGGGGGAATATCTGGCACTGGGGGGAATATCTGGCACTGGGGGGAATATCTGGCACTGGGGGGGGGAATCTGGCACTGGGGGGGGGGAATCTGGCACTGGGGGGGGGAATCTGGCACTGGGGGGGGGAATCTGGCACTGGGGGGGGGAATCTGGCACTGGGGGGGGGGAATCCACTGGGGGGGGGGAATCTGGCACTGGGAGCATATCTGGCACTGGGGGGGAATATCTGGCACTGGGGGCATATGTGGCACTGAGGGGGAATATCTGGCACTGGGGGCATATGTGGCACTGGGGGCATATGTGGCACTGGCACATGGGGGGGGGGGCTATATTGTGCACTGGGGGCATGTGAGTACCTGGCACCGTGGGGTAATATCTGGCACGGGGGACATATGTGACACTGGGAGCACAGCCCTAGCAACAAGCACTACCCCCTAGCAACGAGCATGACACCCAGTACATGAAACCCCTGGCAACGAGCATGACACCCAGTGCATGAAACCCCTGGCAACGAGCATGACACCCAGTGCATGATACCCCTGGCAACGAGCATGACACCCTGAGCATGAAACCCCTGGCAACGAGCAGGTAATTTAAAAGTAATTAGAAGCCTTACTGTAGGACTTAATGTGTAATGGGCATTACGGTGTGTGGCATAATGTATCACGGACATTGCGGTGTGTGTCATAATGTGTCACAGGCATTACGGTGTGTGGCATACTGTATCACGGGCATTGTGGTATGTGGTATAATGTCTCAGGGTCATTGCAGTGTGTGGCATAATGTATAACGGGCATTGCGGTGTGTAGCATAGGGTATAACGGGCATTGCGGTATGTGTCAGGCATTACGGTGTGTTGTATACTATATCACGGGCATTGTGGTATGTGGTATAATGTATCAGGGGCATTGCAGTGTGTAGCATAATGTATAACGGGCATTGCGACTCCTGTCATAATGTGTCAGGCATAACGGTGTGTTGTATACTATATCACGGGCATTGTGGTATGTGGTATAATGTATCAGGGGCATTGCAGTGTGTAGCATAATGTATAACGGGCATTGCGATTCCTGTCATAATGTGTCGGGGGCATTACGGTGTGTGGCATAATGTGTCGGGGGCATTATGGTGTGTGCATATTGTGTCATGTGCATTATTGTGTGTGGCATAATGTCTAAGGGCCATTGCAGTATGTGGCATAATGTATACTGGGCATTACTATAAGGAGGAAAAATTACAAATAATGTAAGGGGCATGAATCAGGATTATTTTTCTTTCCAGTGGTGGCTAACGTCTGGGCGTGCAGGTTGGAAAACTGGGGTATAACGTAGTCTTTTCCTGCAATGCCACGCCCCTTTATGTGAAGCCACGCCCATCCCAACGAAGCCACACACCCTATTTTGCGGCGCGCGCACCACATTTATTCCTTTAATAGTGCCAATTATGGGGGATGGGGGGGGCGAAGAATTTTTTGGCTTGGGGGAGAAAAATTTCTAGTTACGCCACTGCAGGGCCCTCTTCCCTCATGTGCTTTTCCGTATAAAAATTAAATATATATATATATATATATATATGTATGTGTATATATATATATATATATATATATATATATATATATATATATATATATATATAAGAAAAAGAGAGAAAGAAAGAAAAAAAAAAAAAAAAAAAAAAGAGAAAAAGAGAGAAAGAAAAAAAGAGAGAGAATATAGGGAACGAAGCAGACAAAGGAGAGCTGGGGGAATATGTGAGGGTATATAAAGGAGGGTAGAATGCCAGAGGAGGTGCAGGACATTCTGATGAATGCTTAACATTTTTCTGCGCTCCTTATGCTGCGGGTTGCAGACAGGAAGCTTGCTGGGCACAGGAACATATCAGCCCCCAAGATCACAGCTTGCCTCTAGAACATTCAGCTCAGATAACTTCTCAAAACTTTTACAAATATATTCTGAATGCAACGCATATCTATTGTACATAAACCAACTTAAATAGTGGTTTGGTGCCCTTTAAATACAGTCTTTAACAGATTTTAAATGATACAACCAAGTAGCCATTTATACACCTGTTTGCATCCCGATAAAATTGCAGCTATTTTTACAAAATTCATTCCCAAACAAAAACGCATTTTTATTTAATTCTGAAATCTTTTGGACAGGTTACAGTGGTAGCAAAGGAGAATTTCTGTTCATGGCGAGGACGGATCATGGTCTTTTGGTACAACAGCTGTAGACATTGTCCTCCATGTCCTTCTAACATATCTGGGCTTTTAATTGATCTCTCTAGTGAGCACACTGTTTGGGAGAACAATGCAAAAAAAAAAAAAAAAAAAAAAAAAATCGAGGTCAGACTTTGCAGTCTAGCTCAAGTGAAATCTAGGTCACACCGATTGCTTCTGGCTTGTCACAATGTGTTTGATACGAAAGCACGTCACCACTGTGCCAACTAGTTAGCAATCCCTAATCTGGAGTGAACTGACAAGTGTGGCTACAAGAAGAGAGCATGTTGGGTAGGCTCTTAGCTCATCAAATACAAGCCACGGTTTTACTCTTATTTTAACCTAAGGGGTTAATTTACTAAGTATTGGAGAGAGATAAAGTGGAAAGGCATAAAGTACCAGTTCATCGGCTCCTAACTGCCATGTTATAGGCTGTATTTGAAAAAACGACAGGAGTTGGTTGGCTGGTACTTTATCTCTTTCCACTTTATCTCTCTCCAATACTTAGTAAATAGACCCCTTAATATGTAAAGAATTAAAAGAAAATATAACTTCTGGAAAAATCCATAATTTTCTTTCAAATTAGGGGGATATTTATCAAAGCTTGGCGACAGATAAAGTGGATATAAAAAGGAGCCCATCAGCAACGAGTTTAAGCTATTTATAACTTGTCGAGTATGATACTGCTCCAGCCAATTGGCTCCTGTCATGCGTTTGAAAAATTACAGTTGGGAGCTGATTGGCTGGAGCACCAGTTATCATACACAATGAGTTTTCAATTGTTAAAACGCGTTGCTAAATGTGCCCCATAGCACTGACCAATCAGCTTCTGCCATTTTATAGGCAGTGTTTGAATAATGTCAGTTAGGAGCAGATTGGTTGGTACTTTATCTCTCCTCAAGGTTTGATAACCCTTCATTTTAGTCTGCTTTCATTAGGCTCTTATTTATTTCGGATCCAATCAATCATCTAACCTGTGGCAGAAAAAATAAGATTTTACTTACCGATAAATCTATTTCTCGGAGTCCGTAGTGGATGCTGGGGTTCCTGAAAGGACCATGGGGAATAGCGGCTCCGCAGGAGACAGGGCACAAAAAGTAAAGCTTTTCCAGATCAGGTGGTGTGCACTGGCTCCTCCCCCTATGACCCTCCTCCAGACTCCAGTTAGGTACTGTGCCCGGACGAGCGTACACAATAAGGGAGGATTTTGAATCCCGGGTAAGACTCATACCAGCCACACCAATCACACCGTACAACTTGTGATCTAAACCCAGTTAACAGTATGATAACAGCGGAGCCTCTGAAAGATGGCTTCCTTCAACAATAACCCGAATTTGTTAACAATAACTATGTACAATTATTGCAGATAATCCGCACTTGGGATGGGCGCCCAGCATCCACTACGGACTCCGAGAAATAGATTTATCGGTAAGTAAAATCTTATTTTCTCTATCGTCCTAGTGGATGCTGGGGTTCCTGAAAGGACCATGGGGATTATACCAAAGCTCCCAAACGGGCGGGAGAGTGCGGATGACTCTGCAGCACCGAATGAGAGAACTCCAGGTCCTCCTTAGCCAGAGTATCAAATTTGTAAAATTTTACAAACGTGTTCTCCCCTGACCACGTAGCTGCTCGGCAAAGTTGTAATGCCGAGACCCCTCGGGCAGCCGCCCAAGATGAGCCCACCTTCCTTGTGGAGTGGGTCTTTACAGATTTAGGCTGTGGCAGGCCTGCCACAGAATGTGCAAGTTGGATTGTGCTACAGATCCAACGAGCAATCGTCTGCTTAGACGCAGGAGCACCCATCTTGTTGGGTGCATACAATATAAACAACGAGTCAGATTTTCTGACTCCAGCTGTCCTTGCAATATATATTTTTAATGCTCTGACAACGTCCAGTAACTTGGAGTCCTCCAAGTCACTTGTAGCCGCAGGCACTACAATAGGCTGGTTCAGATGAAATGCTGACACCACCTTAGGGAGAAAATGCGGACGAGTCCGCAGTTCTGCCCTGTCCGAATGGAAAATCAGATATGGGCTTTTGTAAGATAAAGCTGCCAGTTCTGACACTCTCCTGGCCGAAGCCAGGGCTAGAAGCATGGTCACTTTCCATGTGAGATATTTCAAATCCACCTTTTTTAGTGGTTCAAACCAATGAGATTTTAGAAAGTCCAAAACCACATTGAGATCCCACGGTGCCACTGGAGGCACCACAGGAGGCTGTATATGCAGCACTCCCTTAACAAAGGTCTGGACTTCAGGGACTGAAGCCAATTCTTTTTGAAAGAAAATCGACAGGGCCGAAATTTGAACCTTAATAGATCCCAATTTGAGACCCATAGACAATCCTGATTGCAGGAAATGTAGGAATCGACCCAGTTGAAATTCCTCCGTCGGAGCACTCCGATCTTCGCACCACGCAACATATTTTCGCCAAATTCGGTGATAATGTTGCACGGTTACTTCCTTCCTTGCTTTAATCAAAGTAGGAATGACTTCTTCCGGCATGCCTTTTTCCTTTAGGATCCGGCGTTCAACCGCCATGCCGTCAAACGCAGCCGCGGTAAGTCTTGAAACAGACAGGGACCCTGCTGAAGCAAGTCCCTCCTTAGAGGTAGAGGCCACGGATCTTCCGTGATCATCTCTTGAAGTTCCGGGTACCAAGTCCTTCTTGGCCAATCCGGAACCACTAGTATCGTTCTTACGCCTCTTTGCCGTATAATTCTCAATACTTTTGGTATGAGAGGCAGAGGAGGAAACACATACACCGACTGGTACACCCAAGGCGTTACCAGCGCGTCCACAGCTATTGCCTGCGGATCTCTTGACCTGGCGCAATACCTGTCCAGTTTTTTGTTGAGGCGAGACGCCATCATGTCCACCATTGGTCTTTCCCAACGGGTTACCAGCATGTGGAAGACTTCTGGATGAAGTCCCCACTCTCCCGGGTGAAGGTCGTGTCTGCTGAGGAAGTCTGCTTCCCAGTTGTCCACTCCCGGGATGAACACTGCTGACAGTGCTATCACATGATTCTCTGCCCAGCGAAGAATCCTTGCAGCTTCTGCCATTGCACTCCTGCTTCTTGTGCCGCCCTGTCTGTTCACATGGGCGACTGCCGTGATGTTGTCCGACTGGATCAACACCGGTTTTCCCTGAAGCAGAGGTTCTGCCTGGCTTAGAGCATTGTAGATTGCTCTTAGTTCCAGAATGTTTATGTGAAGAGACGTTTCCAGGCTCGTCCATACTCCCTGGAAATTTCTTCCTTGTGTGACTGCTCCCCAGCCTCTCAGGCTGGCGTCCGTGGTCACCAGGATCCAATCCTGTATGCCGAATCTGCGGCCCTCCAATAGATGAGCACTCTGCAACCACCACAGAAGAGACACCCTTGTCCTTGGAGACAGGGTTATCCGCAGGTGCATCTGAAGATGCGACCCTGACCATTTGTCCAACAGATCCCTTTGGAAAATTCTTGCGTGGAATCTGCCGAATGGAATTGCTTCGTAAGAAGCCACCATTTTTCCCAGGACTCTTGTGCATTGATGTACAGACACCTTTCCTGGTTTTAGGAGGTTCCTGACAAGCTCGGATAACTCCTTGGCTTTTTCCTCCGGGAGAAAAACCTTTTTCTGAACCGTGTCCAGAATCATCCCTAGGAACAGCAGACGAGTTGTCGGCATTAACTGGGATTTTGGAATATTCAGAATCCACCCGTGCTGTTTTAGCACTTCTTGAGACAGTGCTAATCCCATCTCTAGCTGTTCTCTGGACCTTGCTCTTATTAGGAGATCGTCCAAGTATGGGATAATTAATATGCCTTTTCTTCGAAGAAGAATCATCATCTCGGCCTTTACCTTTGTAAAGACCCGAGGTGCCGTGGACAATCCGAACGGCAGCGTCTGAAACTGATAGTGACAGTTTTGTACAACGAACCTGAGGTACCCCTGGTGTGAGGGGTAAATTGGAACGTGGAGATACGCATCCTTGATGTCCAAGGATACCATAAAATCCCCCTCTTCCAGGTTCGCTATCACTGGTCTGAGTGACTCCATTTTGAACTTGAACTTCTTTATGTACAGGTTCAAGGACTTCAGATTTAGAATAGGCCTTACCGAGCCATCCGGCTTCGGTACCACAAAAAGAGTGGAATAATACCCCTTCCCTTGTTGTAGAAGAGGTACCTTGACTATCACCTGCTGAGAGTACAGCTTGTGAATGGCTTCCAAAACAGTCTCCCTTTCGGAGGGGGACGTTGGTAAAGCAGACTTCAGGAAACGGCGAGGTGGATCTGTCTCTAATTCCAACCTGTACCCCTGAGATATTATCTGCAGGATCCAGGGATCTACTTGCGAGTGAGCCCACTGCGCGCTGTAATTTTTGAGACGACCGCCCACCGTCCCCGAGTCCGCTTGAGAAGCCCCAGCGTCATGCTGAGGCTTTTGTAGAAGCCGGGGAGGGCTTCTGTTCCTGGGAAGGAGCTGCCTGTTGCTGTCTCTTCCCTCGACCTCTGCCTCGTGGCAGATATGAATAGCCCTTTGCTCTCTTATTTTTAAAGGAACGAAAGGGCTGCGGTTGAAAAGTCGGTGCCTTTTTCTGTTGGGGAGTGACTTGAGGTAGAAAGGTGGATTTCCCGGCTGTAGCCGTGGCCACCAAATCTGATAGACCGACTCCAAATAACTCCTCCCCTTTATACGGCAAAACTTCCATATGCCGTTTTGAATCCGCATCGCCTGTCCACTGTCGCGTCCATAAAGCTCTTCTGGCCGAAATGGACATAGCACTTACCCGTGATGCCAGTGTGCAGATATCCCTCTGTGCATCACGCATATAAAGAAATGCATCCTTTATTTGTTCTAACGACAGTAAAATATTGTCCCTGTCCAGGGTATCAATATTTTCAATCAGGGACTCTGACCAAACTACCCCAGCACTGCACATCCAGGCAGTCGCTATAGCTGGTCGTAGTATAACACCTGCATGTGTGTATATACTTTTTTGGATATTTTCCATCCTCCTATCTGATGGATCTTTAAGTGCGGCCGTCTCAGGAGAGGGTAACGCCACTTGTTTAGATAAGCGTGTTAGCGCCTTGTCCACCCTAGGAGATGTTTCCCAGCGCTCCCTAACCTCTGGCGGGAAAGGGTATAATGCCAATAATTTCTTTGAAATTATCAGCTTTTTATCAGGAGCAACCCACGCTTCATTACACACGTCATTTAATTCTTCTGATTCAGGAAAAACTATAGGTAGTTTTTTCACACCCCACATAATACCCTGTTTAGTGGTACCTGTAGTATCAGCTAAATGTAACGCCTCCTTCATTGCCAAAATCATATAACGTGTGGCCCTACTGGAAAATACGGTTGATTCGTCACCGTCACCACTGGAGTCAGTGCCTGTGTCTGGGTCTGTGTCGACCGACTGAGGCAAAGGGCGTTTTACAGCCCCTGACGGTGTTTGAGTCGCCTGGACAGGCACTAATTGATTGTCCGGCCGTCTCATGTCGTCAAACGACTGCTTTAGCGTGTTGACACTATCCCGTAGTTCCATAAATAAAGGCATCCATTCTGGTGTCGACTCCCTAGGGGGTGACATCCTCATATTTGGCAATTGCTCCGCCTCCACACCAAAATCGTCCTCATACATGTCGACACACACGTACCGACACACAGCAGACACACAGGGAATGCTCCTAACGAAGACAGGACCCACTAGCCCTTTGGGGAGACAGAGGGAGAGTTTGCCAGCACACACCAAAAGCGCTATATTTAACAGGGATAGCCTTATAATAAGTGCTCCCTGATAGCTGCTTTATATATATATATAAAAATATCGCCATAAATTTGCCCCCCCTCTCTGTTTTACCCTGTTTCTGTAGTGCAGTGCAGGGGAGAGACCTGGGAGCCGTCCTGACCAGCGGAGCTGTGAGAGGAAATGGCGCCGTGTGCTGAGGAGATAGGCCCCGCCCCTTTTCCGGCGGGCTCGTCTCCCGCTATTTAGTGAATCCAGGCAGGGGTTAAATATCTCCATATAGCCTCTGGGGGCTATATGTGAGGTATTTTTAGCCTTTATATAGGTTACATTTGCCTCCCAGGGCGCCCCCCCCCAGCGCCCTGCACCCTCAGTGACTGCGTGTGAAGTGTGCTGAGAGGAAAATGGCGCACAGCTGCAGTGCTGTGCGCTACCTTTAGAAGACTGCAGGAGTCTTCAGCCGCCGATTTTGGACCTCTTCTGACTTCAGCATCTGCAAGGGGGCCGGCGGCGCGGCTCCGGTGACCATCCAGGCTGTACCTGTGATCGTCCCTCTGGAGCTGATGTCCAGTAGCCAAGAAGCCAATCCATCCTGCACGCAGGTGAGTTCACTTCTTCTCCCCTCAGTCCTTCGTTGCAGTGATCCTGTTGCCAGCAGGACTCACTGTAAAATAAAAAACCTAAGCTAAACTTTTTCTAAGCAGCTCTTTAGGAGAGCCACCTAGATTGCACCCTTCTCGGCCGGGCACAAAAATCTAACAGGAGTCTGGAGGAGGGTCATAGGGGGAGGAGCCAGTGCACACCACCTGATCTGGAAAAGCTTTACTTTTTGTGCCCCGTCTCCTGCGGAGCCGCTATTCCCCATGGTCCTTTCAGGAACCCCAGCATCCACTAGGACGATAGAGAAATTCAGAGTATAAAAATGGAAGCAATGTTTCTGAGACTATTTCTTCGCCAAAGAATATTTTGGCAGAACCATATCCACACAGTGGATTGAGAAAGCAGTACATACACCAGAACAACAGATTACAGCGTTACACTTTGTTGTATACCAGGCTTTGTTATTGTATAGTCCTCTGCTGGAGGTGCATTTTGTTAACTCAGTAGACCAAAGGCTAAACCTTGCTTCATAGCAATTTAGCCAAGTGGAGGGATGGTTCCGTTACTAGAACTGGTAACATTACGCTCATAAATCAAGGGTTGGTATTTTCTCAAAGTATGCAGTAAACAGTACATGTAGGTTAAGCAACTAATAACAGACAACCAAAAGGGGGAGCGACATGCTTTATCTGTTTACAGGAAAACACAGAAGAACAGTCAGCAGCTGGGTATTCCTGGCTTTGAGAATCCTGAGGCAAAACATACACAGCAGACAGGCGCGGTCATGAGAACCCATAGCCTGGAGAAATCTAGGATATCAGTAAAGAGATCTGTTTCCAGGGCAAAGATTTGTACCCGTCACCTGTGTCTATACAAACATTTCTCCAAGGTCAAGATTTGAGTCCACGCCTTCCATCTCTTTATTTCCATTCTTGAAATAATTAATTAAAATATGGAAAAACCAATTAAAAATTAGCCATCAGTCGGTTCGATGTACTGCAATTGCTTATGTCGTTTAGCATAGGGGAATTATATAGGCAATATTTACTTCTTATATTCGCTTGACAAAAAGGTGACGCTGGTAGTCCCACTAGCAATCAATCAATAAAAAGAATGAATGAATGCAGCGCTCTTCAGCAAACCTTCAGCAAAGGTTGTATTTATTAAAACAAGTGACAGGCAACGACAATAAAAAGGTAGTGTAATGGGCCCTACAGACTCGGCGATGTGCCGCCGAGCTGCCCGACCGCCGATACGGCAGACGGGCGACCCGGCGGCAGGGGGGCAGTGAAGTTACTTCACTCCCCCCGTCACACGGCTCCATAGAACTGCAGGCAAATATGGACGAGATCGTTCATATCGTGCAGTGATGTCGGCCAGTGTGTAGGGCCCATAACTCATATCAACCTGATATTGTTGTTTAAAGTTTCCAGAGTACTAGAAATATAAAATAATCTGTTTGGTTGCTATGGATTAAAGCACTTGCACCCCAGTTGTCATAACATTGCTGTAGAAACAAACTCTTTTGGGATGGTATCAGAACCCCAGCAGAATGCAGATGGATCCTGGTATTTTAACCATACCCACCTCTCCTGCAGCCTAACCCTATCATCCCTCCACCCCCACCGCGCAGCCTAACCCTAACCCCAGTACTTACCGCCCGGATCTGTTGGTATTCTGACTAGCGAATCCTGCCTGCATCCCCTAACAAACCACTTGTCTACTGGTTAATATTTTAGCACAACAATGAACATAAAATACAATCAATAAGAGAAACAGGAATAACATAGCAACCAAACTCCAAGTTGACCTTCCATAAAAATATAAAAGACAAATCAAATTAAACAAACTAAATTTTTAAAATCCAGAACATCCCAGATAGTAGATTCCGTACCTGTGCATAGAAAACATTTTAATGTTTTAGGGCAATTGGCGCCTATACAGTGTGGTTCGGCAACTAATCAATGTATCATGTGACCCAATCACATCACTGAGGCACCAAGGAGACAATGATGTTGATGGCTGACCAAATTACCAAATAAAGCTGGTTAATTCCCTTGTAATAACTGCTATTGCTCATGCACGTTACAGTGTCTGGTATTGTATATTTCCTTGTTATCATTTAACTAATTGCCAATGGCGATCCAGTGCCATCTGCCACCATTGGTGGAAACAAAAGAAAGCCCCCTGTGACGAACGTTAATAGGTTTATCATGTTCACTGTGAGCAACCTCATCTCCCACATAGTAATGAAAGACTTCTGTGGAGTTTCAGCTGGCGGTTTATAGCATGCCTGAGGTTTCTAGGGGTCGGAGCATGAAGTGGCTTCTTAGTTCTTTCCTGAGAAACCATCAGTGACAGCTGGAATAGACGTAGCAACGGGGAGACTAGAAATTAATGTTATACATCATCTGTAGTTTGTTTTCCCTGCACAGTTCGCATGTCAGCAAATTTCACGTAAAAGGGAACTATTATAAATGTATTTAATAAGAGTATGTATCTGTAACAGAATTTGGTGCCCCAAAGGTAACGGGACACCTCCGGCAGTCTTGTGTCACCTAAGGAAACTGGGATGTTGTGATGCTGAAGGTTCCCCCATCTCTAGTGGTCTATAATAGATACCAACAGAAGGATTTAGGCTCCCAAGGGCTGGGAGTGGGTGAAGGCAAAATTGGGGGCCCTACACAGCAGCACAGTGCACCTGGCTTCCGACCTAGGGACTGGAGCGGAGTAGCGGTGATTCTCTGTCAACAGGAAAGGGTTCTGATTCTTCCTGTCAATCCGCTGCCCTTCTGGAGGTCCGAGAGAACAGAAAGCAGGGCTCCGAAGAGACCTGGCAGCAGAACCGCCCTTACCCATGGATCCATATACTGTAACTGGTATGTTTGCATGGGCACATTCCCACATTCCAAAAAACATAATATGTTAACGTTCATGAGCGTGGTAGAGAATTTAGACTACGGGCTCCACTTGGATCAGGGACTAATGTATTTGATGAAACATTTCTAGGAGTGCTTTATAATATGTTGGCACTATATTAACAAAGGTTACTAAAACCCCATATAACATGGATATAAAAGAAAGCAGATATATATAGAAGAATTAAATTATTCACAACAAAAAAAAGTCTGCCTGGAAACGGTGCACAGTCTCCTTACAAAAGGCTCATCTGGGGCCTATTACTGATAACTGCATAATAAATCAAGGTCTGAACTTATGAGAGGAATTACAAAATGATGGTATTTAGCAATCCTTTTCTTAATGTTTTAATTGCTGGGAACCGATGAAAGTCATGCTCTGTACTCCGATGGCAACATTATAATTACATAATTACAATATAAAGCCCTTATTGGCTCAGCATTTGTCATCAGGGGGTGCGGGAGAAACTAAGGTGGTGTTATGGCAGAATCTTAATAACAGACAAGAGCAGGGAGGGAAACGTAAGAACCACCCCATTCATGGAAACATTACATTTATTTCCCTACAGTTTACAGTTGCCGTCTAAATAACCCTTTAGAGATACCCTGCAAAGGCAGAAAGAGATGGGGGGAGGGGGTGAAAGCCATAAATACAGGAGGATCTAGGGCAGTGATGGGCAACAGGTGACGATGGGGCCGCAAGTGGTCCTACGAGCTCTCAGTTGCATCTCACAGCTCCTTCATGCTTTATTGTTATACATGGGGTCGATTCTATTCGGCAACTAATGAATAGCGCTGGGAATTAGCTCCCGACGCTATTCAATTCAGCAACTAGTTACGTCGGCGATGGCCCATTCTCGCCGACAAAACAGGTTGAATTGTCGGGAAAACGGGCATTCTCCGACTTAACTCCCCGGCGCGAAGCTGATTCCCGACAGAATCAGCCTCGCGCCGGCCGCGAGGCAGCACTTTTGTCGGGTTTCTCTTCTCATCCCCCGGGGATGAGAGAAGAATTCCCGACAATTGCAGGTAATTAGTTGCTGATTTGAATAGCGTCGGGAGCTAATTCCCGGCGCTATTCATTAGTTGCCGAATAGAATCGACCCCCATGTTTGTTATTTGCTTACTTTAAAACCCTGCTACTAGGGTATTACACAGAGGGCGCTCTTTCATTGAATTAATTTAACTCTCTACTGAAATTTCGAGGAATGTGCGGCCCTTTATAAAAGGTTAGACAAGACCCTCTCTCCCCGAAGGAAATCCGGTTACCCAACACTGATCTAGAGAAAAAAATAGCAGATGCTGATCTTCCAGGCACAGAATAAAGGCTCCTGGATACCCAGGTACTGCGTCCCCAACAAAGCTGAAACCACATGTACTTTATCTAGCCAGGACCGTAACAAGGGGGGTGTATGCAGTGCTGTTGCACAGAGATCAGGGCTTTGCATCCTGCAGCCAGTATTGCAGTTGCAGTACCGCCCGAAGCATCCATTGCACGCTCTGGAAATACAGTCTGTACAGTGTCATGCCCACAGGGGGCAGAGCTGGCACAGGGTGCACTGTAGCCCTGTTACACCGCTGTATCTAGCCAGCATTTTATGATTCCTAATGCCATACATTCAGAGGTGTCATTTAACGGTTGGTTCTAAATCGGAGTGGGAGAAGGGACCTTACGGCGTTGCCAGGGGGAGGAGCTACTCCCGAACAGGGTACCCGAAAAGTACCCTCGCGGGCTCACTTCACTCACCACGCTTCGGGCTCGGTGGCTCGCTCCGCTCGCCACCTGATTACTAAAGGTAATAGTTGGTGGTGTGGATAGTAGAGGAACTATCCCGCTGGCCTAGCTCCTTCCCCTTGTGTTGTGGCTCCTCCCCCTGACATAAAAGGTCCCTTAGGCCACTTGAATCTAGCATCAACCATCCTTTAACCTGAACACCTTGTGACCAATTTTAGGCAGAACCCAGATATTATGGCGATAGGAAAGTTTTCTCATTTCTATCTTCATGGACATTAACAGAGCCAATCCCCTTACTTTTGTGTTTAAATTCTAGTTTCGTGGGACAGAACAAACAACAACAAGGTTCTTATGTACAAATCTAATGTCCTATCCGCAAACTTAATTTAATACATCCTATTAATGGAAGTGAAATCCAAAAAGCACCTGGGGGCTAATGTTACTCCCACACACATCCCAGCCTACAAAGTGTGACACATTATTTCACAGGTCCAGACAAGATGTTGGTCACAGTCCATACCACGGTTGGCTGGAACACAGGTTCTCAAACTCTGCCCCAGGACCCCACACAGTTCATGTGTCTCAGGACCCCTGAAGTGTTTTAAAATGTGACAGTTAGTGATCGGCAGTAACCTAGAAAATGTGACCTGTGTGGGGTCCTGAGGACAGCGAATGAGAACCACTGGGCTACAATAAACGTGGTAAAGACGAATGTGTCATCAAGTTGATTTATTGGAGACCTTGCCAGTGAAAATACCAACTCTTACAATAGGGGTGGGCAAAACACGGCCCGCGGGCGGATGAGGCAGCAGAGGAAATCCTGGTCACATGGGTGCAGCTGGCCGGAAGTCCTTGCGACTGCAGACGCTGGGCGATGTTGGGGGCGGGGCCAAAGACTGATCGAGTTTAAATGGATGCGACTGCAGGACAGCACTGAATCTGAGACCACTTAAGGTACACATGCTTGGCTGGCAGGTGGATCTGCATGATGGGGGGGGGGGGGGGGGGGCAGAGGTGCCCAGTATGAGTTTGGGGAAGGAGCTTTAACTGTGCTGATGGAGGGAGGAAATGGCAACTGTGCCCAGTGGTGAAGTGCAGACTGGAATAGACTAAGGTACTGTGGCTGCGGGGCATCCATGCTTGTAAGTCTGGTGGTAGCAGTGGAACCTGCATGGCAAGGAGGGGATGGGGTGCTAGCTCTACCCAGTATTGGGGGAAGGGGGGGGGCTGCCAAGTGTGCTCAGGAAGGGAGGGGATATTGTGTGTGGTCCTCGAATATTTGCTGGAATGTATTAAGTGGCCCCCCCAGCTGAAATAATTGCCCACCCCTGCGAAGGGATCTGATGTAGACTGGAAGAGGCCCTAGAAAACTCCCCAAAGCACACAAGCAGACTATCAATGCCCTGTATTATATCTAATTATTATATGGCATACTTATGTTAAGTGATGTTTTCAGAAAGTCTACAGCTTAATGGGCAAAGAGCAGATTTAAATGTTTTAGCCATATTATTCCAACCAACTCCTATGGGAAGATCCTGTACCATGCATTTACATAAAGTGGAACTACCTATGGGATCTGGAGACTGTGTGACCTGGATGGGCCTTACAATCCACACAGTGCCATATTAGCTCCCATATAGAATTCAAGTTATAGGTCACTTGTCATTGGCACCTTTAGAAGCCAATAAATCTCAAAGTATTTTTCCTGATAATGAAATACGAAGGCCTCCTTAAAAAAATAAAAAATAAAATAAGGGGATAGTATTATTTACAGGCTCCCTAAATCAGCACCGTTTCAGTATCTGTAGATTGAGCATTGCATGGCTTTGTAGGTTCAATTCTTGTTGATTTCTTCAGGGAATTGGTCTTTGAACAATTATGTCTGCATGGCCCAGATACAAAGAGCTCAATTTCCATTCTGTATGTTTAGTTGGTAAGATTATTAGATGTTTTCCCAAGGATTTAGTATATGGTAATTGGGAGATACAAACAGAGTGGTCTACAGATGTATGGAATAAAAAAAATAGTTAAGTGCTTTGAGGAAAATATATGAAATTCTATCTAAAATGGTATTGTATACCTTTAAGCCGTAGCCAGATAATGCAAATAGTGTCCCCATACTGTATATAGTTATTTGCGGTTCTATACAACCAATGGACAGGTATATTGACTGTGTTCTAAGTTCAACCACATTGGATGGAGGCTGGTAAGCAGAATTTACACACAGACTTCAGTAACCATGGGTTGTCTTGGGTAGACTATAATATGGCTCAAGGTATATTTGTGAATTTTCAGAGACTCCAACTAATTACTACCATTTTACCACATAGCACAACTCATCCTCCATGTCCTTAATCCTTTTCCCATTCCCTAGCATTTCCTAAGTTTACTTGCTATCAATTGACTGCCAGCATATAAATATGTATCAGTTGAAAACAGTTTATAGTTTTGCCAATTTTGTTATGTGACAAACGCCAACTATTGAACAAATGTATCAAAGGTTACGGTTAACCATGTGGACCTGCAAAAATAGATGGGCCGGCCTAGGGGGGTACAAAATATTTACATGATTTGTTGGGCGAATTAGTGCACCGACTTTTACAGCTGACTCTGTTGCCATTTGAAATGGTGAATAAAATAAGTTTTCAGGCTTTTTATTCGAGAGCTGGTCGAGACATTGGAAACATTGTTGTAGATAAAGGCTGCAGAGAAACTACTCTATCACCTAAGAGAGAATTAATCACAACAGTGGATGTGTGATTCCGTAATATGGATCATCTCAGGCCACCATTGCTGCACAAAGATACATTGTGTGAAGAAGCCAGAAAGACCTGAAATACATTGTCACACCCATGATTAATATGAAAGGGTCCTTCACAAGAATTAGGGTAGACTTTTCCAACCAACCCCCCCCCCCCCTTATTTTTAATTCAAGAGCTCAGTGTAATTTAATTATGAAATGTAAGAAGATTACTTTAAAATGTTTACTACTCTGGGATTAAAAATAAATAAATAAATAATAAGTGTATACCCTGCCGTCATTTGCAGCAGATGTGAATCAAAGACGCTTAACTTTAATTAAGTATCCACAGAGTGAGGTCCTGAGCAGTGATCTACCATAAAATCACAGCGTATTCTGTACCCAGTAGTGTAGAACCCTAGACAAT
Source organism: Pseudophryne corroboree (assembly GCF_028390025.1). NCBI lineage: Eukaryota > Metazoa > Chordata > Amphibia > Anura > Myobatrachidae > Pseudophryne > Pseudophryne corroboree. Next base: position 40,381,304 of record NC_086455.1, read on the forward strand.
GCTGCGGATACATGGAAGACTAGCCTCCCATTGTACTAGAGCAGCGAAACACAAGTGGCACATAAAACAGCAACATCTTGGGGATTAAGCCAGCTCCGCTGCATCTTAACCCCAATGTGCCAGTGACTGTTGAATTTCCGTTTGCCAGTATTCTCAGTCTGGCGACCCCACATCTGGCCCCAATAATAAGACCACATTAACATCAGCAGCAAGGTCTTTTATTAAGAATTTAGCAAGGATGAAAAGGAGAGTTCTACGCTTCCCTTGTATCCTGGTATGACAGAGTCAGCTGAGGTTTTAAAATCATTTGAAGGCACATTTTAGTTGTCTCTTTGGGGAAAATGTATGAAAGTGCATGTTTACCACAAAAAATAAAAATAAATGTTATCCGTGGCAACCAGATTCTAGCTTTCATTATTCTGGTAGATTGTAGAAAATTATTTGATTGGTTGCCATCAGCAACACTACCACTTTCAGAAACCCGCAGTTAGTAAATTTACTCCTTTGTCTTATCTCTGAGAAAGAGAGAAGGGAAAAAAAAAAAAAAGTTAAAGCTATAATTACGCCTTCAATATTATTTGTTTCTCACCTTCAATAATTTGCCATCTATGCATCTATTCAAGGTGCCGTATTCGTGGCTGAACTTGGGTGCTTGGTTTGTTTTGTTTCTATGGAAATGACACCAAGATTAGCCCTCCTGCCAATCAAAGTGGGTAAACACACTTGTTCCCTTCTTTACATGTATCTAATGGTTGGCCAAGCTCTTCCGTCATGCCTGGCCACAACCTTTAAGTTTGGGTCCCACTCCCTACCACTCCTCAACCTATAATGCAGTTTATGGAGGTTAGGGACATAATACACAACTGCTTTAAACTTGACAAAAGTGCGTAGACTAATAATCGGAAGTTCTGTGCTCACATTCCGACCATAGTGCTCTGCTATACGTCACTCCCTAAGGAAAGGGAGTACAGGAGGGACTAGTATGAAGGCAATCTGCCCTTTGGAATATTAACTTTCTGCTGGATCAACACAAACATTGCCAGCTGTTTATCAGAACATATTTATCCTTGACATACTAAGCATGTGTGCATTACTTAGCCGGCAAACCTTGTATTTGATTTTTCCTTATGGTAAATGGGTTTTAAACGTTGTCTTTTCAGCAAAACCAGGCGTACGCTGCTTTGTGAGGTGTTGTGCTGGTCTCCAGCAGTACAGAAGGGAAATACTGCTGCAGCAATTTCAGAGGCATTCTCAGCATCAGAGCAGACTCCTTCAGCCTTCCTCTTGGATAATGAAAGATTGTTGATGCGCAAATGATAACAAGAGTTGACCTCTGCTGTCAGCAACGCAATGAAGGAACAGGACCAAGCTAGATCTACCGCTTAGTGATTGCATTATCTATTCCAAATGACACTTGAGCACCGGCTATCAGTGCAAACGATGCATACAGACTCCCAATGCAATGCTGCCGTTTTTAAAATAAGAATCTTGGGATATTCAGTAGAGATGACCAATACTGCACATAACAGAATGCGCAATTCAACTGATGCTCCGATTGTGCGCCCATTAGCCACGGGAGACATTTCTTCTTACAGCCTGATGTGGCAAGAACAAATGTGCGAAACGTCCAGGGTTTGGCCGCCTTAACCAGGACTTTAGACCGGTTTAGCATCTTTACGCAGCTAAGCCCGGTGTTTTTGGTCACATCAACGGAAATGGGCGCCCGATTTGAGCAACAATTGAATTGCTCCGAGGGCCGCCCAAAACAATTGAATCGGCCCTAGTCACGTCTACAGCCACAATATCAACATCTGTAATAATGACATTCTGCAGAATGCCGACATTAGGGTTAGGCTGCAGGATTTGAGGGTAATGATTAGACTGCAGAAGAGGAGAGGATAAGGTTAGGATTGGGGGTGATACGGCTGGAAGGCAGCCATGAATCATCATCTGACTGCCAGACTCAGAAGACACCACTGGACTTGCCGGAGTGAACTGTTAGGTGTCCTAAGAACCAGTGTTGAGAATCACTGCCCTAGTACAATACAAGGCTGCAGGATGATTAGCATGGGCTAACACATAACACTCCCCTACCCGTAACAAAATGAAGACCCAGAAATTCTAGAGCAATATTATGCCTACTGTACATGCTGACCAACAAGCAGAACAATATGGGAACCCGCGGGCCTGTCACTGCTAATAACCACGGCATAATAGGTTGTATGGGCTAACTGACAAAAAGGCACGCTCACAGAGTAACCAACTAGAGCTCGGGCTGACACAAAGAGCAGCTGAGAAGACAACACCAACAACACATATCAAGGTCAAAACACAAAGGAGGCTCAGTATGTACAAAGTGTCACCTGGATGATGTGAAATGAAAGTCAAAAGTTCCATGAATCCTCAGGCTGAGAAAGCAAATAACCCTTTCATTTCTCAGGGAGACGCCACATGTTCAGCTGCGACGATTTCACATATCATCCAAAGGACGCAATAAAACTACACAACCTTACTTAATATTTACTATCTAGGCCAATGTTCTCAAAACTGGGTCCCGCAGGGGCACTTGCAGCAGGTGCTCCAGGTTGGTGGTCAGGGATCAATTTCAATTATTTATGGTCCATATGATCGGCAAAACCAATGCTTGTGGCCTCCAATCATTAACTATGTGGACAAACAGAAGTAAGTCCTGGCCCTCACCACATAACTGACTCTAAAGGATGACATAAGCACAAGTAACTTGATTTTATATATTTTTCTTAATTTCTCAATAAGACTTCTGGCCTAGGGGGGCATGAAAATAAAATTCTGATATTCTAGGGAGCTGTGAGTCAAAAATGTCTGGGAACCACTGATCTTCACGTTTTCCAAATATGTTTTATAACGATTTTAGCCAGTGGCAGAAGTATCACCTGTGATGCCTACATAAGGATCTGCATTCCACAAACATAATTACTGTTCAACACAGAGAGTTTTGCATAAGATGTTGGTGATCGGACAATAACTAAGCCAAAATGTCCCAGACGCGTGCGTGTATATGTATATATATATATATATATATATATATATATATATATATATATATATATATATATATATATATATATATATGTATATGTATATATATATATATATATATATATATATATATATATATATATATATATATATATTTTTTTTATTTTTTTTTCATTCTAGCACCCTGCACCTTTTAAAATCTGTGCAGTTCCTCTTTCCTGCCTAGGGTGTCGCTGTCTGCTGTGATGTTTCTCAGCACACTCTGATCTGTTACTCAGTGCTGTGATACAGACCTGTGTGTGCTGAGAAGCACCAGAGCAGAGAGCGACACCCCAGGCAGGAAAGAGGAACTGCACAGGATTTGAAAGGTGCAGGGTGCTAGAATGAACACTAATACACACACACACATATATATATTACACACATATGTGTATGATTTGTCCCTGAAGATGGGGCGCAGTCCCCGAAACGGCGTAGGACCGGATTAAAGACTTTTTTACCTTACTATAAGTCTGCTGAGTGCCGCTGATTTCCTCTCTTCTATATACATACACACACTGTATATACAACATATTGCACTGTTGACAACACCTTAGCTAGCAGTTAAACCCCTTGCACACACACATGCTATCATCTGTCAAGTGGGCGACACAGCTGGCCAACAGAGAGCCCCAGATGTTACCATTCCTCTTTCTGTTAAGCGAAATCATTTAGAGGCACATTTATCAGAGGCACATTTATCACAATCCTCATCTCAGATTTGGATGGGATGTGATGAATATTACCAAATCCACAATGTGATAATTGAATACATGTATCAATTATCACATGCAGGAATAGAGCTTGCAGGATAGCGCTGACCCTGGGAATCCATTTACCATCATTCTGAAGGTATTATTTGTGAAAAATACCCTGCAATTGTGTCTGTGCATCCCCCCCCCCCCCCCCACCTCCAATTACACTTACCTGCAGCCAGGACCAGTGATCCAGGAAGGCAGCCAATCACCGGATCCTGTGCTCCCCTATGACCCCCGGTGCTGTGAAGTGAGATGCCTCTTCGTAGCATCACTTTTCTGCACTATGGTCACAGGATGAGCACAGCAATCCGATGACCGGATCACTGATCCTGTTTGCAGGTAAGTATAACAGTATTATTTATTTATTTATTTATTTTTACTCAGTGATCAGCCTGTATGTCAGGGCCAGATCGGAGTACAGCCTTCACTGCCAGCAGGCAGAGAAGGCTATACAGGGGGTAGGGGGACCAGAGGGAAGCCCAGATATTGCCATCTCAAGATAGTGTTTCACAGTGTATCACAGGGCTCCCTCCAAGATTTGTTCACAATTATACTTTAGTAAATTTGGGCAGATCGCATTTCCCATTACAATTATGGGAAATGCGATCTGGAAGGTGAATTTAAAGGTCTTAGAGGAGAATTGTGATAATTCTCCAATTGGCCTTTAGTACATTCTGGCGATAGTAAAATAATGTAGTAAGGGTGTGAAAATACCCTTTTTTACTTTTTAGTAATAATAATTTTGATATATATGCCTGTTAATCTCAGGGTTCACAACTTTGTACTAGAATAACCTACAATCATATGTGTCGGAGGTCTATTCTAAAAATAAAGGGTCACATCATAAATACTTATGGAAATCCCCATTTTCAATGGCCTTTCTGCCATTTTTTTTTTGTACAATCGGGGCAGATAGTCGGCCTTGCACAATTACTCTGAAAATCAGCTGCAGTTCTCAAGATGGAATGAGGTCCGGATCCTGGGAGTCGGGAACCCGACAGTCAAAATACTGACAGCAGGATCCCGAAGGTAAGTACTGGCTTTGGGGTTAGGGTTATAGGCTGCAAGGAGAGGGGAGGGGAGGGGGAAGACCGTCAGTGTCAGGCTGTGGGAGGGGACAGTTAGGGTAAAAATACTTACTGTGATGCGTCAGGATCCCGACCGCCAGGACACTGCTGTCTGTATTTTGTACCCTACCCCTCAAGACAGTTACTGACCTGAACAACAGTTTATTTCTATAGCACGCACTTATTATATAGTGCTTTATAGAGAATATCATTCACGTCAATGCTTGCCTCGGCAGCCAATTAATATACCAGTATGGTTTTGGGGGCAAAAAACGGAGCACCTGGAATAAAACCATGCAAATCCCAAGAGAACGTACAAACTCCACATAAATAGAGCCACGTACACAGGTTGCAATGTAATGTAGATTACACAGGACGGAACACACTCAACATATCTAGTTACTATACCTCTTTAAGGTGGCTAATAAACACCAGAGCCAACTATAAAATGACTGAAAATAACAGTACCAGGATTATTAGATCAACACAACACAGTCATTAATAAGGGATTGCATTTCAATAATCATTTCTGAAACTCCATTATAAACCCAGAGCAGGCAATACCCTCCAGAGACGACACAGCCAGTGTTAGTAAGCCAGTCACGTCTGCAGTGTATACGCACACACACCTTGGGGAACAGACAGTGCATCAGCCAATCGCTTTTAACTGCTGTGTGTATTCTATACATTTAACCATCTCTCAGGACGTGGATGTCACCAACAGAGGAGCAAATCGTGGAATTAGAGGACACATTAGATGCAGTCACTGTAAAGTGAACATTGGTTTTTGAAGACAGAAGTGAACAACTGAGTGACACCGGAATATCAAGGTGTCAAACGTACAGTACAGAATAACACTGAAAAGAAAGTGGAAATGAAGTGCAGCTTTTGACTGGGGTTTAAACCTTTACCTGTCATACAAGGCAGTAGTGTATCAACATGACTAACCAATAAAAATAATAAAAACTTGAAATAAAGTAACCGGTTTTTAATTATAGAGAATCTCATGATACATGCCTTAAGCTTAAGGCGTACATTTGATTAAGAGTATTAACACTGTTACATACAGTAATATTTATTCTAGTTAAAGTAAAACTTTCATATGCAACAGTTCATGCTAGCTACAGCGATGGTATGGTATGACGCCATGTGACAATCTGAAGATTGCTAAATCCGGTTTCCTCAATCAGTGCCTAATCTCTAGCAGAACCCTATCTCCACTAAACAGATTTTTTTTCTAACCTGTGCAGGAAACAGCGAGATACATAAATCAACCTGCACGCAATAAATAAACCATTTCTGTTTCCGTTTTAATAGGTCATCAGGGGATCCAAATTAACTAGTTGTAGCGTTGCAAACTCCAAAAATATAACTGAATGAGAGGAATTTAAAAGAATCCTCTAAAATTTCAGGCATCAATAACACCCGATGCTTGGGAAAGCTTAAGTCAGTTTTGATCAGGTCAATATTCCAATTTTTACAAGTGAGTGGGATGCAACACCGTATTTCTACAAATATAATGTAATAAACAGTAACTACAATTACTGTATTTCTCCAAATATAATGTATTGAATAGTAAATACAATTACTGTTTTAGTAAATAAGTAAAACACTTTATCAAAACAATGACTGACGTGTTACATTGTTAACCAGCATCAATTACTTACATATTTTATTTAATGTAATATTTTTACGGGAAATTCGCCAGGACACAATTACGTTTTAAAAGGTACAGTGCGCAATTGCAGCTGAGATTCTCCAGTGTGCAATGAAGGATAAAGTGGCAGAACAGGTAATAAAGGCTCTCACCTCCTCCTCCTCCTCGCTCTGCAGAGTGCAGACTGGCTGCATCACACACCAGGAACCAGCTAGCTTGCAGCCGGACCCCTCCCCATCAACTAGCCCCCTCCAGCACCACCAGACCTCTGTGGAGGCTGCTAACAGATATGACAAGGGAGGTGGGGGGCTGCCATGGCAACAGCAGACCTTAATCTCCCCCCCCCCCTTCCAGACTGATAGGCAGCCTGCCAGATCCTGCTCTTTCAACTAACCCACGGCTGTGTCAGAGTGCACACTCAACCTCTGTCAGCACTGACAAACAGAACGCGGCTTACTTATTTCTTAGCTGTTGCAATTTTCTACCTTTATAGAAGAGAATATTTTTAAAGACATTTCAAAATGTCACCTTTACATACACAAGTGACGGATAACTACAGGACAGCAAAGCACAAGGTCATTGCAGCCGAACACGAATGCCATAGCTGCTGCGGAACCTCCTAGCCGGATAGCACAGCTGTCATCTGAGGGTTGAAGCCTCCATGCAAAGTTAGAACAGACCCCATTCCAAGGGCTTGTGTTGTAGTCTCAGGTTTTACTGCATTGGATCTAAGCAAATGACTGACACAATTGCAGCGTTTGTATTTTTAGAATATTAATCATAAACGCAGAAATAAAATACAGAACCTCAGATTCCTCATGTCTAGTAATACTAACATTGCATACAGTAACTGTTCTACTTACACAGTGATCATTCACAGGATAAGAAAAACCTATCATTATCAGGAAGTTGGTCTTTTTTGTAGCTTATCTATTGGAGCAGTGGGTTAAATTGAAAAATTCCAAGGCTGCTCCAGTGTCTCCCTGAACCAATTAGGCTGGTTTGCAAGGAGATCATGATCACAGCCCCAAGCTAGGGAAGGGTTTCAGCAAATGAAGTTTATCACTTATACAGAAACCTGATTATCTTGTCTGTGCCCATGGAAAGCGAGGCCAGATAAAAAGCTATCACAACAAATGGCATTAATTACCTACACACCAAGCAGCTTCAAATGGGCAATTCAGAACCATTGTTCTGGATTTTCAAGAGATTGTCAGCTCTTGGTGCAGGGGTGGGGGGCAGTCTATTGCACAGACTGACTATGCAGGTACCTTGTGGAGGTTGCTTTTAGTTTATACAGCTCTGTGAATGTCATTCTAATAAAAAGAGAGAGTGGTCACTGGCATTAAACAACCCAGGAGAACAAGGCAGGAGGTTCCCTATTGGCAATGAAATGCAGTGAGACGTTGCAGAGTCTAATGTAAGGGAGCTAGAAGCATGTCACTGGCACATGTTCCAGCCTTGCAGAGGCACTGAGGGGTAACCAGGTGTAGGGACAGCGTAACATATCTGCATTTCCAGAAAGTCACCTTTGTACAGCGCCACAGAACATGAGGGCGCTATATGAATATCACATTTTTAAAACCCTCCCACCTTCTGCAAAAGCACTGACCCTGCAGGATAAAAGAACAATGCAGCATGAAAGGACGCAGACATAACCTATTGTGATACATTGTTTCCTGCAGAATGCGCTGCGGATCAGGGACGCTCTACTAAACGCCCCCTCCCCTCCCCAATATTCATGCCCGGTTACCAATCAGCACCCCTACTCTCACCATGAACCCTTGTTAGTGAATACAAGGAATATCCCAGCAGCAGGGCTGTCACACCCATAACCTGGGCGACTGCTTTATACACGCCCCGTGTGTCCAGGAACATAGGGCTCAACATGCCCCATTCACTGCGTCTTATTCCTTACCTTACAGAAGCCCATGCTTCCTATGCATTACGCCCGCCACGCACAATAGATCTATATAAAGTCTTCTTTTCCCAGCCGCTGTAGGTTGCAGATTGCAGGTGACATCATCCCCCTTTGGTGTGATACAATGTAGCTCTCTCTCCACTCTCTCTCTCTCTCTCTCTCTCTTTCTTTTTTGCTAGTGCGCAGGGGCAGTTGATAACGCGCAGGGGATTCTGGGACTAGTAGTTTTTCTGGGCAGACGTCAGCTTGCAAACAGACGATAGGTGAACTACATCCCCCACAGTGCAATCACTTGCTCTCAGCTGCTCTTATCTAGAGAGGGTCTCGGCTTTACACGGCTGCTGCATAGTGGTCACTTCGTGAATTACACTGTGTGAATCATCTAAAAACAAACAACATACATAGGTGATGTAACATCACCTATGTATGTTGTTTGTTTGTTTGTTTGTTTGTCTGTTTCAATGTGATTCACTGATGTTTATGTATTAGGTTATGTGTTTAAACATATTAGTCTGCTCGAATGCATTGTTTGTTTGTGTTCTAATATCTTTCAGGAATGACAGTTTGGCTAATTTCTCCTTTACACATATTTAGGTTTCAGTTCTAATAAAATGGTATCTGGACTCTAGGTCGACACTGTCTAGTTTGACACACATTAGGTTGATACCTATTGGTCGACATTGAGTAGGTAGACACCGGAAATAAGTAGACACAGCCATTAGGTCGACATGGAAAAAGGTCGACATGAGTTTGTCACCTTCCCCCCCCCACACACATTTTTTGACCCTTTTCATACTTTACGATCCACGTGGACTACAATTGGGAACGGTAGTGAAGCGAGCCATATGAGGGGACACGGTGCACTAATTGGGGTTCCCCATCACTTTACGAAGAAAACCAAACCAAAAAACACATAAAAAACTCATATCGACCTTGTTCACGTCGACTTAATGGCCGCGTCGACCTATTTCCTGTGTCATCCTAGTCAATGTCGACCTAATGTGTGTCGACCTAGACACTGTCGACCCAGAGTCCCATATCCAATAAAATGTCTGGGTTTATAACATTAATCCAGTGGTTCACTAAACCCGCAGTCCTCAAGGCACCCAACAGTCCAGGTTTTGAGGATATCCATGCTTAGGCACAGGTGACTTAAAAAGTCAGTTTGATTATACCATCTGTGCTCAAGCGGGGATATCCCGAAAACCTGGACTGTTGGGGTGTATTGAGGACCGCATTCGAGAACCACTTTCTTAGTCCATAGAAGTGTATAGCCCCGTACACACGGGGAGAGATGTGTGCTGAGCGATCTATCAGTGACCGCTTAGCACACATTTCTCCCCCACTCAGCACACAGCACGATATCAGACCCTCCAACATGATCCGCCCCACTAGGTACAAAATGCTCTGTTTCTGGACTTCCCTCTTAATTTATGATTTCCATCATCTGTGTTGAACTAGTTGAATGATAGGAAAGCTATTTCTTCACAGGTGATGGCAATAATAAATTAAGATGGAAGTCCAGAAACAGAGCATTTTGTACCTAGTGGGGCGGGTCATGTTGGAGGGTATGCGATATGTGCTGAGAAAGGGGGGCGGACGGGGGAAGGGGGGCGCTCATTTCATCCAGCGGGTTAAATGATCAACCTGCTAGATTGTGTGGGGCCGCGGATTGCTATCGCTGTAGGGAATACACACGAGAGATCCGTGCTTAAAAGCTACGTCAGATTGTTTAGAATTTAAGCACGGATCTCTCCATGTGTACCCCCCTTTATCCAAACTTGGTCCTCAAGGTGCACTAACAGTGCAGGATTTAAGTATAGATATACTTGCGCACAGGTGCCTTAATAAGTACCTCAGCTAATTTGAATTAAATGTCTGTGCTCAAGCATGAATATCCTCAAAACTGGGACTCTAAGTGTGCCTTGAGGACTGAGGTTGGGAAATACTGGTCTATAAGCTTAAGCTGGGTACACACTACTATACAATGTGCAAATGAGACAAGGTCGTCAATGGTTTCCCTTGAACTCCCAGACTAATGATATAGGTGGTCATTCCGAGTTGTTCGCTCGCAAGCTGCTTTTAGCAGCTTTGCACACGCTAAGCCGCCGCCTACTGGGAGTGAATCTTAGCTTATCAAAATTGCGAACGAAAGATTAGCAGAATTGCGAATAGACACTTCTTAGCAGTTTCTGAGTAGCTCCAGACTTACTCGGCATCTGCGATCAGTTCAGTCCGTTTCGTTCCTGGTTTGACGTCACAAACACACCCAGCGTTCGGTCAGACACTCCTCCTTTTCTCCAGCCACTCCCGCGTTTTTCCCAGAAACGGTAGCGTTTTTTCGCACACACCCATAAAACGGCCTGTTTCCGCCCAGAAACACCCACTTCCTGTCAATCACATTACGATCACCAGAACGAAGAAAAAACCTCGTAATGCCGTGAGTAAAATACCTAACTGCATAGCAAATTTACTTGGCGCAGTCGCACTGCGGACATTGCGCATGCGCATTAGCGACTAATCGCTCCGTTGCGAGAAAAAAATACCGAGCGAACAACTCGGAATGACCCCCATAGTGCATACACACTGTGCAATCTTCCAAACGACCTAAAGATATATTGTCAGTGGCCACATCTAAGAGAATGCTGTTGACAATATCCCCAGATTGGGCTGCTGTATGAACAACCAAAAGACCTCGTTGACGACCCGGCGAGCACACATATTGGGAGTACACACTATACCATGTGGACGATTTATTGTTACAATTCACCTCGTAGCAACAAATCGATAAAAAAATCGTATAGTCTGTACCCAGCTTTACATTCTTCCCAACATTTAATGTCCTGGACCTGGGATGCCGAAAAGGGGCGTTGCTTCATGGGAATGCCGTGACTGCAAGTCACGCCCCATTTCCCTCGCTGTGGGGGCATCCCCAGGGCTCTGGCAGCTGCTGGCATGCACCCAGTCCCTCTGTCCTGGCATATGTGCACACATCTATTCACTTTGTATGTGGTTACGATGCAAAACTAAGGGTTACAGTACAGAAGTCCTGGAATTGCTACGCTTGAGGGGGCGCGTCTATGTTGTGCCGGGTGTCTTGTGCTATATGGTACAAAAAGGATAAGTGTGTGAGGACGCGTCTGTGCCTCCCAACAGTGCAAATAAATGTACATTAGGGCAGTGTGTGCTCGGTGCCTCGCCAACAGAAAAAACAGGAACACCCCAAGAAGCCTATTTATCAAGCTTTTTTCCATAAAATAATGTAGAAACTGAAGTTTCTGCATAATTTTATGGTTTGTGGCTATGTACTAATAGCATAATGCAGAAGATTTCACAGAAATCTCCAGCAGAAGGCTAATTAGCTATTGAGTATGCAGTCCCTATTATTGGGGACTACGATCTGACCCTATGTACGATGGGCCTAATTCAGAATGGAACATTGCTGCGGTAGCGCTTGCATGCTGAAGCCCAGTGCAGTGTGTGCATGCACAGAAGCCACACTGCGACGGCATCTCACATCCGACAGGCAGAGGCATTTCTCAGGGAGGAAGGGGGCATCGACTTAGCGTTTAAGGAGCCTAGTGACGGCATTGGGGTGAGGGGGGCGCGGTCCAGACAACGCTGGCCTGTCTGGACCATTTACAGGGCAGGCCACGGCGGCTGCGTGGCCGAGGGCTACCCTAAACATGCAAACGCATCACCGCCGTGCAGTGCTTTTGCATGTTTGCAGGGGGAGAAGACAGGACCCGGCATTTAGGGCAGACTTGTCCTGTGCTGGGCGTCCCCCCGCACAGGCCCGCCATCAAGGGGGGACGGTGGGTATGCAGTCCCGGGCCTGGACTGAGATGGGGCCCGGATGCTTGTAGTCAGGACTCAGGATCAGGGACACAGGTTAGCTGCCTGCCTGCGCATCGACAGGCAGCAGTGGAGAGACAGAGGAAGAGACGCGGTCTGCGGCCATATTCTTAATACAGAGCCGACCGTGATCCAATTGGAGCTCACGGACCAGCAGCCAATCAGGAGTTGCCATTGTCTCACGGCCAACTCTGTATTAAGAATATGGCCGCGGACCGCGGCTCTGCCTCTGTCTCTTCGTGGTGGTTGTGTGACCTGGCCCCCTGATCCTGACTACAACCACCTCGGCCCCCTTAAAAGGTACATTTTGGGGGATGCATGAGAGGAGGGGGAGCGGACAGAGGGGGTGAGGGTTCGTCCTGGGCCTTATCACTTCTGGTGGCAGCCCTGCCCCCGCATGTCAGTGTAATGGATTGTAGAAGTGTGATTTTTTTGCACATCTGCGATCCATGCTGAATTAGGCACTAACTCCCTATAAAGAAAAGCTTTTCAGAGTTTGGCCATATTAGCTTACACCACCTTCAGATGCCTATGGAGGCACGGCAACAGGAGAGAGAACTTCCGATCCCCTTTCTGCAGTCTCCGTCTGGCTCTGATTCCAGAAACTGACACTGTGCGCATGTGCAGTCTCAGGTTCCCCAGAGGAATCTTTCACAAACGTGCAAAATGCCAGGGAAGTAACTCACAGGGACAGCAGTAGGGAGGCCAATCCCGGGATTCGGGATTGAAAAACGCTCAATCCCGGGATTCCGGGATTGCAGTAGGGATCAGTGAAGAAGGGTGTAGGGAGCAGCGCTGGAGGGTAGGTAGCGGTGCGGGAGGGTGTAGGTAGCGGCGGGGAAGGGAGGGAGGGTGTAGGTAGCAGTGCAGGAGGGTGTAGGTAGCTGGGCGGGAGGGTGTAGGTAGCGGTGCGGAGGGTGTAGGCAGCTGGGCGGGAGGGTGTAGGTAGCTGGGCGGGAGGATGTACAGTAGGTAGCGGTGCGGGAGGGTGTAGGTAGCGGCGGGGAAGGGAGGGAGGGTGTAGGTAGCAGTGCAGGAGGGTGTAGGTAGCTGGGCGGAAGGGTGTAGGTAGCGGTGCGGAGGGTGTAGGTAGCTGGGCGGGAGGGTGTAGGTAGCTGGGCGGGAGGATGTACAGTAGGTAGCGGTGCGGGAGGGTGTAGGTAGCGGCGGGGAAGGGAGGGAGGGTGTAGGTAGCAGTGCAGGAGGGTGTAGGTAGCTGGGCGGGAGGGTGTAGGTAGCGGTGCGGAGGGTGTAGGTAGCTGGGCGGGAGGGTGTAGGTAGCGGTGCAGAGGTTGTAGGTAGCTGGTCGGGAGGGTGTAGTTAGCTGGGCGGGAGGGTGTACAGTAGGTAGCGGGGAGGGTTGGTAGCGGTGCGGGAGGGAGGGTGGGTGTAAGTACCACTTACTATTAGGTGGGTGCCAGCCATGGACACACTGAACGCGGCGGCATTTCAAATGAAGCGCCGGCCGCCAGCCAACCAGAGCTGGCGGACCAGCAGCCAATCAGGGAAGTGGCCGCAGCAGTCGCTCCTGATTGGCTGCCGCGGCAGCTTCCCAGATTGGCTGCCAGTCCGCCAGCTCTGATTGGCTGGCGGCCGGTGCCACATTTGAAGTGTCGCCGCGTTCAGCGTTCGTCTATGGCTGCCGCCCGCCTAATTATAAGTAGTATTACTTACACACACTCCCTCCCGCACATGCGCAATGTAATCCCGTGAATCCCGGGATTGGATGCTCCAATCCTGGGATTCAAATCCCGGCATTTTTGGGCCCAAATCCCGGGATCCCGCCGATCCCGATCCCGGGATTGGCCTCCCTAGACAGCAGTTGTCACTACTGCCGACAGTTGTGGATCAATAGGTTGACCAGAAAAAGGTCAACACTGTCTAGGTCGACCTCAAAAGGTTGACAGGCACAAGGTCAAAATGGTAAGGGCCGACACAAGAAAAGGTCAACATGAGGTATTTTTTTTACTTTTTTGGTGAGGTTTTCTCTGTAAAATAACTGGGATCCCCAATTAGCTCATCACACTGTGGGCAAGGTGCCTCGCTCCGCTACCGTATTGCTCGGCACAGGTTACTATTCCCACTCGTTGTCCACGTGGATGGTAAAGAATTAAAAAGTTGAAAGCAACATTTTTTTTTGTAAAACACTCGTGTTGACCTTTCCCTGTGTCGACCATTGTCACGTCGATCTTTAGTCCATGTGCACCTTTTGTCCGTGTCGACCCAATGCATGTCAACCAATAGTGGGCGACCTATTGACTGTCAAACTTAGTACTGTGGACCTATCATCTGGATACCGCTGCTGACTCTGTGGGTTTCACTTAGTACATAGGGGGTCATTCCGAGTTGATCGCTAGCAGATATTGTTCGCTGCACAGCGATGATGTAAAAAATCGTCTCTTCTGCGCATGCGTATGCGGCGCAATATGCATGCGCGACGTACTTTCACAACGGCCGATATAGTTTCACACAAGGTCTAGTGAAGCTTTTCAGTCGCACTGCTGGCCGCAGAGTGATTGACATGGAGTGGGCGTTTCTGGGTGTCAACTGACTGTTTTCAGGGAGTGTTCGGGAAAACGCAGGCATGCCAGGAAAAATGCAGGTGTGGCTGGGAGAACGCACGGCGTGTTTGTGACGTCAAATCTGGAACTGAATGGTCTGAAGTGATCGCAAAGCGCTGAGTAGGTCTGAAGCTACTCTGAAACTGCACAAAATTATTTTGTAGCCGCTTTGCGATCCTTTCGTACGCAATTCTGCTAAGCTAAGATACACTCCCAGATGGCGGCGGCATAGTGTTTGCACAGCTGCTAAAAACTGCTAGCGAGCGATCAACTCGGAATGACCACCATAGTGGGAAATAAAAGTGAAAATATCTGTAGCAAAATGGAATGTTAATAATAGTGGCAGTCCCTCAATTCTTAATACACAGGCCCATAAGCCTCTTACATACACTACCACACCCTGTTGTTGTTTAATTCGTTAATGTTTTGGGTGGTGGGGGAGAGCAAACATTATTTTCTTATATTTTCTTGTGACTTTACCATTGGTTCATTGCTGCTTATCTCTAATGCAACAGGAGGTGTCTGTAGAATCTAATGCAGCAGGAGGTGTCTGTAGGGGGATCTGGTCTGAAGATCGACACTGTCTAGGTCGACCACTATAGGTTGACAGTCACTAGGTCAACAGGGTTGGAAGGTCGACAGGGTTTCTAGGTCGACATGTGCTAGGTCAACAGGGCAAAAGGTCGACCTAGAAACCATGTCGACCTTCCAACCCCGTCGACCTAGTGACTGATGACCTATAGTGGTCGACCTAAACATTGTCGACCTAGACACTGTCGATCTAATGATCCACACCCTCTGTAGGATCTAATGCAGCAGGAGGTGTCTGTAGGATCTAATGCAGCAGGAGGTGTCTGTAGGAGCGGCAAAGCAGGATTCTCTACCTGCCTGCCTGCCTCCCAGCCTGCAGCCAGATAGTGTATGAATATCAGCATGCTGATTGGTGGATGGAGCTATCCACAAATCAGAGTGCTGACGGATGGCGGTCATTAGGTCGACATGAGTTAGGCTGACATACATTGGGTTGATCACGGTTGGGCAACAAGCATTAGGTCGACATAATCACTAGGTCGACATGGTCATTAGGTCGACATGGAAACAAATCGATATGAGTTTTTCACAAATTTTTTCATTTTTTTGACCTTTTTCATACTTAACGATACACGTAGTCTACAATTGGGAATGTTGACCTGTGCCGAGCGCAACGAGGCACCATGCCCCAAAGCATGGCGATCGAATCGAGCCATGCGAGGGGACGCGGTGTACTAATTGGGGTTCCCCGTCACTTTTAGAAGAAAACGACACAAAAAAAGTAAAAAAACAAAAACAAATGTTGAGCTTCTTCCATGTCGACCTAGTACATAAACCAAGAAAACAAACAAAAAAAGCACAGACAGCGCTTGACAGACTATATTTAAAAAAGGATTTTTTATTTGTAGATTAAATCATAAAAAAACTGGTGTCTCCTTTCTAAAACCTCAATATTTTGATTTCACATAAAAATGTATTACTGACTCAAAACATGGTTATACGCATACAGCAATTCATCACAGATAAGATGTTATAAATAGAAACATTTGTAACGTTTAATCACATTCAGCATTCTATTATAACCCAGCTCCTCTATATACTTTGTATCTTTTATAAGCACAAATGCCCAGTATTAGTTTGTTAGTGATTTCAACAAGTTGTTACAACAAGAGTCTCTTTCATCCAGCTGTTATTAATATTCTGTGATCTGTACAGCCTCTAATAAAACAAGTATTTTTCTGCCGCTTCTGATGTTAATAAGCCTGCATGGTTAAAAGCAGTTTTTAGTTGTAAGTTCTGCCGCTTCTGGTGTTAATAAGCATATAAGATTTAAGGCAGTTTTGAGTTAGAAATAGCAGACTTGTTCATGCAAAAACTGATTGGTATTTATACATGGCCATGTTTAGCAGTCATAGTGTGAATGTTACCACATCCTCCTCCTGGGGTGTATTAGCTCTTATTCTCCTGGCTGTGGTGCTTCCGAACCCTTGTAGCAAGCCTTATCTGGAGATGAAGTAGTGTACTCCCAGCCGTGAAGCAGGTGTACTGCGTATAGTGTAGCAGCAAAAAGTAATCAGGATCACCATTAGAGATGCGTTTCCCCGCCCGGGTAAATCAGCGGCTTCCTCAGTCATGTGTATAATGCTCTCCGATCTGCTCCCTTTTATCACCGGTATTTGTCTACCAGTGCGCATGCATACAAATCTTGTGTTACCGATCTCACTTCCATCTGGACCAGGTGACGGGGATCAGTGTTAGTAATGGGTTTTTACATTTCATACTGGTTAATTCAAGTCCGCAAAGTTATACATTACCTCCACTTTCTTTTTGGGTTCAAACGGACTTTTCAATCATTCATTTACCGGACAGATCACCCAGTTTAATTAATTAACACTTTAGATAATTTCTATATATCTATAGAATTATTTATCAGTATATCGGAGCAGGAATCAGATTATTAATACTCACAGTCAAATACATTATTTCCAATTACTGAGCCTATATTCACAAAATCCAACATTCATATCTCTTATCTTCTATATATTACCCTGTATATATTACCCTACATAACTCCTACTAATATAGGAGTCTAAATATGCAAATATACATAAATATAATATGGTACAGGCCTCTCTTCTATATCTAATGTTTTAATTTGAATCTTAATCAGGACAAATTATCTAATGTATCTTTACACATCCACCATAGTTTTAGCAGAAAAACTACAATCCTTTATCCCTTACTTTCCCTTATATAGTTCCCGTTATGTCTATATGGATATTATGATTCACATCTCCGTTTACACTGAAAAATAATATTGAAACAGACTACCTAATTTAATTGACTTTAATTTTAGTTCTTATTAGGATGAATCATCCCAGGTGACACAGATGGACTTCTGGTGTCTAACCCTAGACAAAATACCTCCCAACCCCTATCAAGACCCTCCAGATACCCTTGTTAATGGATTGTGCGTGAACCCCTCCTTTCCCTACACTTTCTTTTTACTCAATATGATTCAATTCCACAGTGTCATTTAAACCGTCTGGGTACAGTGTACCCAGTCGGTATATCCAAAATGCTTCCCTCCGACAGAGGGTATTAAATCTATCTCCACCACGTATAGTGGTTATCACATGTTCAATCCCTATCACTTTAATATCACTAGGTGTATATGTATTACATTGTGCAATGTGGTTGGACATTTTTATTTATATTCCTCCAATGTTCTATGAATCTTGTATGTTTAATTCGGGTTGTATGCCCCACATACTGTTTCCCACAGCCACACTGCACAATGTAAATCACAAATGTTGATCTATAGTTAATAAAACGTTTTATTCAAAACTTTTCACCGCTCTGATTTGAGACAAATTCAGTTTCTTTTCTACTTGCATGTGAGCATGTGTTACATGCAAAATTCCCACATTTATGGAAGTTTAAAGGTCTAATAGTCCATGTACTAATTGTTTGCACTGATTCCAATTTTTGTTGTTTAAAGTGACTGGTTGTTAATTTTTGTTTAAAATTTTTGGATTTTCTGAAAATCACTTTTCCCTCAAGGTTCACTGTTTCTCTTAACACTGTGTCTAATATTAATAATTCAGAGTTCCTCTTAAATTTTTTTATATCATATGAGTAAATATAAAATTTTGTTGTAAATAGAGCTGATCTGTTCTCCTTCACCCTATCATCTAGACCCATACTTTTCCCTGTATCTTCTAACTTTCCATTATCTTTTTTTTTCCATATTAAGTAGTCTCTCTTTCCATATTTTCTACTTCCTCCAATGCTCTCTGCAGAACTTTCTTCAGATACCATTGTTTCAAAAAAGACTCATACATGAAGCCTGCCTGTTTTCTGAAGGAATCTTCCGTTGATCAGTTGCGTCTAATTCTAATAAATTGTTCCTTAGGGATACTTACTTTCCATACTTTTGCATGGGAACTTTTAAAATTTAAATATTTACTTTGATCTACTGGCTTTATATTAGAGATGAGCGGGTTCGGTTTCTCTGAATCCGAACCCGCCAGAACTTCATGTTTTTTTTCACGGGTCCGAGCGACTCGGATCTTCCCGCCTTGCTCGGTTAACCCGAGCGCGCCCGAACGTCATCATGACGCTGTCGGATTCTCGCGAGGCTCGGATTCTATCGCGAGACTCGGATTCTATATAAGGAGCCGCGCGTCGCCGCCATTTTCACACGTGCATTGAGATTGATAGGGAGAGGACGTGGCTGGCGTCCTCTCCGTTTAGAATAGATTAGAGAGACACTTGATTTACTAATTTTGGGGAGCATTAGGAGTACTCAGTACAGTGCAGAGTTTTGCTGATAGTGACCAGTGACCACCAGTTTTATTTATAATCCGTTCTCTGCCTGAAAAAAGCGATACACAGCACACAGTGACTCAGTCACATACCATATCTGTGTGCACTGCTCAGGCTCAGGCCAGTGTGCTGCATCATCTATTATCTATATATAAATAATATTATATATATCTGTCTGACTGCTCAGCTCACACAGCTTATAATTGTGGGGGAGACTGGGGAGCACTACTGCAGTGCCAGTTATAGGTTATAGCAGGAGCCAGGAGTACATAATATATTATATAGTGAGTGACCACCAGACACACAGTGCAGTTTATTTAATATATCCGTTCTCTGCCTGAAAAAAGCGATACACACAGTGACTCAGTCAGTCACATACCATATCTGTGTGCACTGCTCAGGCTCAGGCCAGTGTGCTGCATCATCTATATATATTATATATCTGTCTGACTGCTCAGCTCACACAGCTTATAATTGTGGGGGAGACTGGGGAGCACTACTGCAGTGCCAGTTATAGGTTATAGCAGGAGCCAGGAGTACATAATATTATATTAAAATTAAACAGTGCACACTTTTGCTGCAGGAGTGCCACTGCCAGTGTGACTAGTGACCAGTGACCTGACCACCAGTATATATAATATTAGTAGTATACTATCTCTTTATCAACCAGTCTATATTAGCAGCAGACACAGTACAGTGCGGTAGTTCACGGCTGTGGCTACCTCTGTGTCGGCACTCGGCAGCCCGTCCATAATTGTATATACCACCTAACCGTGGTTTTTTTTCCTTTCTTTATACATACATACTAGTTACGAGTATACTATCTCTTTATCAACCAGTCTATATATTAGCAGCAGACACAGTACAGTGCGGTAGTTCACGGCTGTGGCTACCTCTGTGTCGGCACTCGGCAGCCCGTCCATAATTGTATATACCACCTAACCGTGGTTTTTTTTCTTTCTTTATACATACATACTAGTTACGAGTATACTATCTCTTTATCAACCAGTCTATATTAGCAGCAGACACAGTACAGTGCGGTAGTTCACGGCTGTGGCTACCTCTGTGTCGGCACTCGGCAGCCCGTCCATAATTGTATATACCACCTAACCGTGGTTTTTTTTTCTTTCTTTATACATACATACTAGTTACGAGTATACTATCTCTTTATCAACCAGTCTATATATTAGCAGCAGACACAGTACAGTGCGGTAGTTCACGGCTGTGGCTACCTCTGTGTCGGCACTCGGCAGCCCGTCCATAATTGTATATACCACCTAACCGTGGTTTTTTTTCTTTCTTTATACATACATACTAGTTACGAGTATACTATCTCTTTATCAACCAGTCTATATTAGCAGCAGACACAGTACAGTGCGGTAGTTCACGGCTGTGGCTACCTCTGTGTCGGCACTCGGCAGCCCGTCCATAATTGTATATACCACCTAACCGTGGTTTTTTTTTCTTTCTTTATACATACATACTAGTTACGAGTATACTATCTCTTTATCAACCAGTCTATATATTAGCAGCAGACACAGTACAGTGCGGTAGTTCACGGCTGTGGCTACCTCTGTGTCGGCACTCGGCAGCCCGTCCATAATTGTATATACCACCTAACCGTGGTTTTTTTTTCTTTCTTTATACATACATACTAGTTACGAGTATACTATCTCTTTATCAACCAGTCTATATATTAGCAGCAGACACAGTACAGTGCGGTAGTTCACGGCTGTGGCTACCTCTGTGTCGGCACTCGGCAGCCCGTCCATAATTGTATATACCACCTAACTGTGGTTTTTTTTTCTTTCTTTATACATACATACTAGTTACGAGTATACTATCTCTTTATCAACCAGTCTATATTAGCAGCAGACACAGTACAGTGCGGTAGTTCACGGCTGTGGCTACCTCTGTGTCGGCACTCGGCAGCCCGTCCATAATTGTATATACCACCTAACCGTGGTTTTTTTTTCTTTCTTTATACATACATACTAGTTACGAGTATACTATCTCTTTATCAACCAGTCTATATATTAGCAGCAGACACAGTACAGTGCGGTAGTTCACGGCTGTGGCTACCTCTGTGTCGGCACTCGGCAGCCCGTCCATAATTGTATACTAGTATCCAATCCATCCATCTCCATTGTTTACCTGAGGTGCCTTTTAGTTGTGCCTATTAAAATATGGAGAACAAAAATGTTGAGGTTCCAAAATTAGGGAAAGATCAAGATCCACTTCCACCTCGTGCTGAAGCTGCTGCCACTAGTCATGGCCGAGACGATGAAATGCCAGCAACGTCGTCTGCCAAGGCCGATGCCCAATGTCATAGTACAGAGCATGTCAAATCCAAAACACCAAATATCAGTAAAAAAAGGACTCCAAAACCTAAAATAAAATTGTCGGAGGAGAAGCGTAAACTTGCCAATATGCCATTTACCACACGGAGTGGCAAGGAACGGCTGAGGCCCTGGCCTATGTTCATGGCTAGTGGTTCAGCTTCACATGAGGATGGAAGCACTCAGCCTCTCGCTAGAAAAATGAAAAGACTCAAGCTGGCAAAAGCAGCACAGCAAAGAACTGTGCATTCTTCGAAATCCCAAATCCACAAGGAGAGTCCAATTGTGTCGGTTGCGATGCCTGACCTTCCCAACACTGGACGTGAAGAGCATGCGCCTTCCACCATTTGCACGCCCCCTGCAAGTGCTGGAAGGAGCACCCGCAGTCCAGTTCCTGATAGTCAGATTGAAGATGTCAGTGTTGAAGTACACCAGGATGAGGAGGATATGGGTGTTGCTGGCGCTGGGGAGGAAATTGACCAGGAGGATTCTGATGGTGAGGTGGTTTGTTTAAGTCAGGCACCCGGGGAGACACCTGTTGTCCGTGGGAGGAATATGGCCGTTGACATGCCAGGTGAAAATACCAAAAAAATCAGCTCTTCGGTGTGGAGGTATTTCACCAGAAATGCGGACAACAGGTGTCAAGCCGTGTGTTCCCTTTGTCAAGCTGTAATAAGTAGGGGTAAGGACGTTAACCACCTCGGAACATCCTCCCTTATACGTCACCTGCAGCGCATTCATAATAAGTCAGTGACAAGTTCAAAAACTTTGGGTGACAGCGGAAGCAGTCCACTGACCAGTAAATCCCTTCCTCTTGTAACCAAGCTCACGCAAACCACCCCACCAACTCCCTCAGTGTCAATTTCCTCCTTCCCCAGGAATGCCAATAGTCCTGCAGGCCATGTCACTGGCAATTCTGACGAGTCCTCTCCTGCCTGGGATTCCTCCGATGCATCCTTGCGTGTAACGCCTACTGCTGCTGGCGCTGCTGTTGTTGCCGCTGGGAGTCGATGGTCATCCCAGAGGGGAAGTCGTAAGCCCACTTGTACTACTTCCAGTAAGCAATTGACTGTTCAACAGTCCTTTGCGAGGAAGATGAAATATCACAGCAGTCATCCTACTGCAAAGCGGATAACTGAGTCCTTGACAACTATGTTGGTGTTAGACGTGCGTCCGGTATCCGCCGTTAGTTCACAGGGAACTAGACAATTTATTGAGGCAGTGTGCCCCCGTTACCAAATACCATCTAGGTTCCACTTCTCTAGGCAGGCGATACCGAGAATGTACACGGACGTCAGAAAAAGACTCACCAGTGTCCTAAAAAATGCAGTTGTACCCAATGTCCACTTAACCACGGACATGTGGACAAGTGGAGCAGGGCAGGGTCAGGACTATATGACTGTGACAGCCCACTGGGTAGATGTATGGACTCCCGCCGCAAGAACAGCAGCGGCGGCACCAGTAGCAGCATCTCGCAAACGCCAACTCTTTCCTAGGCAGGCTACGCTTTGTATCACCGCTTTCCAGAATACGCACACAGCTGAAAACCTCTTACGGCAACTGAGGAAGATCATCGCGGAATGGCTTACCCCAATTGGACTCTCCTGTGGATTTGTGGCATCGGACAACGCCAGCAATATTGTGTGTGCATTAAATATGGGCAAATTCCAGCACGTCCCATGTTTTGCACATACCTTGAATTTGGTGGTGCAGAATTTTTAAAAAAACGACAGGGGCGTGCAAGAGATGCTGTCGGTGGCCAGAAAAATTGCGGGACACTTTCGGCGTACAGGCACCACGTACAGAAGACTGGAGCACCACCAAAAACTACTGAACCTGCCCTGCCATCATCTGAAGCAAGAAGTGGTAACGAGGTGGAATTCAACCCTCTATATGCTTCAGAGGTTGGAGGAGCAGCAAAAGGCCATTCAAGCCTATACAATTGAGCACGATATAGTAGGTGGAATGCACCTGTCTCAAGTGCAGTGGAGAATGATTTCAACGTTGTGCAAGGTTCTGATGCCCTTTGAACTTGCCACACGTGAAGTCAGTTCAGACACTGCCAGCCTGAGTCAGGTCATTCCCCTCATCAGGCTTTTGCAGAAGAAGCTGGAGGCATTGAAGAAGGAGCTAAAAGGGAGCGATTCTGCTAGGCATGTGGGACTTGTGGATGCAGCCCTTAATTCGCTTAACAAGGATTCACGGGTGGTCAATCTGTTGAAATCAGAGCACTACATTTTGGCCACCGTGCTCGATCCTAGATTTAAAGCCTACCTTGGATCTCTCTTTCCGGCAGACACAGGTCTGCTGGGGTTGAAAGACCTGCTGGTGACAAAATTGTCAAGTCAAGCGGAACGCGACCTGTCAACATCTCCTCCTTCACATTCTCCCGCAACTGGGGGTGCGAGGAAAAGGCTCAGAATTCCGAGCCCACCCGCTGGCGGTGATGCAGGGCAGTCTGGAGCGACTGCTGATGCTGACATCTGGTCCGGACTGAAGGACCTGACAACGATTACGGACATGTCGTCTACTGTCACTGCATATGATTCTCTCAACATTGATAGAATGGTGGAGGATTATATGAGTGACCGCATCCAAGTAGGCACGTCACACAGTCCGTACTTATACTGGCAGGAAAAAGAGGCAATTTGGAGGCCCTTGCACAAACTGGCTTTATTCTACCTAAGTTGCCCTCCCACAAGTGTGTACTCCGAAAGAGTGTTTAGTGCCGCCGCTCACCTTGTCAGCAATCGGCGTACGAGGTTACATCCAGAAAATGTGGAGAAGATGATGTTCATTAAAATGAATTATAATCAATTCCTCCGCGGAGACATTGACCAGCAGCAATTGCCTCCACAAAGTACACAGGGAGCTGAGATGGTGGATTCCAGTGGGGACGAATTGATAATCTGTGAGGAGGGGGATGTACACGGTGATATATCGGAGGGTGAAGATGAGGTGGACATCTTGCCTCTGTAGAGCCAGTTTGTGCAAGGAGAGATTAATTGCTTCTTTTTTGGGGGGGGGTCCAAACCAACCCGTCATATCAGTCACAGTCGTGTGGCAGACCCTGTCACTGAAATGATGGGTTGGTTAAAGTGTGCATGTCCTGTTTTGTTTATACAACATAAGGGTGGGTGGGAGGGCCCAAGGACAATTCCATCTTGCACCTCTTTTTTCTTTTCTTTTTCTTTGCATCATGTGCTGATTGGGGAGGGTTTTTTGGAAGGGACATCCTGCGTGACACTGCAGTGCCACTCCTAGATGGGCCCGGTGTTTGTGTCGGCCACTAGGGTCGCTAATCTTACTCACACAGTCAGCTACCTCATTGCGCCTCTTTTTTTCTTTGCGTCATGTGCTGTTTGGGGAGGGTTTTTTGGAAGGGCCATCCTGCGTGACACTGCAGTGCCACTCCTAGATGGGCCCGGTGTTTGTGTCGGCCACTAGGGTCGCTAATCTTACTCACACAGCTACCTCATTGCGCCTCTTTTTTTCTTTGCGTCATGTGCTGTTTGGGGAGGGTTTTTTGGAAGGGACATCCTGCGTGACACTGCAGTGCCACTCCTAGATGGGCCCGGTGTTTGTGTCGGCCACTAGGGTCGCTAATCTTACTCACACAGCTACCTCATTGCGCCTCTTTTTTTCTTTGCGTCATGTGCTGTTTGGGGAGGGTTTTTTGGAAGGGCCATCCTGCGTGACACTGCAGTGCCACTCCTAGATGGGCCCGGTGTTTGTGTCGGCCACTAGGGTCGCTAATCTTACTCACACAGCTACCTCATTGCGCCTCTTTTTTTCTTTGCGTCATGTGCTGTTTGGGGAGGGTTTTTTGGAAGGGACATCCTGCGTGACACTGCAGTGCCACTCCTAGATGGGCCCGGTGTTTGTGTCGGCCACTAGGGTCGCTTATCTTACTCACACAGCGACCTCGGTGCAAATTTTAGGACTAAAAATAATATTGTGAGGTGTGAGGTATTCAGAATAGACTGAAAATGAGTGTAAATTATGGTTTTTGAGGTTAATAATACTTTGGGATCAAAATGACCCCCAAATTCTATGATTTAAGCTGTTTTTTAGTGTTTTTTGAAAAAAACACCCGAATCCAAAACACACCCGAATCCGACAAAAAAAATTCGGTGAGGTTTTGCCAAAACGCGTTCGAACCCAAAACACGGCCGCGGAACCGAACCCAAAACCAAAACACAAAACCCGAAAAATTTCAGGCGCTCATCTCTACTTTATATACGTCTCTGTTGAAATTTCTCCTCCCTCTGTCAATATTGCAATATCCAAAAAGCTTATATTAGTTTTAATTTGATTGGACGTGAATTTTAAACTGTAATGATTTTTATTTAAATCACAAATAAACGTGTTAATTGAATGTGCAACCCGATTCCAAAAAAATAAATAAATCATCAATAAATCTGCCATAGAGGACGAGATTCGCACCGAACCCTCCGCCCCACACGTGCTCCTCCTCGAATCGCCCCATGTATAGGTTGGCGAAGCTCGGCGCGAACCTCGTCCCCATCGCAGTACCCCGTGTCTGTAAATAAACTTTGGTGTCAAACAGAAAATAATTGTGTTTTACAATAAAAATGTAACTTAATATAAAGCCACGCAGGGAGTCTGACATCTCTAGATCTCTATCTAAATAATATTTCACTGCCTCTATTCCCAAATCATGTGGGATATTTTAATATAAAGATTCAACGTCACAAGTTATTAGGGAATACCCTTCTTTCCATTTTACGTTCTTAATTAAATTTAAAAAATGCTTTGTATCTTTGATGTCAGACTTAAGTCTCCATACGTGGCTCTGCAAATAATAATCCACAAAAAAAGATAAATTATTAGTGAGTGACCCAACACCTGAAATTATTGGACGACCAGGAGGTGAAATAAGTGTCTTATGAATTGTCGGTAAATAATAAAAAGTTTCTCCACGAAGTCACAGCCCTATATTTTTATCCTTGTTTCAAATATGAAGGAGGGGGCACCAATTCCTTTTCTAGCACAGGGTACTAAAATGTTACAGCACTGATCGCCGAGTGGGATAATTTTTGTCTCTCCCCCACCTGCACCCAGTCAGGATTATATTACTGGCCATCAGCCAGCCACCTAGCTTAATCGTGGATGAATTAATATTACCATTCAACCTCCTCCCGGCTCTGCATCTAACTGCATGACACGGCCTTAACGGTAGTGTAGGCCCCTGGCCAAAGCAATGGTCTGGGGCCCCTACACATACTCCAGTGGCAGGGGTAGGGGGTGCTGTCAGTGGCAGCTTTGATGTATCGCAGCACGTAGGGATGTTCTATCTTCCAATCAACATGTAGTACCTGGAGCAGTAATTTCTGTAATTACTCCTTTACTACACAGATGGTTGGAAATGGGGGCATTGGGTTGGGCTTAATGTAGGGGCTCCGGTACATGACTTCAAGGGTGGTAGGGGGTGGTTAATACACAGGACAGGGGTGGATAGTGGAGTGAGCTTAATATCCCATTTTGTGGTGGAAGGGCAGTTTGCTTGACTGCAGATATCTCCAATTATGGAATTAGATTTCTTAACTTTTAATAAAAAATTATAATAATTAAAAAAAAAAGGGTCCCACCTTTCAGGAGATACTGGGGACTTGGGGATCAGAGTTCAGGAGCCAGAGTAATCCACCAACGAATATATATACTGCATATTAGGCATGTGGAGCTGGAGCAGGGACCGGCTGCTGGAAGGCTGATATCTCTGGTTCTGGGCATAGTAGAGACAAGCTGCCAGTGTCCACTGAAAGGGGAAAGGCCCAGCTTTTGAATAATACATTCAGAAAAACAGACAGAACCTGAGATACTGTATCTGGCTGGGAAGAGCAATTATCAGGCCTGGATGGGGACCACTGCTTTCAAGTCATATATCTCCAGTTCCTCAGGGCTGATTTTCAAAAATCTAGTATGCCTGGAAAAAGGGGACCATCAGCTGTCAGCTAGGGCCCTTATACTGCTGAGGCCCTTGGGCAACTGCCCATTGATCCCATGTGAAAAGACAGCCCTGCTCAGGGACGTCTCTAGAGAGGAGGGGACCCGTGTGCAGACTCCATGTGTGGGCCCCCTCCTCTCCCATAGTCGTTGCGCTCTGAGCGCTGTAGACTCTAGCACAGTGCCAAAGTTTACAACGCATGCGCAGGACCCTGAAAAATGGCCGCCGCGCCATTTTTCTGGAGTCCTGCGCATGCGCTGTAGACTCTGGCACTGTGCCAGAGTCTCTAGTGGTCAGTGCGCTAGCAGCGGCGCGATGGCTACGGGAGACGAGGGGGCCACACACGGCCAGCAATGGACTCCGGAAAGGTAAGTATAGGAGAAATGGCTGCAGTGTGGGCCCCCCCGGGACTCAGGGGACCACGTGCACCGCACACACGACACCCATTATAGAAACGCCAATGGCCCTGCTGCAAAGATGTGACACAATGATGTCACACCGCGCACACATTCGCTCTCTCCTCGTGTGCCACACCAACGCCACTGTGGAGGAGCAGCATACAGCATTCCTCTTTGGAGGAAAACAAATTCAGTATCACTTCATTGACTTTACTCGCGGTCACTTGGACTGCCACTCAGCCAGCAGTTGTTCAGCAGCTCTGCAGCAGTACTGTCACTGTGAGTGACTAAGGGCCTAATTCAGATCTGATCGCAGCAGCAAATTTGTTAGCTAATGGGCAAAACCATGGGCTAATTCAGACCTGATCGGTGCTGTGCATGTTCGCAACAACAAAGTGCTATAGGCAGTGGCGGCTCTGTTGTTCTGGAAAGGGGGATGTGCTATCGGCGTGGCTGAGGGAGGTTGAGGGGGCCCTCTCAGTGTCTGCCCTCTTACTTGGCTGTGTTCCTGGGTTTCCTGTGGGTCGAGTTACAGTTGGACCTCAAGCAGGCTCTGGCTCCCAAAAGCAGGTATGGAATCCTCCTCCATGGTGTTACTTGTAGGGTCTTACACTATTTGACTGGGAGGGAGGAGAGGGCAGATTCCAGTAAGGTGGGTTGTCCTCAGCAGTGACTGTACCAGGGATTGAGCTCCAGGAAGAGTCCTCTGGGGGGGGGGGTATAGGTGCTAATAAGATGTTGGGGGTGGGGGTGCTATTGCTGGTGGCGACTGTCCAGCGAAGTGGAGGGGATGTTTGGTCACAGGCCCTTAGAATTCTGGAGCCCTTGGGCAACTGCCTATTAAGCACAATGGAGGACTGCTGGGCATGCCCTGGAGTGATGAAAATGGGGTTCGGGTCATGAGGCCACGCCTCATCCTGCGAGGTCACGACCCCTTTTGGGCAGACTTTTCAGGGTATCGGTTGTCAATGACCCCAGTGATGCCCCTGCATGCATGATTCATGGACTGGTACCCTGTTGCCAGTAGCAATGCTGCAGAGCTTCCCAGAGCACCCAGGTAGATCTACAGCTGGCTGCTCTGTACTTCCTGGTACTGCCAGCACCACATCCTCAGCATGATGTGTTAAGGGGCGGGGCTTGCACAGGGTTCAAAATCGCCCTGCTCTGGATCAATGGATTTATAAGGTTTTTGCTAGGTCCTGTTGTGTCCCCTAACCACAAGAACAGGACAGCATTGCAGCATCATTGACTATGACCATTAGAACGAGGGCAACGAAGCTGTACGGAATATGGTGCTGGCATGCTTTCATGGTGAGGCATTTAAACCCCCTGTATTGGTTAGATTTTTTGTTATTTTTTTTTTTTACTTGGTGGGCTTTTTTCTAGCCAAAATCAAATTTATGCCTTTAACACCAAATTACTCAAAATATTTTCCTTACTCAAAAAAACTTTTAGTAAAATACCAACTTTCACCCTCCACAGAGTTTGTGGGATCTTACAGTAATATATCACACAGAAAAATTCTTCCCGAGTTCCTATTCACTTTCTGTCCTATGCTGTCATTTATTTTTCAGAGTTAGTACATTTTCCCTGAAAAGACTTAGGAATTTGGATAATATAAATAAAAATGAGAAAACAACTTATTCTAAATGAATTATTCAGTATATCATGGCTACAGGGAATTCTCTATTTACCATTTAAAAAAATAGTGTACAGCTGTACCGTGAGCTCATCTTTTTGTCTGGGGGTCAACTATCAACCATTTATCATTTTTAACGTAACCTGATTTGAACTTGCAGTTTTCATGCTGAGGTATTCTGCGCTTATGGATGTACAGTTACCGTTTATGTGGGAAAATGCTGATTTGTCTTCTTTTAGCATGTCAGTTCCATTGTTCAGGCAAAATGTCCAATACAGTATGTTTGTTGCCCACTGCTGACCTATCTTCGACAGCCTCATAAGTTCCTGGTAATTACCTATGGGAAGCAGCTTACTGCACTGCAGAATATGTCCTATAGGTGTTTACTGGCAGAGGGACGTAGTAAAATGTGACACCTGCATTTGGCAAGCACACTGAAGCCTAGAGAGCCTTGGCAAGCACACTGAAGCCTAGAGAGCCTCCTCAAATAACTACATCCCTCCTCCCGGATTTTCTTACGGGCACTCAGCTTCTCTCTGGTTCCAGGAGACCAGAGCAGCCTTAGGAGACTCCGGGCACTGATCTCCCTGGTCCTGGAGACCAGCTTCTCCTTGGGTCCCAGCTGCCTCACAATCTCATTGTGACATCTATTATTTCGGTGTGCGTCCTGCTACAGCCCTGAGTTTTATACTAACAATTGGTGTCATCAGCAGCTTGTGTTGCACATTTTTCGTCTATAACGTTTTGCTGATTCTTCTAGCACCTTCATGGCAAAGCCGGATTAAGCCTTGGAGGTGCCGGGGCACTTAAAATGGGGTCCCTATGGAAGGTGGAGGATGTATATTAAATTGTGCATACCTCCCAACATGTCTCATTCCAGGAGGGACAAAATGCTCTCTACCTGGACTTCCCACTTAATATATGATTGTAGTCACCTGTGTTGAACTATTTAATTGATACTTCAACACAGGTGATTGCAATCATAAATTAAGAAGGAAGTCCAGGTAGAGAGCATTTTGTCTTTCCTGGAATGGGTCATGGTGGGAGGTATAGATTGTGTATATTAAATTTAAACCAATGGTGTATATCAGTTTTAACTAATATTTTAATAATGCCTGTGTACTGTTTATAGCTCCACCTAATTAAAAGACAACTATTTTATAAACTTTTCTTGTAGTGGAACAAAGACAACTTAACCTTAAAATACACATAGAAAAATAAAATAATTTATCATGTCACATGCAAGAATAGCAGCAGCCTCTGTACTACTTACAGACTGGGAGAGGACTCAGGAGGACTCTGCGTGTGTCTGTATCTCTAGACCCAAATGGTTTAGTTGCACCCTTGTAGCTCTCTCCACCCTCCTATCTCTCCTCTTGTCGGAAAGCTCTCGGTAGCTCACGAAACATGAAATTCCTGTGTCTCTACCTGCACTGCATACTGTCCTGCTCGCATTCTGGCTGCTGGTTGTGCTGCTGCTTAAGAGGAAAACCTAGAAATGTCAGTATGCTCTGGCAGGGGGGGGGGGGGGCTGACAAAGGGGGGCCAGGGGTACAGTATGCCCTGCATCCCTCTCTTAATCTGACTATGCTTCATGGGCTGGCTACCATAGCCTTCTAAGATGTACTGTATTGCTCAAAGATAGCCGATATATAAAAACAAAGGACCTCCTTAACCCGAAATCCCCAGAATTGGAGCCTCCAATCCCGCGATTGAATCCCGGCTGATTTTTGGCCTAAATCCCAGGAATCCCGTGGATCCCGATCCCGGAATTGGCCACCCTAGATTGGAATACGTGTAGCACATTTTGTTATTTTCTTCTTAAAGTGGGAAAATGGTAACCCTATCTGAAATATCTGTAATATATTTATCTGTTGAATGAAAACCAAAATGACAGCTTTGCAGGGCCCCGGTGCTATGAGGGGGCCTGGTCAACTCAGGGAGGTGTGGCCATACTCCTGTGCAAGAATGTAAAAAAATAGAGGGTGTGTGCCAGTTGGTGGTCAGCCAGGGGCAGATGGGTGGGAGTGGGGTGTCTGT
This sequence comes from Pseudophryne corroboree, assembly GCF_028390025.1. Lineage (NCBI taxonomy): Eukaryota > Metazoa > Chordata > Amphibia > Anura > Myobatrachidae > Pseudophryne > Pseudophryne corroboree. Next base: position 40,412,923 of record NC_086455.1, read on the forward strand.
TTCTCTGCCTGTCGCTAATCCAACCTGGTATTAGTTATAATACCAGGATTAACAAATATAAAAAAATTGCAAAGAATCAATAAAAAAGCAGCCATAATTATTAAAGGACAGCAGTGTCAGAAGTGTATTACTTTTATGTATGCCAATGAGTTGGACATATACAGTATGACTTTGACATTACAGACGAAAGAGATTTAGTAATATCGAATGTTTTTCATTACACGGAACTTGGAAAACATTTTTTGGTGGTTCTAAATTTCTGGATTATTTTGTGAAATAAGTAGTATTGTTTTCATCTAACATTTTCAGGATCAATAGGAAGGGGACACAAAAAAAAAACAATTATCATCACGTCCATGTCAGACTCTGGCCCCTGGGAACCTCACCCCCAGGTCTGGCTTTATCTTGTACTGCCCTCCAGACTGTTGTCTTACTCCCCTGTGCAGCTTCTGTTTATTGCTTGCAGGTCTGGAGTCCTTCCTGACAGTTTCTGATCATCTGGTCTACATGCACCGCCATCTTGGAATGACATCACTCAGACACCCAGCCAGTCCTAGCAAGGCAGATCCTGGTCCTCACATGAGCAACTGGACTAATCATCAGCAAGGGTGTCCTAATTAATCCCTCAGGTGTCAGCAACAAATTTCCAGTACAACTTCTCTTCTAGATGCCTCAGTACTTTTGGCTCCTGGTTCCTGTATTTTAGTGAATCCTGTTATCATGCTGGCTCATCGTACTTACCTGCCATGTGCAATCCTGTCAACCTGCTGGATAATCCTGCTGCATCTGCATTGAACAATCTGGAAATTCTATTGCTTAATCCTGCTAACCTCTACTGTGCAATCCGGATATTCTGTTTGACAATCCTGCTAATCTGTACTCATGGCCGGTTCTAGAGCTTGTGAAGTTCAGAGTGAAAGTATCCTTTGGCACCCCCCTCATTTAGCAAAAATATAGAGGCATGACTTCATGGCCACAGAATAGTACAAATTCACATTACACCGCACAGTAGTGCTCCTTATACAGTAGTGCCCCTTATACATATTACACTACACAGTAGAGACCCTTATACGTGTCAAGCCACACAGTAGTGACCCTTATTCACATAATACCACACAGTTGTGCCCTTTATACACATTATACCACACAGTGGTGCCCCTTATACACGTTACGCCACACAGTAGAGCCCCTTATCAATATTACATCACATAGTAGAGCCCCCTATACATGTTACACTACAGTAGAGTCCCTTTTACACATTATGCCATGGTAGAGCACGTATACATATTACACCACAATACAACCACTTATACAGTTATGCCACAGTAGAGCTCCGTATACATGTTACACCGCAGTAGAGCCTTTCATACATGTTATAAGTAGTACAGGGCAGCATAATGCAGTATAAGGGGTGCACAGTGGATCTGGGGTAAGATATATCAAAGCTTGGAGAGAGATAAAGTACCAACCAATCAGCTCTTGTCATGTTACAGGTTGTGTTAGAAACAATGACAGTTAGAAGCAGATTGGTTGATACTCGCTCCAGTTTTTCTCTCTCTATGTTTGTCTGTAAAGAAGTATATGGCAGTATAGTGTATGGCAGCATAGTACAGTATAAGGCAGTGATTTTCAACCTTTTTTTACTAGCGGCACACCAAACAATAATTTAAAATTGCCAAGGCACACCATCAGTTCCCCACAGAAAAAAACAAACAAAAAACACACATTGGCCCTCACAGTAAAAAAATAATCCACATATACATTGGCCTACACAGGAAAAACAATCACATTTCTCCCCACATAAATCCTATTGCTCCCCACATGAATTATTCACATTGTTCGCCCCATAAATCCATAAATCCTATTGCTGCCCACAGGAGAAATAACATAACAAATATTAGCCCCTACCGGTCAGCTGTCCTCCTCCCTGTCCCTCAGTGGCGGGGGTTGTTCATAGTGGAGTGCTGCGAATACTGAGCAGTGGGCGGTCGGGCAGGTGTGGATGTGGGTGGGCAAGGAAAGCTGTGGATGCAGGCAGGAACTGGAAGATGTGTATACAGGCGGGTGGGCTGGCTGGGTGGTGAGAGGCGGCGGCCGTGACCTATGATATCACACTGCCGCGTCATCAAGGCATAGGTCACGGTCAGAGCATAACTGATCCTCTAAGAAGAGCCCGGGCCAACAGTTCACTCAGAAGGTGCAGGAAGCCGCTCTGGCTCTGTGGCACACCTTGCAACTGGTCGCGGTACACTAGTGTGCCACGGCACACTGGTTGAAAAAGCCTGGTATAAGGTAATATAATGCAGTACAGTATAAAATGATGGGTGAAAGTGGGAGGCACTGGCAAGATGACTGTGGCTGCGACCTCAGGCTGCAGCATCCAGGGCGGTTGCCCTGCTTGCCCGCACCTGGAACCGCCACTGCCTGTACTGTGTAATCCTGAAATCCTGCTAAGCAGTCCTGTAAACTGGTACTGTATGATCCTGATATTCTGCTGTACTATCCAGTTGTCTATTGTGAACCATTGATACCTGTACCTGTGCAGCAGTATATTGTTATAGGCAAACCTGCCTAGAGCAAACCTAAACTCTGCTACTTGTATCCTAAATTCTATTCCAAGGGCACCTTGTGCATGTGTGGACTCTTGATACTCGTACCTGTGCAGCAGTAGCTACTATTGTTGTTTCCTATCAATCATGATTTTAAAGCTTCTGATTTTAATCTGCATGAGGAGTAGTGTTAATTGGCCATCCAGCTTCACTAACACCTCAGTCACCACTTCTAGTCCAAGGGTTCCTGACCCGAATTCCAATCTTTCAGTGACGTGTTAGAAAGTGTAGTTGGGTGGCAGGAAAACATAGGGGCTAATTTATCAGCGAGTTTTGAAACTTGTTGCATATGATAAATGGTGTTCCAGCCAAATCAGCTGCGTATGATAAATGGTGCTCCAGCCAATCAGCTGCGTATGATAAATGGTGCTCCAGCCAAATCAGCTCATGTCATGTGTCTCATGTCATGTCATGTGTCTCACGTCATGTCATGTGTCTCACGTCATGTCATGTGTCTCACGTCATGTCATGTGTCTCACGTCATGTCATGTGTCAAAATGACAGTTGGGAACAATACTTATCATTGGCAACGAATTTTAAAACTCGTTGAGAAATCAGCCCCATCATTTTTAAAACCAAGCACAAGGTTGGTGGGTTTAGAAGTAAACGGGTATACTACGTTTTGCCAGCACTTGGGATCCCGGCGCTCAGCATACTGGCGCCGGGATCCCGACTGCCGGCATGCAGCAGTGGGGCGAGACCAAAACAGCCCCTTGCGGGCTTGCTGCACTCGCCACGCTGCACTCGGTGGTGCGCTAGGTGCGCCACGCTATTTATTCTCCCTCCAGGGACACCCCAAGCGGAAGAACAGTTGTCGGTATACCGGCTGTCAGGATCTCGGCGCCGGTATGGTGAGCGCCAGGATCCCGACATCCGGGATATCGAATCCTTCCAGAAGTAAACTATAGTTTCAACCCAAAATCATCAAACAGATTAACACAAGCCATGCGTAACATAATAATAATAATAAAAATTATTATTATTATTATTATTATCCAATAGCATTTCAAAGAAAAGAAAAAAAAAAGTGCATCTGCCTGTGCATCTTGTGAATAGGAACAAAAGGAGAGACACGGGCGATTTAAGTCTTGGAGCTGGCATCCAATGCCACCTTGGTGGTTTCCATTCTGTCATCGCCTAGTATCAGTGAGAAGGAGGACAAGGTTTCCAGTCTCCACTGCTGGAGACTATTATATTAACATAATATACTAACTTCATATGCCAGACTTCTTTTATGATGGTAGGGGGTCTACTGGTGACATGCAGAGTTATTGTAGGGGAGTCCTCCTGAGGGGATGCAGTCAATATACCGGCTGCAGGAATTCCGGCATTCAGGAGAACGAAGCTGGAATCTTGACAAACGCTCAGTATTCCCACTCATTTGGTGGGTCCATGCCACCAACCGAGTGGGAACAGAACTTGTGTCGAGCGAAGCGAGCCTCCAGGCCCAATGCGTGGTGACAGCCGCCATCCCGTCTGCCGGGATATCATATGTGTTCCGTCCTGAGATAGCTTATTAGAAATCACAGCACTCCTGCAGGAAACATTGAAACTGGACACATAAGGGTTTTATTCAGCAATACTGAGCTGCTCATAGAGATAAGCCAGTATTACCGACCATCACAGCTCAGGCCAGGGCGTAACATGCAAATGTCACTGTAATTACATAATGGAAGAAATGTGTTTTCCTCAGGGGCGTAACTAGAACGTTGTGGGCCCCACAGCAACATTTTGAAGGGTCCTCCACCGCAAAGCTTCTAGAGAGACTATCTGCAACAGTCATTCATTGTGTCCCATTGTAGTGCCCTAGTTCATTTTATGCTCCAACGTAATATCCTAGTTCATTTTGTGCTCTATAGTACTTCTGTAATTCACATAATAACACATAGGGGGCCTACTTCAGGTCTGATCACAGCAGCAAATTTGTTAGCTAATGGGCAAAACCATGTGCAGAGCAGGGGGGGGGGGGCAGATATAACATGTGCAGAGAGAGTTAGATTTGAGTGGGGTGTGTTCAAATTGAAATCTAAATTGCAGTGTAAAAATAAAGCAGCCATTATTTGCCCTGCACAGAAACAAAATAAACCTACCAAATCTAACTCTCTCTGCACGTTATATATCTGCTTCCCCTGCAGTGCACATGGTTTTGCCCATTAGCTAACAAATTTGCGGCTGCGATCAGATCTGAATTACCCCCAATGTCCCTAGTACAACTTAAAGCATTTAGGGGGATATGTACTAAGCAGTGATAAAAGTGGAGAAGTGAGCCAGTGGAGAAGTTGCCCATGGCAACCAATCAGCTGCTCTGTATTCTTTTATAGTATGCAAATTATAAATGTTAGGTAAATTCTGATTGGTTGCCATGGGCAACTTATCCACTGGCTCACTTCTCCACTTTCATCACTGCTTAGTACATGTCCCCCTAAATCACAGTTCATGTTTATAATCAGAAGACTCCCGATCACAGGACCGCATGATATTCATGTGACCGCACCCATAGTGCTCCACTGCATTGACCTGCTCTTGTTGTAGTATTGATATAGTAATAAGTGCTGTAGCAGTCATGTGGGTAGCCATGAGCAAGTATGAATTCCCATATTGCCTCACTATGGAAGTCACTTTAGTTCAGTAGTGTTGTCATGGTAACTGGTGGCATTGCAGTCTCCTAAGGACAGCTCAGCTCAAAGGTCATGTGACATGGGAGTATCTGTTGTAATTGGCGCCCATATGATTAGTTTATGTAGTAATCCTATTGTGGTACTATATTAAGAGCGTACTTCTAGTACCAGTAACATTAACAATATACAGAAAGCTGGACTACAAGAGCAAACCCACTTTCAAATATACCAATTAATTTATGGATACATTTTTATTAATACATCTTCCTAATCAGAGAGCTACATAATGCTAATACCATATATAATCTTAAGTAACTCTTTATACATATCTTAATACTTACCTATGTATAGAAGGAAATGTGCGTTACCTTAAAACATTTACCATTCCTCATTTCATTATGTATATATTTACAGTATGTTAAATTGAACTTGAGTTGATTGCTGGTGCAATTAAATGTGTTTGAGCCATTTCTCATGGGATGAAGTAAAAAAGTCGACATTTATTATTATTTATTTATTACCGGTTATTTGTATAGCGCACACATATTCCGCAGCGCTCTGCAGAGAATATTTGACCATTCACATCAGTCCCCGCTCAATTTATGCTAGGGTTAATTTTGTTGGGAGCCAATCAATCTACCAGTATATATTTTTGGCTTGTGGGAGGAAACCGGAATACCCGGAAGAAACCCACGCAAGCACAGAGAGAGTATACAAACTCCACACAGTTACGACCATAGTGGGAATCGAACCCATGACCTCAGTACTGTGAGGCAGTAATACTAACAATTACACGTTCCATATTTATAATGTCAACTCCACAACTGCTAAAATGTCGACAGGCAACTTGTCAACATTCTCAGAATGTTGACAGGTGAAACGTCTGCATTGTCAGAATTTTGACAATAAGGTTAGGCTGCAGGGGGAAGGTTAGGGTTAGGCAGCGAGGGGGAGGGGGGATTGGGGTAAGGCACTAGAGGGAGGGTTAGGGGTAGGGATTAGGTTTAATGATAGTGAAGAAATACCAGAATGATGGAGGATTAGAGGTCTGACCCATAAGTGATGGTCACATGACTATCGGGACCTGGAAGATGCAGCAGGAGCCGTTTTGTCAGGAGAAGGTAATTCACTGCTGGATTCATGTAATCTTACGACCGGAACATCCACTTTCACCGTGTAAGTAAGAGACTCGCCCACTTTTCTGGGTGGCCAGGATCGTCACACGATTTTCAGGAGCCTCCCAGCTGTCCTGGTAGAGTAGCAAAGTATGATTTAGAACGATTTGTCAATCTGATGAAATGGAAAATACAGTATATAACAAAGCTCAAACACAGGTGATGACTTTACTGAATTGAAATACCCTTCCACCATCTCCGCTTCTGAGCTTTCGGTTTATTGTCTCCAACAATGGCTCTTAAACATAAAGATAATTAACTGTATAACAATGCAGGGGAACGGCCATAAAAAAAAAAAAAACACTTAATAAATTAACATGATAAACAAAGAACATATAAACAGCAAAACAGCAGCATGGGCCAATTTCCTTTGGAGCACGTTAATACGCTGAAGCGTTTTGGATAAAGTACCTTCAACCATTTAGAGCCCTGCATTATGATTATGGCTGTAAGAGCCTACGTATAGCAGCAGGTATTCACATACTACTAGCCAGTTCATAACAACCTGCACAGAACCCATTTTTCGTCATCGTCAGGGCTTGCCCAGCACTCCGGGGGCTGCTGGACAGCCCCCAGCCTCTCTCCCAGCAGGCAGCGCGTGTGTGGATGACGCTTGTCATCCATTCTTTGATGCTCTGACGCGATGCCAGTGTCCCCCCTCCCCCGCCCACATGGCAACCTCCAGTGCACCTCCAGAAGCACCTTCAAGTGCAATTAATAAATATCTGAGGAAGATACTTTACAAAAAACGAATAAATTGGAGTAGGGAACATCTGGACATTTTTAATTAGACTGGTGCGGGATCTGCCTACAAAAAAAGAAAAAATAGATCTATATTTTTTTTAATTTTTTTTAACTTACAGCTCGGAGCATAGAGTCACAGGGCTATTAACAAACAGCACTAGGTTATAAAGTGTATGTAGTGTAGGACTGCTGACATCAGAGAAGCCTTGACGTGGCTCAGCAGCTTTTCCATGTATTTGCAAATGTATGTAACAAATATCTCTAAAATTCTATTACCAGATAGGTTCAGGTATTGTTACAGGTAATAGTCAGTGTGCTGGGGGAATACCAGGGGGGAAAAAGCACCCCCCTCTCTGTCTACTGAGAAGATGACGTATGACCTCGATGTGGGATCTGAGTCTGGCTGATTGTTATGTAAGGGTTCTGCCTCTTGCTTTAGTACAGTCAGGCCTGGCGCTAGCCGCTCAGCAAAGGGATGCAGTGCAGGGAGGCGCCAGGATGGAGAGGCATTCTCCCTGCTCTGCATCCCTGTGCTGAGCTGCTGCCGGCTGCTGTCACACATGCAGCGGCGCCGGCAGCACAAAACCTCCTCTCCCCCTCGGCACTGGCAGCACAAAGCCTTCTCTTTCCCTCCCCTCCCTTGTGTGACATTCAGTGGCAGGGCGGGAGCCAAAGGGGGCGGAGCTAGATGGGAGTAAGAGGCGGAGCTAGACAGGACCATGCTGCAGCAGGAGGATGAGCTGCTACAGCTTCGGCCAGCCAGACTTCATTAGGTAAGTGTCTGTAAAGAGAGTGAGTGTGTCTGTGTATACTGTATATATGTGTGACTGTGTATGTGTGTACAGTATGTATGTGTATGTATATATATATATATATATATGTATGTTGTGTGTATATTTGTGTGTATGTGTGACTGCAGCATAATGTGTGTAAGCGTCACTGGTACAGGGGGCGTTACGTGTGTAAGCAGCACTGGTACAGGGGGCGTTACGTGTGTAATCGGCACTGGCACAGAGGGCGTTACATGTGTAAGCGGCACTGGTACAGAAGGCGTTATGTGTGTAAGTGTCACTGGTACAGGGGGGCATTACGTGTGTAAGCATCACTGGTACAGGGGCGCGATACGTGTGTAAGCGGCACTGGTACAGGAGGCGTTATGTGTGTAAGCGTCACTGCTACAGGGGGGCGTTACTTGTGTAAGAGTCACTGGTACAGGGGGGGCGTTACATGTGTAAGCATCACCTTCCCCATGCTGATTGGTGGGTGGCTGGTTTTCAGTGTAATGCAGATTGTGAATTATAGTCTTGAAACTTAGTAAGAGGATACACTGAGCAGAATACGCAAGAATTGAAAGGAATGCAGCTCAAGACATGTAACGTAAAGCACATTGTCCTTGTACATGCAGTTATAAACTGTAGACATAGTGTACATCACTGATGCTGACACCATAATGTAGCACATTTACATGTAAGAATCACTCATAGGGTGCAACTTATTTATCTGCAAGTTAAAGGGCTTTGGGGGAAACTAATGTGATGTGAGTCCACTGATGCCCATTAAAGACGTCCCACTGACCAGTCATGTTCTGGCAGATGGAGAGTATCAAGATAATGATATCCAGATGAACCGTATTCCTGATACGTCTGCATCTGCATCCAAATGCACCACAATCTTGTGTCATCTCTGCTTGTAACCTCCCAACATTCCAGATTACAGAATCAGGACAACATGAACGAGAAGGTAAGTGTGGGAGCTTACAGAGTTAGAGATGTTTACTTACAAGTAGCACCACACAGATGTTCCTGATGCCAGATTAGATTAAACTCCATTGGGCAATCAGTTTCAAATAGTTCTGGAAGGAATAATTGAATATATCACTCAATCCCCATAATTGAATGTCAGTTAGTCTTTATAAATGACCACCAGAGATCCCTAGATTCCTGTGTGACCCATATAAGATGTAAACATATAACAGCTAGAGATAATATATTTAAGTACAACATATACAGTTGTACTCATAAGTTTACATACCCTAGCAGAATTTGTGATTTTCTGCCCATTTGTCAGAGAATATGAATGATAACTAACAAACTTTTTTTCCACTCATGCTTAGTGGTTGGGTGAAGCCATTTATTGTCCAACAACTGTGTTTACTCTTTTTAAATCATAATGACAACAGAAACTACCCAAATGACCCTGATCAAAAGTTTACATACCCTGGAGATTTTGGCCTGATAACATGCACACAAGTTGACACAAATTGGTTTGAATGGCTACTAAAGGTAACCATCCTCACCTGTGATCTGTTTGCTTGTAATCAGTGTGTGTGTATAAAAGGTCAGTAAGTTTCTGGACTCCTGAAAGACTCTTGCATCTTTCATCCAGTGCTGCACTGACGTGTCTGGATTCTGAGTCATGGGGAAAGCAAAAGAATTGTCAAAGGATCTGCAGGAAAAGGTAATTGTACTGTATAAAACAGGAAAGGGATATAAAAAGATATCCAAGCAATTGAGAATGCCAATCAGCAGTGTTCAAACTCTAATTAAGAAGTGGAAAATGAGGGATTCTGTGGAAACCAAATCACGGTCAGGTAGACCAACAAAAATTTCAGCCACAACTGCCAGGAAAATTGATCGGGATGCAAAGAAAAATCCACAAATAACTTCAGCTGAAATACAGGACTCTATGAAAAAAAGTGGTGTGGTTGTTTCAAGATGTACAATAAGGAGGCATTTGAAGAAAAATGGGCTGCATGGTCGAGTCGCCAGAAGAAAGCCATTACTACGCAAATGCTACAAAGCATCCCGCTTACAATACTCCAAACAGCACAGAGACAAGCCTCAAAACTTCTGGAACAAAGTCATTTGGAGTGATGAGACCAAAATTTAACTTTTTGGCCACAACCATAAACGTTACATTTGGAGAGGAGTCAACAAGGCCTATGATGAAAGGTACACCATTCCTACTGTGAAACACGGAAGTGGATGCTGATGTTTTGGGGATGTGTGAGCTACAAAGGCACTGGAAACTTGGTCAAAGTTGATGCCAAGATGAATGCAGCATGTTATCAGAAAATACTGGAGGAAAATTTGCACTCATCAGCCCGGAAGCTGCGCATGGGATGTACTTGGACGTTCCAACATGACAATGATCCAAAACACAAGGCCAAGTCGACCTGTCATTGGCTACAGCAGAATAAAGTGAAGGTTCTGGAGTGGCCATCTCAGTCTCATGACCTCAATATCATTGAGCCACTCTGGGGAGAACTCAAACGTGCAGTTCATGCAAGACAGCCCAAGAATTTACAGGAACTGGAGGCTTTTTGCCAAGAAGAATGGGCAGCTTTACCATCTGAGAAAATAAAGAGCCTCATCCACAACTACCACAAAAGACTTCAAGCTGTCATTGATGTTAAAGGGGGCAATACACGGTATTAAGAACTGGGGTATGTAAACTTTTGATCAGGATCATTTGGGTAGTTTCTGTTGTCATTATGATATAAAAAGAGTAAACACAGTTGTTTGACAATAAATGGCTTCACCCAACCACTAACCATGAGTGAAAGAAAAGTTTGTGAGTTATCATTCATATTCTCTGACAAATGGCCAGAAAAGCACAAATTCTGCTAAGGTATGTAAACTTATGAGCACAACTGTACCTGAAACATCTCACAATACAGCTATCTGCCAGAGTTCTATATATTTCCTGCAGCTGAACAATCTGAGGGAATATTTACTATTTACCAGCGCGTGAGATGCCGGCTGTCAAGATCCCGCCAGTGGCATCCCGTCAGCCAGAATGCCGGCAGCAGGGCAAGTGCTAAGAGTCCCCTTGCGGTCTCGCTGCGCTCACCACGGGTTTTATTCTCACTCTATGGGCGTCGTGGACGAGTGGGAATAGCCCCTGTGCAATGGGATTCCAGCTGTCAGCCGGCAAATTGATAGCATCCCTATCTGAGGGATGTGGCAACATTAGCAAACAATGAAAACTGAAAAGAATGGAACACACTTATTAAGTATTTTACAGACTATGGGGGATATACAGTACGGATTGCAGGTTCTGCTAAAAAAATCTGCAATTCTTTCTCTCGTATGCTGGGGGCCGACATAGGTGTGCCCACGGGGGTGACTGGTGCGCACAGGCACCCCCTAATGTCCAGCACCCCCCCCCCCTCACACACACCTGCTGATGCTGCAGTGATCGCTAAGCTTATTCTGAATCCTGTCCACCCGCCCGCTGCACCTGCCAGCTGTCCGGACACCCAGCACGTGTTATTCTCTCATTTACGTGGGTGGCGTAATCCTCCTCCCGGCTCCTCTTAACTGCGCGATGTGACATGATGATGTTACACTGTGCGCATACCTGCCTGTGCTCCCGCCCTCCCGCACTCTGGGCCTAATTCAGATCTGTTCGCTTGCTAGCTATTTTTTGCAGCGCTGCAAACAGATATACGCCGCCTATAGGGGAGTGTATTTTAGCTTTGCAAGTGTGCAAACGCATGTGCAGTCGAGCTGTACAAAAACAGCTTGTGCAGTTTCTGAGTAGCTCTGACCTTACTCAGCCGCTGCGATCACTTCAGCCTATTCGAGCCCGGAATTGACGTCAGACACTCGCCCTGCAAACGCCTCGACACGCCTGCGTTTTTCCAAACACACCCAGAAAACAGTCAGTTGCCACCCACAAACGCCCTCTTTCTGTCAATCACCTTGCGTTCGGCTGTGCGAATGGATTCTTTGCTAGAACCAGTGCACAGCAACAATCCGCTTTGTACAAGTAAGACGCTCCTGTTGCACTGCGGTGCATACGCATGCACAGTAGTTACCTGATCGCTGCGTAGCAAAAAACGCTAGTGAGCGAACAGATCTGAATTAGGCCCTCTCGCTCCTCATTGTGCCAGAGGTATAAATATATCTAAATGCCTCTGGGACATTATCCCCTTGATGAAGTCCTTTTCATTAGGACGAAACGCGTCGGGAGTTACCCTGGACCCTCTTTTGATGGACAGATAAGCTTTTATGTCAATTGTTTCTTGTACGTGTGATACCTGCTCGTTTTAAACCGTGGGTTTAATTTATGTACTAAAGTAAATGTGAAGGTAGATATCCTGGACCCTGTTTTTATGGACAGATAAGCTTCTATATCATTTGTTTCTTGTACGTGCGATACCTGCTCGTTTTAAACCGTGGATATATTTTATGTGCTTAATTAAATGTGAAAAATTATCTTTCTGCTACGCTATTGTGGAGTGTGATATTCTGGGAGCATTTCCAATTTCCAATTAACACTCACTAAGTAGAAAAATGCTATAAGTACATATAGGATTAAACGGTACACACTATTGGTTGTTTCTTTTTCTCTTTTGCATCACTGTTATGATATTGGTCTGAGGACCGAAGATTCCTATCTGAGATAAGTGTTTGTCCCATTTTTTTCACTAAATTTCATTCTATGTCTCCACCGTCATTTACTGGGCATTATTAGGCGCTGATTACTTCTATTTTTTACACACACACACACATATATATATATATGCAAAAGGTTGATGGTGGTAAATGGCGCTAAACCCTTCTTAAAAACGACCTCTCCTTTTCTCTATGGTCAGTTTCTTATATCTAAAATACACTCCCCCAATGTTATATTTCGTGGGGTGGCAGCCCTTTTCTCCAGTGGTTAGCTGTTCAAGCCCACCAATGGTAAATCTGGAAAACAAAAGGTGAGAATAGGCGCCTCCTAGTGTAATATTGTATATATAATGTGACCATCACCCTTGATATCACCCTGTAGAGTGGAACTGTACCGTGTATGGTGGAATTCCAACCACCTTTAAAATAGCATAAGGTCACAATCTGAGCGACGCCACCAATGATATCCTGTTAGTATTCCTCCATCTTGTCACTGGTAGGGAATTAAAGTTTGGAGTAGAATGCTTTCGTCAATTGAACCACTTTTATGTGGACACAACACAATAAGCCCCCAGATGTGTTGCTGTGTAGGAAGGATTGTATCCTTCCTACACAGCAACACATCTGGGGGCTTATTGTGTTGTGTCCACATAAAAGTGGTTCAATTGACGAAAGCATTCTACTCCAAACTTTAATTCCCTACCAGTGACAAGATGGAGGAATACTAACAGGATATCATTGGTGGCGTCGCTCAGATTGTGACCTTATGCTATTTTAAAGGTGGTTGGAATTCCACCATACACGGTACAGTTCCACTCTACAGGGTGATATCAAGGGTGATGGTCACATTATATATACAATATTACACTAGGAGGCGCCTATTCTCACCTTTTGTTTTCCATATATATATATATATATATATATATATATATATATATATATACATACATACACACACACACACACACACACACACACACACACACACACCAGTGTATATATATTTTTATTTATGCATATATGTCTGTGGTATGCGGTTGAAATCCCGCCATCGTAATCCTTGGTACACAATATAAAAGTGGCGCCAAGCGCCCATTGTCTGCTGTAATGGCGCCGGGCACTGAGGTTAACCCCTTCAGTACCACTGTCGCTATTGTCCACATGGCTGGTGGGTCTCCTGCCACACTCTTCTGCCCCCCCTATTCAAGCGGGTTAACCAGCTAGTCATGTCCCAACAATTTGGCTACTGGTCCCGCAGTCTCTTGGGGTGAAGGGAACGCCACCTGAGGGGCTTAGGCTCCAGCCTAGACAGTTCATCCATATTATGGTGGGCTGACTCTTGTGGGGACAGAATGTTCAAATAGTCCACATGAAGTCCGAGTCCAAGTCTCCACCACAACAGTCTGTCAATTTTCCCCAAGGAAGGTTGCAACCACCTAACAGGGTGCTGGTAAGTCACCAAGGTGGGGTACCAGTTACACAAACAGAGTAAAAACTGGTCCAAGGTACACACAAGTGTCACCCAAGGTGTCCCAATTGTGGCATACCCCACCTCCCACCATAGCAGTATTCTGCACAAACAGGCCACAGGGTGCCCATATGGCTTCTCCTGGCTCCAAGTCCGTGCAGTGGCGCAGTAGTTTGTACCACAACGTCCTGGTCAAGAATGTGCGCCATCAGCACTGGAGCGGGTACTAGAGCCTCTTTCAATGACTGGAATGCCAACTCACAAGCGGGTGTAAAGTCCACTGACTTGGGGATGCCCTTCCTAGTCATCTCTGTAAGGGTGATGACTACAGAACTAAAGTCAGTGACAACATGTCCGTAGGGCCTTACAGGTTTTAAGGTCAGTACCTGTCTGGTTGATGTGGGCCGGGGACAGCCTCTTGTTGCCTCTGGTTTGGGCCTACCCCTGTCTCCTCCCACACGGTGCCCCAGGCACTGCACCTCTGTCATTCCTATCTGGCATCCGTCTGTACTAACTGTCAGACCAGCCCTCCAATCCTCCTCCGACCTATGACTCGGGAAACTTACCCTGTCACCTAGGTCTGCTCCTACCTCCTCATCTACTACCTGTGCCACAGTGATGGTGGCCAGACCACCAGCCTCTGGATCCTGTGTGGCATCCACTTCAGGGAGGCTGCGTGTCTTCCCCGATCTACTGCGTACAGGCAGGGGACCTGCTATACCCACAGCAAATTGCTGTAAGGGTTCTCCTATGGGCAGAGGCCCAGAGACAACACAAACTCTGGAGTGCCCCAGCTTTACAGTTGGTCTGGACGTCATCCGACATTCCAGACCATGGTAAGCTCTGTGTCAGGCACTGCAGAGTACAGTCTGTCTCCAGTGGCTGTCCAAAGGGGTTTCGCTGGCAATCGACACCGGTTGCATAGGAAAATTCCCTGGGGGGACCAATTGGACACGTTCCTGATCTGGTTTATCCCTTCCCACTTTCCTGGCTACCCTGTACCTTAACCCTTCCCGCCAAGTCACACTTCCTGCCCCCACCGTGTCAAGGCCGCTGCCAGCTTGGCACCTCATGCCTTTCAGGGATGGGTCAGAGAGTTGAGCCTCCCTAAACTCCTGCCTGCGGCCCTCAATCTCTCCTAAATGGGGACACTCTACAGGAGGATCTAGGTGGGGACTACTAGGGTCAGTCTGGTAGGGATCAGTCACAGAAAGGTCAGTGTGGTTTCTCATACTCACCGCTGGAGTTGGCAAACCACTTGGGTCAGGAGCATCATTGTGCACCCCCGCAGGATCAAACGAGCTGGAACCAACATACTCTGCGTTGCTAGGGGACGTAGGCATACCAGAGGCAAAAGGCATGCGGGGTCGAGGTGCTGATCTAGCCGCTGTAATCTTTTACTCTGGGCTGGTTGATGCTGTGGTTGGCTGAGCTGGCAGTTGTCTAGCAGCTGTAGTCTTTTCATCTGGGCTGGGCTGTGCTGGAATAGCTGATATCAACGGTGGTTGTGAAACTTGACTCCGGGGAATGGCGCCAACAAAAGTGGTGACGATCCCACCACCCAGACACATCAGTTGGGAGACCATCCGTGATGGCAACTTCTTGCAACTCTGATCCAGCTTCCCACGTGGACCAGCTGCAGGTGCTTCCACATATTGTGTAGGGGCCGTTTGGCCATGCAGGTGACTCTCTCCGCAGAGTGCACCTGTTTCTCGCCACACTCCATCGGACTGACTGGAGGGGGAACAGTCTCTGTAGGCTCATCTCCACTCATTAAACAAGCGAGTCGGGCTCCAGCACTCAGATTTGGTACACAAGTCTGTGGTGCTTGGGGTGCGGAACAGTTCATCCTCAGATGTCCGATTTTCCTGCAGCCGTAGCACTTCTTCTCCAGTCGTGGCACCGATGGTCTCTGATCACTTTCAGGGACGCTGCAGTGTGGTTACAGTCCTTTGGGGCTGGCTGCTGTTCGGGCGCTTATGCCCGTGTGGCCGAATTGCCACATACTTGTCTGCTAGCTGGACAGCCATCTTTAAGCTGTGTGGCTCCCGGTCTAGCACCCACTCCTTCACTTTTGGGGCGCACCTGCAATAGAACTGTTCCCTGCAGCTCAGGTCAATCAGTTCGTCCCATGTAGTGGCTACAGAATCCTTCACCCACTTCACCACGTACTGCCGCAGCTGGGTGGCGAACTGCTCATGGGTGCTGTTAGGGTTCTTGGGGAAGTCCCAGAACTTCTTCCTGTAGGACTCGGGAGTGATGAAGAATAACTGGAGGCGGGCCTTCGCAACTTTGTCGTAATCCCCACAGTCCTCCGTGGCCACTCCTCGATAGGCCTCCAAGACCTCTCAATGCAGAGTGGGCACACAATTTAAAAGTGGCGCCAAGCGCCCATTGTCCGCTGTAATGGGTCTGGCCACTGAGCTCAACCCCTTCAGTGTCACAGTCTCCATTTTCCACGTGGCTGGGGGATCTCCGGCCACAGTGACCAGGAATTAACTGGGGCCATGGAGCAGCCCTGCCCTGTGTGAGCCCGACAAGGGGGGGTGAGGCCACAGTTTGGGCGGTGCCACGAGTCAGGGAGGTCTGGCCTTGTGGCACGCCCCCAACTATCTGAATACTGGCTACCAGTAAATGGGTTTGTGTTTAAGAAGCAGAGACACTAGAGGCTGCTGAACTGCCGCCCTATCTGTGTGCCTGGACTGACCCATCCAGCCAACGGCCCTTCTGGCATTTGTCAGAAGTGCCAGATGGCCAGTCCGGCCCTGATGGTAACTCTGTGCCCACTGTATCCTCACATTCCTGTACTAAGCTGGCAGGGGTTCTGATGCTGTAGCCCATTCACTTCAAGAATCATTGTGGTTTGCCTTACATATATTCTCTTCTGAGTACCACTATTGTATGGCTATTTCAATGGATGTGATATGTAATGTTGACATTCCGGATGTCAACATGGGTGGTATGTCAATGTGTGGCATGTTGACCTGCAGTTTCAACATGGTTATAATGTTGACATTGTACATGTCGATGGTTGACATGTCAACATAGCATTTTTCCAGGGTTAGAGCCCGAACCGCAGCCTAACCTTATACCTGAATCAAACAGTGAGATGTACTGGTGACATTGTGAGTGTCGACACTTAAGGGGTCTATTTACTAAGCCTTGGATAGAGATAAGTGGGCAGAGATAAAGTACCAGCCAATCAGCTCCTAACTTCCATGGCGCAGGCTGGGTTTGAAAAATGACAGTTAGGAGCTGATTGGCTGGTACTTTATCTACATTCAAAGCTTAGTAAATAGACCCCTGACAGTGTTGACATTCTGTTCATGTCAACAGTCTGAAAGTCAACATAATGACTTCATACCATTGTAATTATTCTCATCTTGCTGGCAGTCTGACCATTTTTGTCTGAACTCTCTCGTTAACAAAGCGTTTTCGCCCACAAACTCCCACACATTGGTCGGCGGGAAGATCTACTATCCCCACGTTTTACCTATGGTTTTCAAAGGGCGATAGTAAGTAATGCTAAATCAGCGAGGTTTAACTTTATTTGTTATTGCTGTTTGAAAACCATCACAATTAATCAGGGCCGGTTCTAGCCCTTGTGGCGCCCCGGGTGAAAAATAGGGGCGTGGCTTCATACAGGGGCGTGGTCAGTTACGCCACCTGTACAGTTGTGCCCCCATTTGTGCCCCCTGTACAGTAGCGCCGCTTACAAAAAAGAAATAAAAAAAACGAATACTTACTATCCCCGCTCCTGATTCCCGACCGCTGCAGACCTCCGCCGGCGCCGCTCCTCTCCTCTATGGGAGAGACGTCATGACGTCTCTCCCATAGCACAGCATAGATAGACACTAGCGTCTGTGCCAGTCCCACAATGCTGTGGGACGTCATCGCGCACCGCACAGCAAAGGTCCTCACCACGAAGGGAAACTAGACAGGTAGCGTCTAGTTCCCTTCACAGCGGGGGGCACTGCCAAATAGTAGCGGATCTTGCCATGGTGCGGCGCCCTCCGGATGGCGCCGGCGCCCTCCGGAAGGCGGCGCCCCGGGCAAAAGTCCTGCTTGCCCGTGGCAAGATCCGCTACTGCAATTAATACATAGCCAAGACAGCTCCTCTTCCTTACAAAACGAAATATCTGCGGGAGTGCTGGAGATGATCACAGCCCTATCAGTGTATATAACATGACTCACTCACCGGCAGCTATGAGAGACACCCCCGGCAGTCTGCTCAGCTGAATGTGGTTCTTGCTATAAAGAACAAGTTATGTCCATTCAGGGGAAAACTATTTGAAAACTCTGGATAATTACAGAAAGTAAACTTTGCCAGAAGCAGGTCAGACCCCTGATGTATTATCCCTTTATGTTGTGTCCTGTTTGGTGTAACGCTCATAGCAACGCTACATGCACATGTCTGTAGGACTCCAGTGGTCTGCCCGTGATCAGCAGCTGTTACCGCAATCCTCATCCTCCTCCTAGAGCCGGAGCTACTGATAACTCAGTAACAATAGAAAAGATTGGAGCACAAACTTGCATTATATGCTTGTGACATTATCAAATCCATTATAGCATTACAAAAGAGCAGAAATGAGGGCCCTCATTCCAAGTTGATCGATTGCTAGCTACTTTTTGCAGCCGTGCAAACGCATAGTCGCCGCCACGGGGGAGTGTATTTTCGCTTTGCAAGTGTGCGATCGCATGTGCAGCCGAGCGGGACGAAAAAGTTTTTTTGCAGTTTCTGAGTAGCTCTGGACTTACTCAGCCCTTGCGATTACTTCAGCCTGTCCGGTCCCGGAATTGACGTCAGACACCCGCCCTGCAAACGCCTGGACACGCCTGCGTTTTCCCTACCACTCCCAGAAAACGGTCAGTTGACACCCATAAACGCCCTCTTTCTGTCAATCTCCTTGCGATCGGCTGTGCGAATGGAATCGTCGCTAGAAGCATTGCACAGCAACCATGCTGTTTCTACCCGTACGACGCACGTGCGCATTGCGGTGCATACACATGCGCAGTAGTAACCTGATCGCTGCGAAAATCGGCAGCGTGCGATCAACTCAGAATGAGGCCCGAATTTCTTTAGCATGCTGTCAGCCATGACTGGTGTATAAAGAAGAGAATGCAGATATACTGGGTGCCAGGAAGTGCTGTGCTTGGTCACGGATCGCAGGGAGGGTTAATGTGCTGGGTGACACAGGTGGGGTGTGCTGTGCTAGGTGACACGGGTAGTTTATGTGCTAGGTGACACGGGGATGCTGTGCTGGGTAATGCAGGGGTGGTTGATGTACTGAGTGCCAAGGGGTTTGTGTGCTGTGCTGTGTGACACAGTGGGGGTGCTGTACTGGGTGACACGGGTGGTTGGTGCTGTGCTAGGTGCCAGGAGTTGATGTGCTGGGTGCCAGGGGGTGATGTGCTGGTGTGTGACACAGTGAGGGTGCTGTGCTGGGTGACACATGTGCCAGGGGGTGATGTGCTGTGTGCCCGTTGGTGATGTACTGGGTGACACAGTGGGGGTGATGTAATGGGTATCAGGAGGTGCTATACTTGGTGCTAGGTAGTGCTGTGCTGTGTGACACAGAAGGGCTGCTGTGCTGGGTGATGCAGAAAGAGGTGCTGTGCGACACAGAGGGGCTACTGTGCTTTGTGATGCAGAGGGGAGTCATGTGCTTGGTGACATATAGGGGCTACAGTGCTGGGTGACGCAGAGAGGGGTGATGTGCTGGATGCCAGGAGGTGCTATGCTGTGTGATGCAGAAAGAGGGGCTGTGCAATACAGAGGGGCTGCTGTGCTTTGTGACGCAGAGGGGAGTCATGTGCTTGGTGACATACAGGGGCTACTGTGCTGGGTGCCAGGAGGTGCTGTGCTGTGTGACACAGGAGGGCTGCTGTGCTGGGTGACACAGAAAGAGATACTGTGCGACTCAGAGGGGCTGCTGTGCTTTGTGACGCAGAGGGGAGTCATGTGCTTGGTGACATATAGGGGCTACTGTGCTGGGTGCCAGGAGGTGCTGTGCTGTGTGACACAGGAGGGCTGCTGTGCTGGGTGACACAGAGAGAGATTCTGTGTGACACAGAGGGACTGCTGTGCTTTGTGACGTAGAGAGGAGTCATGTGCTGGATGACACATAGGGGCTACTGTTCTGGGTGACGCAGAGGGGGGTGATGTGCTGGGTGCCAGGAGGTGCTGTGCTGTGTGACACAGGAGGGCTGCTGTGCTGGGTGACGCAGAGAGGGGTGATGTGCTGGGTGCCAGGAGGTGCTGTGCGACACAGAAGGGCTGCTATGTTGGATGGTGCAGAGGAGGGTGATGTCTTGGGCGACACATAGAGGCTGCTGTGCTGGGTGACGCAGAGGGGGGTGATGTGCTGGGTGACACATAGGGACTGCTGTGCTGTGTGACACAGAGAGGGTATTGTGCTGGGTGACACAAAGGGGATGATCGTGCTGGGTGACACAGAAGGGGGGTAATATGCATGGTGACGGGGGGGTGATGTACTGGGTGACACAGAGGGTGCGAGGTGTGGTTATCTGTTTAGAATGGAACTGACAAATGCTGGGAGACACGGGGTGCTGTGCTGGGTGATAGTGTGGATACAGTACTATGCTGGGGGATAGGCTGCTGTGCTGGGTGATAGTGTGGATACAGTACTATGCTGGGGACAGGCTGCTGTGCTGGATGCTGTGACAGAGGTGGTACTGTCAGGGGGCTGATGTCACTGCTATGGAGAGTAGATAGAGAAATGGAAAGTGGTGACTCAGGGTCTGATGACACTGCAGGACATACCACTGAGTGACAGTTAGACACGCCCTTTAGGCGGAACATGACACGCTCCCTCAATGTAGCGCATTCTACTTCCAAAGAAATCTCCTTGAAACTAGCTTTTAAAAGTAGGCAAGTATGTGTAGGTATGTATGTGCATCACAGTGGGTATTATTACACCTTCAGCAGGTGTACCTAGAACGCCTCTCTCTAAAGTGCGACAAACATGCTGACCGTGGGATGGTTGAGACAGACTCCTGACATTGGGTGTGTCCCACAGATATTGGTATGTCATGTTAGCCACACATATCCAGGCTGACATGTCAGCCACACGTAAGGTAACCAGAGGAATGCAGGCAAACACGAGAACATATAGACTCTGCACAAACAGGGTTTTGGTCAAGAATTGAATCCGAGACCACAGTCAGGGCTGGATTTAGGTCTGTGGGGGCCCCTCAGCAACAAACTTGTGGGAGCCCATATTAATATTAATCCGTTTGCAACTCACTCACCATCTAATGATTTTTCCATACTGTGCTGCAGTCTGTGTGTAGCCCAGGACTTACTCCTACAGTGCGATACAAACAGGATGATCGGGGTCGGAGCTGACGTCACACACCCTCCCAGAAAACATTTGGGAACACCTGCGTTTTTCCTGACACTCCCAGAAAATGTCCAGTTACCACCCACAAACGTCCGCTCCCTGTCAATCACCTTGTGAATGCATTGCGATCAAAATTTTCGCACCATCCTGTCGCTGTTTGGCGTCTTGGCAGCGCATTGCGGTACATACGCATGCGCAGTCATTCAATAATCGTACGCTGTGTGTCGAAGTCAGAAAAATGTCTCTATGCACGTTGCCATATTTGCACCGCACACTGGTCCGCGCTGCGCGTGCGTGCGCTCTCCCGTGGAGGCGCATACCCGCAATAGCGTGCACTCACAGGCGCGGTATGCGTATTTACGGTAGAGTTTACGTAGTCGTAGCGTGCGACTCATTCGTTACATATTTTCACAATTAATGTAGTTTATAGATTATGGTCCCTTTGATAGATTCTGAAAGTTTGGTTAATATAGAATGTCCCTGAACGGAGGAATCCCTCTTTGTATTGTGCGAAGGGTCTAACAGGAGTCAGACAGTGGTGTTTGGTACCTATCGGAAGAGTATTTAAATAGCAATATTCCGGTGTTGGTTTGGAGCAGATTAATTGCTCGTGCGAATAGTTATGGACATAAGAAGTTATGTCCATTTATTTATTATTATTTGTCCTTACTTAGTCATGCATCTGAACAGTTGGAGACAGGCATCAGTAGGTCTCAAATGTCTCTTTGACCTCAGAGATCCCCCAAACAATAGTTTGCATGTTAAGAGGGCCTCATATCTACACATGCATAAGGTAAACACAGGAATAGTAATTGAAGATCAATTGTACTCCAAATCAGTATCTTTCCCGCAGACGGAGTACAATAGTCTTTAATTACACTGAGCTTTTGAGACTCAATGAGGAGGGTCAACACCTGTGTTTACAAATGGGGCTGGATTTGTATACAGGAGAATGAGGGCTGAGATGTCATTGTCTCAACTGAAAGTGGACATCATGAATATAGAACAGAACCCAGACAGGATTCTGTTTTGTATTCGCCAAACAATACCCCCTCCAGAAGACAGGAATGTGTTAGTTATCACCCATTGTTTTGCATAACCAGGGCCACTGATATGAATCAACTTGTGACCTTTGTTATAATGCGAAGCCGAGTTCCTGCGTCCAATGGACAGTGAGACTGTAGGGACCAATAGATTGCATTGTGTGAGTAGCATAAAAGACGGGCCTGTGACATCCAGCCTTTACTTCTCTTCAAACTGTTATCATTGCTGATAATCGGGAAGCTGGCTGTCCAGAGGCGCTTGCGATCGTTACCCTTTGTGCGTAAGTTTCTCTCCGTAATCATTGTCTTTCTGTGAGCCAATTCCTCTCTCTCTCTCTCCATCTCTCTCTCTCTTCTTTACTCTTATATCTCTCATAGTATTATAGCATTGTATTGTATAGCATTCAGGTTAGTATAGTATTGTCTTTTTGTATTTATTGTTTAGATCTGTGGTTAGGAAGTCTCTGTTATATTGTAGTGTATCATATGTACTGTTATCCCCTTTTACAAGTATATTAGACATAATACAGTTAATAGGCCTTGGAACCTAAACCAGTATCTGTGTATTTTCTATAGTGATAAGTGTTCACTTGAGCGTCGGTGACGCTCAAGCAGCTTTGTAGATAGTCAGGTTACACAAGGTTGCACTTACACCCTGTACTCACATTAAGGTATTCAGTGTATTTCATTGGTATAAGGTTTTAACATAAAGGTATAGTGTTGTAAGCGTCTGCATCGCTGGTGACCTCCTCGTGGTCTCGAGCGTATGCTACGCTACAGCGAATCATTCCCCTAGACATAACCAATAACGTGTCCTGTGATCACTGGGCCGTGAGCGAACGTGACGCTTGAGCGTCTCGCCTACGGCTGAGCGATCGCTACGCAGATAGCGTACCATTACGGTACTTCTTAAGTAAACAGCGTACAGTGTTCTTAGCTTCATAAAGGGTTGTTTATACGACAAAGGAATTTAGCATTGTCAATTGGGGACTCGTCCTATACTTCTCACATCTGCACTAGGTAGATCAGCAGACATTATCCCCCAGCAAAGGGTGGGAGATTGTCTCATAGTGCTGGCGGGATAAGCGTCTGCTTCGCTTAGATAAAGAGTGCTGAAGGAACCCGGTAACCGGAAGTAAGAACAAAACGCTTGTGTCTTTTTAAAACTGTTTATTTTTCTTTTGTCTTGCGTACGCATACATACCTGCATTTCTTTTCACTTGTGTATTTCATTTTTCGTATATCACTATTCCTGTTTGCCAAATTTTATAGTTGATAGAAAGTGCTAAAAGGAGATTTGCTGTTATTTAATAGTAGAGGTAATAGTTAAAGTATAGAACAACACACGGTTTGTCTGAAGATACAAGGCAGTCAGTGTGGATTGCGGTAGATGATCAGGGATCACCTACATTGATAAATAAATATATTGTGTTACGGTGGATCCTTTGCATTGCGTACACGTGTCGCTAACAAAGACTAGCGTACGCAATCCAAAAGGCAGACGCACGCAGCGTTCATTACGCAACGTAGCGTCCGGTTACGCCCACGTAGCTCAAGTTGTGATAAAGTGAAGTAACGCAAAGGCGATAATTAACGCACAGCGGTAGATAACGCGACGCGGTAAATAACGCAAATCTATTTTTAGAAAATCTGAAATTTAGTTTAACAGATCCTGCTCCTAATTGGTAACACTCTTGGCCTGAAGACAATTTCTGCGCAGAAATAGACATAGAAACAAAGTGTACATGTGTTGAGTGAGTGTGTTTATACAATTTAAAAGGTGGAACCAAAAGGAAAAGCCGAGTACTCGTCGAGGGACATACGTGTAAGTGACATATACGGTGGCTAGGGAGGCATCTCTGGTTAAATAATATTTGAGCATTAGAGTATAGCGGACCATAAGGTAACAAGACCAGGAGGTCATAAGGTAACAAGACCAGGAGGTCATAAGGTAACAGACCAGGAGGTCATAAGGTAACAGGTAAAATAGACAAAGAGGTCCGCTATAAAAGTACAGTGGCACAACGCCTGGGGTGTTGGTGCAGAACCCATATAGGCCATACAAGCTCTCGCTGAAGGAATCGCGGCCGGAAACATCGATTCCATTGATCTTTCAGTACATGACAAGTAGTGCTCGTGTACTGAACGATTGGACCGCACGTAATTGTGTGCAGTAGTTAGTAATCTGACCTAATACCATCAGAGTAAAGTGGTCACAAACGCTATTTGTACATTCTGACGTGATTTGTGTAATTTTTTATTTTTTGGGAAGGGAAGTTCGCTGGTCACTCAGGAACTATCCAACAACCGATACTTGCTGGGGAAAGCGCCCCAGTAAATAAAGGTTCACAGGGGCCCTAGGTTGGGTACAGCAGCTCTGGCTACAGTGATTGCAGCACAGGCCAACGTGGGCGAGAAGTAAGTGGGGTACTTGATAAACCACCACCGCCGGCCTGCCCAAGGACATCTTGGTTTGTTTGTAAGGGTTCGCTGAAAGCCTTGATATTCAAGGAGGAATAGGCAACGCCTGCAGATTATGGGGGCCATTTGTTCAGGTAGGGGGCGATCAACCTCGGTTCGGGTTGATTCAGAGAACCGATCCATCGGGTCGGCACGATATGTGATGTGTAAGAAATATGGAAATCACGCTGAAGTTTTATGTGATGAATGGGAGAGAATGACTGTACAAGACAGGGACAAATTCCCAAGAATAGGTAGCTTCAGTCCAGTAGTGTTACAAAATTTAAGGAGGAGGATAAGTCTCGTTGAACCAACGAAGAGACAAAATAAACATTATGAATATTTACAGTTATGGCAACAGGAAAGTGAATTACAAAAAGAGTCTATTGACTTTTCTGACTCTTATCTTGAGGGGAGAGACATGGCAGCAGGAGAGGAGTTGATTGCGGAGAGAAAAGCACAAAAGTGGAACAATAAAAACGCTCTTAGCAACTGTAATATAGATTATAAGAATAAGTGTAATAAATGTAACTATGATTATTGTAATACTGTTGAATGTACAACTATTAACCTGTGCAAGTTGCCCCCCATGTCAAACCTCCCTCAGGAATACAAACAAGACAGTGAGCCCAGAACGATGTCAGCACCTCTTCCAGCAACCATCACAAAAGCCATCCAGGTGGACACGACCAAATTGGTAAAGGCAATAATCGAACCCCCTAACGGAGGGTCAGGTGAGGTCGTGTCCACAGGTACGTACAATGTTTCATATCACGCACAAACAGAGGTACCCCATATTGTAAGACCAACACAAGATGATGTAACTGAGCTCGATCTGGCCAGGGTGATCTCAGTCCCCAATGGGAAGACTGACGATCAGGGAATCATTCCCGTCAAGGACAGTGCAATGCGCTGTCTCTTGTCCCGGACCGAATTGAGATCAATTATGTCCGAATTTCCTGATCCTGGGAAAAATCTAGCCAAATGCCAAAGGTTTATTAAAGAACTAGGAAACGCCACAGAACCCACCAACAAAGAGTGGCGGACAGTGCTGAGGGCATGTTTGCCCTCCAGGGTTGACCCTGAAAAATTCATTGCTGATTGTAAATTAAACATGGAGGTACCCTGTATGGAGGAACACAATCAGGAATGTATTAGGCAGATTAACCGACAGTTAGGAATATATTTCCCAACCACTGTCAAGTGGAGTGAAATTTTCTCCATAAGGCAAAACGAAAAGGAAAATGTTTCTAATTATTTCAATCGAGCACTGCAAATAATGGCTAGGAACACTGGGATCGCAGACATCAAGACAAATGCACAACATAAAGGAATAGCGGTTAAGGTATTAATGAATGGTTTAAAGGATGAATTAAAAACAAGGGTACAGACCACCAACCCAAACTGGAGAGAGATCTCGGTGGCCGCACTAAGAGAGGCCGTCATTAATCATGATCAGAATAGCACCAGGTACAGAGAGTCACTAAAAGATAAGTTAATGGCAGCAAATATTCAGGCCCAAACCACAAGACCACCCCAACAAAAGCCACACACCCCTGCGAGAAATCCAGATATGAAAGTCTGTTACAGTTGTCATAAAAAGGGACACATTGCAAGAGATTGTAGGTCAAGAGAAAAACAACACCATAATCATAAAAACCAAAGAATCAGGGAAGTACAGGGGAAACGATTGATGATGATGAACATCCGAGCGTTTGAGGAGGCATCAAATCAACCAAAACCCCAGGCCATTGGCACATGGAGGAACTTAAGGATTTGTGATCTGTGCAAAAGAGAAGGGCATTATGCCAGTAACTGCAACAGCCCACATAAAATCAGACCCCCTAGACATGAAAATGAGCAAAAGTTATGACACACCAAATTACAAGCAGGGATCATATACAGGGCCGTCTTTCCGTATGGGCTCAATGGGCTCTTGCCCAAGGGCCCCAGGAGTATAAGGGCCCTAGGCTGATAGCTGAGGGTCCCCTCTTTCCAGGGGTACCAGATTTTTTAAAATTGGCCATGGGGAACCGTAGATATCCGACCTCAAAGTAGTGGTCCCCATCCAAGCCTGTTAATTGCTCTTCCCAGCCAGATATCTCGGGTTCTGTCTGACTTAGAGTTTTCCTGAGGGTATAATCCAAAAGCTGCGACTCTCTCCTTTTGGTGTACACTGGCAGCTTGTCTCTACTATGCCCAGAACCAGAAATATCAGCCTTCAAGCAGCTGGTCCCTGCTTCAGCTCCACACGCCTAATATGCAGTTTTAGGTTTTCCTTGGTGAATTGCTCTGGCACCTGAACTCTGAGCCCTAATTCCCCAGTACCTTGTGAAAAGTGGGACTCTCTAGTTTTTTATCCCGTTCAAAGCTAAGAAATATATTTTCAGGAACTTGAGATATCTGCAGTCAAGCAAGCTGCCCTCCCACCAGAAAATTATAAATATTAAGCCCACTCCACTACACCCTTCCCCTACGTATTAAACACACCCTACCACCCTAAAAGTCATGTACCAGGGCTTCTTCATTCAGCCCAATGCCCCCTTCTACAGTTTAGCCTCATTTGTGCAGTAAAGGAGTAATTAGCAGAAATGACTGCTCCAGGTCCTACATGCTTAGCGGAAGATAGAACACCCCCTACCACCCGCGGGACTTCAAAGCTGCCACTGATAGCACCCCCCACCCCTACCACTGGAGGATGGGTAGGGGGCCCAGTGCATTGCTGTGCCCAGGGGCCTACACTGCTGTTAAGACAGCCCTGATCATATAGGAAGAATTTTGGGCCACACCCATAATATATAGTCAGGAAAGGTGATCATTAGGACTGATGGTAAGCCTGAGGTAACGGTTAGTAAATTGGGAGGTCATTCACTGAAGACACAGGAATGACCAGGTTAAACGTTGTAAATGTATTTGTGAAAAATGTTTTTTCTTTCTCTCTCTATCCCCATCTCTGACGATTATTGGTAAGAATTCAAACATTGCATATTCGCTTGGTCCTTGCAGAAGTCTACCAAACCCCAGCATGACCTATCCACCACAATGTATTCTGGCCAGATACAGACAGTGGAATAATGCAAGTGCTGGTGGGGAGGGACTGCTCAAGGAAACCATTAGACACGTAGATACGACAGCCTAATAGTCTGACAATGTTTTCTTAATGTTGACAACGTTTAAAAATGCTTTGTTTCTCTTCTCTTATTGGTGGTTATTGTCGGGTTATGTAATGTATATATGCACATGAATTGTTCTCTATCTCTTTTGTTTTTTATTTTCTCTCTCTCCTCACTCATGTTTCCATGATTTAAAGATGGTATGTCACCCCTAAGTGTTAACCAATGGTAATGCCAGATTTTTGCTCCACACAGAAAGATCGCTAGTTAGGAAGAAAGATTACATCACCAGAAGGTTCATTCGGAAGACTGAAGAGACAGCACCTTTTGAGAGGACAGCAGAACAAAAAGAACAACAAAACGAGAGAACTTATTATCGTAACGAGTTCTCTCCCCCTCAAACTGATTTTCTTATACCCCCTTTACAAATTTCTTCTTTTCTCCTCCTGTAAGATGGACTTGCCCCAAGAGACTGTGACATGGATTTTCCCGTTAACCATGATGTTGACCAGAGCAGTCTGTTTCGGTGAGAGTACCAGTGAGGTCGAGAAAGGATCCAGAAAGGTCCTGATGACTGAGACGGAGGTGTAAATTTCCAATAGCAACCCAATCACCAAGCAAAGGCGAGTACCGGGCACGATCTAACAACCATGTTATTTGTAAACAACTGTGAAGGAATGTTAGTTCAAAAAGAAAGTTGTATCTGTAGGCTCTGTAACAAAGAAATGCCAATCCAGTTTTAATATCCATATGGACCGGCATCCATTGAGTGACTATCACTCCTTAGTGGGTAATGTGTTAAATAAGACCGATTGTTGGGTATGCTCTCAAGTACCTCAGGGACACAGCAAATCAGGGCTAGTACCATTTCCTTTAACGTTAGGGGAGGTACTTGAGCTAAGTGGTGGGAGACCGGTGGACCGGAGGTTTAATATCTCCAGCCCTCCTAGTTTGAAGCTCCACCAATACCATGTGGATAGGTCCCTCATATGTTTTAACATCTCCAATCCCAGAAAACCGGGAAATTGGGAAGTGTCATGGAGCAACCTTACCATGACCTTTTCACACAGAGCAGATAGAATGCCTACAGATACAGAGCTGGTACGCCACATAGCCAGTAGAGGAAAATCTTTTCGGTATCGATATACCTTAGGAAATAGGATTACTAGAGTTGGAGAGGTATCACCAGGATACTGTGCACATGTCATACAAACTGATACGTGCATTAGGCAGATGGAAGAATTAGGGTCAGGAGATTTCACCTGGAAGGTTTGTAACATGGTCATGTCCTTCTCCGTCCCTTATGTTCTCCCCGATGACGCATATTTCATATGCGGGAGAAAGGCGTACAAGTGGCTAGCCCCAAACTCTGAAGGATTGTGTTATATTGGAAAAGTATTGCCTGAAGTGATGACTGTTACACATGACAAAATGAAGGACATACACCGTGGTGCCCAAGCTCCTTATACTCACACTCACTACGAGCACCGGGTTAAAAGACAACTGTCAGAAAGGTTAGAGCATCCGGCCTCTGATCTTATCCATGAATCCACCGGGATTCAGGTTCTGGTAGCGTTAGATTTCACTCGTACCGCTCGAGGAGTGATGAATTATAAATACATTTCCGCACTCGCCAATTTGTTAGATAATATCACTGAAATGTATGATGACACGTTTAGATACACTGGAAGAGAACTTCAAGCTTACAAAACAGAACTAGTTCAGCATAGGATGGTTCTTAATTACCTTACAGCAGTAACAGGCGGATATTGTGTTACATTGGCAACACAGTACGGCATAAAGTGTTGCACGTATATCACAAATAGCACCGAGGATCCGGTAGAGGTCATAGACCAAAAGATGGATGATATTCTGCAATTAAAGTGGGAATTTCGTCGAAAACACAATCTCACCCTTGCTGCTGTAGGTAATGAGCTGACTGGTTGGGTGTCATGGTTGAACCCGCGAAATTGGTTCTCCGGTTTGGGAGTCTGGGCTCAAGGAGTCATAATGGATGTTGGAAAGTTTCTACTATGTATCTTGGGTGTCATTATATCGATTGGATTGATATTTAGATGCGGGCAGGCTTTAATGAGGTGCAAACAAAGTACAAAAGTGATGAGCTTGAGGAGTGAGGAAACTGTAATTAACCTGGATTTGATTTATGACCCAATGATAGAAACCAGAATGTGATGAAAAATGCGATTATGCGGTCCGTTTCTTTCACCTGTTTTTCTGCTTTTCTCCAAGATACAAAGACCCCTTGGACGAGGAAGTTGACGAGACGGTATACAGACAAGACAACAGACAAGACCAAAGATGCAGCTTTTGACCACTTGAGAAATGGACACTTGATGAACTTTGCCATGGATCCCCAGTTTCCCTAGTACTTTTAAACTCACGCTAGCCCAACATTTTTTTGTAAATCTGATGGCTCAGACAAAGCTATTTGCTCATGCCTAAGGAGCAATACAGCGCAAAGAAGACGACTCTCAACAGATACCGAACACAACCTCAACGACAGATGTACATTTCCCTGACATAGAATATCATTGCATTCTCCATAAGTGTTCTTTATCTTCATCTCTACAACCCTCAGGTAATAACACACATAGACGATAGGGAATACAGGCACAGATATCAGCAACCACATACCTCCCCCATTCATGTATCATCAATTAAAATGTGCATCCCCATTTTGTTACAACCACAGCCGAAATGAGCTCGGTAGAGTTTGACAGCCCATCCACAGACCCTTAGTACGGGGTAAGAAGGAATTCAAATGTATACTTCGCAATACCTCGAAGCTTGATTTACCACACGTACGGCACGATGATACATGACCCCCCAAACATGGACTCATACACACATGCTTCTACTTTCTCACTAGGTCATACCCTTTTCACACCTACTCCTCTCTTCTTCCTTACCCCACCATGGAAATCAATTAACCCCTGACTTACATTTTTCTCCTTAAATGTTTTGTGGCAGTTATTATTGACTGCCAAAGGGTGGACTGTCGAAGTCAGAAAAATGTCTCTATGCACGTTGCCATATTTGCACCGCACACTGGTCCGCGCTGCGCGTGCGTGCGCTCTCCCGTGGAGGCGCATACCCGCAATAGCGTGCACTCACAGGCGCGGTATGCGTATTTACGGTAGAGTTTACGTAGTCGTAGCGTGCGACTCATTCGTTACATATTTTCACAATTAATGTAGTTTATAGATTATGGTCCCTTTGATAGATTCTGAAAGTTTGGTTAATATAGAATGTCCCTGAACGGAGGAATCCCTCTTTGTATTGTGCGAAGGGTCTAACAGGAGTCAGACAGTGGTGTTTGGTACCTATCGGAAGAGTATTTAAATAGCAATATTCCGGTGTTGGTTTGGAGCAGATTAATTGCTCGTGCGAATAGTTATGGACATAAGAAGTTATGTCCATTTATTTATTATTATTTGTCCTTACTTAGTCATGCATCTGAACAGTTGGAGACAGGCATCAGTAGGTCTCAAATGTCTCTTTGACCTCAGAGATCCCCCAAACAATAGTTTGCATGTTAAGAGGGCCTCATATCTACACATGCATAAGGTAAACACAGGAATAGTAATTGAAGATCAATTGTACTCCAAATCAGTATCTTTCCCGCAGACGGAGTACAATAGTCTTTAATTACACTGAGCTTTTGAGACTCAATGAGGAGGGTCAACACCTGTGTTTACAAATGGGGCTGGATTTGTATACAGGAGAATGAGGGCTGAGATGTCATTGTCTCAACTGAAAGTGGACATCATGAATATAGAACAGAACCCAGACAGGATTCTGTTTTGTATTCGCCAAACAATACCCCCTCCAGAAGACAGGAATGTGTTAGTTATCACCCATTGTTTTGCATAACCAGGGCCACTGATATGAATCAACTTGTGACCTTTGTTATAATGCGAAGCCGAGTTCCTGCGTCCAATGGACAGTGAGACTGTAGGGACCAATAGATTGCATTGTGTGAGTAGCATAAAAGACGGGCCTGTGACATCCAGCCTTTACTTCTCTTCAAACTGTTATCATTGCTGATAATCGGGAAGCTGGCTGTCCAGAGGCGCTTGCGATCGTTACCCTTTGTGCGTAAGTTTCTCTCCGTAATCATTGTCTTTCTGTGAGCCAATTCCTCTCTCTCTCTCTCCATCTCTCTCTCTCTTCTTTACTCTTATATCTCTCATAGTATTATAGCATTGTATTGTATAGCATTCAGGTTAGTATAGTATTGTCTTTTTGTATTTATTGTTTAGATCTGTGGTTAGGAAGTCTCTGTTATATTGTAGTGTATCATATGTACTGTTATCCCCTTTTACAAGTATATTAG
The DNA here is from genome assembly GCF_028390025.1 of Pseudophryne corroboree. Taxonomy (NCBI): domain Eukaryota; kingdom Metazoa; phylum Chordata; class Amphibia; order Anura; family Myobatrachidae; genus Pseudophryne; species Pseudophryne corroboree. Next base: position 40,445,276 of record NC_086455.1, read on the forward strand.
ACATAATACAGTTAATAGGCCTTGGAACCTAAACCAGTATCTGTGTATTTTCTATAGTGATAAGTGTTCACTTGAGCGTCGGTGACGCTCAAGCAGCTTTGTAGATAGTCAGGTTACACAAGGTTGCACTTACACCCTGTACTCACATTAAGGTATTCAGTGTATTTCATTGGTATAAGGTTTTAACATAAAGGTATAGTGTTGTAAGCGTCTGCATCGCTGGTGACCTCCTCGTGGTCTCGAGCGTATGCTACGCTACAGCGAATCATTCCCCTAGACATAACCAATAACGTGTCCTGTGATCACTGGGCCGTGAGCGAACGTGACGCTTGAGCGTCTCGCCTACGGCTGAGCGATCGCTACGCAGATAGCGTACCATTACGGTACTTCTTAAGTAAACAGCGTACAGTGTTCTTAGCTTCATAAAGGGTTGTTTATACGACAAAGGAATTTAGCATTGTCAGTGTGATTTCACACAACAGCGAACAGGTCTGCCCATTGGTGGTCATTCCGATTTGATCGCTCGCTAGCTGTTTTTAGCAGCCGTGCAAACGATAAGCTACCTCCCACTGGGAGTGTATTTTAGCTTAGCAGAAGTGCGAACGAAAGGATCGCAGAGCGGCTACAAAATAATTTTGTGCAGTTTCAGAGTAGCTCCAGACCTATTCAGTGCTTGCAATCACTTCAGACTGTTCAGTTCCTGTTTTGACGTCACGAACATGCCCTGCGTTCGCCCAGCCACGCCTGCGTTTTTTCAAACACTCCCTGAAAACGGTCAGTTGACACCCAGAAACGCCCTCTTCCTGTCAATCACTCTGCGGCCAGCAGTGCAACTGAAAAGCTTCGCTAGACCTTGTGTGAAACTACATCGTTCGTAGTAATAGTACGACGCGCGTGCGCATTGCTGTGCATATGCATGCGCAGAAGTGACATTTTTTTGCCTGATCACTGCGCAGCGAACAACTTGTAATGACCCCCATTGTCCAGTCTTTGCCTCAAAGCATCATAAAAACCTTCCAAACAGGGTTCTCAAATCTGTTGTTGCTCCATATATCAATTTCATTGTTACAGTATGTATTATTATCTACAGTGCAGAAAGACCTGTTGTAGATATTCAAATCCATGACTAAAACAATAATATTCCACAAGACAGCATGTTACTTCTGTTACTATAAGCAGATCTTGTTACTTCCAGATCACAAGGTAGATTAGACTGACACAAAACAGTTGTAACATACGTGTTCTGTGAAATGTCAAATGTAAACAGTCCCAGCTTACTGCGTCAAACCCTTATATTCAAATATACATTTTTAGATACTTGCAGGTGCATTATGCAGTACTTCTATTCATTTTTTAAGTTAATGATGAATTAGAGAGGTTGCAAACAACTTTGCCTGATGGTGGTACAGTCAGTACTGGCTTTGGTGGGTAGGTGCAGTACGGCTGTCAGCAGTAAGAGTTAGGGGCACAAATCTTGTATCTGTGTGGCACCCTGGAACTGTGTGTGTACCCAGGGCCGGTGCAAGGTTTCTCAGCGCCCTAGGCAAACCTTATGCCTCCCCCCCCCCCCCCTTCCTTCCCCACACACACCAATACCCACTGTCCAGCCGCCCAGGTGTAAAGTTGGCTTCCTAGATGTTTCACAGCCATTGTCTAATAGGGAAACGCCCCCACCCAAAAAAATCTGTAAAAACTATGCGCAATATTTTGCAGAGACCCCCAGGAATGTTATAGTGTAAATATATATATGGTGTATCTGTGTGCTTGAAGATCACATGATCTCCAAGCGCCGCCCGTCCACACAGAGTGGACGTGAAATGGGTCACAACGACCCGGCTCCTGTTCACACCGCACAGTGAGCCGGGTTGAACACGAGTTCAACCCTGGTCGCCAACAGGGTTGAAAGGGATATTTTCCCTGGCACCTGGTTATGCGCGTTCATGTGCCAATAACCCGTGTTCAAAGCTGGCGGTCTGAAAGGCATAGCGCAGCAGAGCTGTCTGTCTCGTTTTAGTTAGTTATACTAAGAGCCGAGGCTGCTGTGCTGGGTGAATTAGTGGGAGCTGCAGAGCGCAGCTCCTCAGGCATTTCCCTTCCCATGGGGCTAGCAGAGCTGGCCTGGCTGAGATGCAGTGTCGCCTGAGTGTAGGTATGTGTCGCCTGTCAGGGGGTGCCAGTGGTAGCGGTGGGTCGAGTAGGGGGATGGGGACGTGGGCATCTTTAATAAATGATGCTAGACAGGTGAGCACTCTCTGAACCGGCGGGGGCGGGCAGCGTCTATATTAAATTATGGTGGCTATGTTTTATTTTTATATGAAAGAGGTGTGTGTGTACAGTATGTATACTATACTGTGTGTGTCTGCTGTGTGTATGTATCTATGCATGTCTGTATGTAAGTAAGTATGTTGTGTGTTTGCAGGGCTGCCATCAAAAATTGTGGGACCCGGGACTGACAAAATAGGCAGGGCCCCCCTCTGGGTGAGGAAGTGGTGCAGAGGTGGGCGGAGCTGTGAATAATGTGGGTGTTGCTACTGAGCCGGCACAGGCGCGCAGAGGGAGTGTCCGGTGAGTATACTACAAGGCTGCAGCTTTACACCCTGACAGTTTGCTCAGCACACAAACATTGCATGGGACGCCACTAGAGGTTTTATCCCCATCCTGGACTGACATTTACAAAGGATGTTTCACATGTGTAGGGTAACATAGGCTCTGGGTGAAGACCCTATGTTAACGGTGTTCTGTAAAAGTTCATATAATTCCCACTACTAGAGGGTACCCCTAATAGTGGGAGTATACTACTGAGGAAGGTATACAGTGGAAAGGGTAGTCACAATTGACCAACCCGACAGTGAGCACCGTGACTCCACTGAGTTTAATAAAATACACTATCATTTACAGTGCAAAATCCAGTATAATTCATTAAAGAATACCATTCACACACGTGACAAAGTCACCACTTCCCGTCGTTTCACATTCCAAAGTCACACCAAACATTACACAGTCCTCTACAACATAGAGTATATAAAAAGGCACAAATACACATATTTACATATTAGACAGAAACATAAATATTCTCTTATGTAGCTGCTGTATGAGCTTTCTAATAGCAGTACGAGTCTGGTATGAATGACCTGACAATGCTAAATTCCTTTGTCGTATAAACAACCCTTTATGAAGCTAAGAACACTGTACGCTGTTTACTTAAGAAGTACCGTAATGGTACGCTAGTTGCGTAACGATCGCTCAGCCGTAGGCGAGACGCTCAGGCGTCACGTTCGCTCACGGCCCAGGGATCACAGGACACGTTATTGGTTATGTCTAGGGGAAAGATTCGCTGTAACGTAGCGTACGCTAGAGACCCCGAGGGGGTCACCAGCGATGCAGACGCTCACAACACTATACCTTTATGTTAAAACCTTATACCAATGAAATACACTGAATACCTTAATGTGAGTACAGGGTGTAAGTGCAACCTTGTGTAACCTGACTATCTACAAAGCTGCATGAGCGTCACCGACGCTCAAATGAACACTTATCACTATAGAAAATACACAGATACTGGTTTAGGTTTCCAAGGCCTATTAACTGTATTATGTCTAATATACTTGTAAAAGGGGATAACAGTACATATGATACACTACAATATAACAGAGACTTCCTAACCACAGAACTAAACAATAAATACAAAAAGACAATACTACACTGACCTAAATGCAATACGATACAATACTATAATACTATAAGGCATTTAAGAGAAAAAGAGGAGAGAGAGAGATAGAGAGAGAGAGAGAGAGAGAGAGAGAGAGAGAGAGAGAGAGATTGGCTCGCAGAAAGACAATGATTATGGAGAGAACTTACGCACAAAGGGTATGATCGCCAGCGCCTCGATATCCAGCTCCCGATTATCAGCAGATAACCGTTGATGAGAGAGTGAGAGCTGGATATGGTCGGCCTGCCTATTTATGCTCCACACACAATGCAATCTCCTGGTCCTACAATCCCATTGTCCATTGGCCGAAGGAATTCGGCCCTGCATCATAACAAAAGGTCATAGGGTGGTTCATACAGGTGGGCTGTGACGATTTCCAACAGCTCAGGTGGGTGGGAAACTGGGTTTCCCGCCGCATACCTGAGTATGTGTAAATCATAGAAATGGACATAAACTTCTTATGTCCATAACTATTCGCACGAGCGATTAATACGCTCCAAACCAACACCGGAATATTGCTAATTAAATACTCTTCCGATGGGTACCAAACACTGCAGTATGATTCCTGTTAGACCCTTCGTACGATGCAAAGAGGGATTCCTCAGCTCTGGGACATTGTACTTTAACCAAACTTACAGAAACTATCAAAGGGATCATGATCTATAAACTACATTAATTGTGAACATTTGTAACTAATGAGTCGCACGCTACGATCACATAAACTCTACCGTAAATGCGCATACTGCGCGTGCGAGTGCACGCGATTGCGGGTATGCGCTTCCACGGGAGAGCGTACGCATGCGCAGCACGGACCAGTGTGCGGTGCAAATATGGCAACGTGCATTGAGACATTTTTCTGACTTTGACAGTCCACCCTTTGGCAGTCAATAATAACTGCCACAAAACATTTAAGGAGAAAAATGTAAGTCAGGGGTTAATTGATTTCCATGGTTGGGTAGGGGAGGAGAGAGGAGAAGGTGTGAAGAGGGTATGACCTAGTGAGAAAGCAGAAGCATGTGTGTATGAGTCCATGTTTGGAGGGTCATGTATCATCGTGCCGTACGTGTGGTAAATCAAGCTTCGAGGTATTGCGAAGTATACATTTGAATTCCTTCTTATCCTGTGGTACAGGTCTGTGGATGGGCTGTCAAACTTTACCGAGCTCATTTCGGCTGTAGTTGTAACAAAATGGGGATGCACATTTTAGTTGATGATACATGAATGGGGGAGGTATGTGGTTGCTGATATCTGTGCCTGAATTCCCTATCGTCTATGTGTGTTATTACCTGAGGGTTGCAGAGATGAAGATAAAGAACACTTATGGAAAATGCAATGATATTCTATGTCAGGTTAATGTACGTTCGTCGATTGAGGTCTTGATTGGTGTCGGTTGATCGGAGTCTTCTTCTCTGTGCTTTTGCTCATAAATCGTGAGTAAAGCAAACAACGTCCATGGATTTACAAAAAATGTTGGGCTAGCGTGATTTTAAAGTTCCTAGGGAAACTGGGGTACCCATGGCATTGTCCATCAAAATCTTGTATATCAGGTCGTCTGCTCTTCTTCTTTCCATCTTTCCGTTGTCGGCCCCTTGGCTCATCAAATCCCTCGTCTACGTGGGTCTTTGTACCTCGGAGGAGAACATAGAAATGGGTGAAAGACGGACCGTATACTCATTACATCATTACGTCATGGTTTCTAGCATTGGGTCATAAATCAAATCCAGGTTAATTACAGTTTCCTCACTCCTTAAGCTCATCACTTTCGTACTTTGTTTACACCTCATCAAAGCCTGCCCGCATCTAAATATCAATCCAAACGATATAACGACACCCAAAATACACAGTAGAAACTTTCCAACATCCATTATGACTCCTTGAGCCCACTCTCCCAAACCGGAGAACCAATTTCGCGGGTTCAACCATGACACCCAACCAGTCAGCTCATTACCTACAGCAGCAAGGGTGAGATTGTGTTTTCGACGAAATTCCCACTTTAATTGCAGAATATCATCCATCCTTTGGTCTATGACCTCTACCGGATCCTCGGTGCTATTGGTGATATACGTGCAACACTTTATGCCGTACTGTGTTGCCAATGTAACACAATATCCGCCTGTTACTGCTGTAAGATAATTAAGAACCATCCTATGCTGAACTAGTTCTGTTTTGTAAGCTTGAAGTTCTCTTCCAGTGTATCTAAACGTGTCATCATACATTTCAGTGATATTATCTAACAAATTGGCGAGTGCGGAAATGTATCTATAATTCATCACTCCTCGAGCGGTACGAGTGAAATCTAACGCTACCAGAACCTGAATCCCGGTGGATTCATGGATAAGATCAGAGGCCGGATGCTCTAACCTTTCTGACAGTTGTCTTTTAACTCGGTGTTCGTAATGAGTGTGAGTATAAGGAGCTTGGGCACCACGGTGTATGTCCTTCATTTTGTCATGTGTAACAGTCATCACTTCAGGCAATACTTTTCCAATATAACACAATCCTTCAGAGTTTGGGGCAAGCCACTTGTACGCCTTTCTCCCGCATATGAAATATGCATCATCGGGGAGAACATATGGGACGGAGAAGGACATGACCATGTTACAAACCTTCCAGGTGAAATCTCCTGACCCTAATTCTTCCATCTGCCTAATGCACGTATCGGTTTGTACGATATGTGCACAGTATCCTGGTGATACCTCTCCAACTTTAGTAATCCTATTTCCTAAGGTATATCGATACCGGAAAGATTTTCCTCTACTGGCTATGTGGCGTACGAGCTCTGTATCTGTAGGCATTCTATCTGCTCTGTGTGAAAAGGTCATGGTAAGGTTGCTCCATGACACTTCCCAATTTCCCGGTTTTCTGGGATTGGAGATGTTAAAACATATGAGGGACCTATCCACATGGTATTGGTGGAGCTTCAAACTAGGAGGGCTGGAGATGTTAAACCTCCGGTCCACCGGTCTCCCACCACTTAGCTCAAGTACCTCCCCTAACGTTAAAGGAAATGGTACTAGCCCTGATTTGCTGTGACCCTGAGGTACTTGAGAGCATACCCAACAATCTGTTTGGTTTAACACGTTACCCACTAAGGAGTGATAGTCACTCAATGGATGCCGGTCTATATGGATATTAAAACTAGATTGGCATTTCTTTATGCATCCATCTTCAACCAGATTATCACAGAGCCTACAGATACAATTTTCCTCAGCTAACAATCCATCACAATTTCTTCTATCGGATCGTTTTCTGATACTCGCCTTTGCTTGTTGGATTGGTTGATCTTGGAAAACTACGCCTCCATCATCATAATTGGAACCCATTCCAGAACCTCTTTCGACCTCTATGGTACTCTCGCCGGAACAGACTGCTCTGGTCAACATCATGGTCAACATCAAAATCCGGATCACAGTCTCTTTGGGCAAGTCCATCTTTGAGGAGGAAATGGAGAAGATTGAGAAGGGGGAAACAGAAATTTTAAGGGAGAGGGGATGGGAAGTGGAGAAAAACAATAAAAGGGAGAGGGGAGTCGACAACTGCTTCCGGTCTTCAAGGCTCAGGTGCCGCCTCAGTCCTCCTGGAACAGACACTCCAGTGATACAACCTCTACCGTCTGTTCCTTATCACGGGACTTCTCTGGATCAGCAACCTTCTTGCAGTGGGATGAATGGACCCAAGTCTCTCTCTCAGCAACCTTCAATGCTGTGGTGCTAGTCAATAAGACCTGGTATGGTCCTTCCCATCTATCAATAAGACAACCTGAGCGTAGAAAATTTCGTATCATTACATAATCCCCAGGTTCAATGTCATGACAATTACTATCTGGTAAATCAGGAATCACCAACTTCAGATTATCATTTTGATTCCTCAACTGTTTACTCATGTTAATCAAGTACTTTACAGTTACTTCATTGTTACATTTCAAATCATCCTGAGGGTTAATCATGACATGCGGTTGTCGACCAAACAAGATTTCAAAAGGAGACAGATTAAGAGGGGACCTGGGAGTGGTTCTGATGCTATACAAAACAATGGGTAAAGCTTCTGGCCACGTCAATCCTGTCTCTGCCATTACTTTACTCAATTTATTTTTAATAGTGCTGTTCACTCTTTCGACCTTCGCACTCGCCTGTGGACGGTACGGGGTGTGCAGCTTGCTATCAATTCCCATCAACTTACACATTCCTTGGAAGACATCACCTGTAAAATGGGTACCCCTATCACTTTCAATGATTCTAGGGATACCATATCTACATACAAATTCCTGCACAATTTTCTTAGCTGTAAACATAGCGGTATTTGTAGCTGCTGGAAAAGCCTCGACCCAATTCGAGAAAACATCTATACAGACAAGTACATATTTCAAATTTCTACATGGGGGTAATTGAATGAAGTCAATTTGTATTACCTGGAAAGGGCCGCCGGCAGGTGGGATATGGGATGGTTCTGTAGGTATTGCCTTTCCAATATTCTTTCTCAGACAGGTAAGGCATGACATTGCTCTTTTACTAGCATGAGAGGAGAATCCTGGGGCGCACCAGTATGCTCTTACCAATTTGCACATCCCCTCCTTGCCTAGATGAGTCAGCCCGTGAGCTGCTTCAGCCAGACACGGAAGGTATGCCCTGGGGGCCACTGGTTTACCATGTCCATCCGTCCAGAGCCCTGAGGACTCCTGGCCATATCCCTTTGCCTTCCAGACTGCCTTCTCCTGAGTGGAACACAAATTCTGCATTTCACACAACTTTCGTGTGTTGATGGTATTAAATACCATCAACTGTGTGGTGTCTGTCCGTATGGGGGTAGCAGCTGCAAGCTTTGCAGCTTCGTCTGCTCGGCTGTTACCAAGGGATACTGGGTCTTGACTATATGTATGTGCTTTACATTTGATAACAGCCACTCTGTCGGGTTCCTGTATCGCTGTTAGAAGCCTTTTTATATGAGCTGCATGCGCTATCGGTGTACCAGCTGCCGTCATGAAATTTCTGAGCCGCCATAGCGCTCCGAAATCATGTACTACCCCGAACGCGTATCTAGAATCGGTGTAGATATTGGCAGACTTACCCTTAGCCAATTCACATGCTCTGGTTAGGGCGACCAGTTCAGCAACCTGGGCTGAGTGAGGTGGGCCTAGCGGTTCCGCTTCTATGGTGTCTTGGTCATCTACGACTGCGTATCCAGTACACAAGTCTCCCGAGTCTGACTGTCTGTGACAACTACCGTCCGTGTAGAACGTGAGTTCTGCATCTTCTAGTGGATTGTCACTGATGTCAGGCCTTGCGGTAAAATTTTGGGTCAAATATTCCATACAATCATGTGTATCTTCCTTTGCATTAAATCCTCCTTCCCCATCACTCTCACCTCCCACCCTTTGTGTCTGACCAGGCACACCTGGGAGAAATGTTGCAGGGTTTAATGCACTGCATCTCCTTATGGTGATGTTTACGGGGGCCATTAATGCCAATTCCCATCTTGTAAACCTTGCTGATGAGACGTGTCTGGTTTGGGCAGAATTCAATAAGGCAGATACCGCATGCGGTGTATGGATTGTGAGGTTGTGGCCTAGCACGACATCTTCGCTTTTTGTCACTAGCAATGCTATCGCCGCAACGCTACGCAAGCATGTGGGGAGGGATCGCGCTACCGTGTCTAGCTGAGCGCTGTAGTATGCAATTGGCCTGCTGGCATCACCGTGTTTTTGTGTTAGTACACCTGCTGCGCACCCAGCACTTTCTGTTCCGTATAGTTCAAAGGGTTTCCCATAGTCTGGCATACCTAGTGCTGGTGCCTGCGTTAGGCACTGTTTGAGTCTCTCAAATGCTGTTTCGGATTCGTCTGTATGCGAAATCCGATCAGGTTTGTTTGAGGAGACCATTTCCTGCAAAGGTAGTGCCAATATGGAAAACCCTGGGATCCAATTACGGCAATACCCACACATTCCTAAAAACGTCCTGATCTGTTGCTGGGTTTGTGGCAGTGTCATGTCTCTAATGGCTTGGATTCTATCAGCGGTCAAGTGTCTCAGTCCTTGTGTTAGACAGTGTCCCAAATATTTTACCTTAGCTTGGCATAATTGCAACTTGTCTTTGGAGACCTTGTGACCTGTGTCTGAAAGATGAAACAGGAGCTGTTTCGTATCCTTCAGGGAAGCTTCCAGTGAATCTGAACACAGCAGTAAATCATCCACGTACTGTATCAACACTGATCCACTTTCCGGTTGGAAAGACTGTAAACAATCATGCAAAGCCTGAGAAAATATACTTGGACTATCTATGAAACCTTGGGGTAACCGAGTCCACGTGTATTGGACTCCTCTGTATGTGAATGCAAACAAATATTGGCTGTCAGGGTGCAGAGGTACCGAAAAGAAAGCGGAGCAGAGGTCAATAACAGTGAAAAATTTGGCAGTGGGAGGAATTTGCATTAGGATGACAGCTGGATTAGGCACTACGGGGAACTGACTCTCAACTATTTTGTTAATCCCCCTTAGATCCTGCACTAGCCTGTAACCCCTCCCCCCACTCTTTTTAACAGGGAAGATGGGACTATTTGCTGTGCTGGACGTTCTTACTAGAATGCCCTGTTGTAGCAAGCGCTCTATTACGGGAAAAACTCCTAACTCCACCTCTGGCTTCAGAGGATACTGTGGGATTTTTGGAGCTATCCTACCATCTTTTACTTGTACTACTACTGGAGCTACGTTTGCCATTAATCCAGTGTCCTGTCCATCTTTTGTCCAAAGTGACTCTGGTATCTGAGATATCATCTCTTCTACTTGGGATGGATTCCTATTTGTCATAATGGTGTGTGACATTAATTTTGATGGGGAGTCTAACATGTCTCGTACTTCCTGAGCGTGATTCTCAGGGATGTCCAAGAATACACCTTCAGGAGTACAATAAATGACGCAACCCATTTTACATAGTAAGTCTCTTCCCAGGAGATTAGTTGGTGCAGATGCAGCCAGCAAAAAGGAATGCTTGGTATGCAAAGGCCCTATTGTAATCTCGGCTGGTTTGCTAACAGGGTAGTGCTGGACTACTCCTGTTACTCCCATGGCTGGAATTGTCCTACCAGTGGTTCTCATGCCCACTGTCGAATTTATCACTGACTTGGCCGCCCCTGTGTCTACAAGAAAGTTTAAAGTTTTACCAGCTACATTGATTGCAATTTCTGGTTCGTTTCCAAGACTAGCAATCAACTTAACTGGCTGCAGATTACAGGTATGGCCACACCCCTATTGGGTATGCTGACCTCCCTGAATCCCGCTGGCAGCAACTACTTGTGAGGGAGTTAGCTGGGAGCTACCAGAGGCATGCCAGTCTCTGTTTGGGGGATATCTTTTTGTTTCCCCTGTATGTGGCTCAAAACTCCGCCTCTGTGGACCCTGCTCCCAATGTCGTGTGTTGTGTTGTTGTCTAGGGGGTTGAAAAGACCTTTGTACATTCTTTGTTCTACATTCTCGTGCAAAGTGTCCCGGTCTGTTACAAGAAAAACATGTTATTACACTTGCCTTACCCACAGGATTCGGTGGTACATACGCAGGCTGCCTTGTGGTCAGCGCCTGTATACTTACGGACATCAACTTATCACTTTGCGACTCCCTGTGCCTAGTGATATTTCTGTCGTGATCAATAGCAGCCTCTCTCAAGGTGGACACTGACAGACCTCGCCAACATGGCTGCGTGGTCTGTACCCTAGCTTTTAATGTTTCTTTCAAACCATCCATCAGTACAGATACTGCTACTTCTCGATGGTTTGGGTTGGTCTTAATGTCTTCTATACCAGTGTACTTTGCCATTTCTAATAGTGCCCGGTGAAAATATTCTGTTGCCGTTTCGGACTCCTTTTGCTTAATGGAAAATATTTTATTCCATTTAACAACGGCTGGGAAATACTCTTTTAGCTGTAAATTTATCCTTTTTACATTATCCTTGTTGTACACGTCTGTAAGCGGTACATCTTTATCCAATGCACAATCAGCTAAAAACTGAGTTGCATCAACATTGGAAGGTAAACAAGCTCTTAGCAGTATCTGCCAATCCTTGTTGTTGGGTTCTACCGTGTTACCTAAATCCCTGATGTATTTTTGGCTAGCAATTAAATCCTTCCTGGGGTCAGGAAATTCGGACACTATTGTTCTTAATTCCATTCTGGAAAATGGAGTGTACATGGCTATGTTCCTTATGGGAGTGGCTCCAGAGACATCTGTTTTTCCATTGGGGACTGCTATTACCCTTACAGGAGCAATTCTAACAGCCTCTTCCTGTGTAGATTCTACAGCTTGTTGTGGTACAATTGTTTCAGTGTAGTGCATGGTGCCGTACTTACCCGTTGACACGACCTCACCTATCCCTCCGCTAGGGGCTTTCACTAATCTCGTGGGTGTTGCTGTGCCTACTGTGGTCTCTGCTATGGTGGCTGCAAGAGAGAGAGCTGAAATTGTTGCTGAATCGTCTTCTTGATCACACTCCTGAGGAAGGTTCAAAACAGGGTACATCTTGCACGGGTTAATACTTGCATGAGTTATTTGGTTAACATCATTAACATTTACAGTGTTACTAAGAGTTTGTGTTTTACAACCCAGTGCGTTTCTCTCCGCAATCAACTTCTCTCCTGCAATGTATGGTGGAGGAGGAGCTGTGGCAATCAACTTCCTGACTGCCCCAGATCCTGCCGCCAGAGCCAAACCTCTCTGTATCTCACCTTCCTGGTGCCATAACTGTAAATAATCATGATGCTGAATTCGTCTCTTTGCTGATTTTACGAGACATATCCTCCTCCTTAAATTTTGTAACACTTCTGGACTGAAGCTACCTATTCTTGGGAATTTGTCCCTGTCTTGTACAGTCATTCTCTCCCATTCATCACATAAAGATTCGGTGTGAATTCCATATTTTTCACACATTACATATCGTGCCGACCCAACTGGTCGGTTCACAGAATCAACCTGAACCAGGGTTGATCGCCCCCTACCTGAGCAACTGGCCCCCATAGTCTGCAGGTGTTGCTTAGTCCTCCTTGGATCTCTGTATCAAGGTTTTCAGCAAGCCTTTTCAGACAACCAAATTACTCCACAGTAGGCCGGCGGTGGCGGTTTACCGAGTACCCCACTCACTCGCCCACCTCGACCAATACGACCTGATCACACCGACGTGGTGCTGGCGTACTCGATACAGGGCCCCTATGGAACCTTCAGTTTACTGGAACATATGAGGGTTACCCGCAGGACACTTACTCTTTCCAGTAAAGGTGGGGTTGTTAGATAGTTCCTGAGTGACCAGCGAACTTCCCTTCCAAAAATAAAAAATTACACAAATCACGTCAGAATGTACAAATAGCGTTTGTGACCACTTTACTCTAATGGTATTAGGTCAGATCACTAACTACTGTACACAATTACGTGCGGTCCAATCGTTCAGTACACGAGCACTACTTGTCATGTACTGAAAGACCAATGGAATCGATGTTTCCGGCCGCGATTCCTTCAGCAAGAGCTTATGGCCTATATGGGTTCTGCACCAACACCCCAGGCGTTGTGCCACTGGACTTTTATAGCGGACCTTTTTATCTTATGACCTCCTGGTCTTGTTACCTTATGACCTCCTGGTCTTGTTACCTTTACCTTATGGTCCGCTATACTCTAATGCTCAAATATTATTTAACCAGGGATGCCTCCCTGGCCACCGTATATGTCACTTACACGTATGTCCCTTGACGAGTACCCGGCTTTCCTTTTGGTTCCACCTTAAAGTTATATAAACTTTTGTATACAAAACACACTCACTCAACACATGTACACTTTGTTTCTATATCTATTTCTGCGCAGAAATTGTCTTCAGGCCAAGAGTGTTACCAATTAGGAGCAGGATCTGTTAAACTAAATTTCAGATTTTCTAAAAATAGATTTGCGTTATTTATCGCTTCGCGTTATCTACCGCTGTGCGTTAATTATCGCCTTGCGCTAATTATCGCTTTGCGCTAATTCAACTTTTTCGTGACTTGAGCTACGTGAGCGTAACCGGACGCTACGTTGCGTAATGTACGCTGCGTGCGTCTGCCTTTTGGATTGCGTACGCTAGTCTTTGTTAGCGACACGTGTACGCAATGCAAAGGATCCACCGTAACACAATATATTTATTTATCAATGTAGGTGATCCCTGATCATCTACCGCAATCCACACTGACTGCCTTGTATCTCAGACAAACCGTGTGTTTGTTCTATACTTTAACTATTACCTTTACTATGAAATAACAGCAAATCTCTTTTTAGCACTTTCTATCAACTATAAAATTTGGCAAACAGGAATAGTGATATACGAAAAAATGAAATACACAAGTGAAAAGAAATGCAGGTATGTATGCGTACGCAAGACAAAAGAAAAATAAACAGTTTTAAAAAGACACAAGCGTTTTGTTCTTACTTCCGGTTACCGGGTTCCTTCAGCACTCTTTGTCTAAGCGAAGCAGACGCTTATCCCGTCAGCAACTGCGAGACAACCTCCCACCCTTTTGCTGGGGGATAATGTCTGCTGATCTACCTAGTGCAGATGTGAAAAGGACCGGACGAGCCCGCAATTGACAATGCTAAATTCCTTTGTCGTATAAACAACCCTTTATGAAGCTAAGAACACTGTACGCTGTTTACTTAAGAAGTACCGTAATGGTACGCTAGTTGCGTAACGATCGCTCAGCCGTAGGCGAGACGCTCAGGCGTCACGTTCGCTCACGGCCCAGGGATCACAGGACACGTTATTGGTTATGTCTAGGGGAAAGATTCGCTGTAACGTAGCGTACGCTAGAGACCACGAGGGGGTCACCAGCGATGCAGACGCTCACAACACTATACCTTTATGTTAAAACCTTATACCAATGAAATACACTGAATACCTTAATGTGAGTACAGGGTGTAAGTGCAACCTTGTGTAACCTGACTATCTACAAAGCTGCATGAGCGTCACCGACGCTCAAATGAACACTTATCACTATAGAAAATACACAGATACTGGTTTAGGTTTCCAAGGCCTATTAACTGTATTATGTCTAATATACTTGTAAAAGGGGATAACAGTACATATGATACACTACAATATAACAGAGACTTCCTAACCACAGAACTAAACAATAAATACAAAAAGACAATACTACACTGACCTAAATGCAATACGATACAATACTATAATACTATAAGGCATTTAAGAGAAAAAGAGGAGAGAGAGAGATAGAGAGAGAGAGAGAGAGAGAGAGAGAGAGAGAGAGAGAGAGATTGGCTCGCAGAAAGACAATGATTATGGAGAGAACTTACGCACAAAGGGTATGATCGCCAGCGCCTCGATATCCAGCTCCCGATTATCAGCAGATAACCGTTGATGAGAGAGTGAGAGCTGGATATGGTCGGCCTGCCTATTTATGCTCCACACACAATGCAATCTCCTGGTCCTACAATCCCATTGTCCATTGGCCGAAGGAATTCGGCCCTGCATCATAACAAAAGGTCATAGGGTGGTTCATACAGGTGGGCTGTGACGATTTCCAACAGCTCAGGTGGGTGGGAAACTGGGTTTCCCGCCGCATACCTGAGTATGTGTAAATCATAGAAATGGACATAAACTTCTTATGTCCATAACTATTCGCACGAGCGATTAATACGCTCCAAACCAACACCGGAATATTGCTAATTAAATACTCTTCCGATGGGTACCAAACACTGCAGTATGATTCCTGTTAGACCCTTCGTACGATGCAAAGAGGGATTCCTCAGCTCTGGGACATTGTACTTTAACCAAACTTACAGAAACTATCAAAGGGATCATGATCTATAAACTACATTAATTGTGAACATTTGTAACTAATGAGTCGCACGCTACGATCACATAAACTCTACCGTAAATGCGCATACTGCGCGTGCGAGTGCACGCGATTGCGGGTATGCGCTTCCACGGGAGAGCGTACGCATGCGCAGCACGGACCAGTGTGCGGTGCAAATATGGCAACGTGCATTGAGACATTTTTCTGACTTTGACAGACCGCCAGACGGGACGCCAGCAGTAAAAATACAGACGCCAGCATTCTGATTTGTGAAATCCCGACAGGGGTGATTTTAGTGATCTAACCCCTGTCTCCTATCCCTCCCTACCAGCAGCCTAACCCTAACCTCCCCCTGCTGGTGCCTAAACCTAACCCCCCTTGTCCCGCAGCCTAAACCTAACCCTCCCCCCTTAGTTTCTAAACCTTACCTCAAGCCCCCCCCCCCCCCCCCCCCCCCCCGCGCGCGCGTGCCGGACTCTAACCCCCCCGGCCACAGCTTAACCCTTAACTTCCCCCCCCCTCACCCGAACCCTCATCCCTCCTATGTCGGCTAAACCTGGGGGGGAAAAACAGCACTAATGAGAGCTCCGGCGGCTATACTTACAGCGGTTGGAATCATGGCTGTCGAAGTTTAGGTGTTGGTATTCTGACCCTGCCAGAATTCCGATGTCGGGATTTAACAGGTGTTGGGATACCGGTGTTGGTATTTCAGCAGCCGGGATCCTGCCAGCCAGGATATTAACCGCATCTCAGCAGTACCACCCCATTGATCTCAATGCAAAACACCCATCAGGGAGAGGCACTGCTAGTGCTGCTGCCATGTATGTGATGTGACCCACAGCCTGAGAAAGTGGTGATAAATACAACCTCCCCGTGTTCACTACATCATGGATGCTACATTGCACTACACACCCTGCCATAAAATGAGCTATGTCTTACACATGGCTGCAATGCAGGTATGGTTGGGAGAGCTTAGACAGTGAGTGATGGGGGGTGGGGGGGGGGGGGGGGGGGGGGGGGGGGGGGAGTAGCAGGCAAGTTTCATGTCTGGAGCAGAGGCAAGTAAAGTGTTTAAATACAGACCTGAAATGGCACCTGGGCTGGTTCCCTCTTCCTCCTGTATGGTGCTGCTTGCTAGGGTCTGCATGGATTGTGTCACTCCTCCCACCTC
The DNA here is from genome assembly GCF_028390025.1 of Pseudophryne corroboree. Classification (NCBI taxonomy): domain Eukaryota; kingdom Metazoa; phylum Chordata; class Amphibia; order Anura; family Myobatrachidae; genus Pseudophryne; species Pseudophryne corroboree. Next base: position 40,461,964 of record NC_086455.1, read on the forward strand.
ACTGATACGATGGGCACATCTTCACTTAACACCCACAGACAAGCTGCACGCTGCCAGTGTATTTAGTGAGGCAGTTTTGTAGTAGTCTCCAGTTACCCCCATTCCGTGCAATCGTGGCCCACTAAGCCCCGCCACCTAACGGGAAGGGGCGGGGCCTGAAATGAGTGATGCCCTCCGGGGAATAATAAAACTTACCTCAGTCCAACCCTGGACATAGGATAGAACCCAGCAGCCGCCATCAGTGACTCCAGCACATGGGGAAGTACTTGCTGGGGAGAAGGAGCTATAGCATGAGGGGGCGGAGTTATTCAGGAGAGTGGAACAGCCCACCCTGCACCACTTACTAGGTAGGAGGAATCCGACAATGCCGCGAGCTCTTCTCAAGTGTCTCTCTATGGTTGCTGCTGCCTGCAGGTGTACCAGTTACAGCAGGCTGGCGGCCCAGAACTTCAACTAACCCACAGTTAAGCACCGCTGCCATTCGGGCCCCTGTTTGTCCGGGCCCGGGACTCAACACAGGATTGGGAGGCATAAGACTGCAAGCAAAACAGCATTGAAGCAGCGCCGAATCACCGCAGGGCACACTGGAGCCAAAGCGTCACAGCGGGCGGCCAGTGATGGCAGTGGCGCCGGACCCTCACCAAGGTGCTGCTGGCGGCTGTCTGTCAGCAGCAGTCATTGGTAACAGCGGCAGCTGGCGTACTCTGCCCTTATAGGATGGCGCACCTTTCAGCTGCTCCTATTGAACGGCCCTTGAGCAAGCATTGGGAGTAGTAAAGCACTGTCCTCCTTGTATGGGGAGGGGAGAATCGGGCCGCCCCCTCAAGTCTCGCCGCCCATAGGCAGCTGCCTAAAGCTGCCTAATGGAAGCGCCGGCCCTGTGTGTACCCCTTTAAGACACTTTTACTAAACCTCTGCAGCAGCAGGCGAAGTGCTGGTGCAGGAGACGTTAACTGCAGCCCTGGGTCCTGTCACGTGGCCTGAAGAGAGGAAGCTGATTGGCTAGAGGCTGCTGGGAGAAGTGAGAATGCTGGGAAGTAGAAGGAGGTAGAGCGCGTGGTGTGTGCTGGCAGACGGAGGATCGCGGAGCAGAGCGGGAGCTGTATGCTGGAGAGAGCCACAGGATGCTGTGCGGTGAGAGCAGCGCTGTTAGAGAGAGCGGCGTAGAGTTGCCGGGGAGTGTTGCCGGGGAGCGTGTGTCGAGACGCCATTTTGGAGGGGAGAGTGAGGAGTCAATACAGCGGGAACAGCCAGTTTGAAATTCTGTTCCCTGGATTTATTTGAAATTGACAGCCAGCCACAGACCAGCGTACAGTTCAGCCTATACAACCTGTGTTATACGCTAGCCAGTGATTAAGAAAGGCGCAGTCAGCCGCGTCATGCTGTACCAGCTAAGACCCTTAAACGGAGGGCTGAACCAGGACTGAGTTTATTCCAAGTTCAAGGGAAGTGTTTGTGCTCCAGAGCAGAGATTAAATGTAAGGATAAGAGACATATCTGGGCTACAGGACTGAGGGACGGATTCAGGTTCAGTTGCATAAATGGGGAACTCGCTATTCGGCTATTTCTGCACTTCTGCGCATGTGCGCATGCCACTGCACACATGCTCGAGGATTTAAACTGAGAATGCATGCAATCGCAGTTTAAGAGCCAGCGGGTGTGGTGACGCGCCTTTGGGGGGGTGCAGTCCAGACATCTAGGCTACAAAGGCAGAGGGCTACCCTTAATATGAGAGGGCTTTGCTATTCAGTGAGGCAATCGCATTTTAGTGCGGAAGGGGGGAGGATCCGGCATGCTGGGCGCCTTGCCCTGTGCTGGGCGCCCCCCCGCATGTAGAGAAAGGAGTTGTAGTTTTGTTATTTTTCGCAAAACTACAACTCATGCAGAATTATGCCCTGAGTTTGTGCACTGCAGAGATAATTATTGCTGAAGGACTGAGCTAATACAAGTGTTGATACAGCCCTGCAACTGAATGAGACTGAGTTTGTTCCATACCAAAGGCCCCTTATTGTGATAAAAGTGCCGTTGGCAAGAGACATTACTATTCCTTCACTAGTTACGTCCTCTTTGAAGTAAAGAACATTTCCCCCACAGTCACTGCGTTCCCATGTCCCCACATTTAAACACTGTGGCACAGCAAACTGTAACAAGAGCACCAACGATAATTGGCTGTGAAGATAGTTGTTGCTTTGGCTAGGGAAAGTTAGAAATCACTAGTTAGGATTACTGAAACATATTGTCTTTATTCTTCTTGTGATCACATCATAGAATGGAATGCTCAGCATCTGATTTGATTTTCCTGATTCCAATGATTTATGTTAATTTTATGAATTCAATTGTTTTTCATCTTGAGTTCAATTCTTCTTCTTGGTGATTCTAATAACTTCTCTTTTACAAATTGGATGACTTTTTGTGGTGCAACTGTAGAGAAATTGCATAGTTCTGTTTTCTTTTATGACAAAGTCTTCATTTGTAATTTATCACCCAAGCAACCTTCCTAAACCAATCAATCATCCTAAATCCAGAGTTCATTGCAGATTAATAAAAAGACTTCCTTTTGGAATTGCAAACTCACTTCTGATTCGTATCAATCTCTCCTACCTCTCTGAGCATGGTACTATGAGACAACGTACAGAGAACAACATTTAAGTGGAAAGGTCAGTCACAAAGCCACCCAACACCTGTGGTACCTCTCTCAACTACCTAGACATACCCTGCCAAACCCCCGAGGGCGTTACATCTGCATATTACATGTGGGATCAATGCATCTCTACTGCTGGCCTATTCTCAGTTTGCTAGGGGAATTTGCTTGCGGTTTTTGTTTCTACATGTACCTGTAATGATCCAATACATTGATTTGAGCAGCTAGGCAGCCATACTAAGTAGTATTCAACAGCACAGTGCAAACCAGGAAATGATTAACAGTCAGGCAAATTGGATTACAGCTCCAGGCAGGGGCGGGTTAAGAGAGGAGAGATGACGTGTTCAGGCTCTGTGTGGGCCTCCTCCTAGACTCTGGCACAAAAGCATGCGCAGGGCTTGGAGAACATGGCGCCCATGTCTTGCTCCCAGGGGAATCTGTACTGTGTATGCGCAAATCACCGGGAAAATGTACGCCGCAACATTTTCCCAGTGATTTCTGTCTGCAGCCATCGTAGGATCTGGAGGAGTAAGTATAATTTATATGAGTGCACCACACACCCTGCACCCATTATAGACACGCCAATGGCTCCAGGCCTCCACATAAAAATAGGCCCATTATCATGACAGCATAATGATGAGCAGCCATCCAGCTGGCTACACGGTCAGCCATAAATCCTAAGTATAAGAATGATATTTCTATATTCCTTCTCACATATTTGGGGAGACGTTGGGGCTGATAATGTAGAGGTGTACACCCACACAGCACTGGTCACAGGCCTTCTGCTTCTCAACCTAGAACAGCGTTTCCCGAACCATTGAGCACATGTGACTTAGGACCTAATTCAGACCTGATTGCTCCTCTGTGAATTTGCAGAGGTTTGCGATCAGATAGTCGCCACCCAGAGAGAATACCTGCTCCGTGCAAGTCAAATCTCTGCAAACGCCGGTCAGCTGCAAATCCTTTCGCAACTCAATCACCATCAAATGTTTTTTTTCGGGATCCGGTCTGAAGATCGATAGTGTCTAGGTCGACAATGTTTAGGTCGACCACTATAGGTCGACAGTCACTAGGTCGACATGGATGGAAGGTCGACAGGGTTTCTAGGTCGACATGTGCTAGGTCGACAGGTCTAAAGGTCGACATGAGTTTTTCACATTTTTTTTCTTTTTTTGAATTTTTTCATACTTACGATCCACGTGGACTACGATTGGAACGGTAAAGTGTGCCGAGCGAAGCGGTAGCAGAGCGAAGGCACCATGCCCGAAGCATGGCGAGCGAAGCGAGCCATGCGAGGGGACGCGGTGCACTAATTTGGGATCCCGGTCACTCTACGAAGAAAACGACACCAAAAATAAATAAATCCTCATGTCGACCTTTAGACCTGTCGACCTAGCACATATCGACTTGAAACCCTGTCGACCTTCCATCCATGTCGACCTAGTGACTGTCGACCTATAGTGGTCGACCTAAACATTGTCGACCTAGACACTGTCGATTTGATGAACCACACCTGTTTTTTTCCAGTCTGTGCAGTCTGTGCGTAGCCCAGGAACCACTCCTAGAGTGCGATACAAATAGGCTGATTGGGGTTGGAGCTGACGTCACATGTGGCCCTTAGTCCGGCCCTCGCACAAACACACTGAAATGTACAGTATTGCATGTTTACTTATGCTGTAAAAAATATTTCAGACAAGATGATCACCAAAAACATTAGTGACACCAAATTCTTAAGACAAACCTATTCATTTAAATCTAGTTCTGTACATTTAGAAATTATATGGAAGATGTAGTTTCAAATGAACACACCTTGGTTTTTCACCTATTTTGAAGGAGACAATTACAATCTTTCATGCATGCAGGAGAGATGGTTAAAGTAGTTTAGCAGGATATTCCAGCTGTACTCCAATCTGTAAAAACAAATACGTACTGTAGCTTAACCCACACTGTTCTATCGGGTCAAACATCTACTCATGTTTGATGGACTAATGGGGGTCATTCCGAGTTAATCGCTCACTAGCTGTTTTCAGCAGCCGTGCAAACGCTATGCCGTCGCCCTCTGGGAGTGTATTTTAGCTTAGCAGAAGTGAGAACGAAAGGATCGCAGAGCGGCTACAAAATAATTTTGTGCAGTTTCAGAGTAGCTTCAGACCTACTCAGCGCTTGTGATCACTTCAGACTATTCAGTTCCTGTTTTGACGTCACGAACACGCCCTGCGTTCGGCCAGCCACGCCTGTGTTTTTCCTGGCACGGCTGCGTTTTGTTGATCACTCCCTGAAAACGGTCAGTTGACACCCAGAAACGCCCTCTTCATGTCAATCACTCTGCGGCCAGCAGTGCGACTGAAAAGCTTCGCTAGACCCTGTGTAAAACTACATCGGCCGTTGTAAAAGTACCTTGCACGTGCGCATTGCGCCGCATACGCATGCGCAGAAGTGCCGATTTTTTTCCCTGATCGCTGCGCAGCGACCGAAAGCAGCTAGCGATCAACTCGGAATGACCCCCAATATACAGTAGTTGTAATACTTTGTGCAGGAGCCCATTACCAGCAATGAAACATAAACATTTCAGTAGCAAGCATTAATATTGTAAACTCTGCAATATTGCTGAATGGTAAGATATATTCTGGAATAAACATGTCGTATGAGGCACTTTTATTCAACCATATTTGCTGGATATCCCTGAAAAACACCCATTTTTAGAGAGTACCCACAAAAATTAAGGATCCCCAGGATTTAACATGGAAGGACCTCTATTTCCAAATGTTTAGCGTGTTTTAAATCGACATTGATTCTTCATGAGAAGCGTTATCTTCTGATGAGGAATCGGTGTCAATTTGAAACACGTTAAGCGCTGTGGTATCTAAGAAGGACTGACAGACGTAGGGGACCTTGCTTGTTTCTAATCTATATGGAACAAGGGGGGTTATTCCGAGTTGATCGCTAGCTGCTGTTGTTCGCAGCGCAGCGTTCAGGCTAAAAATCTGCATTTCTGCACATGCGTGTGCACCGCAATGCGCAGGCACGTCATACGGGTACAATGAGCATCGTGGGTTTGCACAGAGTGTAACGAACATTCCTGTCGCATGGCCGAACGCAGGAAGATTGACATGAAGTGGGCGTTTCTGGGTGGCAACTGACCACTTTCAGGGAGTGTTTGGAAAAACGCAGGCGTGGCTGAAAAAACGCAGGTGTGGCTGGGCGTTCGCTGGGTGGGTGTGTGACGTCAAAAGCCGTCCCTCCGTCGTCAGAATCAACGCACACAAAGAGTAACTACAGGGCTGGTTTTGTTTTGCACCAAAAGATTTTGCAGGTGCTCGGCTGCACAAGCGTTCGCACTTCTGCAAAGCGAAAATACACTCCCCAGTGGGCGGCGACAATGCGTTTGCACGGCTGCTAAAAACTGCTAGCGAGCGATCAACTCGGAATGACCCCCAAGGAGGATCCGGAGCTCTACATGTTCCATTTGAGCAACATCAGGGTTGATGAGTGTGCTTATGGGGGGTCATTCCGACCTGATCGCACGCTAGCTATTTTTTGCAGCGCTGCGATCAGGTCAAAACTCAGCAAAACTGCGCATGCGTATGCACCGAAATGAGTTTTTTAATGGTTTTTTTTGTGTCGTTTTCTTCATAGAGTGACTGGGAACCCAATTAGTGCACCGTGTCCCCTCGCATGATGAGCGAACTTCGGGCACTTGCTCCGTTACCGCTGCATTCGGCACAGATACCGTTCCCAATCATAGTCCATGTAGATCATTAAGTATGAAAAGGTTCAAAAAAAGAAAAAATTCGTGAAAAACTCATGTCGACCTTTTGACCTGTCGACCTAGAACATGTCAACCTAGAGACCCTGTCACCCTAGAAACCCTGTCGACCTAGTTACTGTCGACCAATAGTGGTCGACCTAGATAGTGTCAATCTAGTTACTGTCGACCTAGAGACGGATTCCCCCTCCAGAATCTCCCTTCCAGTGTCCCTCTAGCAGTTCTTTGCTCCTGTGTCCCTCCAGCATCTCCATGCCCATATGTCCCTCCAGCATCTCCATGCCCTTGTGTCCCTCCAGCATCTCCCTGCCCATATGTCCCTCCAGCATCTCCCTGCCCCTGTGTCCCTCCAGCATCTCCATGCCCATATGTCCCTCCAGCATCTCCATGCCCTTGTGTCCCTCCAGCATCTCCCTGCCCATATGTCCCTCCAGCATCTCCCTGCCCATATGTCCCTCCAGCATCTCCATGCCCCTGTGTCCCTCCAGCATCTCCATGCCCATATGTCCCTCCAGCATCTCCCTGCCCATATGTCCCTCCAGCATCTCCCTGCCCATATGTCCCTCCAGCATCTCCATGCCCCTGTGTCCCTCCAGCATCTCCATGCCCATATGTCCCTCCAGCATCTCCCTGCCCATATGTCCCTCCAGTATCTCTCTGTCCATATGTCCCTCCAGCATCTCCATGCCCCTGTGTCCCTCCAGCATCTCCATGCCCATATGTCCCTCCAGCATCTCCATGCCCCTGTGTCCCTCCAGCATCTCCATGCCCATATGTCCCTCCAGCATCTCCATGCCCTTGTGTCCCTCCAGCAGCTACCTGCCCCTGTGTCCCACCAGCATCTCCCTGCCCATATGTCCCACCAGCATCTCCCTGCCCCTCTGTCCCACCAGCATCTCCCTGCCCCTGTGTCCCTCCAGCATCTCCATGCCCTTGTGTCTCTTCAGCAGCTACCTGCCCCTGTGTCCCTCCAGCAGCTACCTGCCCCTGTGTCCCACCAGTAGCTCCCCACCCTGTGTCTCCCTCCAGAAGCTCATCTTCCTGTATACCTCCTGCCCCCACAGTGCCGCTCCTCTTCACTGCAACGGTGGTGACGGCAAGATGTCACATACCCCCTGCTGGAAAAGGCGACCCTATGACGTGAGGATGAGGACAGAGGCCAACACACACAGTGTACCAGGAGGGGTGGGCTGCAGGCAGGGGGGTACCATGGAGCCACCAGGACCCGAGGAGGGGGAGTCAGCTGCAGCCCGACAGTGACACTGGCACAATCAGAATAATCTTTTGATGCAGGTGACAACACACACTCTTTGTGAGACTTACTGTTCAGGGCCGTGGCAGAAGCAGAACTTGCTCAGCCTACCATTACAAGTGACGGAACTCAATTCCGCCATGTTGCAGCCCACTTTAACTTCTACTTATACAAAAATGATATTATAAAAATAAATATTTCCTTTACATGATTCTAATAATTTGTATAGCCTCCCATGCCTACCCTGACCGCATTTCACTGTGCTAATGCTAGTATCAGCCCTTCCTGCGGTGCATAACTGCACAAGTGTGTGTCCGATTACTCAAGAACTGAGATGCCCACTGTGAGCCTACCACAAAATCTAAAGGTGTCATTTTATTGATTGTTTAAATTTTTATTCCCGTGAATGGGTGTGTAGGAGCCCCAGTACATTGCTTTTCCAAGGGCCTACACTGCTGTTAAGATGGCTCTGGGAACACCTAATGCATTTCCAACACTTTCTAATGCATTCTGCCATGTGTATGCACAGAGGCTACTGTGCCTTTGTGCATACACTCCATGGGATTCATTAAGACACAATTTAGACACTTGCGCAATTGAAACGCATTAACCATTTGCGCAAATATTGCCATTTGGTGCGAATCAGAATTAGCCTCATAATATAGTCCCTGTCTGAGAACCTGACTGACAACTAGGGCCAGGCAGCCCATCTGGCACTTCTGGCAAATGGCAGAAGGGCCGATGGCCTGATGGCCACTCAAGCCATGCAGAAAGACTGGGGCTGGCTGAGGAGCTCTGCTTGGCTGTTTGGCTCACAGGGTTGGTTGAGGAGCTCAGTCTCCCAGTGCTCTCCTGCAAGGCCAGGAAAACTGCACTAGCCATTCCCAGGTTTGGGGTGCAAAGTGGCATGTGACCACATTGTATAAATAAAGATCACAGAGCTCAGTACTCACCTATAGAGCAGGACTTGTAGTTAAATGGGGTCCGTTGACGTGGGCTGTAAGATTAAATGCATTCATCATTTCATGAACTAAAACCACTGTTTATTATAAAGAGTGAGTTTATTATGGCGAGTGCTGAGCACTGTGATTATTTTTCTCTGTCCAAGTTATGAATGGAATCCGACCTAAAGTGACTGCTCTGCAGAGGAACCTAATTGAGGCAGAAATTCTAATGGGATGTGGTGCAGGTGAGACTGTGTTTATACCACATAAACCCCTTACCCCCAACAATTTTCCTTTTCAATTCAAGTACCTGAAGTTTCCTGTTAGCATCTACTTCGCTATTACGATCATCAAGTTGCAGGTGCAAATGATCAGGGCTGCAGACTCAGTTCTCAGGACCAGCTGTTTCTCCTATGGGCAGCTTTCTGTGGCTTCCTCAAGCATCTTTTTGCGTTAAAGGCCCTACACACTGGCCGATAATCCTCACAGATATGAACGATCTCGTTCATTATTGAACGAGATACCGTTCATATCTTTGAGTGTGGAGTCACCAGCGATGAACGATGCATGGCCCCGGGCTCGTTCTTCGCTGGTGCCCCGTCGGCTGTGCATGCAGGTCAATATGGGCGATCTCGTCCATATTTGCCTGCACTTTTATGGAGCCGTGAGACGGGGTGGAGTGAAGAAACTTCACTCCCCCTGTCACTGCCCCCCAACCGCTGGGTCACCCGTCTGCCGTATCGGCGGTCGGGCAGCTCGGCGGCGTATCGCCGTGTCTGTAGGGCCCTTCAGTCCCTGAAGAAAAAACTGCAAATATTGTTTACAAATAAATTTTGTGATCAATGTGTACAATATAAAGTATACATCACAATATTAGATGGCACTACTGTCTTTGTAAAATTAGTTCCGCTTAGCCAAATCAGACATCCACGTGAGTGAAGTCGTAGGCAATTGCTAGTCTATATATATATATATATTTTGATGACATGGGGTAATTAGGTTAGTAGAGGGTGAACAGAAAATAACAAACGCCTTACCTCCCTTCAGGGCACTGACTTACTTCTTTACCCTGATTAATCTTGGACAGCTAATCCGCAAACACCTCTTATTTCTCCCCTATGTGGGGGGAATCTTTCCAGTCCCACTCTGTGAACACATATGTCAGACCTACCAACACGACCCGCCCCACTATGTACAAAATGCTCTGTTCCTGGACTTCCCTCTTAATTTATGATTTCCATCACCTGTGTTGAACTAGTTACATGATAAGAAAGCTGTTTCTTCACAGGTGATGGCAATAATAAATTAAGAGGGAAGTCCAGAAACAGAGCATTTTGTACCCAGTGGGGCGGGTCATGTTTGGAGGGTATGATATGTCAGTATTGCAATTTACACGCATACTGCCACTGTATAGTACTATTTTTCTAGAAAAATATATTCAAGAACTCGCAGGGGGGTGGCAGAGTGGGCGGAGTAACAGTGGGGGGTGGTGTGTCAATTAGTGAGTAAACCAATTTAAATAATAAAATAAAAATTGTCAAAGTTTGGGCTGCGGAGGCCCAGGTGGCAGGAGGCAGAACCGGTGGCGGCAGTATTTTGAATTCAGTGTCGGCCGCTGGCCAATCGGAGCTCGTGGACCGGCAGTCAGTCAGGAGCTGCCAAGTCTAAAAATGTACATTGATCAATCCCACAGGTAAATGTAAACCATCAAATAAATTATATTGATAAATATCACAAAAGTGGACATATGACATATGTGATATTTATCAATACAATTTATTTGATGGTCTATATTTACCTGTGGGACTGATAGATGTACCGTTTTAGATTATAATATTAAATATACACATATCTAATATGCTCTTTAAATCATCTATATTTATATTCTGGTTTATATACGGTGGGTACAAATAGCCCCACTCCCTGACACCCACGGAGCCACGCCCCCGGGCTCTAATTGGCCGCAATTCATTTTACAATAATGGAGGGATGACCATCGATGTGTAAAACCATCATTGGTTTCCTTACAGATGGTTTTACACCATCGAGGTTATCCATGAATGTTACCATCGATGGTATCCGTTGATGGATAACCCACCAATGGTCATCCCTACCAGGCAGTGTATGCACTGCCACTGCTGCCTGCCCACCTGACATTTCCCCTCTTTTTGCCCAGGGGAGGAGCGCAGATATCCTGCGGCCATACACTGTGAGATGTATCACAGTACCTGATTCTGATCAGTGGTGCAAGTACAAATATTTTCTTAGTGGTACTGAGTGCTGAAAAATGGGCATGGTCATGTGTTGTGAGGGGCGTGGCCACATACTGCTAGTGGGAGTGGCTACATGACACGAGCGGTATGGCCACATGACACAGCCCCTTTTTTGGGGGGAATCTGGAGGCAAGGCTAAAAATATAGAGAAATGCCTCCAGTATAATAGAAATAACAGGAAAATACAGCCACTCCCAGTAACCCTGACAAAGTGGGAGGAGCCGTCTTGCTGCCAAGCACCATGGTCTTGTTACTTTGCGGCATATTATAATTGTGGTGATGGCAAAGAGTGTGGCAGGTGGTACTGCGTACCCGCTGCCAAATTCTTAAGGGTACTCTGTACCCGAGCGTACCCGCATTCTTGCACTGCTGATTCTGATTTGGAAGTAAAGCAAAAAAAACAAACAAGTAACTGTGCACTTTGGTAAAGCCTTGATTCTGAGTCACATGTGCAGTGTCTCTAGCTGCAGAAGCCTGATTAACTACTTTATGTTAATGCAGGAATCTATGCAAATAATGCAAGGGATTGTGGGTGTGCAAATGGAAAGCTGTGCCGCCCATTGGTAGCACAAGTACATGCTGCAAGGTCCAAGAGATCTGTCAGTAACAGGCGACTGTCCCCTGTACACATGACTCACACAGAGCTTTTGAGTCACACCGACACTGAATAAGCTCCTATATGTGTTGTGTTTTGTTTCTGGGAATGTATAGTAATAACCTTGTAGAAAGAGTGAATGTAAATGCTGCCATCTAGTGTTGTATCTTGAAACCGGTTTAACAATTGTTTTGCTTGATGCATTTTGTGCAAAATGAACAAAATTTAAAATTGTTTGTAATATAAAAGCAGGGATTAATACTGCGCCACTTGTGATATAATACAGATATGTTGTACAAACGGCAACCTAATAAAACACTCCCCTCTACTGCTAATGGGGCGTCTGCTGAATCCCTCAAAACATACAGGGCTGGTAAGTCCCTGAAACAATGTGGAAGGAAGGGGGGGATAAGGGATATATAGCGACTGCAGTGTTAATAAAATGTAGAATTGCCATTTCTAAAAAGACTATTTATTGACATAAAAATTACACGTAAAAGAAGCACATATAAAAAAACGGGACAATATCACATACACAGCTGGACTAAAAACACTTAAATGAAACCTTAAAAACTACAATAAAAGCAAGTAAATAGATTTTCCTTATCTTAGGTGAGGTAGGTATAGGTTTTACAGCAAACAAAAACGAGAAAGCGCTGTTCACTTTGGTAAAATATTTTCTTTACTAATATAAAAAACACAATGCTATAAATACAAGCATATACCGGCCAGTATAAAACTTATAAAACAATTAATACATAATTCCTAAATCACACAATAATACATTTCTATTTATCACCCTTAATTAATGAATCTATTATTGCTTGCACTGGATATATTTTCTTATATATTGATATTATACTTTTATCTTGATGTACAAGACCTAGTCTGTAACTCTCATCAGACAATTAGAAAAAGAAGAAAATCCAGATAGATTTCACAATAGATTAATCAATAATTAGTAGGTTAGGCATGCATGCATTCCATAAAAAGACTGAAGAATGGGTTAGTATGTTTCCAGTTCCAGCTGCACAATGGGTTAATTTGTACCCAGTAAGTCCCTTATGCATATATTTGTTAGTTAGAGGCAGTGTGCAAGAAAGTTACTTCTTTTCATACGGAACCAAAACCTCCAACCACTTTCCTTTTTGTGGGAGGTATAAATCAGAGTTAGTCAGAAGTGTTAGATTCAGTCCAGAAAGAAATACATTAGGCAAATGTTCTCTGTTGAGCCACAACCTCTAGCCATCCACCTCTCACACGGTTAGTTTGATTAATTAGGTGAGGCACATATAATCAGGTGAATCATTATGCTGTGATCCGTTTCCACAAGGACTAGAGTGCATTTAGCAGAAGCACTCACTTACAACTTTTATCCTTGATGGCTGTTACAAATGCCAGCCTGATTAGGAAAAAATATATACACTCCTTCCCCTGTGCACTGGGGTTGGGAGAAAACAGTTCACCAGCCGGTAATGAGGGTTTATGAGCCACACAAATGATTGTAGCAGGTAATGGAGAGTACTCTCCTGACTCACAACTCCTCTGGTATGCCCACAAACGCGTTTCTCCGCCTCCGGGTCCGTTTCAGCGGCTTCGTCAGTGCGTCACACACAGATTTATGAACATTCAAAGTTGGGAGGTATGGGTGTGGCTTCATGTAGAAGAAGCGTGGTCAGTTATGCCCCCTGTAGCTGTGCCCACAGTAGTATTGCCCCAATACTGTGCCCCCAGTAGTATTGCCCCAGTACTGTGCCCCCAGTAGTATTGCCCCCCTGTAGAGTCGTGCCCCCTGTAGAGTAGAAAACAAATAAAAATAAATTAATACTTACAATCCCCGCTGCTGCTTCCCGACCGCTGCTGCCCTCTGTCTCCGGCCACCGGCGCCGCTCCTCGGATCTATGGGAGAGATGTCATGACGTATCCCCCATAGAACCACATAGACACTAGAGGTCAATTATGACCTCTAGCGTCTATGTGCCGCTCCCACAATGCAGTGCGGTGTGTGATGACCTCATCGCGCTCCGAGGGGCGCGCATTTACCCGTGTTTTTCCCTAGTGGAAAAGGCTCCCCCTGCAAATTCCCGGATCAAGTGATCCGGGAATCCTACCCGGGTAGCTAGCCGGGTTGAACACGTGTTCAACCCAGTAAGCTGTCTAGTGTGGATGGGAGCCGTGTCGCTCCCGTTCACAGTGTATGGGAGGGCGGCGCTGGGAGATTATGTGATCTCCCAGCGCCGCCCCTGCCGCTTCAGCAGCAGCGTCACCAACCCGGCAATATGTCGGGTTTTGAGCGCTGTGGGAAGGGGACTGTAGCACGGGTCGCAGCCGTGTCAGGCGACATGGCTGCGACCCGTGCTACAGAGTTGGAAAAGGGGTATAACAGTGGCTGTCAGTCTGTCACCTGACACTATGGACTGAGCTGTTTGCAATGTTTATATTCTCCTTGTGTTTCAATAGTTGTCTATTACAAGAGTGAGGTACTACTGTAGGCCATTACACTTACCTGTATAGCTAACATGTGGGGTCACTAAAGCAAAACTAATTCTAAGCCTTCACATGATTTCTCTAACGTCCTAGAGGATACTGGGTTCCATTTAGTACCATGGAGTATAGACGGGTCCAACAGGAGCCATGGGCACTTTAAGAATTTGATAGTGTGAGCTGGCTCCTCCCTCTATGCCTCTCCTACCAGACTCAGTTTAGAAAATGTGCCCGGAGGAGCCGGTCACGCTTATGGAAGCTCCTGAAGCGTGTTCCGCATTTATTTTATATGTTTGTTATTTTCAGGCAGGGCTGGATGGCACCAGCCTGCCTGCTTCGTGGGACTTAGGGGGGGAAGGGGGGCCACAACCCCTTGAAGGGTTAATGGTCCCATTCCCCGCTGACAGGACACTGAGCTCTTGAGGAAACAATTTGCAAGCCCCACCACGGCGAGCGTACATTCCCGCAGCACGCCGCCACCCCTAACAGAGCCAGAAGAAAGAAGAGTGGTGAGTACTGAGCCAGCGTCCCGGTTAGTGGGTCGCCGGCCATTAAGGCGGCATGAGGGTACAGAGACACACGGCTTCTAACCGGGGCGGATTGCTTCTCCAGACACAGTACACAGCTGCGTCTAAGTACACTGTACACAGTACCCACATTGGCAAAAACAGCCTCAAAACGGTTTTCTCTCCATTTTAAGTACGAGATTACCTCAGCTAGTATAAAAAAGCAGGAAGACTGCGCGCCATTGAAGAGGCGGGGCCTTCACTATGAGCGGATCCAGCAGCTCACCAGCGCCATTTTCCCTCTGCAGTGGACACAGACGCTGACTGACAAGGACGCGCAGTTCCACCAGAGAGACTCCAGATTACCTCAGCGGTACCAGGGGGTCATAGCAGGGGGGGAGCGATTATTAGTGTACTAAGTTCTCTATTAGGGTACTTAGTCTGCGACCCGGCTAAGCTTGGCATTAGCGATAAGGGCGCGGTGGGGGCTGGCTCCAAATAACTCTGTGTCTCTCTGAAGGGCTCTTTGTGGGTTAACTGTGCTTAACCTTTTCCTGTGTGTGTGTGTACTGTCACATTTACATTATGTCAGTCAAAGAGTGTGTTTCTTGTACAGTGGAGTGTTCCTCTTCACAAGGGGGCTCACTACTGGATACTCAGGGGGTCCTTCTGAGTTGATCGCTAGCTGATTTTGGTCGCAGCGTGGCGATCAGGCTAAAATTTGGCATTTCTGCGCATGTGTATGGGCCGCAGCGCGCACGCGCTAAGTACTTTCACACAAAACTATGCAGTTTTACACAAGGTCTAGCAGCACTTTTCAGTCGCACTGCCGATCGTTGAGTGATTGACAGGAAAGAGGCGTTTTTGGGAGGTAACTGGCCGTTTTCTGGGAGAGTGCTAAAAAACGCAGGCGTGTTTGTTGAAAACGCAGGCGTGCCTGGGAAAACGGGGGAGTGGCTGGCCGAACGCTGGGCGTGTATGTGACGTCAAAGCAGGAACTAAACTATCTGAAGTGATCGCAAGGTAGGAGTAGGTTTGGAGCTACTCAGAAACGGCATGAAAATATTTGACAGCAAAACTGCTAACCTTTCGTTCGCACTTCTGCTAAGCTAAGATACACTCCCAGAGGGGTGCGGTCTAGAGTGTGCACTGCTGCTAAAAGCAGCTAGAGAGCGATCAACTCGGAATGAGAGCCTCAGGGCAGTGCACCTTCCCAGAATAGCGGGGCTGAACCGGAGTGGGTAAATTCCATTAAAGGAATGATCTCCAATATTTGTACGAAATTATCCCGCAATGAGAAAGAGACGCAATACTTAAGACAGACTGTCGATGAGCTTATGAATAGAGACTCAGGGGTATATTCAATAACTGTCGGAAGCTAACGTCTTGTCGGAAAGACGGCAGCTTCCGACAGTTTTAGGTCGGAAGGGGTTCCGACCTATTCATTATGGCCCCAATTATTCCGACAAGTCGGGAAACCCGACTTGTCGGAATGCACGCCGCCGATCAGCGTGCATTGTCGGAAGCGGGGCCAAACCCGACAGGTTTTAGCCCCGTTTCAGACAATCTCAATCCAACTTTAAAAAAAGTCGGATTGAGATAAGTGAGCTGAGACCAGGAGACGGGGGAGCAGCGGGGAGAGCAGGGACCCAGCGGCAGCGTCCACCTGGCTCCAGCAAGCGATGTCCCTGCTGCAGCGGCTGCTCCCCCGTCTCCTCCCCCGTCCGCTGCTCTCCCCTTCCCCCGGCACCAGAGATATCTCCACACCTCCAGCGCCGCTGACCGCTTCCTCCTCAGCTCCAGCGCCGCTGACCGCTGCCCCCTCAACCCTGGCGTCACTGACAGCTCCCTCTGCCGCTGCTGTCAGCGCACTCGCAGTGCTGACAGCAGCAGCAGGTCAGGAAACAGGGAACGGCAAAATCCGACAGTCGACAATTGAGATTGTCAGAAACGGGGCTAAAACCTGTCGGGTTTGGCTCCGCTTCCGACAATGCACGCTGATCGCGGCTGAAGCCGCCAATCAGCCTGCATTCCGACAAGTCGGGTTTTCCGACTTGTCGGAATAAATGGGGCCGTAATGAATAGGTCTGAACCCCTTCCGACCTAAAACTGACGGAAGCTGCCGTCTTTCCGACAAGACGGCAGCTTCCGACAGTTATTGAATATACCCCTATATCTCCATCTCGCCGGTCTGCAATTTGTCAAAGAGACCTGGGATTCCGTGGTAAGGCTTTCCCAGTGTCATTCCTCAGCCTTCCACTATACTGTATATCTGTATGTAAGACTGGGAACCTTGCACCATTCTATATTCACTGGTACTGACACCGCCACAGACACGGAAGGAAAGGGGAAGGGGGTGTTCAATAACTTGTGGTTTTCATGCACTTTATTAAACTGCACATCAATGGTCAAACCTTAAAACAAACCTTTACGTCACCATCTGCATGATTGATTTTAATACTTGGAAGGTATCAAATCATTCCACGCATTAGGCTGTGGTTCATATATTTAGATAAAGATTTTTGGCTCCTAAAAACTACCAATAAAAAATAACTCCTCGTCAATTTTCAGGACCCCCAGTGTTACTCAGCGCAGGTCCCAGTCCTACAGGAGGGGATCCCAAATATGATCAGGCCCCGCACCTAGAGAGTAACAGCCGAATGTCAATTAGCACTAGATCCCTCTTAATATTCCTCATCCTTTATAATGAAAGGCTAACTGCTCCTCTCCTTCTGTTATGTCATGCACATCACTGTAGTTTATTATAGCCTGCTTTACACATATATCATCATAAGCCAATGGTGCTCTAGCCTCTGATCCTCTACAATAGAGACTGGCTGCATGCTGGGGCTTGGGGGAGTACCGCACTGCCTCCTGAGTTACGTCTCCTCGGATCGATAAGCAGGCCTGGCGACAGGGGGGTACAAAGGGGACACACATACAGGGCCCCAAGGTTCAGGGGGGGCCACAAGGATAAAGGCCCGTACACACTGGTCAATATATCAGCCGTTCTCTTGAGCGGCCGATATATCGCGGGAGCGTCGGCCAGTGTGTACGGCCGATACGTCTGCGAACTCCGTCGTTCACAGACGTATCGCGTCGGCCACGCAGCACAGCCGACGGCCAATATATCTACCGATATATTGGCGCGTCGCTGTGTGTGTACGGGGCGGTCGGCCGACCGCCCGTACACATGCTGCGGTGGCCGGCGGTGATTGACAGCTGAACTGGGCGGGCGTGTGTGCACGCCCGCCCAGTTCATGACGTCAGTCCCCGACGGATCGGGCAGTGTGTATGCTCAACACACTGCCCGATCCGTCCATAGATATATCTGCAGATCAATTGATCTGCAGATATATCTATTAGTGTGTACCCACCTTTAGGGACACAAAAAAACAGGGCCACTGTGCCAATATTGCTTTTTAAAGTGTTTGCTCCAACTGCTCAATTTAAGTAAGAAAACAATTAATAGGCCCCCAACCCCCCTTCTTTTACTCCATCACTTGGTCTGGTTCCTGTTGTCCATGCTGCATTGGGGTCATTACGCATGTCGCTGCACTGGTGCTTCCCTGTCTGTCCCTGACACCACCACCGAAGAGTCAGATAGCCCAGCAGGAAAACTGCCCGCTGGGCTCACTGGCAGCCTGAGTCGAATGCTCCACACAGAAGCCCCCCCCCCCCCCCCCCCACCTCTAAGCCCCTATACATACAGTATTTATGTGTGTATAATATGTATTTATATATATATATGTATGTATGTATGTATGTGTGTATATATATATATATATATATACATACACAGTATATAAAAAACAAAGCATACCTGACCGGTTTTGTCACTGCTGGACTTCATCCGTCCCCCTGACGAAGTCCAGCAGTGACAAAATCGGTTGGGTATGCTTTGGAGGACGTGGTGGACATAGCGTCTACAGGTGCCAAGTCCGATCAGTAATTGAACAAGTATGTTGTGCAGTCAAGCGGGCTAGCGTTACCAAGTTCTCTGGAGACTGTGGGATCCAGGCTGCCGGCTGACCTTTTTCATTTATGAATGCGCCCTCTATTTTGATTTTAACATGTACTAAAGTGGGGCATTGTGGAGGTACTTTCAATAATCAAAATATCGGAACAGACAATATTGGACCATTGAAAAGTGTTGCGCACCAATTTCTTGTATACTATATATAACACTCACACACACTACATACTCACTGCTGCTGCAGAAGACACAGCTCTTGACATTCGATGCAGAAGACACTACTTTGGCGCGTGAGAAATTGCTGACTAATTAAGCTAATTGGAAACTCACAATTGCTTAATTAGCCCTGGGGGAAAGGGGGGTGCTGCTGGGCTCCTAGAGCAAGTCCCGGCGATTTTTCCTAAAAATAACTATTTTGGGAAAATTAAAGAGATGGAAATCAACTGACATGAAGTGATCCGGATATCATAAATGTCATATGGCCCCTTCAATGGATGTACTGGTTTAGGACATCAATATATCACTGTATCAACGCGTTTCGACGCTCTGCGGCGTCTTTGTCAAGATTTAACAGTGTGCTTCACACCAATATGCAGCCTCTCCTGTGTGATCACTTCATGTCAGTTGATTTCCATCTCTGCCCCCCATTTGGTACGGCTGGTTGTCTATTTATGTTTTAATTATACATTTTAATAAAAGGAGGTTTTTTCGGCCCTAATTGGCTTCCCACCTTTCTTTCTTTTTTAATTGCATACTCACCATATGAGTGATATTCACACTCTATATACGGTGTCATAAAGAAAAAACCCACACGGAAAAGAAACCTTTATGTGCTTTCTATCCTCCATTTTCAAGTAAGCATACATGTAAGGATTTATTACCGTATCTTCACGGCATCACTTTGGGTGACCCTATAAGAAGGTAGACAGCTCATATCTTTCTTTTTTGGGACCATCTTCATCACCTAGTTCTCCCTAACACAGTGGAAAGAACTTTCATGCTCATACAGGATTACACTATGATAAATCTTTCTTCTCTATTTCATGAACAAATATGACATCGCTGTGAGGATCGTTTAAAACAAGGGGACATTTGGAGCGCAGAAAGTGAGACTGTATTTTTGTTTTACATTGTTCTTGTAGGTGGTGACCTATTTGTACGGTCTACTGCTGCTCCAATTTGCAGCGCCTTAGGAAGATTTTTTTCTATTTTCCTGTTATTTTGGGCTGATGGTAGGGTTCAGGTGTGGCGCAGACTCCATGAGACCATGGACCCCATTTGTCATTATGGAGAGCTCCAATGAATTGTGTGACCACCACATTCACGGACATGAAACCAATTAATCATTTATGGGACGTGGTGGAGAGGTCCACCCGCACTCAAGATCTTGCACCTATAAATATCAAGGAGCTGGTGGAAGCTACCCAGATGGCATTGATCAACATCTCTCCAGAGGTTTTCCATTCACTTGTGGAATCGATGCCACATGGAGTTGCTGCACTTCACCAATTAGATGGTGTCCTACACGATACTAGGCACCTATCTCATGACTTTTGGCACTTCAGCATAATTCCTACTTACAACTCTGGTGTTCTTAGAATCTTTGGAATATAATGTTTTCCCAGTTATGTGGAACTTAGACCTCTTACCTGGCAGCTATTGTGGCAATAGTCTCCATCCAGGCCATTATCTGCCCATCAAGTGTATTCCCTTGATGGTTGGCATGAGTGGGCAATATGAATTCTCCACTCTCCACTTGAGTCTTCTGGACAAGGACTATTCCTTTCAGTTCTCCTTCAGGGCTGCGCTCTATGAGACACACTGTGCTTGAGTGTGCAGCAAGCTGGGGATAAATGCACACCATGTGTATGTGTCTATGTCACACATTTTCCCTTCCTCTGTCCTTCAATGACTACACCAAAAATGTTTTAATAGAAATTACAAGCCGCCACACCATTGTACTTGACATGAAAAGAAAATGGGCTGTAGATGGACCGAGGGGTTGCATTGAGAGATAGTTCTCTTAGGATTGAGATGAGCACCTGTTTAAAGGAGGATGGAAATGTACAAATGGAGAGAAACAGGCCAAAAACAGGGTTGGACTTGTCCACAGGAGTACAGCGGAAAGCCCTATTGCCCCTTCCTTAATGTCAGGTTCCAGACATGATGTGATGCAAAGAAAAAAATGCGTTAGTGAATAAAAACAATAATTATTAATTACAATTATTATATTTAATTATAATACCGACATCATTTTAATTATTGTTTTTATTCACTAACACATTTTTTTCTTTACATCACATCACAATATTTTTTTCACTAATCTTACACTTCACTCTAGCTAGCCCCATAGTGGGCTAGTTGGTAAATACAATTAAAATAGCCTATTAGGCAAAACTAATGTGAGGTTTGTTGAGAATTTTATAATATAAAATTAACGGTTACATTTTAATTAAATACAAGGAAAATGTGCACCTACTAAATCCAATCTTTTTCCTAAACCCATTTAATCTTCTTCTAGGAGTGTTGGGATTGCTGCGATTGTGAAAAGTCTCCGTTATTTCAAGGCAACCTGCCTGCCTTCTGATTGGTGCATATTTGTACTGTTTGATTGGCTTGTCATGATATCTCAATCGATTAGTTGTTTCATGTGTCAATCAATGTTGTCGGATGAGGGGTTTAATGGAAAGTGATAGTTTTGTTGGTAACTCCATTGTCGGTTACATTCTTACTTTATAAATGGTTTTGTATTTAGGACGTGAATTGAGGTAACCCTTGGATGTAACACATAATACATACCAATGCAATACAATACCATACAAAACAATAACAATATAATACAATAGTATTCATGGCTTGTTATTGATTAGATTGGTAATTTTCAAGTGGGGAGATAGCTGTATGTGTACATATAGATACTGTAGGATGAGGAAGGGTAGAGTGCAATAAATTTAAAAAATGTTTTACTTAGTTGAATGCCCTAATTCTGTAAGTCAGTGAAATGAACAAGAAGCTTAATATCATCATGCTACTGGATTGGTGGAAGATGTGTTAATGGAGAGAGTTGTCTTAATAGTACTGTGGCTGTTGGTGAATAGTGGATCTGTTCTATCCACTATTCACCAAAAGACACGGGCCCTCATTCTGAGTTTATCGCTCGCTGCCATTTTTCGCAGCGCAGCAAACAGGTTACTACTGCGCATGTGTATGCACCGCAATGTGCACGCGCCTCGTACGAGTACAAACAGCATCATTGCTGTGCAATGCTTCTTGCGACAAATCCATTCGCACAGCCGATCGCAAGGAGATTGACAAGAAGAGGGCGTTTGTGGGTGTCAACTGTTTTCTGGGAGTGGTAGGGAGAATGCAGGCGTGTCCAGGCGTTTGCAGGGCGGGTGTCTGATGTCAATTCCAGGCCCGGACAGGCTGAAGTGATCGCAAGTAGGGAGGCCAATCCCGGGATCGGCGGGATCCCGGGATTTGGGCCCAAAAATGCCGGGATTTGAATCCCGTGATTGGAGCCTCCAATCCCGGGATTCACGGGATTAGAGTGCGCATGCGCAGTTTTGCCGGACAGCGCTGAGCACTATAGCTCAGCGCTGCCCGGCTGTCAGCAAGGGAGTTACATCAGCTATGGACACGCACACACTGACCACGCTGGCGGCATTTCAAACGTAGCGCCGGCCGCCAGCCAATCAGAGCTGGCAGACCGGCAGCCAATCAGGGAAGCGGCAGCAGCCGCGGCCCCTGACTGGCTGCCGGACTGCCAGTTCTGACTGGCTGGCGGCCAGCGCTACGTTTGAAATGCTGCCAGCGCGGTCAGTGTGTGCGTGCCCATGGCCCGCCTAAGTAGTAAGTGTTTATCTTATCAGTACCTACACCCACACTCTCTGCTCCTGACATCCTCCCTCTGCTCGCTACACCCACCGGCACCTTCCCTTCCTGTACCTTACATGCTCACTACACACCCACTCTCCCGCTGCTCCCTACACCCACCCTCCCTTCCTGTTCCTTACATGCTCCCTACACCCAACCTCCTTTGCTGCCCTCCACATATACTTTCCCTGCTCTCTACACTGCTCCCTACACTGATCCCTACTGCAATCCCGGGATTGAGCATTTTTCAATCCCGAATCCTGGGATTGAAAAAATGCCCTGGGATTGGCCTCCCTAATCGCAAGGGCTGAGTAAGTTCAGACCTACTTAGAAACTGCAAAAAACTTTTTCATACCGCTCCGCGGCACATGCGAATGCACGCTTGCAAAGCAAAAATACACTCCCCCGTGGGCGGCGACTACGCGTTTGCACTGCTGCAAAAAGTAGCTAGCGAGCGATCAACTCGGAATGAGGGCCACAGTACATAACCAGTCTGACATCAAGCTCCTGGAACACACGGAATCTCGGCCTCTGTAGAGGTTTAAGAGTGAAAAGTATGTGGAAGGCTCCATTATTAATCACCACCACTAGATGTTGCTATAAGGCATCCCAGGGACTAACTAAACAAGAGAACATTTTCAGCAATACGTACGAACAATTGTTGAGTTTCTGCAAATTAATTTTCACAATTTTGCCTATGTGACACTGTTGTATTGTGTAGAATTATACTTTATCAATTGCCATTTTTTTCATGTATATACTTGTCTTAACTTAGTAAAAGTTTTTCATTAAAAATAGAATCTTATCTCTGACTTTGCCTTTACGAACGTAACACTATAGATCCACATTCTACTTATTTAGCAGCACACGCAACAGCTGAGCACTTCTCAAACTCTGAACTAAATCTGTCTATACCAAATAGGAAGGGTCACCTATTTCTTGTTGTAGCTGCTGCACCAGTGACCTAAACTATACACCACTTAGGGCGCAGACACGGTACTGTCATAAGTACCATGTAGCTTCCAGGGTGGAAACAGGCTGTAGTGAGGCAGTTTTGGGTGCTATACTGCTGAGCTCATCAGTCTGTACCAGGAAATTGCAAAAACTCATTCTTGCACCAACCAGGTGCTGACCCTAGTTATGGCTCAAAGGCCTGCTAGATGTAGTCATTGTTACCCTGTTCTCAGCAAATTAATTCTGTTCACCACTTAAATGGCATTATGTGATTGGTCCTCTACTCTCACCAGTATTTGGCTTGGGTTGTCATAACTGGAGCAACAAGAGGGTGAGGCCAGAAATGAAATGCCCTAAGGTGAGATGTTTTAAAGCATGTTTACCACTTATAGGACATGCTGTCCCCTAAATTGTTCCTGAGATAAAGGATGCCAGAATGGCAAGTGTATTCCTCATTCTGTCCTCCCAGACTATGGGGTCTATTTACTACATACTTACCTACTCTCCCGGAAGCTGCGGGAGGCTCCCGTTTTTTGGGGTAGCCCCCCGCACCTCCGGAAGAGTGGGCAGGTCTCCCGCATCCTGCTCGCACCCTAGTGATGCGAGCAGGATGGAGAGATTCGCGGGTCCGTGGGGTGGAGAAGGGGTTCAAATGACGCAAATCGCGTCATTTTAGCCCCGCCCCCTTCCCGCGGACCTGCAAATCGCGTCATTTCCCGATGCAGGGGCGGGGCTTAGTGATGTCACAGTCCGCCCCGCCCCCTGAAGACACCTGCAACGTCTCTTCTCCGGGCTTCTCCCGGAGAGGAGACTTACACAGTAGGTAAGTATGATTTACTAATCCTTGGAGAGAGGTAAACTGGATGGAGATTCTGGCCCAGATTTATCAAGTCTTGGAGATTGATGAATCACATTGTGATAAAGTACCAACCAATCAGCTCTTAACGGTCATTTTTTTAAACACAGCCTGTAACATGGCAGTTAGGATCTGGTTCGCTGGTACTTTATCAAGGTTATCAAAGTGCAATTTATCGCTCTCCAAGGCTTGGTAAATCTGGGTAAAAGTACCAGCCAATCAGCTCCTAAGTTGCCATGTTACAGGCTGTATTTGAAAAAGAACAGTTAGGAGCTGAATGGCTAGTACTCTCTCTCTCTGTGGCTTAGTACATAGACCCCCTAAGACTCTACAAGAGAAAAAAAAAAAAAAAAAAGGACTCCTTCCAGCCCCAAGATCCTTGGTCTGACAGTAAAGGCCTGGGACAATGGTAAAGATTGACTTTGTGAGCAAGAGGCCGGGGGGCCTGTCCCCTAAGTCCTATGCTCCTGGGTACCGCTGAGACTGAGCCATTGGAGGTTCTACCAGGCACCGTCCATAATAAAAAGAAACTAGGAGCCAGAGCTCATAGCCTAAGCAGGGACAAGTAGAGGAACAGGAGGATTATAGTCCTCCACCTCTTAGGGGTGGGACATAACCCTCTGACCGACAGCAGAAGATTGGCTGTTACCTTATAGATCTCAGCAGTTAATATCAACATAAATCGATCAGCACCCTTTGGATAACAATCTAACTAAACATATGTCCATGCACTTTTTTTGTAACTATTAGGAGGATCTCCAATTTGTCAGCCTTAACCCTCTTTAACCCTCAACCAGTAGAACCACCATGCTCCCGTGCTTGGATATCCACCCGCAGTACAATTATCTCTCAGACCATGGTCGTCTCTTAGCCAGAGTAGAAACTGACTCCGGTCTAAATATGACCTTGGAGACTCCCTTTAAGCTTATATACAAGTAACGCTTACAACTCATTATTAGCATACTGATGTTCTCAGAGGTTGGGAGAGTGAAGCTCCACTGGTGACACAGGAAATATTTAATCAGAATGAACATTTATTTGTTTTTATGTTCTACTGTTGTCAGTGAGGTAAATAACAGTGTTTTATTGTTTGGTGTCACTTATTTAGTGCACATTAAACAGCTCTCAGAAAATGGACAGGAACAATTAGATGACTTCACACAACATGCACAACACGGAAACACGTGATGAGATGTCCCGTAACCGTATCAGAGCTACTGATACACAACACCAACCACAGCTTTCCCACTAGCGTAATACAGACCCTGGTCCACGTAATGACACGGAAGATCGACATGCATTAGGTCAACATGGTCATTAGGTCGACATGTACTAGGTCGACAGGTCAAAAGGTCAACATGGTTTTTCTTTTACTGTTTTTGGCGTCGTTTTCTTCGTAAAGTGACGGGGAACCCATATTAGTGCACCGTGTCCCCTCGCATGGCGAGCGAGCTTCGGGCAAGGTGCCTCGCTCCGCTACCACTTCGCTCGGCACAGGTTACCGTTCCAATCGTTGTCCACGTGGATCGTTAAGTATGAAAAAAATCCAAAAAATGAAAAACAATGTGAAAAACTCGTTGACCTTTTGACCTGTCGACCTAATGCATGTCGACCTTCAGTAGTCGACCTAATGACTGTTGACCTAACGACCGTATCCCCATGACACACGGTATCCAGGTAACTGGAACTCTTCGCCAAGTACTGAATGTGTCCGCAGAGCAGGACCGGCGACTGTGTTACAGATCTGCGAGGATATAAAGTCTGTGCATCACCACGATCAGGTAGAGCGGAGCGCTCTGTAAAATTACAGCGATCTACAGATTTCAGGAGAGCCGTCAATGAAAGACTTCATTTTAAAATGCGCTTACATCTATTTACATACAGTAACAGAGCCAAACACTAAAACCTTTGTCAGATTTACCTCACAATCCCATAACATACAGGACTGTAACTAAAAACCCAAATGAACCCAAGCCCCCAGGGTCAGCGTGCCGGCTACGACGGGGCAGAAATTAATAACTGTTGTCACTAAGCATTAGGGTCTAAAACCAGCTGAAAAGTCAGTTTGATGGTTTGTGTGATCCGGCCTAGAGTATTATTTAGTTGGGCTGTTGCCAACTTTCTTGTAGGAATTTAGAAAATGAATGGGGGACCAGTGGTGGTGACCTATTAAGAGATTAGTCAGTAGACTTTGGAAAGTATAAAGGACATTAAGAAGAAGAGTAAAATGGTATAGAGCATTATACTGACAGTCTAACAGAAATAAGGCACTGTAAGATCTCGGATATTACCAGAAGCGGAACAACCATCCTTATCAAAAAATCTTGAATATTGTCAGAATCCATCTCGTAACGCGCTGGAAACTAACAATATAATCCTATATATTAACGCAGTCCACAGAACTCAAACCGTAATCGTAAATCCCCCCCCCCCCCCGCAAAAAAAAAAAAAAAAAAACCCCAAAGAGACATTCATGAAGTCTGTCAATAAATAATGTCCAGAAGTCACACATCAATATGTCCCACAAAACAGCAAAACAAATATCCTTTGAAAGTACTGGTAAGTTGAGTCCCTTCCTCCACTTCCGTTAGTGGATGTTAGTGTAACCTGACTGTGCAGAGGATGAGAGCAGAGTACAGGAAGACCCTGATGCCTCAATACATGAGAAGTCCCCCGTAACAACAGTGGATCAATCCATTCACAAGGTATAATATAGTGGTCAATGTACAGAATGCTACAGCCAGAGCTGCGTGTTCCTGCAGACTGCAAGGCGGACACGTTGTACAGGAGAATTCTCAGCCGGCAGCAGAGAAACACGCAGGTCAACAGGACGGTTTGTCAGGACCTCTCAGCTAGGTGTCAGGACTGGTCAACTGCAGCGACAGCAGCTTCTTCTTTGGGGGGAGGTTCCAGGTAAATTGGGGTCACCGATGGAGGTTTCTTAGTCCTGTAATAGAGAGAACTAATTAGCAGTCTGTCTGGGCTAACTGATTCACATTTCGTAGGGAATGTTACATTTCCGCATATACTGGTAATGGCATAAGGAACCCTCCCACCCCAAGCACGGGTTTCAGTTGGGACATTCAGAATTTCTACTTGTTTAGAATATCGATAACAACGTAATGTCAACATTGTGAAATGCAACTAGGGTTAGAATGCAATCAGGATTAGAGTTAGACTTCGTTTTATACTAAAATAGTGTAGACTGGTGCTAATTCCTAGGCATGTCCATGTTGTAAAAGTTTTACTCACGAGTATGGAGAAGAAGGAAACCCAACCACCAAGAAATGGTTCTTCTTTCGGAATAGACGCCAGAGCCCCTTGTGGTTACCTCTGACATCAAGGTCCCACACGTGAAGGCACTAGGAAAGACAGAAAATCTCATAAGGTAGAACACATCGGGGAAAGGAATGGGAAAAGGAATAGGGATAGAAGGGTAACCGGACTACAGAGAGTGGAAAAGTACCATGAAGAAAATTAAATGGTGGCTAGAAAACACCAGAGCGAAAGGGATGCCATGAGTAGTAGAGGGAGAGGAAGAAAAGAGGTGAAGACAAGTAGTATGCAAAAGAAGTCTGTCAAGAGAAAATAAGAGCAAGTAGCGCATACCATCCCACCACACATGGGTCATACAGAGATGGGACCCATGGATGTAGAAAATGTGGGAGAGGGGGTACCTTTGTCCAAAAGCCACAGGGCCCACCCTAGAGAAAACATTTGGCCCCTGTCATGGAGATAGAAGGTAATACTTCCCATCGATGCTATGTGACAAATTTGTGAATTTAAAGCAGAGAGAGAGATGGAGGGTGGGGGTCTTCCAGTTACGGGCTTTGAGACTTTTTAGCAGCGATGAGGTCATGGGACAGCAGTTTGATGGAAGCTTTACGAAGATCAGGATGGGGGTAACAAATGACAAAAATCCACAGATCTTTCTACATGGAAGATTGAAGTAGAAGTGTATGAACCAAAGTCCAAACATATCAGTGGCGGGAACCATGAAGTTTATTCTGGAGATTTTATAATCTACAGCCATTAACATGAAAATAAATCACCTTTGCAAGCTGAGACCAGGTGGTGAAATCGGCTTCCTGCTCCATCCGGATGTACATTACGTAGGTCTTCCCCTCAGTGTCCGGGATAAATGAATCCTCACAAGGATTTTTACTGTGATCCAGCACCTCTGCCTCACTGGGAGAAGAGGAGTCTCATCAGCCGAAACCTCAGCAAGCTGACAATAACTAGATTAGTAACAATGAACCATCTAAAAAGAACATACCTCAGGATTCGGTGTATTTCTATCTCATAAGCATCCTTCCTCAGGCTGCACAAACACACAAGGACATCATTTAGTAAGTAAATAGAATCTTTCATATCCAAGTAGTTCAAGATACCATGAATCTTGTGGTGCCCTAGTTCTGCACTATCCACCGCCCTATGAGCCTCCTTCCATCCCCCACTCCCTCTGATGCTTCTTTCATTGTCCCACCTATCAACTAAGGCCACCATCATATCCCTATGGATCTCCTTCCCCTCCTTTCCTACAGACTTCCATCCCTTGTACTACATGAATTTCCTTCCTATCCCATGGCTCTCCTTTCATTCTCTCTCATATCTCTACAGCTCTCCTTCTACCCTCCCTCCTATCCCTATTCCCCTCCTTTCTCCCCTTATAAGTAAGGTTGTTCCTTCCACACACCATCCCATCCATATTGTCTTTTTCCACTCTCCTTATCTCTATAGTCTTCCTTTTGCCTCATGTCCTACTAGCCCTTCTTCTAATCCCTAAAAGCCCATCTTCCACACTCCTATCCTGACCTCCCTTCCACTTTCCCACCGACCCTCATTTGGTTGCCTCTCCATCCCTACTTCAGCCCTCCCTCCTATCCTAGATATTTTATAATCTCCCTTCTATCCTTACAGCTCTCCCTCCCACACTCCCTTCCATACTGCCACCCAACATGTCACATTGGTCTTTTACAAATGCAGATTAGCACCCCCCCCCCCCCCCCTACAGTTCACCACAACCATATTTACAATATATATATATATATATCTATATATCGTGTACTTTTTTTTTTTAATGCAAACCAAGTCTCACCTTTCCACGTTTGATAGCTGCACATTAGGAACAGTGTTGAACTTGTGTTTTTTAAAATAAGCTTCCTGCGTAAAACAAGTACGAGATAGTAAAGGTTAAGGCAAGTTACAGAGTGTAGTGTATAGGTCCAGAGAGAGAGAGGGAAAAATATATCTGCACAATACAGATCTCGTGATTTCCTAGACAGATCATATGTTGGTATTAGTGAGCTCAAATCAGGGACTTCAATATCAGCCTCTCTGATGAATAACTTGTGCTCCAATGAGTAACTTGTGCATTACACCAAAAGTATATTGTGCTGAAAATATTTATTTAAGTTGATTCTATGTATATGGTGAATTTGCCCTTTACAGTAAGATGTTATGTGTCATGTGTGTGTCACGGCCCTTCACATGACTTGTTCCGGGGACAGTGGCAGGCCGGCCGGTACACCTATTAAATTATGACTCCAGCCTTCTAAGGTGAGCTCGGGGAGGACAGAAACCTCCCATAGAGCAAAAGGGCAATGTGGCTGAATGAGATCAGCATCTCCTTCTGTAGAAGTACTGAAACAGGGGCAGTATGGTTGGTGTAATGGTTAGCATTACTGCCTCACAGCAATGAGGTCATTGGTTTGATTCCAACCTAACTGTGTGGAGTTTGCATTTTCTCCCCATGCTTACGTGGATTTCCTCTCGCAATCCAAAAATATACTGGTAGGTTAATTGGCTACTGTCAATAATTAACCCTAGTGTAAGTACAGTATGTGTAGGTACATGGGCAGACTAGATGAGCCAAGTGGTACTTATCTGCCGTCACACTCTATGTTTCTGTGTTGCCATTAGACTACTCTGTAAGCCCGTACTCTACATGCCTTGCTGTTGCTGTCTCAGAAGACTAATACAGTCTACAAAAAGGGATGCATTGCAGTATACACTCACTAAAGGAGATATAGGAGGTCCAGGGTTCCAAGTGTATTATGTAGGTCAGTTCTGTCATTACACCAAGACTATATACATTCCAGGAGATCATGTGTCTTCTAGGACAGTCCTGGTATTACTCCCTGGGTGTGCAAACACAGCAGGACAGTTGTGATATTACACCCAGAAGAAGATGACTAGGTCTAGTAAGACAATTGAGATATAATATCCACAGTGTATAACGTTGGTAGATGATAGGTCAGTCCTGCTTTTATGCCTACCTGGAAGTACTCTATAAACTTGTCAGGAGACGCTCATTTTACTCTCGGTGTATACATTCAATAGATGAGATACAGAATAAAGAGAGAGTAGGTCTCTGGCTGGTAATGCCAGTAAAGGAAAGGGATGCTAGTCAGCTCGACAAGTCAAAGATGTCTTACATGGAAATATCCGTTCATGTTGAGGCCTACTATGCCGAAATGATAGGATCTGGACACATCTGGAATCAGACACTCCCGTCCCTTTCTCTGCTCCGGCATTCGCATCCACATATCCCAGTCCCACAGCTAGCGGACAGGAGATGAGATACCAGAAAGTGTCAGTCACTCCCGCTGAGACAAAACACCAAATACCCCACCTACAGTCACTCACCTTCTCTGGCGTCGGCCACTTTGGTTCCAACTCATTCTTGTAAAGATTTTTATTGAGCACCCAGCCCAGACCTGGCATGGTCTCCACTCTGTAGAGAAGTGAGGGGTCTTCAGCTGTGTGTTCATACCCCTGAGAGATAAACAGATAGCAGGATATTAACAGTCAGCACTTACCGCCGAGGCCGCTCCCTAAAATACTCCTGCCCAAACACTGCCCCCTCTGTCATACATTAGAGGGGCAGACTATGGTGAAAATTACACTAAATCCCTACCTCCTTGTGTGAGCTATAGAGCTGAAGTCATTTATACAGACTACGTACCTGATCGTTCCAGGCAGAGATGCAATACAGGCTCTCATCCTCCTCCAGCAGATGGATGGTCTGACTCAGGAAACTGCACAGACATTAAATATCCCAATGAGTAAACTAATAGCAGCCCAGGCATCATAGATGAGGCCAATACCTCACATTCCTGAGCGACTGGCATAGTGGGCACTGTGCCTGGCACATACTATGGAATTGGAAATCTATACACATTCCTATGAAGCAGAGGATTGCACCAAGCTTTATAGTGATGGGAAGAGTCACAAGAAGGCAACAGCGATCAGTAACTATTTCTTCTTCTATACAAGAAACCCTCATTAAACATGTATGATTATTTTCGTGACTCTACCTGAAGAAATCTACGGAGATATCTAGGTCTTCTTCTAGAACAATGACGAACTTGGCATCCTAACAGTAGAGAGAGACAGTTATATGTGACACATGACTGTTCTGTACAATTAAACATGTGACGAAGATGTACAGATGTGTCCTCATACATCCAGCCTGAATACACCATGCAGCGCAAGATGCCTGATGTGAGTGAGCCGCCAGGTTCCGTGTTTGTCGTGACTGCAGCAAAGATGTATGAGGACACATCTGTATATTCACCAGTTATCAACATATATTTCTAAGTCTCCAAGACACCCAAATCCAGAATATTTCAACAAAATATTAAAAGCAATGGTGTCCTGGCTTCTATACGACACAAGGGACTGACCCCTTGCATACACGCTGGCTCATTACTGTACGAATACACCAGCCACGCAACTGTGATTATGCCAGATCTGTCATCACTTTACCCGCACAGATGGTATAAAACTTGTCCCGGGATCGGTATGATTTGCCGATGGATAGGATGTCACCGGTCAGTATACCAGCAGCGGCATCCCGTCTATCAAAATCCCGACAGACCCCAGAAGCCCCCTAACCCTCACCTTCTCCCTACCCTAACCCTCCCATGCGGGTGCCTAACCTTAACCCTCCCCGCTTGGTGCCTAACCCTAACCTCCCCTTCAATGTGCCTAACCCTCCCTGGTTCCTAACCCTAACCTTTCCGGCGCTGCAGCCTAACCCTAACCCTCCCTGGTTCCTAACCCTTACCTTTCCGGTGCTGCAGCCTAACCCTAACCACCCTAACCCCCCTTCTTCTGCCTAAACCTATCCTCCCCCCTCTCCACAGCTGCAGGACAGCAGTGCGCCCAGCTCACAAGACGAGCGGGATGCAGGCTATCGTTATTTTGACGCCGGCAACCCGTTTGGTGTCTGTATAGTGACACAGGGTTTCTGCCCTCCCTCGGGATCCCGCCGTCTGTATACTGACCGCCGGGATCCCATTAATCAGAAAGCTAACTGCTTCCCCTTGTCCCGTATCACTTCCAGAATCATCCTAGGTTTTGATTTTATGCTCTGCAACATCAGCGATTTGATTTAGAAACGGTCACGCACTGAGTATTGGATTGGTCATTAATGAACACATCAGATGGGACGCAAGCATGTATCTGGTTAGCTTAAATAAATCCAGTAGCCAGGGAGAGACCATGTGCCCTTGGATACTGCTGGCACCCAATTACGGCGAACATCTCTCTTTATATCAATGGGTTCTCATCTTCCCACATTTCTTCAAATCTCTCACTGGTTCCCAATACGGACTGAATAGATGCAGAACTGCAGATGGTTTCTCCACCCCTGGACTTGTGATGCACACTATAGAGCTATATCTGTGCAATGTATTATGTACTAGACTAATATACCCAAAACAAGAGCAATAAACACAGTAAAAAATAAACCACTAAAAAACACTAAACTAATAATAACACTCACCGGATGCAGGTTAAACGTGGCGGTCAGGCTGGCTTTGTAATGCTGTAAATTATTAGAATACATAGCATTAATATGGGAGATGTTAGCATGTACGTCAAGAGGACTCTCCTTTGCATTGGTCCCCAGTCCTTTCCACCACCTAAACCCCAAGGTATTCCCTGTGGAGTCCTATGGACCCTGAAGAAGAAAGTTAACTGCTGTGTTACCTGGGCCACACGGGCATTTTTAATGCTTATTGGGGTGTGCTGGATGCCTTTCAGGCCATACAATTCTACCACATCCATTGGTTCCTGTGGGAGAAGACGAAAGAACACGATGTGTGACGTGGAATGGAAGATATTATTATTACATTTTATTTATAAAGGCACCACAAGTGTTTCGCAGCACTGTACAAAGGGGGTCATTCCGAGTTGATCGCTCGCTAGCTAGTTTTAGCAGCTGTGCAAACGCTATGCCGTCGCCCACTGTGAGTGTATTTTAGCTTAGCAGAAGTGCGAACGGTTGTATCGCAGAGCGGCTACAAACATTTTTTGTGTAGTTTCAGAGTAGCTCAAAACCTACTCAGCGCTTGAGATCACTTCAGACAATTCAGTTCCTGTTGACGTCACAAACCCGCCCAGCCACGCCTGCGTTTTTCCGCACACTCCCTGAAAATGGTCAGTTGCCACCCAGAAACGCCCACTTCATGTCAATCACTCTGCGGCAAGCAGTGCGACTGAAATGCATCGTTAGACCCTATGCAAAACTACATCGTTCGTTGTGTCCGTACGTCGCGAGTGCACATTGCGCCGCAAGCGCAGAACTGCCGATTTTTAGCCTAATCGCTGCGCTGCAAACAAATTCAGCTAGCGATCAACTCGGAATGACCCCCAAAGGACAGTACAGGGAGACAAAACTTAACATTACAGTAAATAAATATCAAAAATAGAGTACAGGTAACAAAGAGCACCAGAATTCTCACATTCTACATAATACAGCTTAGATGTAAGTAGCGAGGGAGTGATCATTGTACTACTAGGAGCTGGTGGCCATAGATGGAGATGAGCCTTTACCAGCAGGAGAGAAAGCGGGTAAAGATGATCGCTGAGTAGGAGAGAGCTGCGAGTGAAATGTGTCGAGAAGAGGGCTTTGACAACAAGAGGAAAGAGGGCCCTGCTCTGAGGAGCTTACGATCTAGTAGGAAGGGGCGACAGACAGATGACATGAGGTGCAAGCAAGTGGGAGGCAGCCTGATGACAGGATGTAAGCAAAGCAGAGATGGTCAAGGTATGAGGCAGGGGGATGGAGGAGCAGCCTCAAAACTAGGTTATGCATCGGAAGGGTACGCTTTGATGAATAGGTGGGTTTTCAGTGCCCGTTTGAAGCTTTGCAAGGTTGGAGAGAGTCTAATGGAGCGTGGGAGCGCGATCCACTGAAGGGGTGCAACACAGGCAAAATCTTGAACTCGAGCATGGGAAGCAGTGACCAGGGTAGAGGAGAGGCGCCGGTCATTGGCACCTAGAAACTTAGTAAGACATATATAGAAACTTAGTAAGAGCACATTCTGTAGGAAGGATGAAAGCTGGATGTATATGAAATCTTACGGGTATGAGGGGCTAATGTACAGGTGGTCTTCAATATGCCGACTGTCGGGATCCCGGCGCACAGTATACCAGCGCCGGAATCCCGACAGCCGACATACCGACACTTTTTCTCCCTCGTGGGGGTCCATGATCCCCCTGGAGGGAACCGTACCCGCAGCGTGGCGAGCCCGCAAGGGGCTCATTTGCGCTCGCCACGCTATCAGTATGCCGGCGGTAGGGCTCCCGACGCCGGTATGCTGGTCTCCGGGAGCCCGGCCGCCGGCATATCATAGTACACCCCTCATGTACACACAGTCACTGAGAAACCATGTTTGCTGTAGTAAAGGTTATCTGACCTCTCTTCCAAAGAGCTTCATGATGCGTTTCATGTACTTTGCATAGTGCACGGCAGGCTTATCCATAGACCACTAACAATACTGAACTCTGAAGGCAAGGTCTACACTAATGTAAAACACAAGAATGTGTGTAGGGGTCCAATCATTGACAGTGTGTACAAGGCCTCAGTGATACAAAACATTCTCTACACAAACTAGCTAAAAGACAGGTGACAGATCATTAATATATACTGTAGGTGACATGTTATCCAGGAGACACCGACATGCGACAGATCACTGTTCTATACGCTGGTAATGTGACTGATCATGGTTATATCCAGGAGACACCGACATGCGACAGATCACTGTTCTATACGCTGGTAATGTGACTGATCATGGTTATACAGGAGAAACTGACATGCGACAGATCACTGTTCTATACGCTGGTAATGTAACTGATCATGGTTATATACAGGAGACACCGACATGCGACAGATCACTGTC
Source organism: Pseudophryne corroboree (assembly GCF_028390025.1). Taxonomy (NCBI): domain Eukaryota; kingdom Metazoa; phylum Chordata; class Amphibia; order Anura; family Myobatrachidae; genus Pseudophryne; species Pseudophryne corroboree. The sequence goes on from NC_086455.1 coordinate 40,497,279, forward strand.
CTATAAGCTGGTAATGTGACTGATCATGGTTATATACAGGAGACACCGACATGCGACAGATCACTGTCCTATAAGCTGGTAATGTGACTGATCATGGTTATATACAGGAGACACCGACATGCGACAGATCACTGTTCTATACGCTGGTAATGTAACTGATCATGGTTATATACAGGAGACACCGACATGCGACAGATCACCGTTCTATACGCTGGTAATGTAACTGATCATGGTTATACAGGAGACACCGACATGCGACAGATCACTGTTCTATACGCTGGTAATGTGACTGATCATGGTTATATACAGGAGACACCGACATGCGACAGATCACTGTTCTATACGCTGGTAATGTGACTGATCATGGTTATATACAGGAGACACCGACATGCGACAGATCACTGTTCTATACGCTGGTAATGTGACTGATCATGGTTATATACAGGAGACACCGACATGTGACAGATCACTGTTCTATACGCTGGTAATGTGACTGATCATGGTTATATACAGGAGACACCGACATGCGACAGATCACCGTTCTATACGCTGGTAATGTGACTGATCATGGTTATATACAGGAGACACAGACATGCAACAGATCACCGTTCTATACGCTGGTAATGTAACTGATCATGTTTATACAGGAGACACCGACATGCAACAGATCACTGTTCTATACGCTGGTAATGTGACTGATCATGGTTATATACAGGAGACACCGACATGCGACAGATCACTGTTCTATACGCTGGTAATGTGACTGATCATGGTTATATACAGGAGACACCGACATGCGACAGATCACCGTTCTATACGCTGGTAATGTAACTGATCATGGTTATACAGGAGACACCGACATGCGACAGATCACTGTTCTGTACGCTGGTAATGTGACTGATCATGGTTATATACAGGAGACACTGACATGTGACAGATCACCGTTCTATACGCTGGTAATGTGACTGATCATGGTTATATACAGGAGACACCGACATGCGACAGATCACTGTTCTATACGCTGGTAATGTGACTGATCATGGTTATATACAGGAGACACCGACATGTGACAGATCACCGTTCTATACGCTGGTAATGTGACTGATCATGGTTATATACAGGAGACACCGACATGCGACAGATCACCGTTCTATACGCTGGTAATGTGACTGATCATGGTTATATACAGGAGACACCGACATGTGACAGATCACTGTTCTATACGCTGGTAATGTGACTGATCATGGTTATATACAGGAGACACCGACATGCGACAGATCACTGTTCTATACGCTGGTAATGTGACTGATCATGGTTATATACAGGAGACACCGACATGTGACAGATCACTGTTCTATACGCTGGTAATGTGACTGATCATGGTTATATACAGGAGACACCGACATGCGACAGATCACCGTTCTATACGCTGGTAATGTGACTGATCATGGTTATATACAGGAGACACAGACATGCAACAGATCACCGTTCTATACGCTGGTAATGTAACTGATCATGTTTATACAGGAGACACCGACATGCAACAGATCACCGTTCTATACGCTGGTAATGTGACTGATCATGGTTATACATGAGACACCGACATGCGACAGATCACCGTTCTATAAGTTGGTAATGTGACTGATCATGGTTATATACAGGAGACACCGACATGCAACAGATCACTGTTCTATACGCTGGTAATGTGACTGATCATGGTTATACAGGAGACACAGACATGCGACAGATCACTGTCCTATAAGCTGGTAATGTGACTGATCATGGTTATACAGGAGACACCGACATGCAACAAATCACTGTTCTATACGCTGGTAATGTGACTGATCATGGTTATATACAGGAGACACCGACATGCGACAGATCACTGTTCTATACGCTGGTAATGTGACTGATCATGGTTATATACAGGAGACACCGACATGTGACAGATCACTGTTCTATACGCTGGTAATGTGACTGATCATGGTTATATACAGGAGACACCGACATGCAACAGATCACTGTTCTATACGCTGGTAATGTGACTGATCATGGTTATATACAGGAGACACCGACATGCAACAGATCACCGTTCTATACGCTGGTAATGTGACTGATCATGGTTATATACAGGAGACACCGACATGCAACAGATCACCGTTCTATACGCTGGTAATGTAACTGATCATGGTTATACATGAGACACCGACATGCGACAGATCACCGTTCTATAAGTTGGTAATGTGACTGATCATGGTTATATACAGGAGACACAGACATGCGACAGATCACTGTCCTATAAGCTGGTAATGTGACTGATCATGGTTATACAGGAGACACCGACATGCAACAGATCACTGTTCTATACGCTGGTAATGTGACTGATCATGGTTATATACAGGAGACACTGACATGTGACAGATCACCGTTCTATACGCTGGTAATGTGACTGATCATGGTTATATACAGGAGACACCGACATGCGACAGATCACTGTTCTATACGCTGGTAATGTGACTGATCATGGTTATATACAGGAGACACTGACATGTGACAGATCACCGTTCTATACGCTGGTAATGTGACTGATCATGGTTATATACAGGAGACACCGACATGCGACAGATCACTGTTCTATACGCTGGTATTGTGACTGATCATGGTTATATACAGGAGACACCGACATGCGACAGATCACTGTTCTATACGCTGGTAATGTGACTGATCATGGTTATATACAGGAGACACCGACATGCGACAGATCACTGTTCTATACGCTGGTAATGTGACTGATCATGGTTATATACAGGAGACACCGACATGTGACAGATCACTGTTCTATACGCTGGTAATATGACTGATCATGGTTATATACAGGAGACACCGACATGCGACAGATCACTGTTCTATACGCTGGTAATGTGACTGATCATGGCTATATACAGGAGACACCGACATGTGACAGATCACTGTTCTATAAGTTGGTAATGTGACTGATCATGGTTATATACAGGAGACACAGACATGCAACAGATCACCGTTCTATACGCTGGTAATGTGACTGATCATGGTTATACAGGAGACACCGACATGCGACAGATCACTGTTCTATACGCTGGTAATGTGACTGATCATGGTTATATACAGGAGACACCGACATGCGACAGATCACTGTTCTATACGCTGGTAATGTGACTGATCATGGTTATATACAGGAGACACCGACATGCGACAGATCACTGTTCTATACGCTGGTAATGTGACTGATCATGGTTATATACAGGAGACACCGACATGCGACAGATCACTGTTCTATACGCTGGTAATGTGACTGATCATGGTTATACATGAGACACCGACATGCGACAGATCACCGTTCTATAAGTTGGTAATGTGACTGATCATGGTTATATACAGGAGACACCGACATGCAACAGATCACTGTTCTATACGCTGGTAATGTGACTGATCATGGTTATACAGGAGACACAGACATGCGACAGATCACTGTCCTATAAGCTGGTAATGTGACTGATCATGGTTATACAGGAGACACCGACATGCAACAGATCACTGTTCTATACGCTGGTAATGTGACTGATCATGGTTATATACAGGAGACACCGACATGCAACAGATCACCGTTCTATACGCTGGTAATGTGACTGATCATGGTTATATACAGGAGACACCGACATGCAACAGATCACCGTTCTATACGCTGGTAATGTAACTGATCATGGTTATACATGAGACACCGACATGCGACAGATCACCGTTCTATAAGTTGGTAATGTGACTGATCATGGTTATATACAGGAGACACCGACATGCAACAGATCACCGTTCTATACGCTGGTAATGTGACTGATCATGGTTATATACAGGAGACACCGACATGCGACAGATCACTGTTCTATACGCTGGTAATGTGACTGATCATGGTTATATACAGGAGACACCGACATGCGACAGATCACTGTTCTATACGCTGGTAATGTGACTGATCATGGTTATATACAGGAGACACCGACATGCGACAGATCACTGTTCTATACGCTGGTAATGTGACTGATCATGGTTATATACAGGAGACACCGACATGCGACAGATCACTGTTCTATACGCTGGTAATGTGACTGATCATGGTTATATACAGGAGACACCGACATGCGACAGATCACCGTTCTATAAGTTGGTAATGTGACTGATCATGGTTATATACAGGAGACACCGACATGCAACAGATCACTGTTCTATACGCTGGTAATGTGACTGATCATGGTTATATACAGGAGACACCGACATGCGACAGATCACCGTTCTATAAGTTGGTAATGTGACTGATCATGGTTATATACAGGAGACACAGACATGCAACAGATCACCGTTCTATACGCTGGTAATGTAACTGATCATGGTTATACAGGAGACACCGACATGCGACAGATCACTGTTCTATACGCTGGTAATGTGACTGATCATGGTTATATACAGGAGACACTGACATGTGACAGATCACCGTTCTATACGCTGGTAATGTGACTGATCATGGTTATATACAGGAGACACCGACATGCGACAGATCACTGTTCTATACGCTGGTATTGTGACTGATCATGGTTATATACAGGAGACACCGACATGCGACAGATCACTGTTCTATACGCTGGTAATGTGACTGATCATGGTTATATACAGGAGACACCGACATGCGACAGATCACTGTTCTATACGCTGGTAATGTGACTGATCATGGTTATATACAGGAGACACCGACATGTGACAGATCACTGTTCTATACGCTGGTAATATGACTGATCATGGTTATATACAGGAGACACCGACATGCGACAGATCACTGTTCTATACGCTGGTAATGTGACTGATCATGGCTATATACAGGAGACACCGACATGTGACAGATCACTGTTCTATACGCTGGTAATGTGACTGATCATGGTTATATACAGGAGACACCGACATGCAACAGATCACCGTTCTATACGCTGGTAATGTGACTGATCATGGTTATATACAGGAGACACCGACATGCAACAGATCACCGTTCTATACGCTGGTAATGTAACTGATCATGGTTATACATGAGACACCGACATGCGACAGATCACCGTTCTATAAGTTGGTAATGTGACTGATCATGGTTATATACAGGAGACACCGACATGCAACAGATCACTGTTCTATACGCTGGTAATGTGACTGATCATGGTTATACAGGAGACACAGACATGCGACAGATCACTGTCCTATAAGCTGGTAATGTGACTGATCATGGTTATATACAGGAGACACCGACATGCAACAGATCACTGTTCTATACGCTGGTAATGTGACTGATCATGGTTATATACAGGAGACACCGACATGCGACAGATCACTGTTCTATACGCTGGTAATGTGACTGATCATGGCTATACATGAGACACCGACATGCGACAGATCACCGTTCTATAAGTTGGTAATGTGACTGATCATGGTTATATACAGGAGACACCGACATGCAACAGATCACCGTTCTATACGCTGGTAATGTGACTGATCATGGTTATATACAGGAGACACCGACATGCGACAGATCACTGTTCTATACGCTGGTAATGTGACTGATCATGGTTATATACAGGAGACACCGACATGCGACAGATCACTGTTCTATACGCTGGTAATGTGACTGATCATGGTTATATACAGGAGACACCGACATGCGACAGATCACTGTTCTATACGCTGGTAATGTGACTGATCATGGTTATATACAGGAGACACCGACATGCGACAGATCACTGTTCTATACGCTGGTAATGTGACTGATCATGGTTATATACAGGAGACACAGACATGCAACAGATCACTGTTCTATACGCTGGTAATGTGACTGATCATGGTTATATACAGGAGACACCGACATGCGACAGATCACTGTTCTATACGCTGGTAATGTGACTGATCATGGCTATACATGAGACACCGACATGCGACAGATCACCGTTCTATAAGTTGGTAATGTGACTGATCATGGTTATATACAGGAGACACCGACATGCAACAGATCACCGTTCTATACGCTGGTAATGTGACTGATCATGGTTATATACAGGAGACACCGACATGCGACAGATCACTGTTCTATACGCTGGTAATGTGACTGATCATGGTTATATACAGGAGACACCGACATGCGACAGATCACTGTTCTATACGCTGGTAATGTGACTGATCATGGTTATATACAGGAGACACAGACATGCAACAGATCACTGTTCTATACGCTGGTAATGTGACTGATCATGGTTATATACAGGAGACACCGACATGCGACAGATCACTGTTCTATACGCTGGTAATGTGACTGATCATGGCTATACATGAGACACCGACATGCGACAGATCACCGTTCTATAAGTTGGTAATGTGACTGATCATGGTTATATACAGGAGACACAGACATGCAACAGATCACTGTTCTATACGCTGGTAATGTGACTGATCATGGTTATATACAGGAGACACCGACATGCGACAGATCACTGTTCTATACGCTGGTAATGTGACTGATCATGGCTATACATGAGACACCGACATGCGACAGATCACCGTTCTATAAGTTGGTAATGTGACTGATCATGGTTATATACAGGAGACACCGACATGCAACAGATCACCGTTCTATACGCTGGTAATGTGACTGATCATGGTTATATACAGGAGACACCGACATGCGACAGATCACTGTTCTATACGCTGGTAATGTGACTGATCATGGTTATATACAGGAGACACCGACATGCGACAGATCACTGTTCTATACGCTGGTAATGTGACTGATCATGGTTATATACAGGAGACACCGACATGCGACAGATCACTGTTCTATACGCTGGTAATGTGACTGATCATGGTTATATACAGGAGACACCGACATGCGACAGATCACTGTTCTATACGCTGGTAATGTGACTGATCATGGTTATATACAGGAGACACAGACATGCAACAGATCACTGTTCTATACGCTGGTAATGTGACTGATCATGGTTATATACAGGAGACACCGACATGCGACAGATCACTGTTCTATACGCTGGTAATGTAACTGATCATGGTTATATACAGGAGACACCGACATGCGACAGATCACTGTTCTATACGCTGGTAATGTGACTGATCATGGTTATATACAGGAGACACCGACATGCAACAGATCACCGTTCTATACGCTGGTAATGTGACTGATCATGGTTATACAGGAGACACCGACATGCAACAGATCACTGTTCTATACGCTGGTAATGTGACTGATCATGGTTATACAGGAGACACCGACATGCGACAGATCACTGTTCTATACGCTGGTAATGTAACTGATCATGGTTATATACAGGAGACACCGACATGCGACAGATCACTGTTCTATACGCTGGTAATGTGACTGATCATGGTTATATACAGGAGACACCGACATGCAACAGATCACTGTTCTATACGCTGGTAATGTAACTGATCATGGTTATATACAGGAGACACCGACATGCGACAGATCACTGTTCTATACGCTGGTAATGTGACTGATCATGGTTATATACAGGAGACACCGACATGCGACAGATCACTGTTCTATACGCTGGTAATGTGACTGATCATGGTTATATACAGGAGACACCGACATGCAACAGATCACCGTTCTATACGCTGGTAATGTGACTGATCATGGTTATATACAGGAGACACCGGCATGCGACAGATCACCGTTCTATACGCTGGTAATGTGACTGATCATGGTTATATACAGGAGACACCGGCATGCGACAGATCACTGTTCTATACGCTGGTAATGTAACTGATCATGGTTATATACAGGAGACACCGACATGCGACAGATCACTGTTCTATACGCTGGTAATGTGACTGATCATGGTTATATACAGGAGACACCGACATGCAACAGATCACTGTTCTATACGCTGGTAATGTGACTGATCATGGTTATATACAGGAGACACCGACATGCAACAGATCACTGTTCTATACGCTGGTAATGTGACTGATCATGGTTATATACAGGAGACACCGACATGCAACAGATCACTGTTCTATACGCTGGTAATGTGACTGATCATGGTTATATACAGGAGACACCGACATGCGACAGATCACCGTTCTATACGCTGGTAATGTGACTGATCATGGTTATATACAGGAGACACCGACATGCGACAGATCACTGTTCTATAAGTTGGTAATGTGACTGATCATGGTTATATACAGGAGACACCGACATGCGACAGATCACTGTTCTATAAGCTGGTAATGTGACTGATCATGGTTATATACAGGAGACACCGACATGCGACAGATCACTGTTCTATACGCTGGTAATGTAACTGATCATGGTTATACAGGAGACACCGACATGCGACAGATCACTGTTCTATACGCTGGTAATGTGACTGATCATGGTTATATACAGGAGACACCGACATGCGACAGATCACCGTTCTATGCGCTGGTAATGTGACTGATCATGGTTATACAGGAGACACCGACATGCGACAGTTCATGTATAGATTATATTGGTATTTACGCTATTTTTTACAGGTAGCAGCACATATATAATTAGCAGAACCTTTTACCTCATAGTAACCATCAATAAAGACTGTGATCATCTGTGGGGTGACACCCTGCGCTGACAGCAAAGACCGCAACATCCTAGAAGACAGATGTCTAATCAGTGAGTCACAACAAGCTGTACACTGCCCCTCTAGCACTCTCTGACCCCCTCCCTCTCACCATACTTTGAAGCCTTCCCTCTCGCCAAGCCGTCACATCATCATAATCCCCCACCCCGTTACCGCTTCCAGCTGACGTCTACACAACACCTCAGCACACTCGGTATAGCATAGCTTCCAGGGTGCAGAGATGAACCATTAACGTATTTCATGAAACCATCGGCTGCAAGCTCTGCTCACCTGTACAAGTAATTTGGTCTATTCCCGGCTATAACCGCCACTGGAACATTGGACACACGGTTTTCCTTTAGCTACAGATGAAAAAAAACAGAGCATTAAACAAGGATCTTTATTAGCAATTGAGCACCACCCATGCGCTGTGTAAAACATTCATACAGCGCACATTTCCAGGACAATCTAAAAGGTGAAAGGTGAAAAGTAGACGTAGTTTGGTGAAAGCTGCAGAGCTGACGATCGCCCACTGCTATATTACAGCACATAATCATTACAGCTAAAGTAAATTCAATGAGGATTTCTTATCAAATAAAAAATGGTCCCAGGAAGAAGCCAATAGGAACACAGCCTTACTGCCAGGTCCATGTCCTACCCCTACGGAGACGTGCAGACTACGGAATGTGGTAATTTTATGCCCAGCAATGAGAAATACCCATCAAAGAAGATCAATTAAAAACCAAATACCTGTAGCACAACCTGAGCTAGAAGCTTCCTCTGACAACCTGCAATAGCAGAGGGGCATTTATAATTATCCTTTATTTATATACATTTTCTGACAGTCGCAAAATCGCCACATTTCGCCCCGCTTTTAGGGCAAATTATATTCGCCCTATTCAATGGCGAAAACCATGTGGAACGGCGAATTCGCCGCCGGTACATATGTTTTGTCGAATTTGTGGGCGATTTCGCCCAGGCCCATTTTTGGGTCCGTTTTTGCCCATGCCGATTCGAAAATAAAGTAAAATAAATTTTTTTAAAAAGGTATGGGCGAAAATGGATTCAAAATCAGGCGAAAACCCGCTACTGAATACACATGGTCGAATTAGTGCAGATTTTCCGACTGTTGGAAAATTCGGCACCTAATTGAATACCCCCCCATAGTCTGCAGAAAGGTACAATCAGAATGAACATTCAATGACTTACAAATACAGTAAGAAAACAATACAGAAGGTAAGAGGACCCCAATCCCAAAAGTTTAATAGAAGGGAAAGTTTGATTATTGTGTAATGTGTATATTTCTAAAGAACAAAAAAAAAAAAACACAGCGCTGTGCAGAGCACATAAAGAAATAGAGGACAAACATTACGGATGGTGTAATGGTTAGCATTACCACCTCACAGCACTGAGGTCATGGGGTTGATTCCCACCATAACTGTGTGGAGTTTGTATATTCTCCCCGTACTTGCGTGGGTTTCCTCCGGATACTCCGGTTTCCTTCCACAATCCAAAAATATACTGGTAGGTTAATTGGCTCCAAACAAAATTAACCCTAGCGTGAATGTGTCTGTATGTACATGTGATAGGGAATATAGAGTGTAAGCTCCACTGGGGCAGGGACTGATGTGAATGGGCAAAAAATTATCTGTAAAGCGCCGCGGAATATGTGTGCGCTATATAAATAAATTGTAATAATAATAATAATGGACATAAAGGATAAAATGGCAAATAGGATTCAATAACAGTTTTGTACAGGGGACTAATCATGTACAGTGTTAAATAATGCTGCACCCACCAGTCACCATGATAGATTTGTACAGTGTAACAACTTAAATAAGCACGTGGGATCACAGTGTTACATAATGCTGCATGCACCGGTCACCGAGCTACGTTTATACAGTGGACCAGTCACAGCTCCCAGTTACTGCCTACTATTTCCCCATTGTAACTGCGCTCCAGTGTCCCCTAGTGGATGAAGGAGAAATAATGTTGTGTCTGCAGGTCAGCATGCTAGAGATGAACAGGGTTAACTAATGCTGGTCACCCAGATAATAAAATGCAGTGAGTATCGGTGGGGCAGATGACAGAGAGGAGGCTGTAATGTCACTGTTGTAATTATAGATCTATAAAGTTGTGGAGGGCAGGTGTAGTTAATAGTCAATAAGTCTATATCAGATTATTTACTGTAGGTTCTTTAATAAGGGCACACGCAAATTTCTAGGTTAGGAGTTTGGGGGACATGTACTAAGCAGTGATAACAGTGAAGAAGTGAGCCAGTGGAGAAGTTGCCCATGGCTGCTCTGTATATTGGTGGTCATTCCGAGTTGTTCGCTCATTGCCGATTTTCGCTATGCTGCGATTTGTTGCTAAATGCGCATGGTACGCAGCGCGCATGCGCTTAGTTATTTAACACAAAACTTAGTAGATTTGCTGGTGTTCGTGCGGTGCTTTTCAATCGCTCTGCTGATCGGTGAGTGATTGACAGGAAGTGGGTGTTTCTGTGCGGCAACTCAGCGTTTTCACGGCATTTGCAAAAAAACGCAGGAGTGGCTGGAGAAACGGGGGAGTGGCTGGGGAAACGGGGGAGTGGCTGGCCGAACGCAGGGCGTGTTTGTGACGTCAAACCAGGAACTAAACGGACTGAGGTGATCGCAATCTAGGAGTAGGTCTGGAGCTACTCAGAAACTGCAAGGAAATACTTAATAGCAGAATTGCTAATCTTTCGATCGCAATTCTGCTAAGCTAAGATACACTCCCAGAGGGCGGCGGCCTAGCATGTGCAATGCTGCTAAAAGCAGCTAGCGAGCGAACAACTCGGAATGAGGGCCATTGTTATAGTATGCAAATTTTGGTTGCCATGGACAACTTCTCCACTGGCTTACTTCTCCACTTTTATCACTGCTTAGTACATCTACCCCTTAGTCTGATATTGTTCGGGGTAATGCTTTCCAGGGCACAGGTGCAGAACAAATCATGTTTATACCACCTCCAAAGTATCTCCGCACCCCCTTTCCCTACAAACCACGCATTAAACATTAATGCGTGCTCTTATAGTTTCCTGTCTTGCTGACTGTAACATCGTACTAATCTGCCATCGTACCCTTCTACCTCCAATTCAGTCCACCTAGAACGTGACATCCAGGTTAATTTCCTAATTTTTTTCACTAATACTGGCGGCCATTTCCCTGACTGACCATTTCATCCAATTCATAATTCTGGTTTTTATCACAAAGCCCCCCACAATGGCCCCCTCCCCTACCCTGCTTCTCTTCAGTTTACCACCTTATCCGTTTTCTTTAATAAACCCAGTGACCTACATCTATCATTCATCCACTATTCCCACTAAACCCAAGACTTCTTTTAGCACGTGGTATTGAAAGACGAGTCACAATGCAAGATAACACAAACACAGCATTGTTACTACTACAACACTACTATCATACTATACACAGTAAATAAGCAGTCACGAAATTCTGCAGCACTACACAGTGAAAACAGAGCATAATACATAAGATATAGCGGTCCAGCCAGAGTCGGCCCTAACCAATATGATGCCCCAGGCAATTTTGGCTGGTGCCCCCTAGCACCACTACTAGTTCCGCCTCTGACCCTGCACCCCTTTCTCAGCACCCCTCACCCATAGCAGTCCTCACTTTGGTGCGCCTGTCCCCTATATTTTAAATAGGAACAGTGCACACATTCGGCGCACAGCCCAAAAAGGGGTGTGTTCTTGCTGGGAAAGAGCATGGCCACACAATAGTACATGCACTTCAAATTAGGTCACACAGAAGTGCAACTTTATTCACATTTTATCATGCGATAGTGTCCCTAACTCACGTTACATCACACAGTAGTACCACTTTACCTTATAGACGTTACTCCTCACAGTAGTGCCCCTTATTCACATTACACCACACCATATTGCTCTTTATTCACATTAGACCACACAGTAGTGCCCTTTCTAAACATTATGCCACACAGTAGAGCACATTATACACATAATGCCACACATTAGTAATGCATTTATACACATATTACCACATAAGTGCCCCTTACACATGATACACATTATTGTTCTTATAAACATAATGTGCCTTACACATTATGCCAACCTTTATTAATGAAGTTATACACATAATGTCCCTTACACATATGCCACACATTATTAGTGCACTTATACACATAATGACACACATAATGTCCCTTTCACATATGCTACACATTATTAATGCCCTTATACACATGACACACATAGTGCCCCTTACACATTGCCGCACATTATTAATGCATTTATACACATGACATACATAATGCCCCTTACACATAAGCCGAACACTACCGCACAACCAACCCACTCACACACAGCACTCACACGGCCGCTAACACCGATCTCTGCCTCTGCTTGGATACAGATGTGTCCTCATACATTTTGCCTCAATACGCCATGCAGCAGGAGATGCCTGGCTTGAGTCAGCTGGCAGCTCTGCTAATGTCGGGCTAATTTTTTGATGAAAATGTACCTTATTTGCATTACTATGTGGCTACAATGCACAAGCAGCTTCTGTTGATTAATAATATTAATATGCATTTTGTATGCAGATACAGCCACAGTTTAAAAACAGAATATAGGCACGTTGCATGTCATTTTAATAAGCAGAAGCTGCTTATGCCCCTAGGCATACCAAATGCCCTAGGCATTTGTCTAGTTTGCCTATGCCTAGGGTCGGCTCTGGGTCCAAGAAGCAAAAGGAGGGAGGTCCCTGCTTGTGACATCTAATAATCTAATGGAATGTATGAAGGTCTTCGGGAAAATGGTGGTGTCCTTGGATTCTGCACAGCGTTAGAGACAGTAGTCATACTCACAGGCATGGGATTGAATTCAATAGGAGTTGGATCCTTACAGCTGCAGACGCTGCCGTAACCCTCCACTTTGCTGCAGAAGTGTTTCCTCCTCCTGTTTAGTTCTGTGTCTGGCCAATGACATTCTGCATCTAGAACATTAATCAAATGTAAATTCAGCGCAACAAAACGTAAGGCCCTTATACTGTGTCCATGTACTTGCCCCATTAGCTGCATACTTGCGTCCCTCCCAATAATCACAAACTGATCACATGGGAAAATAGGATGTTTACACTTATATTAAATCTTCTCCAAGCCCATTGGGGGACATAATTGGGGTATGCAATGCAATGTCAGAGCTTGAGCATTTTTAAATTAACCACAATAAACTCAATCTACTCTCCCTCCATACCCCAGAAGCTTGCAAGGAAGTTCTATCTAACAAATCCCTGGGGACAGAACTTGGGGCACAGAGCAAGAGGGAGAAAAGAGATCAAGGATCTCCAACAAGAAAGGGAACAAAACTCCTAACAAGGAGACCATGGAAACAATTGAGGACAGATACACGCACATAAATTGAGGGCATCCACTCACCCCACTGGGCTCACACACCAGGATTCAATTTAAAAAAAATCCCACTTTCTGTTTCATCCGATTGAGGGACAATGAAAACACTGGGGATGATTCAGAGCTGTTCCTACAGGAATGTATGCTCAGAAGCCTCTGTGCACCAAAGACCATGTGGACCCCAAGACACATACTGTCCAAGAGGCATTACTCGTTCTGGTAGAATCAGATGTAAACAGTTAAGTGTCAAATTCCCCTGCCCAAAGATAACCCTGGTGAATTAATGCTGGCTAACCTATCAAGAGTATCATAAAGGGCCAACGTGCTGAACATCCCCCCAGTCTTCTGGACATAAGCCCTTATAAACTCAAATTAGAGTGACAGCCCTCTTCCTCTGGAGACTTACCCTGGTTTAAGACTAGAATCACATTATAATGGAACAGGGAGACACCTCTGGGCTGGAAAGAAGATTGAGTCCTAGATCAGTATATTATAAATTAGAAACACCGAGACCTAAAGGACAGATGTATCAAATCTTGCAGAGAGAAAGTGGAGAAATAAAGTACCAACCAACTAGTTCATAAAACTGGGAACACACTATACGATACGTTGTTCGATCTGGCGGATCGGACCGACATATCGGGCGCATCATCTAGTGTGTACCCACTATGTCGCTGACTATGCACGCTCCAGCGGGTCATCAGCGACATCCTCGTTGGACCTATGTCGGGCTGGGTACACATTGTATAGTGTGTACCCAGCTTAACTATTATTTTTTAAACACAGCCTGTAACATGGCACTTAGTAGCTTATTGATAATTACTTTAGCTCTCTCAAAGGGTTGATACATATTCCCCACACATCTTAGCTCAGAAACTCTCCTGACTGAGGAGATGGCCAACAGAATGGTGGTCTTCAAAGTAAGGAACATCAATTCCACTAAATCCAACGGGTTGAAAAAAGGATGTGCCAAGTCTGTCAACACCAAATTGAAATCCCAAAGAGCAAAAAGGAGACATTAAGGAGGACATTGCAAAAGAGTTACTTTTCTATAAAACAAAACCAAGACCGGAACCCTAATACATTTGTTTCAACCTCCCTTCCAGACCCTCCAACAGGAGCAGCAGAAACCTGTCCAATTGAAAAGAGGTAGAAACCCTTTGTTCACAGCAACAAACATAGTTCTTCCAAACCAAGTGACAATTCTTGGCTAAAACATGCATGGTCTGAACCACAAGGTCAGTAATAATCCTTAGAATTTAGGATCATGACATGACATGCTGTTAAAAACCATCCATGGTAAACTCAAGGGAAAGCCCCCCCCCCCCCCCGACTTACTAGATTTGGTCTTGGAGGCAAGCACTATGACAAGTCATCTGCCATACTTAAAAGGTATGTGTACCATGTCCTTCTTGGCCAGCTCCCTGCCACCAGGATCACCCAAACGCCTTTCTTTTCACTTTGAGGAACACCAATGAAAACAGGTATATCAGATCAGGTGGAATGTCCAAGTGAACAACGGGGCATCTACAAGAATTGATTTTGGATCCCTTGACTAGGAATAGTAGCATTCCCCAATGAGACAGAATTAGGTCAATACGTGGCTGACACCATCTGTCCACAATCTGCTGGTAGACGTCCAGATGAAAGGACCATACCCCAAAGTGAAAGTTCTGTCTGCTGAGATAACCTGCATCTCAGTATTCAATCCCTGGAATGAAGGCCGCTGCAATAACTGGAACATTTTGCTCCACCCATTGCATGATCATGCTGGTCTCTCTCATAAGCAGAACACTTCTTGGTGCCTCACTGATGACTGGGGTATTCTAATACCGTAGCACTCGTCTACTGGATCTTAACGGCCCTTCCTTACAGGAACATCCTTGTGTTAAAGACCTCACTGAGCTTCAGGCAATTCATCAGAGCCTCGATAGCTAGTGCCTGTTGTCACAATCCAGGCACAGATGGTGAATGTGCTACCCATGTTGAGGTTATGTCCTCTCAGACACCAGCGGCAAACGTACCCTTAGGGACAAAGTGAAAAACTGAACAAATTAAATTGCTTGTTACATTGCTAAATTAGCTAAATTCAGAACTCCAGTGGAACGGTGTATATTGCATCACCATGAATGTAGACACCATCTTCCCCAAGAACCCTCATGCAGGAGTTAACCCGTACTTGCCTGCAGTCTAACAGGAACTCACATGCCCCTGTAGATCCAGGATTTTATCTTCCAGTAATATACAGGTCTCTATAGCTTGGCTAGTGGTCATCAACTCCAGCCCTCAAGTACCCCAAACATATCATGTTTTCTGTATGTATTTAATCATGCACAGGTGAGTTGATCTATTCTGCTAAGTCCTACCCCACCTGCTACCATACAGAAATCTTGAAAACAGGACCTGGTCGGGGTAACTGAGGACTAGAGCTGAGAACCACTGGTCTAAGCAGTTTCAAGATGATAATAGAAATAAGTGTTGACCATTACCACCTTACGGGAGGGCTTTACTAAAGGAAAAATGCAGTAAAAACCCTAAAACTGGGTTTTCTGGGTATTAACCGCATTTTCAATTGTACCAAACCCTGGCCGCCCGCTTACCGATGCGGAGGGTATCGCCATCTTTTTATGGCGATACCCAATAGAAGCCTATGGATTTCTTACCGTATACCGCCACCCCACTCACGCTGCACCCCCCCTCACCTGTATGCTCTCCTACTGCTCTCTAATCCTGCAACCTCCTCCTCCCCTGCAACACAGCCAGTTGTCCTTGTGGCTGCAGGCAGGAGGAGGAGGAGCCCGGGACAGACTGCAGTCGTCACCTCCTGGGGCTGGGAGGTGACGGAGACTCCGGCACACCCTCTCGCACGTAACGCAGGAGGTCTCTGTCATCGCATTGCGATACTAATCACATGTGTTAGTACATATTCGATTAGCATCGCTGCGATGACCAGCAATGTATATTAGTACATCCCGCCCTTTATTTGTGAATGACAGCCATCATTACTATGATCGATGTTATAACCAGGCCGGAAGGAAACGTCAGGAACTTAAAAGTGATGGGACTGCACAGAATACTTGAATAGACACTGATGTACCTACCAGATGGGAACATGCAATTATGCGTCCTTTATGTCCATGGACATCTTCAAACTGTCTGTTCATTGGTGTTAATGACCAACCACGACAGATGCACAGAGAAATAACTATATCTGGAGTATAAAGCTCCTTAGTCACAGCCTATATAGAGTAATAACTATATATGATATATAAAGATCCCTAGTCAAAGCCTACATAAGGTAATAACTCTATATGATATATAAACCCCAGTCACATCCTGCATAGAGGAATACCTGTATCTAATCTATAAACCCCCAGTCACAGCCTGCACAGAGGAATACCTGCATCTAATCTATAAACCCCCAGTCACAGCCTGCATAGAGGAATACCTGTATCTAATATATAAACCCCCAGTCACAGCCTGCATAGAGGAATATCTGTATCTAATATATAAACCCCCAGTCACAGCCTGCATAGAGGAATACCTGTATCTAATCTATAAACCCCCAGTCACATCCTGCACAGAGGAATACCTGTATCTAATCTATAAACCCCCAGTCACAGCCTGCATAGAGGAATACCTGTATCTAATCTATAAACCCCCAGTCACAGCCTGCACAGAGGAATACCTGTATCTAATATATAAACCCCCAGTCACAGCCTGCACAGAGGAATACCTGTATCTAATATATAAACCCCCAGTCACAGCCTGCACAGAGGAATACCTGTATCTAATATATAAACTCCCAGTCACAGCCTGCATAGAGGAATACCTGTATCTAATCTATAAACCCCCAGTCACAGCCTGCACAGAGGAATACCTGTATCTAATCTATAAACCCCCAGTCACAGCCTGCACAGAGGAATACCTGTATCTAATATATAAACCCCCAGTCACAGCCTGCATAGAGGAATACCTGTATCTAATATATAAACCCCCAGTCACAGCCTGCACAGAGGAATACCTGTATCTAATCTATAAACCCCAGCCACAGCCTGCACAGAGGAATACCTGTATCTAATCTATAAACCCCAGCCACAGCCTGCATAGAGGAATACCTGTATCTAATATAGAAACCCCAGCCACAGCCTGCATAGAGGAATACCTGTATCTAATATATAAACCCCCAGTCACAGCCTGCACGGAGGAATACCTGTATCTAATATATAAACCCCCAGCCACAGCCTGCATAGAGGAATACCTGTATCTAATATATAAACCCCCAGTCACAGCCTGCACGGAGGAATACCTGTATCTAATATATAAACCCCCAGTCACAGCCTGCATAGAGGAATACCTGTATCTAATATATAAACCCCCAGCCACAGCCTGCACAGAGGAATACCTGTATCTAATATATAACCCCCCAGTCACAGCCTGCACAGAGGAATACCTGTATCTAATATATAACCCCCCAGTCACAGCCTGCACAGAGGAATACCTGTATCTAATCTATAAACCCCCAGTCACAGCCTGCAGAGAGGAATACCTGTATCTAATAAACCCCCCAGTCACAGCCTGCATAGAGGAATACCTGTATCTAATCTATAAACCCCAGCCACAGCCTGCAGAGGAATACCTGTATCTAATATATAAACCCCCAGTCACAGCCTGCATAGAGGAATACCTGTATCTAATATATAAACCCCCAGTCACAGCCTGCATAGAGGAATACCTGTATCTAATATATAAACTCCCAGTCACATCCTGCACAGAGGAATACCTGTATCTAATCTATAAACCCCAGCCACAGCCTGCAGAGGAATACCTGTATCTAATATATAAACCCCCAGTCACAGCCTGCATAGAGGAATACCTGTATCTAATATATAAACCCCCAGTCACAGCCTGCATAGAGGAATACCTGTATCTAATATATAAACCCCCAGTCACAGCCTGCACGGAGGAATACATGTATCTAATCTATAAACCCCAGCCACAGCCTGCACAGAGGAATACCTGTATCTATTATATAAACCCCCAGTCACAGCCTGCATAGAGGAATACCTGTATCTAATCTATAAACCCCCAGTCACAGCCTGCATAGAGGAATACCTGTATCTAATATATAAACCCCCAGTCACATCCTGCATAGAGGAATACCTGTATCTAATACATAAACCCCCAGTCACAGCCTGCATAGAGGAATACCTGTATCTAATATATAAACCCCCAGTCACAGCCTGCATAGAGGAATACCTGTATCTAATATATAAACTCCCAGTCACATCCTGCACAGAGGAATACCTGTATCTAATCTATAAACCCCAGCCACAGCCTGCAGAGGAATACCTGTATCTAATATATAAACCCCCAGTCACAGCCTGCATAGAGGAATACCTGTATCTAATATATAAACCCCCAGTCACAGCCTGCATAGAGGAATACCTGTATCTAATATATAAACCCCCAGTCACAGCCTGCACGGAGGAATACATGTATCTAATCTATAAACCCCAGCCACAGCCTGCACAGAGGAATACCTGTATCTATTATATAAACCCCCAGTCACAGCCTGCATAGAGGAATACCTGTATCTAATCTATAAACCCCCAGTCACAGCCTGCATAGAGGAATACCTGTATCTAATATATAAACCCCCAGTCACATCCTGCATAGAGGAATACCTGTATCTAATACATAAACCCCCAGTCACAGCCTGCATAGAGGAATACCTGTATCTAATATATAAACCCCCAGTCACAGCCTGCACAGAGAAATACCTGTATCTAATATATAAACCCCCAGTCACAGCCTGCACAGAGAAATACCTGTATCTAATATATAAACCCCAGCCACAGCCTGCATAGAGGAATACCTGTATCTAATATATAAACCCCCAGTCACAGCCTGCATAGAGGAATACCTGTATCTAATATATAAACCCACAGTCACAGCCTGCAGAGAGGAATACATGTATCTAATATATAAACCCCCAGTCACAGCCTGCACAGAGAAATACCTGTATCTAATATATAAACCCCAGTCACATCCTGCATAGAGGAATACCTTTATCTAATATATAAACCCCCAGTCACAGCCTGCACAGAGGAATACCTGTATCTAATATATAAACCCCCAGTCACAGCCTGCACAGAGAAATACCTGTATCTAATATATAAACCCCAGCCACAGCCTGCATAGAGGAATACCTGTATCTAATATATAAACCCACAGTCACAGCCTGCATAGAGGAATACCTGTATCTAATACATAAACCCCCAGTCACAGCCTGCATAGAGGAATACCTGTATCTAATATATAAACCCCCCAGTCACATCCTGCATAGAGGAATACCTGTATCTAATATATAAACCCCCAGTCACAGCCTGCATAGAGGAATACCTGTATCTAATATATAAACCCCCAGTCACAGCCTGCATAGAGGAATATCTGTATCTAATATATAAACCCCCAGTCACAGCCTGCACAGAGAAATACCTGTATCTAATATATAAACCCCAGCCACAGCCTGCATAGAGGAATACCTGTATCTAATATATAAACCCACAGTCACAGCCTGCAGAGAGGAATACATGTATCTAATATATAAACCCCAGTCACATCCTGCATAGAGGAATACCTTTATCTAATATATAAACCCCAGTCACAGCCTGCATAGAGGAATACCTGTATCTAATAAACCCCCAGTCACAGCCTGCACAGAGAAATACCTGTATCTAATCTATAAACCCCCAGTCACAGCCTGCATAGAGGAATACCTGTATCTAATATATAAACCACCAGTCACAGCCTGCATAGAGGAATACCTGTATCTAATATATAAACCCAGTGTCACAGCCTGCACAGAGGAATACATGTATCTAATCTATAAACCCCAGCCACAGCCTGCACAGAGGAATACATGTATCTAATCTATAAACCCCAGCCACAGCCTGCACAGAGGAATACATGTATCTAATATATAAACCCCCAGTCACAGCCTGCATAGAGGAATACCTGTATCTAATATATAAACCCCAGCCACAGCCTGCATAGAGGAATACCTGTATCTAATACATAAACCCCCAGTCACAGCCTGCATAGAAGAATAACTTTTTCTGATATATAGGGTAACAGATAACTGCTGAAATTACCTCTGTCTGCTTAATTCCCTATAACAGCAGGATGGTTTTGTAATGAGAGGGTTCAGGGATGCAAGACCTCACCTTCAGGGGGAACTAGTTGTATGTCGGTCTTCAGAAGAACTGGATCACCCCACGTAGACAGAGCTGGAGACTTGGAGTGTTTTTCACCATAGATGTGTCCTACAGTAGGGAACACATCACATGTGTGTGACTAAGTACCAACAACGGCATGATAGCAGATGGTACAGGGCAAGAATCAGACAGACATGAAATTACCTCCTTTCTTCACCACAAATGTCCACATGTCCCTCCAGCCCAGAGTGGCTGCAACCTGGCTGCCCAGGCTCTTCAGCAAGTTCTTGGCTGTATCTTTGAGATGGAAGGAACCCTCGTCCTGTAACACAGAAACACAACATGTGGGCTTAGAGGTATGTATCCCACAGAGAGAATAATGAACATATCACTCAGTGAAAAACAAATGACAGAACAGAAAATATCAAATTAAAAATGAAAAATGCAAATTATGCTGTCCCATATACAGAATTCCACATCTTCACCAATATCTAATGGGCGGTTTTTAAACGATGTATCACGCCCAATCTCCTTTCTAAAGTGATCCCCATTATCATGCTTATCGTGCCCATAGTAATCAGGTTTAGCTACGTAAAGGGTTGGGCGCCTCGTGGGGGTAGCGAGCTGAAATGATTAACAGAACGGGTGTGGAAGGGGACGAAAAGAATTGAATACCGCCCAAGGAGTGATCTGTTCTCATTGCGGTTAGAGCACAGAGGCAACAGGACCTACACCCCTGACTACTGAGGAAGATTAGTTCTGTTACATTGTTCAAATGTATAGAGTAACATTTAGCACATTTCATTATAAAACTATTGCGTGACTGACTGCAGTGTGTAATGACAAATATTTTGTTTACTATGGGAACCAATGATCCCTATATGGACAGTGTCACATTTGCTAGCATTTGCCCTGCATTGTAAGCCCAAGAACACAGGTATATCCTGATCATGGGCATGAATGTGTAAAATCCCACTGTGTGCTGCAGCAAATGGATAAATATACAGTTATAAACTATAGCAATTAAAGGGTAACTTCAGTTATTGCAGATTTGACACATTTGGAAGGGTTATTGTTAATCACTACTTGGCTTAGGGCCTAATTCTGAGTTGATCGCAACAGCAAATTTGTTAGCAGTTGGGCAAAACCATAGGGGTCATTCCGAGTTGTTCGCTCGCTAGCTGCTTTTAGCAGCATTGCACACGCTAGGCCGCCGCCCTCTGGGAGTGTATCTTCGTTTAGCAGAATAGTGAACGAAAGATTAGCAGAACTGCTACTAAATATTTTCTTGCAGTTTCTGAGTAGCTCCAGACCTACTCCTAGATTGCGATCACCTCAGTCCGTTTAGTTCCTGGTTTGACGTCACAAACACGCCCTGCGTTCGGCCAGCCACTCCCCCGTTTCACCAGACACTCTCGCGTTTTTCCCTGACACGCCTGCGTTTTTTAGCACACTCCCGGAAAACGCTCAGTTACCACCCAGAAACGCCCCTTTCCTGTCAATCATTCACCGATCAGCAGTGCGACTGAAAAGCGTCGCACGAACACCATCAAATCTACTAAATTTTGTGTTAAATAACTAAGCGCATGCGCGCTGCGTACCATGCGCATTTAGCAACAAATCGTAGCATAGCGAAAATTGGCAACGTGCGAACAACTCGGAATGACCCCCCATGTGCACGGCAGGGGGGACAGATATAACATGTGCAGAGAGAGTTAGATTTGGGTGGGGTGTGTTCAAACTGAAATCTAAATTGCAGTGTAAAAATAAAGCTGCCAGTATTTACTCTGCACAGAAACAAAATAACCCACCCAAATTTAACTCTCTCTGCAAATGTTATATCTGCCACACCTGCAGTGCACATGGTTTTGCCCAATTGCTAACAAACTTGCTGCTGCGATCAACTCAGAATTACCCCCTTAGTGCCTAATTTAGGTTTGATCGCAAAAGCAGCATTTTTCTCTAATGAGCAAAACGATGTGCACTACAGGTGGGGCAGATATAACATGTGCAAGGAGAGTGAGATTTGGGTGGGGTGTGTTCAAACTGAAATCTAAATTACAGTGTAAAAATAAAGCAGCCAGTATTTACCCTGCACAGAAACCAAATAACCCACCCAAATCTAACTCTCTCTGCAAATGTTATATCTGCCACACCTGCAGAGCACATGGTTTTACCCATTAGAGAAAGATTTTGCTTTTGGGATCAACCCTGAATTAGGCCCTTAGTGTTCATTCTAGCACCCTACACCTGTCACAACCCGTGTAGTTCCTCTTTCCTGCCTGGTGTGTCGCCCTCTGCTCTGGTGCTTCTAGCACACTATGGTCTGTTTCTTTATCATCCACTAGGGGTCACTGGAGTACTCTTGGGATATGGACGGGCTTCCGTAGGAACAGCACTGAATATTTAAATTTAGAACACTCCACCCCTCCATATCCCCGAGTACCTCTCAGTGTTTTTTCTGTGCTCGAAGTAGTAACAGCTATGTGGCTGAGTCCACAATTACTTTGAATTTTTATTTATATTTTTCTATTTTATACATCCCTTTTCCCCTTCCAAAAGGCAGGGTCCGGGACAGTGCAGCTGCTGATAGCAGCAGGGGCGTGTCGGGCCTCTCTGAAAGAGCTCCCTCACAGCCACACACACAGATCCTGCACAGGCTGGCCGGCGCTTACTAAGAAGCCCCGTCGGAGCCTCCTCACAAGCTGCAGGACTGAAGGTATGTGAACGGGGCGGTCAGCTCCCGCTGCCGCCCCGAGGTGTGGGGACATTGTTACTGAACTCGGGGACAGACTGCCTCCGGCCGCCGCCGCACACGGCTCCGGCCGCCGCTGCTCTCCCCAATCACAGCGGCTCCGGCCGCCGCTGCTCTCCCCAATCACAGCGGTTCCGGCCGCCGCTGCTCTCCCCACTCACAGCGGCTCCGGCCGCCGCTGCTCTCCCCACTCACAGCGGCTCCGGCCGCCGCTGCTCTCCCCACTCACAGCGGCGCCGGCCGCCGCTGCTCTTCCGCTCACACGGCGCCGGCCGCCGCTGCCCTCCCGCTCACGGCGCCGGACGCCGCTACTGCTCCGGGTCCCACCGCTGTTTTACCCGCTGCTCACCCGGGCTCACAGGCGATCCGCTCGGCGATACCCGCTGGGGCCCCACACGCTGCGCTGCCGCTGCTCTGAATCTGAAAGAGCATGCAGGCATTACCACAAGGGTGAGGCAGAGGGGGGGGCAATAAATAAGGGGGCAATAGAGCGGCATAAGAAATACTGCAGCACCAGTAGATGCTAGGCTGCAGGGATATTTGCAGAATTATAATCGGTGAAAGTTTGTAACTAGCACTAGGATTATATGTGTAAGCATAGCATGGCAGCCATTTTAACATGCTTCCTGTGTCTTCCTGCTGTGATTCCAGAACGTTCCAGTACTACATCTCTACTCCACCGGAGGCGCAGGGGTGTTAGTGGGAATTTGGGATCACATTTCATGGTACTGGCCACGTGTACTGCACTTGGCCAGATATATATACAGAGACACCTTACTGCTATTTTACTGAGTCGTGCAAGTGTCTGTTTTTGGTGTATTGTATTGTCTGTCGCCATAATGAGTAAGGCACCAGCAAAAACTAAAAAGCATAATTGCAAAGTCTGTAGCAGTGTGTTACCGGATGGATCTACCACATGTACAGTATGTTTTGTGGATTCGGTTCAGAATACCACTTCTGCTCCAGTGTTACAACCAATGTCCTCACCGGACCCTCCGTGGGGTATGTTAGTAAATGTACTAGATAGGTTACAATCAGAATTGACCGCCGCTCGTCAGGAGCGGGAAACGGCAAGATCTGAGTCTAGGGTGAGACCGCCAGAACTACCGGAGGCGTCTCAGCCTTGCGTAAGGTCCAAATCCATTTTGGGTAAATAAATTTCATATGTCTTATGATTTTCCAGTTTCTGCTATGTTGCACTCTGACGATTCCATGCCAGACCTCACGGAACAAGATGAGGGTGAGGAGGGCGAAGTGGAGTCAGATGGCGAGGATTTTAACAGTTCCGGCATTGATGATCTCATCAGAGCGGTACGTCAGTCTCTGAAGTTTACTGAAACTGAGGAGCCTCTCACAAATGATCAGGTCGTATTTACTAAACGACAAAAAACTCCGATAAATTTTCCTGTGTCGGAATCTCTTAATCAGATGTTAGTAGAAACACGACGGAATCCAGATAAACGGTTTTCTATACCTCGCAGATTTAAGTCTAGTTACCCGTTTCCAGACTCCGTAACATGTACATGGGAGAATCCACCAATAGTTGATTCTTCAGTGTCAAAACTTACCAAGAAATTAACCATACCAGTGCCAGCAGCTACTACGCTTAAGAAACTATGCTAAAATCCATGTATGTAGCAGCAGGTTACAGAACTCAAATCTGCTTTACATGACGAAAACCTGATACTACTTGTAAATTAAATGAGTGAGGCTGTAGAGTATCTCTGCACAGCGTCTACTGACGTCTGTCAGCTCACTTCTCGTATTTCATCGTCGCTAGTAACGGCACGAAGAGCACTCTGGCTGCGTGCTTATCATGCGGAGGCAGAGGTCAAACGAGGTATAGAGGCGTTGCCTTACAATGGCAAGAAGTTGTTTGGTCCTGAATTGGACGCATGGATTGTTGAGGCTACGGAAGGTAAGTCTGTTTTCTTACATTGCCTCCACCGGTATCAAGAAGAAGGTACGCTGGACCTTCGTTCAAATCTTTTAGACCTCAGCCCTTTCGAGGACGTGGCAGAGGAACAGCCACGCCTGCTAGACGTGGTCGAGGACGTGGTTTCCAACAAACCAACACAACTCACCAGGACGCTAAGGTTACCGACAAGCCAGTGGCATGACGGGCTACCAGCCCATCTCGGTTCTCCGATTGTGGGAGCACGCCTTCAGACGTTCCATTTGGCGTGGTTCCACACATCCGCGGATGGGTGGATCCGCAATTTAGTGTTAAAAGGTTACAAAATAGAGTTAGACTGTCTTCCGCCTCTGCGGTTTTTCAAGACAGGATTGCCTCTGTCGGACGACAAGAGGACGGTTCTGCAAATTGCCATCCAGTCCCTACTGGATTCAGCAGTTTTGATTCCGGTCCCTGTACACCAACAGGGTCAGGGTTATTATTCAAGTCTGTTTGTAGTACCGAAGCCGGATGGCTCAGTCAGACCAATATTGAACTTAAAGGGTCTCAATCAGTACGTAACTTAATACAGATTCAAAATGGAGTCTCTGCGTTCGGTGATTGCGGACTAGATCTCAAGGATGCGTACTTACACATTCCAATTTGGCAGCCTCATCAGAAATTCTTACGGTTTGCAATACGCCAGAACCATTACCAGTTTCAGGCTCTACCGTTTGGCCTGTCATCAGCGCCTCGGGTATTCACCAAAGTGATGTCTGTGATGATAGCTCATCTCAGATCCCTGGGAGTGACAATAGTTCCGTATTTAGACGATTTGCTCATCAAAGCTCCGTCTCAACAGATGCTTCTCCAACATGCGCTGCTAACGTACGATGTACTGGTTCACCACGGTTGGATTGTCAACTTCAAGAAATCACATCTAATTCCGTCTCAACGCCTTCAATTCCTCGGTATGATTCTCGATACGGTCAATCAAAGAATTTACCTACCACAGCAGAAAGTACAAATTCTACGCGATCTAGTACAATTAGTGCTCAAGCCACGCACAGTGTCTGTACACTTGTGCATTCGCCTCTTAGGCACAATGGTGGCAGCTCTCGAAGCGCTTCAGTTCGGAAGATTTCACTCGCGTCAATTTCAACTAAATGTGTTCGCCCAGTGGTCGGGCTCGCATCTGCAGATTCACCACAGGGTGAGGTTGTCGCCAAGGGCAAGAGTATCTCTGCTCTGGTGGCTCAAGGAACACAATTTAACCGCAGGAAGACGGTTCGGAGGCTGGAATTGGATAATTCTAACTACGGACGCCAGTCTCAGAGGTTGGGGAGCGGTAATTCAAAATTGTCAGCTCCAGGGTCTCTGGGCGGATCACAAGAAATTGCTGTCTATAAATGTCCTAGAACTCTGCGCAATTTACAATGCGCTACGACAAGCAGTGCACATGCTTCGCTCTCAGCCTGTCCAAGTGCAGTCGGACAATGCGACGGCGGTCGCATACATCAACAAACAAGGAGGAACAAGAAGCCGCATGGCAATGCGGGAAGTAGCTCGTATCCTCAATTGGGCGGAATGCCACCAGGTGATATTGTCGGCAGTGTTCATTCCGGGAGTGGACAACTGGGAAGCGGATTATCTCTGTCGTCGGGATTTTCATCCAGGCGAATGGGCATTAAATCCAGAAGTGTTTCACATGTTGGTTCAGAGATGGGGTTATCCTCAGGGGGACCTGATGGCGTCTCGACACAATCACCAAACGCTCCAGTATGTGTCCAGAACAAGAGATCCAAAGGCAGTGGCGGTGGATGCTCTCACTGTCGCGTGGCCGTACAGTCTTGTGTATCTGTTTCCACCGTTTCCGTTGCTCCCTCTGGTGCTAAAACGGATCAAAAGAGAGTCTGTCACAGTCATACTAGTGGCGCCTCATTGGCCTCGGAGAGCTTGGTTCTCGGATCTCCGAGGACTACTCGCAGACGATCCTTGGCCGCTCCCACTGCGTCCAGACCTGTTACAACAGGGTCCGTTCCTTTACCCCGATTTAGCGCGGCTGCGTTTGACGGGGTGGCTGTTGAGACCGCCCTCTTAAGAAGAGAGGGCATTCCAGATTCGGTTATACCAACCATGTTACGAGCTAGGAAGCCAGTTACGGCAGCTCATTATTATAGAATATGGCGTGCCTATATAGGTTGGTGTGAAGCTCGGAAGTTTCCGACATCATCTTTCAAGTTATCCCGCCTTTTGTTGTTTCTACAAACAGGGTTAGATGGAGGACTGCGTTTATCTACACTAAAGGTGCAGGTATCTGCTTTGTCAATTTACTTTCAAAGACGATTGGCTCTATTGCCGTCTATACGCACTTTTCTCCAAGGTGTCCTCAGAGTACAGCCTCCATTCATTCCACCTACAGCGCCATGGGACTTGAATCTGGTTTTAGAGTTCTTACAGTCTTCATATTTTGAACCCTTACAGCAAGTGGATATAAAGTTTCTCACTTGGAAAACAATTTTTCTTCTAGCCTTAGCTTCGGCAAGGCGTGTTTCGGATTTGGGTGCCTTGTCATGCAAGTCACCGTATTTGGTGTTTCATGATGACAGAGCGGAACTTCGGACGAATCCCGCTTTCTTACCAAAGGTAGTGTCATCTTTTCACATCAATCAACCAATAGTAGTTCCTGTGTTGACGGCACATTCTGGAACTCTGGATGTGGTACGCGCATTACGCGTTTATGTATCCCGAACGTCTTCAGTTCGTAAGACGGATACGTTGTTTGTTCTCTATGATGCTGCCAAGATGGGTTGGCCAGCGTCTAAACAAACCTTATCCAGATGGATAAAACTGACCATACGTCAGGCTTACCTTCATGCTAGGTTACAACCGCCTACGTCAGTAACCGCTCATTCCACAGGTTCTGTGGGAACTTCATGGGCAGCTGGTCGGGGAGCTTCTACGACGCAGCTTTGCCGTGCGGCTACATGGTCTTCAGTGCACACGTTTGTGCGCTTTTACAAGTTTGATACGTTTGCGGCATCAGCATCTAGCTTTGGCCGCCTAGTGTTACAAGTGCCAAACAGCTCTCCCGCCCACGGGGGAAGCTTTGGTACGTCCCAAGAGTACTCCAGTGACCCCTAGTGGATGATAAAGAAAATAGGATTTTGGTACTTACCAGGTAAATCCTTTTCTTTGAATCCATAGGGGGCACTGGACGCCCACCCAGAGCAGTTTTACCTAGTTGTGGTGAGTTCTGAGGATCTTATGGTAACACACTTTCACCGACTGGTTCAAATTACAAGTGCTGGTTAGGGTGTCAACTGTTTAGTTGTCAGTAACGTTATGTGTCAACTTCGTTATTGTCCGTTATGTTATATGTAATACTCCATTGTCAACCTCTCTATAGTTCCTGTTCGGCTCAGTAAAAAACACTGAGAGGTACTCGGGGATATGGAGGGGTGGAGTGTTCTAAATTTAAATATTCAGTGCTATTCCTACGGAAGCCCGTCCATATCCCAAGAGTACTCCAGTGCCCCCTATGGATTCAAAGAAAAGGATTTACCTGGTAAGTACCAAAATCCTATTATCTCCGCACGGAGATACAGACCAGAGTGTGCTAGAAGCACCAGAGCAGAGGGCGACATTCCAGGCAGAAAAGAGGAACTACACGGGTTGTGACAGGTGCAGGGTGCTAGAATG
Source organism: Pseudophryne corroboree (assembly GCF_028390025.1). Classification (NCBI taxonomy): domain Eukaryota; kingdom Metazoa; phylum Chordata; class Amphibia; order Anura; family Myobatrachidae; genus Pseudophryne; species Pseudophryne corroboree. The sequence goes on from NC_086455.1 coordinate 40,526,958, forward strand.
AACACTATGACTTATCTAAATTTGAAGGCACAGTCACTATTACAGGCTAACAGCAGCCATATTTACAAACTTTGAAACTGTTCCATTTAAGACACCATGTACAATTCACGGGTGTAGCAATGGCTCTGTATCATGGTGCCGCAAATGCCCATCATGAAGAGCATCCAGTGTTTTGCGCAGTGCATCTTGGAAAGGAAAGCAGACAGGTGGGGTGTTTAATAAAAGCAACAGTGAGGAATATTTCACAGGGTGTTACTAATACCCCTTTCAGACCACCTGAGGCTGGTCACACCCGGGAGCCTGACACGGGAGCTCCCAGGGTGCGACCCGCCACCGCTGTAAGCAGCCCGGCATATTGCCAGGTTGGTGACATCAGCGGTGACGCTTGGAGATCACTCGTGTTCAACCCTGCTCACTACCAGAGTTGGCATACCGGGTCGCTCGACCCGGTATTTCAACCCTGGCACCTTTCAGACTGCACATGAACACGGGTTATGCGCGTTCATGTGCCAATAACCCGTGTTCATAGTTGGCAATCAAAAGGGGTATTACAAAGATGTTCAGCAACCACTGAAATGTAAAGCTGTAAAGATACAATGATAGCTAGTAGAAAAGCGTTCTTATTATGCGTGTCTGGAAAATGCACAGTACTGCTTCAATATGGTTCCATCATGCAGACCACTGTATAGCACCATCTTACATAATCTATATGTTGTACAAGATTAATTGGCCTCTTCCTAACACAGTTTCAGCATTTCGTATCGGAGCCTTCCTGAAACATTAGGCCACAGAATCTAAAATAAAAGAGATTCTTCAGAGAAGTCCCAAGAGTGAACCAGCTCCCTTGGGCACAAACTAAAGACTGGCTTGGAGAGGGAACATAGTAGGAGAGGAGCTAGTCACATGGTTATAAATTTAAAGTGCCAGCTCCCAGTTACTGCCTACTATATCCCCATTGTATCTGCACTCCAGTGGCCCCTAGTGGATGAAGGAGAAACATTAGGCCACAGAATCTACCTTGACGGTGAAGATGAGAATACGACCTCGAGCGACCATATTAAGGAAGAGGACCATGGCTTCATCTTCATGGGGCGAGTACGTGTCAAACACTCTCTTTGCCATGACGTGACCCTGCACAGAGAAAATTCCCCCAATGTTATACAACGTGGACTCATGTCACTCTCATATAGTTCTATCCCGTGTTGTACATGAGATGTGACTGCCAGGTCCAAGCCAGGCACCATCCAGCATCACTCTCTTACCATACTACAACTTACCGTCGCCTGATTCAGGACAATGACGTGGATTCCTCTTCCCTGCTCCCTGGCCTCATCTTCCAGCACCTGAAACATAGGACGTGTGATAGAACATGAAATGTATAGAAATAAATGACTGACCTGTAGGAGAACAGAAATGAGGAACACGTTCTCCTACACCAGCACCACTTCAGATTACAGTTTAATGCAAACACCGGAGCAGATGTGTATATATAATAAGAACTTACTCACCGGTAATTCTATTTCTCGTAGTCCGTAGTGGATGCTGGGAACTCCGTAAGGACCATGGGGGGAATAGCGGGCTCCGAAGGAGGCTGGGCACTCTAGAAAGATTTATGACTACCTGGTGTGCACTGGCTCCTCCCACTATGACCCTCCTCCAAGCCTCAGTTAGGACACTGTGCCCGGACGAGCTGACATAATAAGGAAGGATTTAGAATCCCGGGTAAGACTCTTACCAGCCACACCAATCACACCGTACAACTCGTGATACTATATCCAGTTTGACAGTATGAAAACAACTGAGCCTCTCAACAGATGGCTCAACAATAACCCTTTAGTTAACAATAACTATTTACAAGTATTGCAGACAATCCGCACTTGGGATGGGCGCCCAGCATCCACTACGGACTACGAGAAATAGAATTACCGGTGAGTAAATTCTTATTTTCTCTGACGTCCTAGTGGATGCTGGGAACTCCGTAAGGACCATGGGGATTATACCAAAGCTCCCAAACGGGCGGGAGAGTGCGGATGACTCTGTAGCACCGAATGAGAGAACTCCAGGTCCTCCTCAGCCAGGGTATCAAATTTGTAGAATTTTGCAAACGTGTTTGCCCCTGACCAAGTAGCTGCTCGGCAAAGTTGTAAAGCCGAGACCCCTTCCTTGAGCCCACCTTCCTTGAGGAATGGACATTTACAGATTATGGCTGTGGTATGCCTGCCACAGAATGTGCAAGCTGAATTGTACTACAAATCCAGCGAGCAATAGACTGCTTAGAAGCAGGAGCACCCAGCTTGTTGGGTGCATACAGGATAAACAGCGAGTCAGAGTTTCTGACACCAGCCGTCCTGGAAACATATATTTTCAGGGCCCTGACAACGTCTAGCAACTTGGAGTCCTCCAATTCACTAGTAGCCGCCGGCCCCACAATAGGCTGGTTCAGGTGAAACGCTGACACCACCTTAGGGAGAAATTGGGGACGAGTCCTCAATTCTGCCCTATCCATATGGAAAATCAGATAAGGGCTTTTACATGATAAAGCCGCCAATTCTGACACTCGCCTGGCTGAAGCCAAGGCCAATAACATGACCACTTTCCACGTGAGATATTTTAGATCCACGGTTTTTAGTGGCTCAAACCAATGTGATTTTAAGAAAACCTCAACACCACGTTGAGATCCCAAGGTGCCACAGGGGGCACAAACGGGGGCTGAATATGCAGCACTCCTTTCACAATGTCTGAACTTCAGGTACTGAAGCTAGTTCTTTTTGAAAGAAAAATCGACAGAGCCGAGATCTGTACTTTAATGGAGCCTAGATTTAGGCCCATATTCACTCCTGCTTGCAGGAAATGTAGAAATCGACCTAGTGGAAATTCCTCTGTTGGGGCCTTTTTGGCCTCGCACCATGCAACATATTTCCGCCATATGCGGTGATAATGCTTTGCCGTAACATCTTTCCTGGCTTTAATAAGCTTAGGAATGACTTCTTCCGGAATACCCTTTTCCTTCAGGATCCGGCGTTCAATCGCCATGCCGTCAAACGCAGCCGCGGTAAGTCTTGGAACAGACAGGGCCCCTGCTGAAGCAGGTCCTGTCTGAGCGGCAGAGGCCATGGGTCCTCTGATATCATTTCCTGAAGTTCCGGGTACCAAGCCCTTCTTGGCCAATCCGGAACCACGAGTATCGTTCTTACTCCTCGCCATCTTATTATTCTCAGTACCTTTGGTATGAGAGGCAGAGGAGGGAACACATAAACCGACTGGTACACCCACGGTGTCACTAGAGCGTCCACAGCTATCGCCTGAGGGTCCCTTGACCTGGCGCAATATCTCTTTAGCTTTTTGTTGAGGCGGGACGCCATCATGTCCACCTGTGGCCTTTCCCAACGGTTTACCAACAGCAGGAAGACTTCTGGATGAAGTCCCCACTCTCCCGGGTGTAGGTCGTGTCTGCTGAGGAAGTCTGCTTCCCAGTTGTCCACTCCCGGAATGAACACTGCTGACAGTGCTAGTACGTGATTTTCCGCCCATCAGAGAATCCTTGTGGCTTCTGCCCTTGCCATCCTGCTTCTTGTGCCGCCCTGTCGTTCACATGGGCGACTGCCGTGATGTTGTCTGACTGTATCAGTACCGGCTGGTTTTGAAGCAGGGGTCTTGCCTGACTTAGGGCATTGTGAATGGCCCTCAGTTCCAGAATTTATATGTAGGGAAGTCTCCTGACTTGACCATAGGCCCTGGAAGTTTCTTCCCTGTGTGACTGCTCCCCAGCCTCGAAGGCTGGCATCCGTGGTCACCAGGACCCAGTCCTGTATGCCGAAACTGCGGCCCTCTAGAAGATGAGCACCCTGCAGCCACCACAGTAGAGACACCCTGGTCCTTGGAGACAGGGTTATCATTTGATGCATTTGAAGATGCGATCCCGACCACTTATCCAAGAGGTCCCACTGGAAGGTCCTTGCATGGAACCTGCCGAATGGAATTGCTACGTATGAAGCCACCATTTTTCCCAGGACTCGTGTGCAACGATGCACCGATACCCTTTTTGGTTTTAGGAGGTCTCTGACTAGAGATGACAGCTCCTTGGCTTTCTCCTGTGGGAGAAACACTTTTTTCTGTTCTGTGTCCAAAATCATCCCCAGGAACAGTAAGCGAGTGGAAGGAACCAGCTGTGACTTAGGAATGTTCAGAATCCAGCCATGCTGTTGTAGCACCTCCTGAGATAGTGCTACTCCGACCAGTAACTGCTCCCTGGACCTTGCCTTTATAAGGAGATCGTCCAAGTATGGGATAAATAAAAACTCCCTTTTTTTGAAGGAGTATCATCATTTCTGCCATTACCTTGGTAAACACCCTCGGTGCCGTGGACAGTCCAAACGGTAGTGTCTGGAATTGGTAATGGCAATCCTGTACCACAATCTGAGGTACTCCTGGTGAGGAAGGTAAATAGGGACATGCAGGTAAACATCCTTGATGTCCAGGGATACCATGTAATCCCCCTCGTCCAGGCTTGCAATAACCGCCCTGAGCGATTCCATCTTGAACTTTGTTATGTAAGTGTTCAAGGATTTCCATTTTAAAATGGGTCTCACCGAACCGGCTGGTTTCGGTACCACAAACAGTGTGGAATAGTAACCCCGTCCTTGTTGAAGTAGGGGCACCTTGACTATCACCTGCTGGGAATACAGCTTGTGAATTGCCTCTAGCACAGCCTCCCTCCTGAGGGAGTTGTCGGCAAGGCAGATTTGAGTAAACGGCGGGGGGGAGACGCCTCGACTTCCAGCTTGTACCCCTGAGATACTACTTGAAGGATCCAGGGATCCACCTGTGAGCGAGCCCACTGATCGCTGAAATTTTTGAGGCGGCCCCCCACCGTACCTGGCTACGCCTGTGGAGCCCCCGCGTCATGCGGTGGACTCAGAGGAAGCAGGGGAAGAATTTTGATTCTGGGAACTGGCTGCTGGTGCAGCTTGTTCCCTCTTCCCTCGTTTGACCCGCCTGCTTTTTTGAAGCCGAAAGGACTGTACCTGATAATACAGTGCTTTTCTTAGGCTGTGAGGAAACCTGAGGTAAAATATTTTCATCCCAGCTGTTGCTGTGGATACGAGGTCCCAGAGACCATCCCCAACCAATTCCTCACCCTTATAAGGCTCTATGTGCCTTTTAAAGTCAGCATCACCTGTCCAGTGTCGGGTCTCCAATACCCTCCTGACAGAATGGACATTGCAATAATTCAGGATGCCAGCCGGCAAAATATTCCTCTGTGCATCCCTCATATATAAGACGACGTCTTTAAATAGTATCCCTGTTTGAAAGGGGTACAGACCACGCTGCAGCAGTCTGCAGGTCTCAGTCTAGTACCTGAGTGTGTAAATACAGACTTCAGGATAGCCTCCTGCTATTTATCAGCAGGTACCTTCAAAGTGGCCGTATCCTAAGACGGCAGTGCCACCTTGACAAACGTGTGAGCGCCTTATCCACCCTAGGGGATTTCTCCCAGCGTAACTTATCCTCTGGCGGGAAAGGGTTTGCCATCAGTAACTTGTTAGAAATTACCAGTTTCTTATCGGGGAAACCCACGCTTTTTCACACTTCATTCACTCATTTGATGGGGGAACAAAACACTGCCTGCTTTTTCTCCCCACACATAAAACCCTTTGTTTTTAGTGGTACTTGGGTTAATGTCAGAAATGTGTAACACATTTTATATTGCCGGGATCATGTAACGGATGTTCCTAGTGGATTGTGTATATGTCTCAACCTCGTCGACACTGGAGTCAGACTCCGTGTCGACATCTGTATCTGCCATCTGAGGAAGCGTTGATGGTCTTTGAGACGTCTGGGCAGGCGCGGGCTGAGAAGCCGGCTGTCCCATAGCTGTTACGTCATCCAGCCTTTTATGTAAGGAGTTGACACTGTCGGTTAATACCGTCCACCTATCCATCCACTCTGGTGTCGGCCCACAGGGGCGACATCTCATTTATCGGCATCTGCTCCGCCTCCACATAAGTCTCCTCATCAAACATGTCGACACAGCCGTACCGACACACCGCACACACACAAGGAATGCTCCAATGAGGACAGGACCCACAAAAGCCCTTTGGGGGGACAGAGTGAGAGTATGCCAGCACACACCAAAGCGCTATATAATGCAGGGACTAACTGAGTTATGTCCCCTATAGCTGCTTTTATATAATTTATACTGCGCCTAAATTTAGTGCCCCCCCTCTCTGTTTTTACCCTGTTCTGTAGTGTAGACTGCAGGGGAGAGCCAGGGAGCTTCCTTCCAGCGGATCTGTGAAGGAGAAATGGCGCCAGTGTGCTGTGGGAGATAGCTCCGCCCCTTTTCCGCGGACTATTCTCCCGCTTTTTTCTGGATTCTGGCAGGGGTATTTTCCACATATTATAGCCTCTGGGGCTATATATTGTGGTATTTTTGCCAGCCAAGGTGTTATTATTGCTTCTCAGGGCGCCCCCCCCCCCCAGCGCCCTGCACCCTCAGTGACCGGAGTGTGAAGTGTGTATGAGGAGCAATGGCGCACAGCTGCAGTGCTGTGCGCTACCTTGGTGAAGACTGATGTCTTCTGCAGCCGATTTTCCGGACCTCTTCTTGCTTCTGGCTCTGTAAGGGGGACGGCGGCGCGGCTCCGGGACCGAACACCAAGGACTGGGCCTGCGGTCGATCCCTCTGGAGCTAATGGTGTCCAGTAGCCTAAGAAGCCCAATCCGGCTGCAAGCAGGCGAGTTCGCTTCTTCTCCCCTTAGTCCCTTGCTGCAGTGAGCCTGTTGCCAGCAGGTCTCACTGAAAATAAAAAACCTAAATCTATACTTTCTTTCTAAGGGCTCAGGAGAGCCCCGAGTGTGCATCCAACCTCGGCCGGGCACAAGATCTAACGGAGGCTTGGAGGAGGGTCATAGTGGGAGGAGCCAGTGCACACCAGGTAGTCCTAAATCTTTCTAGAGTGCCCAGCCTCCTTCGGAGCCCGCTATTCCCCCCATGGTCCTTACGGAGTTCCCAGCATCCACTAGGACGTCAGAGAAATATATATATATTTTAAACATTTAGGAGGAAATGTATTAAGCCTGGAGTAAGTGGAAGGTGATAACGCACCAGCCAATCATCTCCTAACTGTCATTTTTCAAACCCGTAATGATTGGCTGCTGCATTATCACCTTCCACTTATCGCTGCTTTATCACTTCTCCAGGCTTAAAACATCTGCCCCTTGGTTTGGAATGTTTATCTGCGCTGTAAACAGTAAATACTCAGCAGCCTACTATAGAATCACCTTACTTCATATACTGGAATCTCTGGTAGTAGTGACTTCCTATTTAGATTTAAAGTGATCTTTTTAGTCACGTAGAGCCATGTTTGTAAGTAAAGCAAATTATCAAGAAAACCATGTGGTGCTGCAGGTGGGGCAGATGTAACATGTGCAGAGTTAGATTTGGGTGGGTTATATTGTTTCTGTGCATAGCAAATATTGGATGCTTATTTTTAAACTGCAATTTAGATTTCAGTTTGAACACACCCCACCCAAATCTAAATCTATCTGCACGTTTCATCTGCCCCACCTGCAGTGCCAAATGGTTTTACCCAGTTGCTTGATAATTTGCTTTACTTACAAACATGGATCAAGACCATCATTCCAGTGAGATGCACTCCACAAGGGACTTCCTAATCTTATAATATTATACTATGTATAATTAATGTTTCTTTTTTGTATGTTTTTTTTTTTAAACAATATTGAGGAAATTTAGGAGGGTGTCTTCAGTGACATCCTATGAACCGAATATATTTTCTGTGTATGTATATATTGCAGTACGTGGGGAAAATACGTTGGACCATGCAGTGTCTTCAACCCTCATATCAATCAAGTAACAGCTGCTACAATTAAAAAAACTTCACTGGGAAACCGACGGCTATTTCAAAAGACTAATACGAAAATTGCTCAGCGTTAATATTCTTCTGTAATATTTTTGTGTTTTATTTCCAATACATGTATATAATGACATGCTTATTTAGATTTAATGCTTGCATAATGTTTGTGTACATATATGAAATGTATAAGTTTCGTCTTAAGTGACCTTTTTAACCAGATTATATCTTAATAAAAAAAATAATAAATAAATACGGATTGTTAAAAAATCGTTGAGTTTATAGTCTACAATAAGTTTGACCGTGTTAATGTATTTGTAGAGATGGTTATTAACTCTGTAGTACCCTGCTATCTCCACACTCACCGTCGTACCATCCACCGCGATATAAACCTTCGATCTACTGGAGTATACCTCAACATCTAGTATTTTTTTACCACTGGCCGCTCGGCGAGGGAATGCCACATTTTGCACGTTGTCATCTGTGCCACAAATAAACAAGAAAGTTTGAGTAAATTAGTGTTCATTCTAGCACCCTGCACCTGTCACATCTCATGCAGTTCCTCTTTCCTGCATGGAGTGTTTCTCTGCTCTGGTGCTTCTAGCACACTCTGGTCTGTATCTGAGTGCTGAGATACAGACCAGAGTGTGCTAGAAGTATCAGAGCACTGAGCGACACCTAGTGCAGGGAAAAGGAACTGCATGGGTTGTAACAGGTGCAGGGTGCTAGAATGAACGTTCTGTACATGGTATGGAAATACTAATACACAGAACCGCGATGGCTAAGTTCTACACTAACCATAATCTTGGTCAGTTTCCTCTTCATTTACAGCGCGCCGGGTGTCCAGGATCAGCTTGATGTTGACAATAACAGTGACGAGCAGGAAGAGAACAGCAGCTGTCTATGGTAGAGGAATCATGTGTGTTAGTGTTCATTCTAGCACCCTGCACAATCCCTGCAGTTCCTCTTTCTTGCCTTTCTCTGCTCTGGATGCTTCTGGCACACTCTGGTCTGTATCTCAGTACCGAGATATAGACTACAGTGTGCCAGAAGCATCCAGAGCAGAGAGTGACACCCCAAGTGAGAAAAAGGAACTGCAGGGGTTGTGAAAGGTGCAGGGTGCTAGAATGAACACTACGTATGTGACAGGTATACTGTAAGGTTTATGCATCACACATACATAGAAACATAGAACTTGACGGCAGATAAGAACCACTTGGCCCATCTAGTCTGCCCCTTTTTTTATCCTTTAGGTAATCTCAACCCTTTTTGAACCTTAATTCTTTGTTAATTCTTTGTAAAGATATTCATATGCCTATCTCAATCATGTTTAAATTGCTCTACAGTCTTAGCCTCTACCACCTCTGATGGGAGGCTATTCCACTTATCCACTACCCTTTCTGTGAAGTAATTTTTCCTTAAATTTCCCCTGGACCTGCCTCCCTCCAGTTTCAGTGTATGTCCTCGAGTTCTAATACTTCTCTTCCTTTGAAGAATGTTTCCCTCCTGAACTTTGTTAAAACCTTTGGTATATTTGAAAGTTTCTATCATGTCCCCCCTTTCCCTTCTCTCCTCCAAACTATATATGTTAAGATCTTTTAGCCTTTCCGGGTAAGTTTTGTTATGTAGGCCATGCACCATTTTAGGTGCCCTTCTTTGTACACTATCTAATGTATTTATATCCTTCTGGAGATATGGTCTCCAGAACTGGACACAGTATTCCAGATGAGGCCGTACCAATGACCTATACAGTGGCATTATGACTTCTTTTTTTCTGCTACCGATTCCTCAAACCTATGCAACCTAGCATCTGACTTGCCTTTCTCATTGCTTTGTTGCATTGCTTTCCTGCCTTTAAGTCACTTGAAATAGTGACTCCTAAATCCCTTTCCTCCTCAGTAGTTTCCATTATAGTACCCTTGATACTATATTTAGCCTTTGGGTTTTTGAGACCCAAGTGCATGATTTTGCATTTTTTAGCATTAAACTGTAGTTGCCACGTTCTTGACCATTTTTCAAGCCTAGCTAGGTCATCAATCATTTGTTTTACCCCTCCCTGTGTCTACCCTGTTGCATATCTTTGTATCATCTGTAAAAAGGCAAACTTTCCCTTCAATGCCATTTGCAATGTCACCAACAAAGACATTAAAGAGAACTGGACCAAGTACAGATCCCTGGGGTACTCCACTGGTAACATTTCCCTTTATTGATTGCACTCCATTTACTACAACTGTTTCCTATCCTGCAACCAGGTTCTTATCCATTTAACGGTTTTATAATCCACCCCCACGCTTTCAAGTTTATTTAGCAGTCTGCGATGTGGGATAGTGTCAAATGCCTTACTAAAGTCTAGATATGCTACATCTACAGCTCCCCCTTGATCTATTATTTTCATCACAGAGTCAAAAAAAGTCAATAAGATTTGTTTGGCATGATCTCCCACCAGTAAATCCATGCTGTTTTGGATCCTGTAACTTGTTTGATTTAAGATATTCCACAACTCTTTCTTTTAATAGTTTTTCCAATACTTTCCCTACTACTGATGTAATGCTTACTGGTCTGTATGTACTTGCTTCTTCCTTGCTTTTGTACAGTGGAACTACATTTGCTCTTTTCCAGTCCTCTGGAATGTCACCTGTATTTAGTGACTGGTTAAATAATTCTGTTAATGGTGCCACCAGCACCTCTTTTAGTATCCTTGGGTGTATCCCATCTGGCCCCATTGATTTTTCCACTTTTAGTTTTGAAAGTCCTGTTAGGACCTTCTCCTCTGTAAATGTACTTTCATCAACTTTATTTTTATGAATGTCCTTGCAACTTAACTGTGGCCCCTTCCCTTCTCCTTCTGTAGTAAATACTGAGCAAAATACACATCATGCATTATGTCACACAATAACCTCTGGCACGGAGTACTGACACTTCATATGGTATATAATTACAGGACAGATATGAAAGCAGCTAATATGAAATCTGGGTTCTTCTACATAGGGGTCTATCTGATTCTTACTACAGTACGCACTGGCTGATCTGGCTGCTTGGTCAAATTAGACAGTATTCAGTCTGCATAACTAGGCCCCATCAATATGATCAAAGATGATCTCAAAGAGGGTAACTGACCTCATCTCCTGAGAAGTGAGCCGGTGGAGAAGTTGCCCATGGCAACCAATCAGCATTGACGTAACATTTATAATTTGCATACTATAAAAGTATACAGAGCAGCTGCTTGGTTGCCATGGGCAACTTCTCCACTTTTATCACTGCTTAGTACATGTCCCCCAAAGTTTTCCATTTTACACTTCATCACAAACTCTGCCCAACTGTATGCTGCGTGTAATTCTCAGTATCTGTTCCTGTATGCTGCGTGTAATTCTCAGTATCTGTTCCTGTATGCTGCGTGTAATTCTCAGTATCTGTTCCTGTATGCTGCGTGTTATTCTCAGTATCTGTTCCTGTATGCTGGGTCTAATTCTCAGTATCTTCCTGTATGCTGGGTCTAATTCTCAGTATCTGTTCCTGTATGCTGGGTCTAATTCTCAGTATCTGTGCCTGTATGCTGGGTCTAATTCTCAGTATCTGTGCCTGTATGCTGGGTCTAATTCTCAGTATCTGTTCCTGTATGCTGGGTCTAATTCTCAGTATCTGTTCCTGTATGCTGGGTCTAATTCTCAGTATCTGTTCCTGTATGCTGGGTCTAATTCTCAGTATCTGTTCCTGTATGCTGGGTCTAATTCTCAGTATCTGTTCCTGTATGCTGTGTGTAATTCTCAGTATCTGTTCCTGTCCTGTATGCTGCGTGTAATTCTCAGTATCTTTTCCTGTATGCTGTGTGTAATTCTCAGTATCTGTTCCTGTCCTGTATGCTGCGTGTAATTCTCAGTATCTGTTCCTGTATGCTGCGTGTAATTCTCAGTATCTGTTCCTGTATGCTGCGTGTAATTCTCAGTATCTGTTCCTGTATGCTGCGTGTAATTCTCCGTATCTGTTCCTGTATGCTGCGTGTAATTCTCCGTATCTGTTCCTGTATGCTGCGTGTAATTCTCCGTATCTGTTCCTGTATGCTGCGTGTAATTCTCCGTATCTGTTCCTGTATGCTGCGTGTAATTCTCCGTATCTGTTCCTGTATGCTGCGTGTAATTCTCCGTATCTGTTCCTGTATGCTGCGTGTAATTCTCCGTATCTGTTCCTGTATGCTGCGTGTAATTCTCCGTATCTGGTCCTGTATGCAGCGTGTAATTCTCCGTATCTGGTCCTGTATGCTGCGTGTAATTCTCCGTATCTGTTCCTGTATGCTGCGTGTAATTCTCCGTATCTGTTCCTGTATGCTGCGTGTAATTCTCCGTATCTGTTCCTGTATGCTGCGTGTAATTCTCCGTATCTGTTCCTGTATGCTGCGTGTAATTCTCCGTATCTGTTCCTGTATGCTGCGTGTAATTCTCCGTATCTGTTCCTGTATGCTGCGTGTAATTCTCCGTATCTGTTCCTGTATGCTGCGTGTAATTCTCCGTATCTGTTCCTGTATGCTGCGTGTAATTCTCCGTATCTGTTCCTGTATGCTGCGTGTAATTCTCCGTATCTGTTCCTGTATGCTGCGTGTAATTCTCAGTATCTGTTCCTGTATGCTGCGTGTAATTCTCAGTATCTGTTCCTGTATGCTGCGTGTAATTCTCAGTATCTGTTCCTGTATGCTGCGTGTAATTCTCAGTATCTGTTCCTGTATGCTGCGTGTAATTCTCAGTATCTGTTCCTGTATGCTGCGTGTAATTCTCAGTATCTGTTCCTGTATGCTGCGTGTAATTCTCAGTATCTGTTTTGTATGTAAGTACCAATGTAAAATATTTATCATATGCCACTTTTCCCCCCATCCTTTACCTGACACATTCGTCGCACTGCCCGCTGGTTGCTCAGTTTATATTTCCAGGCCAGGTACCAGCTCCTCTTCTTATGCGGCAGAAGGGGTTTATCCATGTTTTCTGGGCTGGGCGGAGTGCCTGTAGGACCTGGCGGCAGCTGTCTGTTTCCCCTAGTCATGGGCATCTGTGCTGCCACGTGCTCTTAGGTGGCAACGTGAAATCTGAAGGTACACAAGAAAGACAGTAATATGCTTACAATATCCAAGATATGATGTCCAGTGCAGCAACCGCACTTCTATCCGTCACCTCACGCCGCCGTCACGGACATTCCAAATAACAGGAATTAAAGCCAAGCAGGAATAAGACATGTTAGAGGATTGTATGCTGGTCACACTGGGACAGGCCAACATCAGATTGTAATTTATCAAGCCTTGCAGAGTAATACATTGCACAGTGATAAAGAACCAACCAATCAGCTCCTGTCCTTTTCAAACACAGCCTGTAACATGGCAGTTAGGAGCTGGTTGTTCGGTACTTTATCACTGTGCAATTTATCACTCTACAAGGCTTGATAAATCTGGATGTAAGTCTTTATTTGAACATAAAGTGAATACTGCAAACCACCAGCTTATTTCGCATTTATCACTCGACTCATCCCTTAAGAGGGAATAGTACTTTATCCAGAATGAGACAAAAGTTGGCTATAACGACAACTCTATAATTACAGTAATAAGCACTGTGCAGATAAACCCCAGTTATCACATGTCCGGGACCCCTGCCACACAGAATTAAAAACAAAAAACAGCCTCAATATTACTGCACTGTCCCTATAGGGGGATGCGTTTAATTTACCGGCTGTAGGGATCCCGGCGGTCAGGATGCGGACGCCGGAATCCCGCCAGCCGACAATGCCGCCATCCGGAATCCCGGCGAAACAGGGCTATTCCCACTCGTGGGTGTTCACGACACCCATGGAGTGGGAATGGATCCTGTGGATTGCGCAGCGAGCGGCAGCGTGGTAAGCGAAGTGAGCCTGCAAGGGGACTCTTAGCGCTCTCGCACCACTGCCGGCACTCTGGAGGGTAGGATGCCGCTGTAGGGATATTGACAGCTGGCATCCCATCCGCCGATCATCCACACCGAACCCATTATAGGACCTCCACAGCCGGTTTGTGCATTAGGCCTAATTTAGATGTGGTTGTTCTTGCGATTGCAGTAGCTAGCTTTTGCCGTACACAATTCCGATTATATGCCAATATGTGCAGCAGTTAACCTGAGCTTAGGGATGACCACTGATGTCTCTTCATTTCCATCTGACATCGGTGCCATCATTGCAAATCGGGTCATGTTAGAGTCTGAGGGGTAGATTTATTAAGCTCGGTGAAGTGATAAATTGGAAGGTGATAATGGACCAGCCAGTCAGCTCATGTCATTTCTCAAACCCAGCCTGTGACATCTGATTGGCTGGTCCTTTATCACCTTCCACTTTATCACTTCACCGAGCTTAATAATACCCCTTTTACACTCGCAGTGAAAGCTCATTCCCGGTATATTTCCCGGGAACGACCCTTTCACGTTAGCGGGCCGACCCGGCATATTGCCGGGTCGTGATGTCACTGCTGACTCTAGCGGAGGCGGTGTTTGGAGATAATCTTCTCCAAGCACCGCCTCCTTCTATGCAGAGAACGGGTGCCGGGTCACCTTGACCCGGTATACCCGTTCACACTGCACAGTTTCCCGGGAAATTGTCCCTGTACCCTTTCACACTCACAAAAATCCCGGGATAATGCGCGTTCACGTGCAATATCCCAGGATTTTTCTGCGAGTGTAAAAGGGGTATTAGTGAGCAATCCCTCATAGCAACTGCAATTCACTTGATGTGTGTGCGCACTGTGGTTCAGACACATGCAGTAAGAAAACATGGGCCGATCTGCATACAATAGCCACTTTGTGACCGTATCTGAATTACGCCCACTGTCCCTGTAATTATAGAGCCCCTCAAAGCCAGCTCCTGTATTGTCACAGTAATTATAGAACCGTTACAGCCCTGTCCATGTAATTCTGTAAGTATAGGAAAAATATAGGGACCCCCACCACAACCAGCCCTGCATTGTCCCTGTAAATCTAGGACCCTCCCCACCCCCCCACAACCAGCCCTGCACTGTCCCCGTAAGAATAGGACCCCCCACAGCCAGAGCCCTGCACTGTCCCTATAAATATAGGACCCTCCACAGCCAGAGCCCTGCACTGTCCCTATAAATATAGGACCCCCCACAGCCAGAACCCTGCAATGTCCCTGTAAGTATAGGACCCCCCACAGCAGAGCCCTGCACTGTCCCTGTAAGTATAGGACCCCCCACAGCCAGAGCCCTGCACTGTCCCTGTAAGTATAGGACCCTCCACAGCCAGAGCCCTGCACTGTCCCTGTAAGTATAGGACCCCCCACAGCCAGAGCCCTGCACTGTCCCTGTAAGTATAGGACCCCCCACAGCCAGAGCCCTGCACTGTCCCTATAAATATAGGACCCCCCACAGCCAGAACCCTGCACTGTCCCTATAAATATAGGACCCCCCACAGCCAGAACCCTGCACTGTCCCTGTAAGTATAGGACCCCCCACAGCAGAGCCCTGCACTGTCCCTGTAAGTATAGGACCCCCCACAGCCAGAGCCCTGCACTGTCCCTGTAAGTATAGGACCCTCCACAGCCAGAGCCCTGCACTGTCCCTGTAAGTATAGGACCCCCCACAGCCAGAGCCCTGCACTGTCCCTGTAAGTATAGGACCCCCCACAGCCAGAGCCCTGCACTGTCCCTATAAATATAGGACCCCCCACAGCCAGAACCCTGCACTGTCCCTATAAATATAGGACCCCCCACAGCCAGAACCCTGCACTGTCCCTGTAAGTATAGGACCCCGGCCCCCACAGAAAGAGCCCTGCACTGTCCCTATAAATATAGGACCCCCCACAGCCAGAGTCCTGCACTGTCCCTGTAAGTATAGGACCCCCCACAGCCAGAGCCCTGCACTGTCCCTGTAAGTATAGGACCCCGGCCCCCACAGCCAGAGCCCTGCACTGTCCTTATAAATATAGGACCCCCCACAGCCAGAACCCTGCAATGTCCCTGTAAGTATAGGACCCCCCACAGCAGAGCCCTGCACTGTCCCTGTAAGTATAGGACCCTCCACAGCCAGAGCCCTGCACTGTCCCTGTAAGTATAGGACCCCCCACAGCCAGAGCCCTGCACTGTCCCTGTAAGTATAGGACCCCCCACAGCCAGAGCCCTGCACTGTCCCTATAAATATAGGACCCCCCACAGCCAGAACCCTGCACTGTCCCTATAAATATAGGACCCCCCACAGCCAGAACCCTGCACTGTCCCTGTAAGTATAGGACCCCGGCCCCCACAGAAAGAGCCCTGCACTGTCCCTATAAATATAGGACCCCCCACAGCCAGAGTCCTGCACTGTCCCTGTAAGTATAGGACCCCCCACAGCCAGAGCCCTGCACTGTCCCTGTAAGTATAGGACCCCGGCCCCCACAGCCAGAGCCCTGCACTGTCCTTATAAATATAGGACCCCCCACAGCCAGAACCCTGCAATGTCCCTGTAAGTATAGGACCCCCCACAGCAGAGCCCTGCACTGTCCCTGTAAGTATAGGACCCTCCACAGCCAGAGTCCTGCACTGTCCCTGTATGTATAGGACCCCCCACAGCCAGCCCTGTGATTATAGGACTCCGTGGATTGGAGTGACCCCGGGGCTATTGCGCGCACACACACAGGAGATGCCCACATACAGGGAGCGAGTCCTGAGCCTGTCCCTATCACTTTTATAATCTGCAGGCAGAATTTGGGAGCACCGGTCAGTCACCCGGTGACGTCAGGTCTGCGCAGGCCCGGTCGGGCATTGTACTCACCCGGTGCAGGCCTCCTCCGGCCGGGCTCCTCTCTGCAGCTGTTACCGGCACCCCCGAACAACATCTTCTCCCACTGGCGGCGGCGGACTCTGAGGCGAGCACGTTCACACGTGACATGGCCCATGCGCGCCCCCGAGTCCGAGACGGAGCTGAAGTGTGTGAACTGGAGTGAGCGGAGCAGGAACAGATGCGGGGAAGCGGGAGCTGGGGCGAGTCAGCCCGGTATGAGGACAGTAATGATAATGTGAGGTGCTGAGAATGGTGTGTGTCACCCAAGTGCGGGAACCTGTCTGCCAGGAAGGAGATGCCGCGGTGTGCAGCTGTATATAGCCGCCGTGCATGCCGCAGCGTACAGCTGTATATAGCCGCCGTGCATGCAGCATTGTACAGTTGTATATAGCCGCCATGCCTGCTGCATTGTACAGCTGTATATAGCCGCCGTGCATGCCGCAGCGTACAGCTGTATATAGCCGCTGTGCATGCCGCAGCGTACAGCTGTATATAGCCGCCGTGCATGCCGCAGCTTACAGCTGTATATAGCCGCCGTGCATGCCGCAGCTTACAGCTGTATATAGCCGCCGTGCATGCCTGCTGCATTGTACAGCTGTATATAGCCGCCGTGCATCCGCAGCGTACAGCTGTATATAGCCGCCGTGCATGCCGCAGTGTACAGCTGTATATAGCCGCCGTGCATGCCGCAGCGTACAGCTGTATATAGCCGCCGTGCATGCAGCATTGTACAGTTGTATATAGCCGCCATGCCTGCTGCATTGTACAGCTGTATATAGCCGCCGTGCCTGCTGCATTGTACAGCTGTATATAGCCGCCGTGCATGCCGCAGCGTACAGCTGTATATAGCCGCTGTGCATGCCGCAGCGTACAGGTGTATATAGCCGCCGTGCATGCCACAGCGTACAGCTGTATATAGCCGCTGTGCATGCCGCAGCTTACAGCTGTATATAGCCGCCGTGCATCCGCAGCGTACAGCTGTATATAGCCGCCGTGCATGCCGCAGTGTACAGCTGTATATAGCCGCCGTGCATGCCGCAGCGTACAGCTGTATATAGCCGCCGTGCCTGCTGCATTGTACAGCTGTATATAGCCGCCGTGCATGCCACAGCGTACAGCTGTATATAGCCGCTGTGCATGCCGCAGCTTACAGCTGTATATAGCCGCCGTGCATGCCGCAGCTTACAGCTGTATATAGCCGCCGTGCATGCCGCAGCGTACAGCTGTATATAGCCGCCGTGCATGCCGCAGCGTACAGCTGTATATAGCCGTTGTGCATGCCGCAGCGTACAGCTCTATATAGCCGCAGTGCATAAATAAGCGTACAGCTGTATATAGCCGCAGTGCATGCATAAGCGTACAGCTGTATATAGCCGCAGTGCATGCATAAGCGTACAGCTGTATATAGCCGCAGTGCATGCAGAAGCGTACAGCTGATTATAGCCGCCGTGCCTGCTGCATTGTACAGCTGTATATAGCCGCCGTGTATGCCGCAGCGTACAGCTGTATATAGCCGCCGTGCATGCCGCAGCTTACAGCTGTATATAGCCGCCGTGCATGCCGCAGCGTATAGCTGTATATAGCCGCCGTGCATCCGCAGCGTACAGCTGTATATAGCCGCTGTGCATGCCACAGCGTACAGCTGTATATAGCCGTTGTGCATGCCGCAGCGTACAGCTCTATATAGCCGCAGAAGCCTACAGCTGTATATAGCCGCAGTGCATGCAGAAGCGTACAGCTGTATATAGCCGCCGTGCCTGCTGCATTGTACAGCTGTATATAGCCGCCGTGCATGCCGCAGCGTACAGCTGTATATAGCCGCTGTGCATGCCGCAGCTTACAGCTGTATATAGCCGCCGTGCATGCCACAGCGTACAGCTGTATATAGCCGCCGTGCATCCGCAGCGTACAGCTGTATATAGCCGTCGTGCATACCGCAGCGTACAACTGTATATAGCCGTTGTGCATGCCGCAGCGTACAGCTCTATATAGCCTCAGTGCATGCATAAGCGTACAGCTGTATATAGCCGCAGTGCATGCAGAAGCGTACAGCTGTATATAGCCGCCGTGCATGCCGCAGCGTACAGCTGTATATAGCCGCTGTGCATGCCGCAGCGTACAGCTGTATATAGCCGCCGTGCATGCCGCAGCGTACAGCTGTATATAGCCGCCGTGCATGCCGCAGCGTACAGCTGTATATAGCCGCCGTGCATGCCGCAGCGTACAGCTGTATATAGCCGCCGTGCATGCCGCAGCGTACAGCTGTATATAGCCGCCGTGCATGCCGCAGCGTACAGCTGTATATAGCCGCCGTGCATGCCGCAGCGTACAGCTGTATATAGCCGCCGTGCATGCCGCAGCGTACAGCTGTATATAGCCGCCGTGCATGCCGCAGCGTACAGCTGTATATAGCCGCCGTGCATGCAGCATTGTACAGCTGTATATAGCCGCCGTGCATGCCGCAGCGTACAGCTGTATATAGCCGCCGTGCATCCGCAGCGTACAGCTGTATATAGCCGCAGTGCATGCCGCAGCGTACAGCTGTATATAGCCGTTGTGCATGCCGCAGCGTACAGCTGTATATAGCCGCCGTGCATGCCGCAGCGTACAGCTGTATATAGCCGCCGTGCCTGCTGCATTGTACAGCTGTATATAGCCGCCGTGCATGCCGCAGCGTACAGCTGTATATAGCCACCGTGCATGCAGCATTGTACAGCTGTATATAGCCGCCGTGCCTGCTGTATATAGCCGCCGTGCCTGCTGCATTGTACAGCTGTATATAGCCGCCGTGCATGCCGCAGCGTACAGCTGTATATAGCCGCCGTGCATGCCGCAGCTTACAGCTGTATATAGCCGCCGTGCATGCCGCAGCGTACAGCTGTATATAGCCGCCGTGCATCTGCAGCGTACAGCTGTATATAGCCGCCGTGCATGCCGCAGCGTACAGCTGTATATAGCCGCAGTGCATGCAGAAGCGTACAGCTGTATATAGCCGCAGTGCATGCAGAAGCGTACAGCTGTATATAGCCGCAGTGCATGCAAAAGCGTACAGCTGTATATAGCCGCTGTGCCTGCTGCATTGTACAGCTGTATATAGCCGCCGTGCATGCCGCAGCGTACAGCTGTATATAGCCGCCGTGCATGCCGCAGCGTACAGCTGTATATAGCCGCTGTGCATGCTGCAGCGTACAGCTGTATATAGCCGCCGTGCATGCCGCAGCGTACAGCTGTATATAGCCGCCGTGCATGCCGCAGCGTACAGCTGTATATAGCCGCCGTGCATGCCGCAGCGTACAGCTGTATATAGCCGCCGTGCATGCCGCAGCGTACAGCTGTATATAGCCGCCGTGCATGCTGCAGCGTACAGCTGTATATAGCCGCCGTGCATGCCGCAGCGTACAGCTGTATATAGCCGTTGTGCATGCCGCAGCGTACAGCTGTATATAGCCGTTGTGCATGCCGCAGCGTACAGCTGTATATAGCCACAGTGCATGCAGAAGCGTACAGCTGTATATAGCCACAGTGCATGCAGCAGTGTATGGCCACAGTGCACGCAGCATTGTACAGCAGTATATAGCCACAGTGCACGCAGCATTGTACAGCAGTATATAGCCACAGTTCATGCATCATTGTACAGCAGTATATAGCCACAGTGCATGCAGCAGTGTACAACAGAACATATTTAGCCTTGACATACAAAGCATGTGTGCATTATCTAGCCAACATACCTTGTATTTGTCGTTTCATGATGGTGAATTGATTTTAAACATTATCTTTTCAGCAAAACCTGGCGTAAGGTGTTGTGCTTGTCTCCAGCAGTACAGAAGGGAAATAAGGCATAAGGGTGGAGAGGCCGACTTACCGGCGGCACGCCATATTAGCCAACTAATAACTGAGACAAGAATGCATCATTTTGGCAAATAAAATTGGTCACAGCTTTTCTCTATCGTCCTAGTGGATGCTGGGGTTCCTGAAAGGACCATGGGGAATAGCGGCTCCGCAGGAGACAGGGCACAAAAAGTAAAGCTTTTCCAGATCAGGTGGTGTGCACTGGCTCCTCCCCCTATGACCCTCCTCCAGACTCCAGTTAGATTTTTGTGCCCGGCCGAGAAGGGTGCAATCTAGGTGGCTCTCCTAAAGAGCTGCTTAGAGAAAGTTTAGCTTAGGTTTTTTATTTTACAGTGAGTCCTGCTGGCAACAGGATCACTGCAACGAGGGACTGAGGGGAGAAGAAGTGAACTCACCTGCGTGCAGGATGGATTGGCTTCTTGGCTACTGGACATTAGCTCCAGAGGGACGATCACAGGTACAGCCTGGATGGTCACCGGAGCCGCGCCGCCGGCCCCCTTGCAGATGCTGAAGTTAGAAGAGGTCCAGAATCGGCGGCTGAAGACTCTGACAGTCTTCTAAAGGTAGCGCACAGCACTGCAGCTGTGCGCCATTTTCCTCTCAGCACACTTCACACGCTGTCACTGAGGGTGCAGGGCGCTGGGGGGGGGCGCCCTGGGAGGCAAATGTAAACCTATATACTGGCTAAAAATACCTCACATATAGCCCCCAGAGGCTATATGGAGATATTTAACCCCAGCCAAACTTCACTAAAGAGCGGGAGACGAGCCCGCCGTAAAAGGGGCGGGGCCTATCTCCTCAGCACACAGCGCCATTTTTTCTCTCACAGAAAGGCTGGAGAGAAGGCTCCCAGGCTCTCCCCTGCACTGCACTACAGAAACAGGGTTTAAACAGAGAGGGGGGGCACAAATTGGCGATATAAATATATATATAAAGATGCTATTAGGGAGAAACACTTATATAAGGTTGTCCCTATGTAATTATAGCGTTTTTGGTGTGTGCTGGCAAACTCTCCCTCTGTCTCTCCAAAGGGCTAGTGGGGTCCTGTCCTCTGTCAGAGCATTCCAGGTGTGTGTGCTGTGTGTCGGTACGTGTGTGTCGACATGTATGAGGACGATGCTGGAGGAGGCGGAGAAATTGCCTGTAATGGTGATGTCACTCTCTAGGGAGTCGACACCGGAATGGATGGCTTATTTAGGGAATTACGTGAGAATGTCAACACGCTGCAAGGTCGGTTGACGACATGAGACGGCCGACAAACAATTAGTAACGGTCCAGGCGTCTCAGAAACACCGTCAGGGTTTTTTTTATATAAAACGCCCATTTACCTCAGTCGGTCGACACAGACACAGACACGGACACTGAATCCAGTGTCGACGGTGAATAAACAAACGTATTCCTCATTAGGGCCACACGTTAAGGGCAATGAAGGAGCTGTTACATATTTCTGATACTACAAGTACCACAAAAAAGGGTATTATGTGGAAGTGAAAAAACTACCTGTAGTTTTTCCTGAATCAGATAAAATAAAATGAAGTGTGTGATGATGCGTGGGTTTACCCCGATAGCAAATATTGGCGTTATACCTTTTCCCGCCAGAAGTTAGGGCGCGTTGGGAAACACCCATTAGGGTGGATAAGGCGCTCACACGCTTATCAAGTGGCGTTACCGTCTCCATAATACGGCCGCCCTCAAGGAGCCAGCTGATAGGCAGCTGAAAAAAAAAAAAAAAAAATATCCTAAAAAGTATATACACACAGACGGTGGTTATACTGCGACCAGCGATCGCCATCAGCCTGGAGATGCAGTGCTGGGTTGGCTTGGTCGAATTCCCTGACTAAAAATATTTTATTGATATAGAGCATTTAATAGGATGCATTCTATATATATGTATGCGAGATGCACAGAGGGATATTTGCACTCTGGCATCAAGATAAGTGCGTTGTCCATATCTCCCAGAAGATGTCATGGACACGACAGTGGTCAGGTGATACAGATCCCATACGGCACATGGAAGTATTGCCGTATAAAGGGAAGGAGTTATTTGGGGTCGGTCCGTCGGACCTGGGGGCCACGGCCACAGCTGGGAAATCCAACCTTTTTACCCCAAGTTACATCTCAGCAGAAAAAGACACTGTCTTTTCAGCCTCAATCCTTCCGTTCCCATGTGGGCAAGCGGGCAAAAGGCCAGTCATATCTGCCCAGACATAGAGGAAAGGGAAGTAGACTGCAGCAGGCAGCCCCTTCCCAGGAAAAGAAGCCCTCCACCAGTGGGGGGGTAGTCTCAAGAGTCTCAGCGCGCAGTGGGATCACTCGCAAGTTGACCCCTAGATCATACAAGTATTATCCCAGGGGTACAGATTGGAGAGTCGAGACATTTTTTCCTCGCAGGTTCCTGAAGCCTGCTTTACCAACGGCTCCCTCCGACAAGGAGGCAGTATTGAAAAAAAAAAAAAAAAAAAAATTCACAAGCTGTATTTCCAGCAGGTGATAATCAAAGTACCCCTCCTACAACAAGGAAAAGGGTATTAGTCCTCCACACTATATTGTGGTACTGAAGCCAGACGGCTTGGTGAGACATAGTCTAAATCTGAAATCTTTGAACACTTACATAAAAAGGTTCAAATCAAGATGGAGTCACTCAGAGCAGTGATAGAGAACCGGAAAAAAGGGGACTATATGGTGTCCCTGGACATCAAGGATTACTTCCATGTCCAAATTTGCCCTTCTCAACAAGGGTACCTCTGGTTCGTGATACAGAACTGTCAATATCAGTTTCAGACGCTGCCGTTGAATTATCCACGGCACCCCGGGCCTTTACCAAGGTAATGGCCGAAAAGATGATTCTTAAAAGAAGAAAGGCATCTAAATTATCCCTTACTTGGACGATATCCTGAAAGGGACAAGTTTCCAGAGAACAGTTGGAGGTCGGAAAAGAACTATCTAAAGTAGTTCTACGACAGCACGAGTGGATTCTAAATATTCCAAAAATCGCAGCTGTTTTCCGATGATACGTCTGCTGTTCCTAGGAATGATTCTGGGCATAGTCCAGAAAGAGGTATTTCTCCTGGAGGGGAAAGCCAGGGAGTTATCCGACCTAGTCAGAAACCTCCTAAATCCAGGCCAAGTATCAGTGCATCAATGCACAGGAGTCCTGGGAAAAATGGTGGCTTCTTACGAAGCGATTCCATTCGGCAGATCTCACGCAAAAACTTTTCAGGGGGATTTGCTGGACGAATGGTCCGGATCGCATCTTCAGATGCATCAGCGGATAACCCTGTCTCCAAGGACAAGGGTGTCTCTTCTGTGGGGGCTGCAGAGTGCTCATCTTCTAGAGGGCAACACATTCAGCATTCAGGACTGTGTTCTGGTGACCACGGATGCCAGCCTGAGAGGCTGGGGAACAGTCACACAAGGAAGAAATTTCCAAGGAAGTGTGGTCAAGTCTGGAGATTTCTCTCCACATGAATATACTGGAGCTAAGGGCAATTTACGATGCTCTGAGCCTAGGAAGACCTCTGCTTCAAAGTCAACCGGTGCTGATCCAGTAGGACATCATCATGGCAGTCGCCCACGTAAACAGACGGGGCGGCACAAGAAGCAGGAGGGCAATGACAGCAAGGATTCTTCGCTGGGCGAAAGATCATGTGATAACACTGTCAGCAGTGTTCATTCCGGGAGTGGACAACTAGGAAGATTTCCTCAGCATAAATGAATTCCACCCGGAAAAGTGGGAACTTCATCTGGAAGTTTCCACATGTTTGTAAACCGTTGGGAAAGACCAAAGGTGGTTATGATGGCGTCCCACATGAAGCGCCAGGTCTAGAGACCCTCAGGCAATAGCTGGGACGCTCTGGTAACACCGTGGGTGTACCAGTCGGTGTATGTGTTCCCTCCTCTGCCTTTCATACCCAGTGTATGGAGAATGATAGGAAGGAGAGGAGTAAGAACTATACTCGTGGTTCCGGTTTGGGCCAAGAAGAACTTGGTACCCGGAACTTCAAGAGATACTAGAAAGGATCTTGATTCAGCAAGAATCATGTCTGTTCCATGACTTACCGCAGCTGCGTTGACGCCAGGGCGGGTGAACGCCGGATCCTAAGGGAAAAAGGCATTCCGGAAGAGGTCATCCCTACCCTGGTCAGAGCAAGGAAGGAGGTGACCGCACAACATTATCACCGCTTAGTTGAAAATATGTTCCATGGTGTGAGGCCAGGAAGGCTCCACGGAAGAATTTCAACTAGGTTAATTCCTACATTTCCTGCAAGCAGGAGTGTATATGGGTCTCAAATTGGGGTCCATTAAGGTTCAAATTTCGACCGGTCGATTTTCTTCCAGAAAGAAATTGGCTTCAGTTCCTGAAGTCCAGAAGTTGTTAAGGGAGTACTGCATATACAACCCCTTTTTGATGTCTCCAGTGGCACTGGGCGATCTCAACGTAGTTTGGGATTCCTAAAATCACATTGTTTTACACAACTCAAATCTGTGGATTTGATATATCTCACATGGAAAGTGACCATGCTGTTGGTCCTGGCCTCGGCCAGGCGAGTGTCAGAATTGGCGGCTTTATCTCACAAAGCCATATCTGATTGTCCATTCGGACAGAGCAAAGCTGTGGACTCGTCCCCAGTTTCTCCCTAAGGTGGTGTCAGCGTTTCACCTGAACCAGCTTATTGTGGTGCCTGCGGCTACTAGGGACTTGGAGGACTCCAAGTTGCTGGATGTTGTCAGGGCCCTGAAAATATAGTTTCCAGGTCGGCTGGAGTCAGGAAATCTGACTTGCTGTTTATCCTGTATGCACCCAACAAGCTGGGTGCTCCTGCTTCTAAGCAGACTATTGCTCGTTGGATTTGTAGTACAATTCAGCTTGCACATTCTGTGGCAGGCTTGCCACAGCAAAAAATATGTAAATGCCCATTCCACAAGGAAGGTGGGCTCATCTTGGGCGGCTGCCCGAGGGGTCTCGGCATTACAACTCTGCCGAGCAGCTACGTGGTCGGGGGAGAACACGTTTGTAAAATTTTACAAATTTGATACCCTGGCAAAAGAGGACCTGGAGTTCTCTCATTCGGTGCTGCAGAGTCATCCGCACTCTCCCGCCCGTTTGGGAGCTTTGGTATAATCCCCATGGTCCTTTCAGGAACCCCAGCATCCACTAGGACGATAGAGAAAATAAGAATTTACTTACCGATAATTCTATTTCTCGGAGTCCGTAGTGGATGCTGGGCGCCCATCCCAAGTGCGGATTATTCTGCAATACTTGTACATAGTTATTGTTACAAAAATCGGGTTATTGTTGTAGGAAGCCGTCTTTCAGAGGCTCCTTTTGTTATCATACTGTTAACTGGGTTTAGATCACAAGTTGTACGGTGTGATTGGTGTGGCTGGTATGAGTCTTACCCGGGATTCAAAATCCTCCCTTATTGTGTACGCTCGTCCGGGCACAGTACCTAACTGGAGTCTGGAGGAGGGTCATAGGGGGAGGAGCCAGTGCACACCACCTGATCTGGAAAAGCTTTACTTTTTGTGCCCTGTCTCCTGCGGAGCCGCTATTCCCCATGGTCCTTTCAGGAACCCCAGCATCCACTACGGACTCCGAGAAATAGAATTATCGGTAAGTAAATTCTTATTTATTTCATTATAACCCAAACATAACCAATCGCAGGGCAAGGAAAGTGGTGCGCAAGGCTTATGTGAATTTTTACCACCTGGGGCGTGCTCGGCCTAACCATGCCCCCTACTCCGTCTTCTACCTGGGGCGTGTTCGGCCCAACCTTGTAGGCACGCAACACAACTAAGCCCCCTACCGTGTCTTCCACCTGGGGCGTGTCCAGCCCAAATTTATGGCACGTAACACCACCACGACCCCTACATTGGGGGACCAGCTACCATACGCATAACACCCTTCTGCGGCACGCAACCCGTGTGGCCCATGCCGCATTTTGCTGGAACCAGGCGTGCGGCCTGCTAATTGGTGACTTATGCAAGGCATTCAGACAATCCCCACTTACCATGCCTTGCGCACCGCTTCTCCCCGCCACACAAGGTCCTAGTAACCTGAGGACCGAAGCCCCACCCTGCGACACCTACCACTTCCCCTTCTGTGCTCCCACTACGCCTTTGATCATGACCGGACCTGTATCAGATAGGGTCACTCAGTCAGTTCTGTATGACCTCTACACTTCCCTGCAACATCCTTGTACTGAATGGTGCTTCCACTGATGGCATCCTTGCCACCTAAGAGTCAAGGCCCTGTCCCCCAAACTACGAGTGCGACACTTCCTCCAGCATCTCCACTGCTGCCCCTAATTGAACAGTCAATTCATGAGCCTGCCAAGAGCGCTCCCATGCCCTAGTATAGATTATTACATTTGATTCGGATGTCCTTGTAATAACATTGTATAAAACGCTCTTTGGGCCTAATTCAGACCTGATCGGTGCTGTGCATTTTTGCACAGCAGCCGATCAGGTCTGAACTGCACATGCGCCGGAGCATGCCAGACAGCCGACAGCCGTCTCAGCCCTGCGATCGCCTCTGCCTGATTGACAGGCAGAGTTTGCACGCCGTTTAGGGGGCGCGGACCGGGCAAAGCAGGCATTTTGGGGGCGCGGTCCGGGCAACGCAG
This sequence comes from Pseudophryne corroboree, assembly GCF_028390025.1. Lineage (NCBI taxonomy): Eukaryota > Metazoa > Chordata > Amphibia > Anura > Myobatrachidae > Pseudophryne > Pseudophryne corroboree. Next base: position 40,554,080 of record NC_086455.1, read on the forward strand.
GCGTGCCCGGACCTTGTGGTGGGCGGGCTGTGGTGGCTGCGTGACGTCGCACACAGCCGCTTCGACCCAGACAGCGACGAGTAGCTCCCTGCCAGCGCGCATGAGTGGCGCAGGGAGGGAGCTACTCTTCAATTACAAAAGTGCTTTTGTACTTGTGTGGGGGGGTCAGGCCTGACATGCGGGGCGTCCCCCCCGCATGTCTGTGTGACTGATCTACATTGCTTGAAAGACTTGCATATCCTCCCTGCTCCACTTATACCCCTTTTACACCAAAGAAATATCCCGGGTTATTGCCGAGTCAATCCGGGTCAGGGCTTGGTGTAAATGGTCTCTAAAAAATACCCCGGGTCCTGTTTTCCGGGTATCCACCCCGGGAAATGCTCAGGGTCGGACCCGGATTCTGTGGCGGTGTAAACGCTCCCAAACCGGATTATTTGACCCGGCTTTTGCAGAGAGAAGCTGATTGGAGCTTCTGTGGCACTGGCAGATGATGTCATCTGTCAGTGCCCCGCAGACAGTGCACATGGAGCATCACAGCAGCGCTCATGCAGTTTATGTAGCCTGCTCCCTTCACTACAGCCACAGCCTGACCTGCATACAGTATCCACAGTCTGCTCACAGCCTGATCTGCACCAAGACACTGCTGACATACCGTGCGAACCAAAGCTTCACCCTCAGCCTGACTCTTTGGCAGCCCCGAATTCTGACCTGCAGCAGCATGCCTGTTTCCTCCAACTGGTCCGATGCAGAGATCCGAGAACTACTGCTAATCAGGTCAGGGGAAGAAATTAAACAGGCTTAAACCATTACGCAAGCAGTTTGCCAAAGTGCACGATCACAACCGTAAAAAAAGCGGTGCTGCAAGGCAGGATTGGGTGCACTATTATCTGTGCTACAGTGCTTTCGGAAGCACAGCGCTTAATAATCCTGTAGCACTGTCCTCCTCAATTGCACCATCTTGCAGCCAAATGGAGAATAGCCAGGAGATACCGATTACACAGACCACCCTACCGTCAACACAGTTGTCACCAGCTACACAGGGCACCCTGCCGTCAACCCAGTTCAGCCCAACATCACCGCTCCTACTTTCTGACGACGGTGGCGAAAATAGTGGGATGGATTCGTCACTGCATTCAGACAGCGTCCAAGCCACAATTGAGGGGGTAGTAGAAGCAAACAATGAGACGGCGCTCCCCAAACAGACCATGCCATTACGCTCTAATAGTAAGTATAAAATGTAAAATAAAATAAAAACACCTATTACACACATTACAATCACCGAAATCTATACGGTATCTGTTGCAGAGTGTCGCTAGCGCGCAGGTGGGAGAAGGCCACAAGCACATGTACGCAAACACTACTGCTATTTTTTTGTATCCTCAGTTCTCAATGTTTAATGTCATTGTTTTGATCCTCCCACTTGCAGTTTACAACGTGCCTGCCAAAAAGAAAAAGCCAAACCGGTCCGAGCAATGTGCTAGAGCGATGACGTCTGTTATATTGGAACATCTGCGTGAATTGGACTCTGAGGTGCAAGCCAAGGAGGATGCCCGCATGGAGAAATATTTGGACGCTGAGAGGCAAAATCAGCAGGCATTTATATCGCAATGAATGTCTATGCAGGAGAGACAAATGTCCTTTTTTGAACGCACATTTGCTCGTGCTTTCATGCAGCCAATACAGCATTTCCAACAGCCTCCTGTCTACTTCGAAAACACATATGACCATTACACTAGGAGGCCAAACTACTACTAGCACCCAACCAAACCAAGAGTCACCAGAATATAGAGGTGCCAATTTCACTAGCATTACTACTAGCGCACAACAAAACCTAGAGTCACCAGAATATTCTGTGTACAGGAATTTGTCATAAATGTGCCTATTCTAAAATATGTTTTATATTGTTCCACTCTGTTTTATACTGTGGCCTAGGATCTCATACTTTTATGGGCACACAAATTTTATAGCTGCCCAGTTTTTTGAAAAGTTCAGTATTTTTTTACATTAAAAATTGTCGTGTGCAAGGATATGCTACTTCTAGCTGCCAACATGATGCTGTTCACTCTCGGTGCAGGTTGCTGATCAGGACGAGGACATCATTTTATGTTGATTTGGGCCTAATTGTAGATGGTATGTATTGCATATAATGTGATATTTGGTGCTTATACATAAAAATATGTCCTCCTCATAATCGGCATCCTGCACTTTTGCTTTATACTGTGGCCTAGGGGATCTCGTCCTTTTATGGCCACACAAATTTTATACCTGGTCAGTTTTGCCAGTATTTAATGTTGTATGTTCTTTACAATTTGTCCAACCCATAATGTAACCTACACTTACCTCACAGAATATCAGGGAATGTCATATCAGTGATGGCTAACCTTGACACTCCAGCTGTTGTTGAACGACACATCCCAGCATGCCCTGCTACAGTTTTGCTATTTGGCCTTGCTATAACTGATGCAGGGCATGCTGGGATGTGTCGTTCAACAACAGCTGGAGTGTCAAGGTTAGCCATCACTGGTATGTGTGTGTGTGTGTGTGTGTATATATGTATGTATATATATATATAGAGAGAGAGATTTATGTAAACAAAACAAAGACCTATTCTACATCATAAACCTAAAAACTTGTTATGGAGAATGTTTTTGTTGTCTTTTCATTTAAACCATTGAGGGAAGTGCTGCAATGGTGGCCCGAATTAGTTCCGCACTGTAGTCATGTGCCCCATCATTAACAGCTGCATCACTTGCATCATTATCTGCTGCATCACTTGCAATGCCCTCCGCCTCTGTGTCCGGCACATTCCACTCACTCTGGAAGGAAGTGGTCCTTTTGGAGCTTACAGATGTTATGCTAAATGCAGCAGGTTGCTACTACATTTGGCATTAATTGTAGGTCCACATCATTCCTCTTCATGAGGCAGCGCCAACGTCCTTTTAAACGATCAAAAGCGTTTTCCACTACCATCCGAGCAGAACTTAGGGTGTGGGTGTAGCTGACCTTTTCTGGGGACAACTCTACATGTTGGGTGTAACCTTTCATCAGCCAATGTTGTAAGGGGTATGCCACATCGCCAATGATGTGGCCTGGTATCTCAACCTCATCTACGATCACCGATTTCTATTAAAAATTAGATTTTCAGTATTAATGCAGAGAAGACATAAGTGTACTCACATTGGGGTCATGCAGATGAGCAAAATGTCACCTGGAAATCACTGCAGATTATTTGTGTGGGGATATCAGAGGAGATAAAGTCAATGTTTACAATATATTTTCTCTATCGTCCTAGTGGATGCTGGGGTTCCTGAAAGGACCATGGGGAATAGCGGCTCCGCAGGAGACAGGGCACAAAAAGTAAAGCTTTTCCAGATCAGGTGGTGTGCACTGGCTCCTCCCCCTATGACCCTCCTCCAGACTCCAGTTAGATTTTTGTGCCCGGCCGAGAAGGGTGCAATCTAGGTGGCTCTCCTAAAGAGCTGCTTAGAAAAAGTTTAGCTAGGTTTTTTATTTTACAGTGATTCCTGCTGGCAACAGGATCACTGCAGCGAGGGACTGAGGGGAGAAGGAGTCAACTCACCTGCGTGCAGGATGGATTGGCTTCTTGGCTACTGGACATCAAGCTCCAGAGGGACGATCACAGGTACAGCCTGGATGGTCACCGGAGCCGCGCCGCCGGCCCCCTTGCAGATGCTGAAGTCAGAAGAGGTCCAGAATCGGCGGCTGAAGACTCCTGCAGTCTTCTAAAGGTAGCGCACAGCACTGCAGCTGTGCGCCATTTTCCTCTCAGCACACTTCACACGGCAGTCACTGAGGGTGCAGGGCGCTGGGAGGGGGGCGCCCTGGGAGGCAAATGTAACCTATATAAAGGCTAAAAATACCTCACATATAGCCCCCAGAGGCTATATGGAGATATTTAACCCCTGCCTGATTTCTCTAAATAGCGGGAGACGAGCCCGCCAGAAAAGGGGCGGGGCCTATCTCCTCAGCACACGGCGCCATTTCCTCTCACAGCTCCGCTGGTCAGGACGGCTCCCAAGTCTCTCCCCTGCACTGCACTACAGAAACAGGGTAAAACAGAGAGGGGGGGCAAATTTATGGCGATATTTTGATATAACAAAGCAGCTATAAGGGAGCACTTATTATAAGGCTATCCCTGATATATATATATAGCGCTTTTGGTGTGTGCTGGCAAACTCTCCCTCTGTCTCCCCAAAGGGCTAGTGGGTCCTGTCTTCGTTAGGAGCATTCCCTGTGTGTCTGCTGTGTGTCGGTACGTGTGTGTCGACATGTATGAGGACGATATTGGCGTGGAGGCGGAGCAATTGCCAAATATGAGGATGTCACCCCCTAGGGAGTCGACACCAGAATGGATGCCTTTATTTATGGAACTACGGGATAGTGTCAACACGCTAAAGCAGTCGTTTGACGACATGAGACGGCCGGACAATCAATTAGTGCCTGTCCAGGCGACTCAAACACCGTCAGGGGCTGTGAAACGCCCTTTGCCTCAGTCGGTCGACACAGACCCAGACACAGGCGATGACTCCAGTGGTGACGGTGACGAATCAACCGTATTTTCCAGTAGGGCCACACGTTATATGATTTTGGCAATGAAGGAGGCGTTACATTTAGCTGATACTACAGGTACCACTAAACAGGGTATTATGTGGGGTGTGAAAAAACTACCTATAGTTTTTCCTGAATCAGAAGAATTAAATGACGTGTGTAATGAAGCGTGGGTTGCCCCTGATAAAAAGCTGATAATTTCAAAGAAATTATTGGCATTATACCCTTTCCCGCCAGAGGTTAGGGAGCGCTGGGAAACACCTCCTAGGGTGGACAAGGCGCTAACACGCTTATCTAAACAAGTGGCGTTACCCTCTCCTGAGACGGCCGCACTTAAAGATCCATCAGATAGGAGAATGGAAAATATCCAAAAAAGTATATACACACATGCAGGTGTTATACTACGACCAGCTATAGCGACTGCCTGGATGTGCAGTGCTGGGGTAGTTTGGTCAGAGTCCCTGATTGAAAATATTGATACCCTGGACAGGGACAATATTTTACTGTCGTTAGAACAAATAAAGGATGCATTTCTTTATATGCGTGATGCACAGAGGGATATCTGCACACTGGCATCACGGGTAAGTGCTATGTCCATTTCGGCCAGAAGAACTTTATGGACGCGACAGTGGACAGGCGATGCGGACTCAAAACGGCATATGGAAGTTTTGCAGTATAAAGGGGAGGAGTTATTTGGAGTCGGTCTATCAGATTTGGTGGCCACGGCTACAGCCGGGAAATCCACCTTTCTACCTCAAGTCACTCCCCAACAGAAAAAGGCACCGACCTTTCAACCGCAGCCCTTTCGTTCCTTTAAAAATAAGAGAGCAAAGGGCTATTCATATCTGCCACGAGGCAGAGGTCGAGGGAAGAGACAGCAACAGGCAGCTCCTTCCCAGGAACAGAAGCCCTCCCCGGCTTCTACAAAAGCCTCAGCATGACGCTGGGGCTTCTCAAGCGGACTCGGGGACGGTGGGGGGTCGTCTCAAAAATTACAGCGCGCAGTGGGCTTACTCGCAAGTAGATCCCTGGATCCTGCAGATAATATCTCAGGGGTACAGGTTGGAATTAGAGACAGATCCACCTCGCCGTTTCCTGAAGTCTGCTTTACCAACGTCCCCCTCCGAAAGGGAGACGGTTTTGGAAGCCATTCACAAGCTGTACTCTCAGCAGGTGATAGTCAAGGTACCTCTTCTACAACAAGGGAAGGGGTATTATTCCACTCTTTTTGTGGTACCGAAGCCGGATGGCTCGGTAAGGCCTATTCTAAATCTGAAGTCCTTGAACCTGTACATAAAGAAGTTCAAGTTCAAGATGGAGTCACTCAGAGCAGTGATAGCGAACCTGGAAGAGGGGGACTTTATGGTATCCTTGGACATCAAGGATGCGTATCTCCACGTTCCAATTTACCCCTCACACCAGGGGTACCTCAGGTTCGTTGTACAAAACTGTCACTATCAGTTTCAGACGCTGCCGTTCGGATTGTCCACGGCACCTCGGGTCTTTACAAAGGTAATGGCCGAGATGATGATTCTTCTTCGAAGAAAAGGCGTATTAATTATCCCATACTTGGACGATCTCCTAATAAGGGCAAGGTCCAGAGAACAGCTAGAGATGGGATTAGCACTGTCTCAAGAAGTGCTAAAACAGCACGGGTGGATTCTGAATATTCCAAAATCCCAGTTAATGCCGACAACTCGTCTGCTGTTCCTAGGGATGATTCTGGACACTGTTCAGAAAAAGGTTTTTCTCCCGGAGGAAAAAGCCAAGGAGTTATCCGAGCTTGTCAGGAACCTCCTAAAACCAGGAAAGGTGTCTGTACATCAATGCACAAGAGTCCTGGGAAAAATGGTGGCTTCTTACGAAGCAATTCCATTCGGCAGATTCCACGCAAGAATTTTCCAAAGGGATCTGTTGGACAAATGGTCAGGGTCGCATCTTCAGATGCACCTACGGATAACCCTGTCTCCAAGGACAAGGGTGTCTCTTCTGTGGTGGTTGCAGAGTCCTCATCTATTGGAGGGCCGCAGATTCGGCATACAGGATTGGATCCTGGTGACCACGGACGCCAGCCTGAGAGGCTGGGGAGCAGTCACACAAGGAAGAAACTTCCAGGGAATATGGACGAGCCTGGAAACGTCTCTTCACATAAACATATTGGAACTAAGAGCAATATACAATGCTCTAAGCCAGGCAGAACCTCTGCTTCAAGGAAAACCGGTGTTGATCCAGTCGGACAACATCACGGCAGTCGCCCATGTGAACAGACAGGGCGGCACAAGAAGCAGGAGTGCAATGGCAGAAGCTGCAAGGATTCTTCGCTGGGCAGAGAATCATGTGATAGCACTGTCAGCAGTGTTCATCCCGGGAGTGGACAACTGGGAAGCAGACTTCCTCAGCAGACACGATCTTCACCCGGGAGAGTGGGGACTTCATCCAGAAGTCTTCCACATGCTGGTAACCCGTTGGGAAAGACCGATGGTGGACATGATGGCGTCTCGCCTCAACAAAAAACTGGACAGGTATTGCGCCAGGTCAAGAGATCCGCAGGCAATAGCTGTGGACGCGCTGGTAACGCCTTGGGTGTACCAGTCGGTGTATGTGTTTCCTCCTCTGCCTCTCATACCAAAAGTATTGAGAATTATACGGCAAAGAGGCGTGAGAACGATACTAGTGGTTCCGGATTGGCCAAGAAGGACTTGGTACCCGGAACTTCAAGAGATGATCACGGAAGATCCGTGGCCTCTACCTCTAAGGAGGGACTTGCTTCAGCAGGGTCCCTGTCTGTTTCAAGACTTACCGCGGCTGCGTTTGACGGCATGGCGGTTGAACGCCGGATCCTAAAGGAAAAAGGCATGCCGGAAGAAGTCATTCCTACTTTGATTAAAGCGAGGAAGGAAGTAACCGTGCAACATTATCACCAAATTTGGCGAAAATATGTTGCGGGGTGCGAAGATCGGAGTGCTCCGACGGAGGAATTTCAACTGGGTCGATTCCTACATTTCCTGCAATCAGGATTGTCTATGGGTCTCAAATTGGGATCTATTAAGGTTCAAATTTCGGCCCTGTCGATTTTCTTTCAAAAAGAATTGGCTTCAGTCCCTGAAGTCCAGACCTTTGTTAAGGGAGTGCTGCATATACAGCCGCCTGTGGTGCCTCCAGTGGCACCGTGGGATCTCAATGTGGTTTTGGAATTTCTAAAATCTCATTGGTTTGAACCACTAAAAAAGGTGGATTTGAAATATCTCACATGGAAAGTGACCATGCTTCTAGCCCTGGCTTCGGCCAGGAGAGTGTCAGAACTGGCAGCTTTATCTTACAAAAGCCCATATCTGATTTTCCATTCGGACAGGGCAGAACTGCGGACTCGTCCGCATTTTCTCCCTAAGGTGGTGTCAGCATTTCATCTGAACCAGCCTATTGTAGTGCCTGCGGCTACAAGTGACTTGGAGGACTCCAAGTTACTGGACGTTGTCAGAGCATTCAAAATATATATTGCAAGGACAGCTGGAGTCAGAAAATCTAACTCGTTGTTTATATTGTATGCACCCAACAAGATGGGTGCTCCTGCGTCTAAGCAGACGATTGCTCGTTGGATCTGTAGCACAATCCAACTTGCACATTCTGTGGCAGGCCTGCCACAGCCTAAATCTGTAAAGGCCCACTCCACAAGGAAGGTGGGCTCATCTTGGGCGGCTGCCCGAGGGGTCTCGGCATTACAACTCTGCCGAGCAGCTACGTGGTCAGGGGAGAACACGTTTGTTAAATTTTACAAATTTGATACTCTGGCTAGGGAGGACCTGGAGTTCTCTCATTCGGTGCTGCAGAGTCATCCGCACTCTCCCGCCCGTTTGGGAGCTTTGGTATAATCCCCATGGTCCTTTCAGGAACCCCAGCATCCACTAGGACGATAGAGAAAATAAGATTTTACTTACCGATAAATCTATTTCTCGGAGTCCGTAGTGGATGCTGGGCGCCCATCCCAAGTGCGGATTATCTGCAATAATTGTACATAGTTATTGTTAACTAATTCGGGTTATTGTTGAAGGAAGCCATCTTTCAGAGGCTCCGCTGTTATCATACTGTTAACTGGGTTTAGATCACAAGTTGTACGGTGTGATTGGTGTGGCTGGTATGAGTCTTACCCGGGATTCAAAATCCTCCCTTATTGTGTACGCTCGTCCGGGCACAGTACCTAACTGGAGTCTGGAGGAGGGTCATAGGGGGAGGAGCCAGTGCACACCACCTGATCTGGAAAAGCTTTACTTTTTGTGCCCTGTCTCCTGCGGAGCCGCTATTCCCCATGGTCCTTTCAGGAACCCCAGCATCCACTACGGACTCCGAGAAATAGATTTATCGGTAAGTAAAATCTTATTTTTACCTCTCTAGGGAAAAGCCATCCACCCCGCTTGTCCACTGCAATGTGGTACAGCTCAGAATTAGCGAAGACTGGCGTCATGTGCCCGTCCAGGCCACCCTATAAAGACATCTGTAAAACTAAAAAAAATTAGATTTTTAGAGCTATAGAAATAAAGCCTACATTTTTTTAAAAAGTGGATATGAAACAATCAGTAAAAATTCACTTGCCAGTATTGGTGGTCTACAACAGCTTGAAGTATAATAGAATGCCACCCCTTCCGATTATAATAGTCAGCGGGATTGTAACGGGGAACAGTGATGGGAATGTGGGTCCCATCTATGGCACCAGCACACTGCGGATACCGACGCTTACGAAAGCTTTGGATGGTGTCATCTAGGCGTTGTCCTACCGGCAAGCAGATGAACCGCTGGTACAGGGTATCCACAAATGCCTGTGTCACCTGGTAGATTATCTTGCAGACCGTGCCAATTCCAACTCCAAATAAAGAGGCAACTGTGCGGTACTCTTCGGGGGTAGCATACCACCAAAAGGCAATGGCTAATCTCTTGTTTGGGGCGATGGGCTGCCGGTAGTGGGTGTTCTGCATAGTCAGTACTGGTGCCAAGTCTAAGCACACAATGCATTTATGTTACATATACACCTTATACACACAGCCTGAAGGTTATTTTAGCCAACATTTTTAATAACTTTGTGCATTAAATAAAGTGTGTGTACATTCACACAATTCATTTATGTTTCATATACACCTTATACACACAGCCTGAAGGTCATTTAATACAATATTTTTAATAACTTTGTGTATTAAACAAAGTTTGTGTACATTGAGCCATCAAAAAACAAAGGTTTCACTATTTCACTCTCACTCAAAAAAAACAGTATTTCGGAATATTACGTATTTTGGATTATTTGGATATGGAATGCTCAACCTGTATATGTGTAAATAAATTATTTGATTTGCTTCTTGTGATGAATAACAAAGAGGCTTCTTTAATATATCATAAACATTTAATACACTTGTATTATTGATGTAACAAAAATGCAAATATACTTTAAAAAAAAATAAAAAAATTACAAAAAAAACACATTAACCAGCAGTGAACAAGTTGTCAACTACTACTAGGGGTAGATTCAATTCTCCGACAGTTGAATAGCGCTGGGAATTAGGTCCTGTCGCTATTCAGTTCAACTCAAGTTAAGTCAGCGAAGGCCCGTTCTCCCGGATTTAACAGGTTCATTTGTTGGAAGTACGGGCATTCTCAGACTTAACTCCCTGTCTCGATGCTGATTCCCAACAGAATTAGCCGAGCGCCGGCCGCACTTTTGTCGAATTTCCTCTCTCATCCTCCCGGGGGTGAGAGAAGAATTCCCGACAATTGAGTGTCACTTGGCGCAGTATTGAATAGGACTGGGAGCTAATTACCGGTGCTATTCAACGGTCAGAGAATTGAATTGACCCCCTAGAGTTGCAGTATACAATTAGTGAGCAGCACTTGCAGCAGTTTGAGAAAGATAATTTTGCATAGCATGTTCAGAAAATTAAGAGGATTTAATAAGTACAATGTATACTTACGTAAAGACATAAATGTGATATTAAACAGTTGTTATCATTTTGTAGGATACATATGTCCCGTAATAGAATTGTAACTTAGTAAAGTCTTATCTGGCACAGCACATGTCTTGAAAGAGACATTTGTTAGAGCACCCCCACCCACCAATGATTTGGCGAAAGGAAGATAAAAACACATTTTAAACACCACGTTACAAACAGGGCCGGATTAATAATGTGGCTGATGGAGCTGCAGCTCCAGGCTGTGTCGGACAGGGGCATGTAGGGCCCTCCGGGGGAATGCAGTAGTAGGGCCTATGTTGGGGGTGTGGACAGTCTGCAGAGGGGGTGTGGCCTGTCACCTCATTGGTTTGACTAACCATTAGAGAGTGCAACGTCTGGGCCCCTTCATAAATATATACAGTAAATTCAGCTGCTGCATGCATGATAATGTACCAGATTAATAACAGCAATGCACTGTAGGAAATACACCATAGTCCAGTATAAGGTAACATATGTATAATGTATAATTCATGTGCACAGTCTGGAACCTGAGCCTTAAAACAGGAGGTGGGCCCCCAGGCAGTAGGGCCCACCGGTGGTTTCCCCTGTACCCCTGTGGGCCAGTCCAAGCCTGGCTCCTTACCCATCCTCCAACATAGGCCCAGAGCATTGCACATCTGGAATGTGAGAGGGCAATAATGGGGCAAAAGGAGGAGGGATCTAATGGGCATTTAAGTGTTATATGGGGTGATCTGATCTACTGCATAGTGTCACACTGTCCAGCATAGTTAGCATTTTGCATCGCGTCATACAGAATGATATACATGTTTTTAGCAATGGTAATGATTTATCATTGGGACAACAGCTCAATGGCCAGCAACAAAATGGTTATTTCACTCACAATAGGACTTCACCAGGACCAGATTAACATTGGGGCTGATGGAGCTTTAGGCTCTACTGCAGCATCCTAGACGACCCTCGTCCTCTCTCTCCGGTAACCCCTTCCCCTGGCCGCAGCACTGGTGGATTATGGCACGGTAGCGCGCTGGCAGGGACAGTGAAAGGCTTTCCCGCATCTACCATGTGACTCAACGGCACCTCCTCCGTGTCGGGTGACATACAATAGGTACCGCCTGTCCTCTCCTGCGCCTGGACTTGATACAGCCGAGGGCACTGAAAGCAGCAGCTCCAAGAAGGTGCAGCAGCGCGTCTGATATCCTCCAGACGGACGTGAGGTATCAGACCTGTTACTTGCTGGCTACTGCTGATTCTAATTGAATGTGAGAGAGAAGGGTGTCACATCACCAGGCTGTGAGTGGCCGGGGAGAATGCCTGGTGTGCGCTGTAAGAGGCGGGAGATGGTTGTGTATTCCTGGAGTGGGGTGCAGGTTGCAGAATCGTAGCTGCCTCGTATATTTTGGGGGGAGAGGATGTGGCTGCAGGATCTATAGGGGATTAGTTTGAGCTCCATGGACACAGGATGAAACAGATTGACAGGGGTGATGCACATCAGGGTGGAGGGAAAGCTGGGTAACAGATAATGGGGAAAAGGTACATACCATGGGCAGCACGGGTGGTGTAATGGTTAGCATTACTGCCTCACAGCACTTAGGGGCGTGGTGGGAATCTAACCCATTACCTAACTGTGTGGAGTTTGTATATTCTCCCCGTACTTGCGTGGGTTGCCTCCGGGTGCTCCAGTTTCCTCCCACAATCCAAAAATATACTGGTAGGTTAATTGGCTCCAAACAAAATGAACCTTAGCGTGAATGTGTGCATCTGAATATCTCCAACAAACAGCATTTAAACAAGTATATTCCACCATCAATATTTCTGGGCAGCCCCCCTGTCATCAGGGTCACATACAATACATTCTAGGTATTGCATGTGGTCATGATGACGGTGCGGATGCCCTACATTGAGCGTGTAATATAATTGTTTGCTAGTATAAGCGTGTGTGTGTATATTATATAGATATATATATATTCGTATGTAAGTATGTGTGTATGTTCCAGCATAACTCTGGAATGCCTGGAACAATTTACACCACACTTGGGTGGTCATTCCGAGTTGTTCGCTCGGTAAAAATCTTCACATCGCCGCGATTTTCCGCTTAGTGCGCATGCGCAATGTTCGCACTGCGACTGCGCCAAGTAAATTTGCTATGCAGTTAGGAATTTTACTCACGGCTTTTTCATCGTTCTGGTGATCGTAATGTGATTGACAGGAAGTGGGTGTTACTGGGCGGAAACAGGCCGTTTTATGGGCGTGTGGGAAAAAACGCTACAGTTTCCGGAAAAAACGCAGGAGTGGCCGGAGAAACGGGGGAGTGTCTGGGCGAACGCTGGGTGTGTTTGTGACGTCAAACCAGGAACGACAAGCACTGAACTGATCGCAGATGCCGAGTAAGTCTGGAGCTACTCAGAAACTGCTACGAGGTGTGTAATCGCAATATTGCGAATACGTCGTTTGCAATTTTAAGAAGCTAAGATTCACTCCCAGTAGGCGGCGGCTTAGCATGAGCAAATCTGCTAAAATCGGCTTGCGAGCGAACAACTCGGACTGACCCCCTTGGTACAAATATGACTTACAATAAGGGAAAAAATACTGTGGGGGTAGGACAAAACTAGCACTCCTAGGGGTGGAGACGGGAAGGGGGTGACATATAAAAATCTATAGTTTTCGGCATAACTCTAGAGTGACTGGAGCAATTTACACAGAGGCACACATGGGTAAGGACAGAGGCACCCACATGTAAGGGCAGAGGCACCCACGGGTAGTGGGAGAGGTACCCATGGTTTAGGATAGAGGCAGACATGGGTAGGGGCATAGGCATACGGGTAGCAGCGGAGGCACCTACAGGTAAGGGCAGATGCACACATGGGTAGGGGCACAGGCACCCACGTGTAAGGGCAAACACACCCACAGGTAGGGGCAGGGGCTCGACGTGAGGCAAACAGATACTATATACATATATTGAGGAGAGCATACAGATATGCTGACATGCTGTACACACACAAAAAATCTAACTCTTTCTGCACATGTTATATCTGCCTCCCCTGCAGTGCACATGGTTTTGCCCAATTGCTAAATAAATTCCTGCTGCGATCAACTTGGAATTACCCCCATCATCCGGAATCCCTATATTTCCTGTTTCCTATGTTACAGTCAGGGAATACTTTATATTTGCAGGTAATTGCAAGGGATATCCCGCAAATATATTATTTGGTAAATAGGCCCCTATGTGGTCTATTTACTAAGCCTTGGACCGAGACAAAGTGGATGGAGATAAAGTACCAGCCAATCATCTCTTAACTGTCAAGTTACAGGCTGTGTTTGAAAAATGACAGTTAGGAGCTGGTTGGTTGGTACTTTATCTCCATCCATTTTATCTCCATCCAAGGCTTAGTAAATAGACCCCTATATCTTTAAACTTTGCTTTAAGTTCCACATGAAAACATTAATTATACATTCAAATGTAGAGACAAATCAAATGTCATGTTTAAATAACTGGCTGAGATGATTGTGTTCAGGTGTTTTCACTTTGGGATAATGCATACCTCCCAACATGACCCTCTCCAGGAGGCATACCTCCCAACATGACCCAACATGACCCATGACCCTCTCCAGGAGGCATACCTCCCAACCTCCCAACATGACCCTCTCCAGGAGGCATACCTCCCAACATGACCCTCTCCAGGAGGCATACCTCCCAACATGACCCTCTCCAGGAGGCATACCTCCCAACATTGCAGCGCAGCAAGGAGGGACACTTTCGCCAGAAATTAGGGGGCGTGGTCTATTGGAAATGGGTGTGGCATTGCCGCAATCGCAAGCCATGCCCCTGTTTTCGGTATTATGGGAGTATGAACAGCGCTCAGAGAGCTGCTGGGCACGCCCCCTGTCCCTCTCTGCTGTGAATCGACACTGCGCATGCTCACAGCATCTATTCCGCTGCTCTCATCAGAGCAGTGAGTGACCGGGTGAGATCTCCCAACTGCCCCCTAACCGTGGGACACTGCGACCCGCGGGTGGGACAGACCGTAAAAAACGGGACTGTCCCTCCAAAATCGGGACAGTTGGGAGGTATGCCAGGAGGGACAGAATGCTCTGCTCCTAGGCTTCCCTCTTAATTTAAGAACGCCATCACCTGTGCTGAAACACCTTTCTCCTCAATTAACTAGTTCTACACAGGTGATAGCAATCATACATTAAGAGGGAAGTCCAGAAACAGAGCATTCTGTCCCTGCTGGAGGGGGTCATGTTGGGAGGTATGGATAAAGTAAACATGTAATTTTACCAAGCTTTTCCATACAGTGGTGCATAATAAATATATGTAATATAAAACACTTAGATGATAAGGATAATGAATATAAAACATTCACCTGCATGTCTCATTACATCAGCTAAATACAATGTACACAGTAGCTTAGTGGACTTGCTTTTCCACTGCTTCTACATTGGCTGGGCTTTATTAATAGTAAACTTGAAGCACTGACATAATAGACCTGTTTAATGAAAGTTAATTTCTTCTGTAAATACAGACATAATAAAACGGCACAGTTAGATGGTGTCTTATGCATTGCTAGGGAACAATAAAAGCAGATACGCCCTATACTGTAAGTATAATAAAACAGCTATTGTATTTGGCACTTGCTGGTTAAACACATGTAGTTAGTGAGCTGTCCTGTTGATATTTGCTTGCAGGAAATGCAAACTGCTCGAATTCAAAGTACAAAGTTTGAGAGTGAAAAACTGCAGGCTCCTCCCTAACCCTCCAAGTCATTCTCTCTCATAATCCGGACACCCCATGGGAAGGGCAGGTCCTTCAACCTTAGCCTTCCTTCCTTAGCCTGGGAAAGAACGTAGATTCTTCCCTTGGGATTGAGCGCCACTCACAATGGGAGACCGGCTGTAGTAAACACAGTCTGTGAGAAGGAACTACAAAATGCTTTCCCGGGTGTTAAAAGCTACCCTGTTATATGTCGGGTTGTTTGTCTACCTCCTGGTAGGTGCGATGATGTTTCAGATGATGGAACAAGGTGAGGAGGAAAATGTGAAGACCGACACGTTGCGACACAAGCTGGACTTCCTGAGGAACTACACATGTCTGACACCAGATGCCATGGAACTTCTCATAACTGTAAGCTTTTTTTTTTTTTTTAAAGTAGACCTACTGTAAAATAAACAATATGGGGGGAATTCAAATGTTTGAAAAGTCGGTTGGGTGTCTGTTTTTTCCTGTCTATTAGAAAAGAAAAAACAGACACCCACTGACTTTTCAAACAATTGAATCTCCCCCTATGTGTGTAACTATGATAACGATGATGTTTGTTGTCACAGATAATCTTAAGCAATTATTAATTTACAAAGTGCTGCTATTACCAGCAACTGCAACTATTTAGCAAATGACTTTAATCAATCTACTAATTAGCTCAAGTTATACTCACATATGATTGCAATGCTTTAAGCAAATTGACACACTGTTAGTACATAGGGCCATAGGGTCGGTACGCAAATGCTGTCACAGCTGTGATTCAGTACCCAGCGATTGTGCAAAATATGCAAATGTCACAGCCACAGGGATTTTTATTAAAACATACAATGGAGGCGTTGCAGATCCGCTTGTACTTAGACGCAACCATCGAAGACAAACAGGTTCATTTTTGTTCTTCTGAGTAACCATATGGTGGCGATGCATGGTGGTCGGAAGTAAGATGCTGTAGTGGTTTTATCTGTGTACGGGATCGCCGCTGAATTCTCTGACACGCCCCTGAAATGGTAAAGACACGCCTCCATTACTGCTCATAAATGCTCCCAGACTGTCAGTCACTGCGACCACTGTCATAAGACCATTGCGACACATGCGCTGTGCAACTCAGATGCATGTGCTGTGGCAGCTCATCGCCATACTGCGTCTGACATTGTGTTATCTCTGAATCAGGGACATATTGGGGGTCATTCCGAGTTGTTCGCTCGCTAGCAGTTTTTAGCAGCCGTGCAAACGCTATGCTGCCGCCCACTGGGAGTGTATTTTAGCTTTAGCAGAAGTGTGAATGAAAGAATCGCCGAGCGGCTACAAAGTTTTTTTTGTGTGCAGTTTTAGAGTAGCTTAAAACCTCCGCAAGCGCTTGTGATCACTTCAGACTGTTCAGTTCCTGTTTTGACGTCACAAACACGCCCAGCGTTCGCCCAGCCACGCCTGCGTTTTTCCTGGCATACCTGCATTTTTCCGAACACTCCCTGAAAAGGGTCAGTTGACACCCAGAAACGCCCACTTCATGTCAATCACTCTGCGGGCAGCAGTGCGACTGAAATGCTTCGCTAGACCTTGTGTGAAACGACATCGTTCGTTGTAATAGTATGTCGCGCGTGCGTATTGCGCCGCATGCGCAGAAGTGCCGTTTTTTTAGCCTCATCGCTGCACAGCGAACGAATGCAGCTAGCGAACAACTCGGAATGACCACCATAGGCCCTGATTCCGAGTTGATCGCTCGCTGGCTAGTTTTAGCAGCCGTGCAAACGCTATGCCGCCGCCCACTGGGGAGTGTATTTTATCCTAGCAGAAGTGCGAACGCATGTGCAGCCGAGCACTACAAAAACAGTTTGTGCAGTTTCTGAGTAGCTCTGAACCTACTCAGCGCTTGCGATCACTTCAGCCTATTTGTGTCCGGATTTGACGTCATACACCCGCCCAGCGAACGCCCAGCCACGCCAGCGTTTTTTCAGACACGCCTGCGTTTTTGCAAACACTCCCTGAAAACAGTCAGTTGACACCCAGAAACGCCCCCTTCCTGTCAATCTTCTTGCGGCCGTCAGTGCGACTGAAAACTTCGCTAGAACCTGTGCACAACCACAACGGGCTTTGTACCCGTACGTCGCGCGTGCGCATTGCGGGGCATACGCATGCGCAGAAATGCTGATTTTTAGCCTGATCGCTGCGCTGCGAAAAAATGCAGCTAGCGATCAACTCGGAATGACCCCCCATAGTTCTGTTTTGATAGCAAAGGCAAAATAGCAAAGTTATAACATATAAAAATGCAAATGTCTTTGCTCTATAGATGTACACCACCCTTTTATCTATTGTGCAGCTCGCTCAGTTATATACAACGTTTATGTATATACACAGAGATGTGTCCTGCATTTCAATGTTTCTAAGTTGCTAAATATTTGCCTGTGTATGTGTCCATTGGTGTGCACGCTCAGAGGTGTAGCTGTAATTGACACCCATGCTCCCAGAGATGCATTAGAAATGTAGTGGCCATTCCCGGGAGGTGAGTGAGAGGTGTATGTTCATAGTCATACGTATAAAGATCTTATGGACGTGTTATGTCAGTGTTGTGGGCATGTCACTGAACTGGTCGCTAACTCAGGTCCTTAATCGCTCACATTAGAGACCATATTCAGAAAGCTGTCTACACCATATTGTCACATGTTCTGAGTGTCCACAGATGACATGTTAACCCTCCCCGCAGTCTAATCTAAACTGTAGCTTAAATCTAATCATAACCTAACCCTAACCACAGCCTAACCCTATCTGTAGCCTAACCCTAACCACAGCCTTATCCTAATCCTTATTGCAGCCTAACCCTAACCACAGTCTGATCTTAACTATAGCCTAACCCTAACTGCAGCCTAACTCTAACTGTAC
The DNA here is from genome assembly GCF_028390025.1 of Pseudophryne corroboree. Taxonomy (NCBI): domain Eukaryota; kingdom Metazoa; phylum Chordata; class Amphibia; order Anura; family Myobatrachidae; genus Pseudophryne; species Pseudophryne corroboree. The sequence goes on from NC_086455.1 coordinate 40,572,230, forward strand.
CCTAACCTTAACTGCAGCCTAATCCTAACCCTAATTGCAGCCTAACTCTAACTGTACCCTAACCCTAATCATAGCCTAACCTTAACCGCAGCCTAATCCTAACCCTAATTGCAGCATAACTCTGATTACAGCCTAACCCTAATTTATTTATTTATTTATTTATTTATTTATTTATTAACAGTTTCTTATATAGTGCAACACATTCTGTTGTGCTTTACAATTGGAACAACAGTAATAGAACAAAACTGGATAACAGACAGTCCTAGAGGTAGGAGCACTCTGCTTGCAAGTTTACAAACTATAGGGACATAGGGGTAATGCAGAGTTGATCGCAGCAGCAAATTTGTTAGCAGTTGGGCAAAACCATTTGCACTGCAGGTGGGGCAGATGTAACATGTGCAGAGAGAGTTAGATGTGGGTGGGTTATATTGTTTCTGTGCAGGGTAAATACTGGCTGCTTTAATTTTACACTGCAATTTAGATTTCAGTTTAAACACACCCCACCCAAATCTAACTCTCTCTGCACAACTCTGAATTAAGGGGCCAATTCAGTAAGGATAGCAGATGCTGCTAATCAGCAGAATTTGCTATCCTTTTGCACACATGCTGACCGCCGCCTCCCCCCCGCTACAAGCAGAAATTGTGTTCGCCTCACAATTTCTGCTTGTTAGCAGAAATTAAGGTTGACTCCTGCCAGCGCATCTTAGCTGTGGCCGCAGGAGTCCCGGCGCCATTTTACCTGTCGATGTCACGCAGCCGCCGCGACCGCACCCCCGACATGCCCCCGTTTACGACACACAACCCACCGTTCGGATTGCCCCACCCCCGCAACGCTCCATTTCCTCCCTGAAAACGGAGCGTTGCCGCCCCCCCTCCCGCCCACCGCCGCCTCTGCCTGATTGACAGGCAGAGGCGATCGCATTTTCTGCGCCCCCCCCGCAGAAAATGTGGACGCATGCGCAGTAGGGCCCGCAGTGCATGCGCCCGCGGCACCCCCGCAATAATTCCGTACGAATTGCGACTTGCGATCCGTACTGAATTAGCCCCTAGGCCCATAGATATAAGGATAGGTGCTACTTATTGCATAATGGTCCTGCCAGAATGCAAAGGTTCTTAATGGGCTGTATGATATGGTCACTCAGCAATGTTGGCCTGGGGTCAGGAGGATGTGAAACTGAAGAAAGACAAAATATGTGAAGTTATGTGTGGACTGTACAGAGTGGATGCAATTAGATAGGGAGGCAATGAAGGTTATGTGGGTAGGTCCGGAATTTGATAAGCTTGTCTGAAGAGATGAGTTTTCAGGGAACGCTTGAAGGTGTTGTCAAAGTCAGAAAAATGTCTCTATGGACGTTGCCATATTTGCACCGCACACTGGTCCGCGCTGCGCATGCGTACGCTCTCCCGTGAAGGCGCATACCCGCGATAGCGTGCACTCGCAGGCGCGGTATGCGTATTTACGGTAGAGTTTATGTAGTCGTAGCGTGCGACTCATTCGTTACAAATGTTCACAATTAATGTAGTTTGTAGATCATGGTCACCTTGATAGATTCTGAAAGTCTGGTTAAAATAGAAGGTCCCTGTTTAAAGGAATCCCTCTTTGTATTGTACGAAGGGTCTGACAGGAATCATACAGCAGTGTTTGGTACCCATCGGAAGAGTATTTAATTAGTAATATTCCGGTGTTGGTTTGGAGCGTATTAATCGCTCGTGCGAATAGTTATGGACATAAGAAGTTTATGTCCATTTCTATTATTTACACATACTCAGGTATGCGGCGGGAAACCCAGTTTCCCACCCACCTGAGCTGTTGGAAATCGTCACAGCCCACCTGTATGAATCACCCTATGACCTTTTGTTATGATGCAGGGCCGAATTCCTTCGGCCAATGGACAATGGGATTGTAGGACCAGGAGATTGCATTGTGTGTAGGGCATAAATAGGCAGGCCGACCACATCCAGCTCTCACTCTCTCATCAACGGTTATCTGCTGATAGCCGGGAGCTGGATATCGAGGCGCAGGCGATCATACCCTTTGTGCGTAAGTTTCTCTCCGTAATCATTGTCTTTCTGTGAGCCAATTTCTCTCATCTCTCTCTCTCTCTCTCTCTGTTCTGTTCTCTCATATCTCCCCTAGACTAGGCTAGTATTGTATTGTATTAGATAGTATTGTATTGTATTGCATTTAGGTCAGTGTAGTATTGTCTTTTTGTATTTATTGTTTAGTTCTGTGGTTAGGAAGTCTCTGTTATATTGTAGTGTATCATTTGTACTGTTATCCCCTTTTTCAAATATATTAGATATAATACAGTTAATAGGCTTCGGACCCTAAACCAGTATCTGTGTATTTTCTATAGTGTTAAGTGTTCACTTGAGCGTCGGTGACGCTCAAGCAGCTTTGTAGTTAGTCAGGTTACACAAGGTTGCACTTACACCCTGTATTCACATTAAGTTATTCTGTGTATTTCATTGGTATAAGGTTTAAACATTAAGGTATAGCGTTGTGAGCGTCTGCGCCGCTGGTGACCTCCTCGTGGTCTCGAGCGTATGCTACGCCATAGCGAATCATTACTCTAGTCATAACCAATAACGTGTCCTGTGATCACTGGGCCGTGAGCGAACGTGACGCTTGAGCGTCTCGCCTACGGCTGAGCGATCGTTACGCAACTAGCGTACCATTACGGTACTTCTTAAGCAAACAGCGTACAGTGTTCTTAGACTTCATAAAGGGTTGTTTATACGACAACGGAATTTAGTATTGTCAATTGGGGACTCGTCCGATCCTTCTCATATCTGCACTAGGTAGATCAGCAGACATTATCCCTCCAGCAAAGGGTGGGAGGTTGTCTCCCAGTGCTGACGGGATAAGCGTCTGCTTCGCTTAGATAAAGAGTGCTGAAGGAATCCGGGAACCGGAAGTAAGAACAAAACGCTTGTGTCTTTTAAAAACTGTTTTATTTCTCTTCTGTCTTGCGTATACACGCACGCATACATTTATCTGCATTTCTTTTTCAAATTTCGTATATCACTATTCCTGTTTGCCAATTTTTATAGTTGATAGAAAGTGCTAAAAGAGATTTGCTGTTATTTCATAGTAAAGGTAATAGTTAAAGTATAGAACAACACACGGTTTGTCTAGGAGACAAGGCAGTCAGTGTGGATTGCGGTAGATGATCAGGGATCATTTACATTGATAAAAGTATATATTGTGTTACGGTGGATCTTTGCATTGCGTACACGTGTCGCTAACAAAGACTAGCGTACGCAATCCAAAGGCAGACGCACGCAGCGTACATTACGCAACGTAGCGTCTGGTTACGCTCACGTAGCTCAAGTCACGAAAAAGGTGAATTAGCGCAAAGCGAGAATTAGCGCAAAGGCGATAAGTAACGCACAGCGGTAGATAACGCGAAGCGGTAAATAACGCAAATCTATTTTTGGAAAAATCTGAAATTTAGTTTAACAGATCCTGCTCCTAATTGGTAACACTGTTGGACTGAAGACAATTTCTGCGCAGAAATAGATATAGAAACAAAGTGTACATGTGTTGAGTGAGTGTGGTTTTGTATACATAAGTTTATACAACTTTAAGGTGGAACCAAAAGGAAAGCCGGGTACTCGTCAAGGGACACACGTGTAAGTGACATATACGGTGGCTAGGGAGGCATCCCTGGTTAAATAATATTTGAGCATTAGAGTATAGCGGACCATAAGGTAACAAGACCAGGAGGTCACAAGGTACTAAAAGGTCCGCTATAAAAGTCCAGTGGCACAACGCCTGGGGTGTTGGTGCAGAACCCATATAGGCCATACAAGCTCTTGCTGAAGGAATCGCGGCCGGAAACATCGATTCCATTGATCTTTCAGTACATAACAAGTAGTGCTTATGTACTGAACGATTGGACCGCACGTAATTGTGTGCAGTAGTTAGTAATCTGACCTAATACCATTAGAGTAAAGTGGTCACAAACGCTATTTGTACATTCTGACGTGATTTGTGTAATTTTTTATTTTTGGAAGGGAAGTTCGCTGGTCACTCAGGAACTATCTAACAACCCCACCTTTACTGGAAAGAGTAAGTGTCCTGCGGGTAACCCTCATATGTTCCAGTAAACTGAAGGTTCCATAGGGGCCCTGTATCGAGTACGCCAGCACCACGTCGGTGTGATCAGGTCGTATTGGTCGAGGTGGGCGAGTGAGTGGGGTACTCGGTAAACCGCCACCGCCGGCCTACTGTGGAGTAATTTGGTTGTCTGTAAAGGCTTGCTGAAAACCTTGACACAGAAATCCAAGGAGGACTAAGCAACACCTGCAGACTATGGGGGCCAGTTGCTCAGGTAGGGGGCGATCAACCCTGGTTCAGGTTGATTCTGTGAACCGACCAGTTGGGTCGGCACGATATGTAATGTGTGAAAAATATGGAAGTCACACCGAATCTTTATGTGATGAATGGGAGAGAATGACTGTACAAGACAGGGACAAATTCCCAAGAATAGGTAGCTTTAGTCCAGAAGTGTTACAAAATTTAAGGAGGAGGATATGTCTCGTAAAATCAACAAAGAGACGAATTCAACATCATGATTATTTACAGTTATGGCACCAGGAAGGTGAGATACAGAGAGGTTTGGCTCTGGCGGCAGGATCTGGGGCAGTCAGGAAGCTGATAGCCACAGCTCCTCCTCCACCATACATTGCAGGAGAGAAGTTGATTGCGGAGAGAAACGCACTGGGTTGTAAAACACAAACTCTTAGTAACCTTGTAAATGTTAATGATGTTAACCAAATAACTCATGCAAGTATTAACCCGTGCAAGATGTACCCTGTTTTGAACCTTCCTCAGGAGTGTGATCAAGAAGACGATTCAGCAACAATTTCAGCTCTCTCTCTTGCAGCCACCATAGCAGAGACCACAGTAGGCACAGCGACACCCACGAGATTAGTGAAAGCCCCTAGCGGAGGGATAGGTGAGGTCGTGTCAACGGGTAAGTACGGCACCATGCACTACACTGAAACAATTGTACCACAACAAGCAGTAGAATCTACACAGGAAGAGGCTGTTAGAATTGCTCCTGTAAGCGTAATAGCAGTTCCCAATGGAAAAACAGATGTGTCTGGAGCCACTCCCATAAGGAACATTGCCATGTACACTCCATTTTCCAGAATGGAATTAAGAACAATAGTGTCCGAATTTCCTGACCCCAGGAAGGATTTAGTTGCTAGCCAAAAATACATCAGGGATCTAGGTAACACTGTAGAACCCAACAACAAGGATTGGCAGATACTGCTAAGAGCTTGTTTACCTTCCAATGTTGACGCAACTCAATTTTTAGCTGACTGTGCATTGGATAAAGATGTACCGCTTACAGACGTGTACAACAAGGATAATGTAAAAAGGATAAATTTACAGCTAAAGGAGTATTTCTCTGCCGTTGTAAAATGGAATAAAATATTTTCCATTAAGCAAAAGGAGTCCGAAACGGCAACAGAATATTTTCACCGGGCACTATTAGAAATGGCAAAGTACACTGGTATAGAAGACATTAAGACCAACCCAAACCATCGAGAAGTAGCAGTATCTGTACTGATGGATGGTTTGAAAGAAACATTAAAAGCTAGGGTACAGACCACGCAGCCATGTTGGCGAGGTCTGTCAGTGTCCACATTGAGAGAGGCTGCTATTGATCACGACAGAAACATCACTAGGCACAGGGAATCGCAAAGTGATAAGTTGATGTCCGTAAGTATACAGGCGCTGACCACAAGGCAGCCTGCGTATGTACCACCGAATCCTGTGGGTAAGGCAAGTGTAATAACATGTTTTTCTTGTAACAGACCGGGACACTTTGCACGAGAATGTAGAACAAAGAATGTACAAAGATCTTTTCAACCCCCTAGACAACGACACGACACACGACATTGGGAGCAGGGTCCACAGAGGCGGAGTTTTGAGCCACATACAGGGGAAACAAAAAGATATCCCCCGAACAGAGATTGGCATGCCTCTGGTAGTTCCCAGCTAACCCCCGCACAAGTAGTCGCTGCCAGCGGGATTCAGGGAGGTCAGCATACCCAATAGGGGTGTGGCCATACCTGTAATCTGCACCCAGTTAAGTTGATTGCTAGTCTTGGAAGCGAACCAGAGATTGCAATCAATGTAGCTGGTAAAACTTTAAACTTTCTTGTAGACACAGGGGCGGCCAAGTCAGTGATAAATTCGACAGTGGGCATGAGAACCACTGGTAGGACAATTCCAGCCATGGGAGTAACAGGAGTAGTCCAGCACTACCCTGTTAGCAAACCAGCCGAGATTACAATAGGGCCTTTGCATACCAAGCATTCCTTTTTGCTGGCTGCATCGGCACCAACTAATCTCCTGGGAAGAGACTTACTATGTAAAATGGGTTGCGTCATTTATTGTACTCCTGAAGGTGTATTCTTGGACATCCCTGAGAATCACGCTCAGGAAGTACGAGACATGTTAGACTCCCCATCAAAATTAATGTCACATTCCATTATGACAAATAGGAATCCATCCCAAGTAGAAGAGATGACATCTCAGATACCAGAGTCACTTTGGACAAAAGATGGACAGGACACTGGATTAATGGCAAACGTAGCTCCAGTAGTTGTACAAGTAAAAGATGGTAGGATAGCTCCAAAAATCCCACAGTATCCTCTGAAGCCAGAGGTGGAGTTAGGAGTTTTCCCAGTAATAGAGCGCTTGCTACAACAGGGCATTCTAGTAAGAACGTCCAGCACAGCAAATAGTCCCATCTTCCCTGTTAAAAAGAGTGGGGGGAGGGGTTACAGGCTAGTGCAGGATCTAAGGGGGATTAACAAAATAGTTGAGAGTCAGTTCCCCGTAGTGCCTAATCCAGCTGTCATCCTAATGCAAATTCCTCCCACTGCCAAATTTTTCACTGTTATTGACCTCTGCTCCGCATTCTTTTCGGTACCTCTGCACCCTGACAGCCAATATTTGTTTGCATTCACATACAGAGGAGTCCAATACACGTGGACTCGGTTACCCCAAGGTTTCATAGATAGTCCAAGTATATTTTCTCAGGCTTTGCATGATTGTTTACAGTCTTTCCAACCGGAGAGTGGATCAGTGTTGATACAGTACGTGGATGATCTACTACTGTGTTCTGATTCATTGGAAGCTTCCCTGAAGGATACGAAACAGCTCCTGTTTCATCTTTCAGACACAGGTCACAAGGTTTCCAAAGACAAGTTACAATTATGCCAAACTAAGGTAAAATATTTGGGACACTGTCTAACACAAGGACTGAGACACCTGACCGCTGATAGAATCCAAGCCATTAGAGACATGACACTGCCACAAACCCAACAACAGATCAGGACGTTTCTAGGAATGTGTGGGTATTGCCGTAATTGGATCCCAGGGTTTTCCATATTGGCGCTACCTTTGCAGGAAATGGTCTCCTCAAACAAACCTGATCGGATTTCGCATACAGACGAATCCGAAACAGCATTTGAGAGACTCAAACAGTGTCTAACGCAGGCACCAGCACTAGGTATGCCAGACTATGGGAAACCCTTTGAACTATACGGAACAGAAAGTGCTGGGTGCGCAGCAGGTGTACTAACACAAAAACACGGTGACGCCAGCAGGCCAATTGCATACTACAGCGCCCAGCTAGACACGGTAGCGCGATCCCTCCCCACATGCTTGCGTAGCGTTGCGGCGATAGCATTGCTAGTGACGAAAAGCGAAGATGTCGTGCTAGGCCACAACCTCACAGTCCATACACCGCATGCGGTATCTGCCTTATTGAATTCTGCCCAAACCAGACACGTCTCATCTGCAAGGTTTACAAGATGGGAATTGGCATTAATGGCCCCAGTAAACATCACCATAAGGAGATGCAGTGCATTAAACCCTGCAACATTTCTCCCAGGTGTGCCTGGTCAGACACAAAGGGTGGGAGGTGAGAGTGATGGGGAAGGAGGATTTAATGCAAAGGAAGATACACATGATTGTATGGAATATTTGACCCAAAATTTTACCGCAAGGCCTGACATCAGTGACAATCCACTGGAAGATGCAGAACTCACGTTCTACACGGACGGTAGTTGTCACAGACAGTCAGACTCGGGAGACTTGTGTACTGGATACGCAGTCGTAGATGACCAAGACACCATAGAAGCGGAACCGCTAGGCCCACCTCACTCAGCCCAGGTTGCTGAACTGGTCGCCCTAACCAGAGCATGTGAATTGGCTAAGGGTAAGTCTGCCAATATCTACACCGATTCCAGATACGCGTTCGGGGTAGTCCATGATTTCGGAGCGCTATGGCGGCTCAGAAATTTCATGACGGCGGCTGGTACACCGATAGCGCATGCAGCTTATATAAAAAGGCTTCTAACAGCGATACAGGAACCCGACAGAGTGGCTGTTATCAAATGTAAAGCACATACATATAGCCAAGACCCAGTATCCCTTGGTAACAGCCGAGCAGACGAAGCCGCAAAGCTTGCAGCTGCTACCCCCATACAGACAGACACCACACAACTGATGGTATTTAATACCATCAACACACAGAAGTTGTGTGAGATGCAGAATTTGTGTTCCACACAGGAAAGAGCAGTCTGGAAGGCAAAGGGATATGGCCAGGAGTCCTCAGGGCTCTGGACGGATGGACATGGTAAACCGGTGGCCCCCAGGGCATACCTTCCATGTCTGGCTGAAGCAGCTCACGGGCTGACTCATCTAGGCAAGGAGGGGATGTGCAAATTGGTAAGAGCATACTGGTGCGCCCCAGGATTCTCCTCTCATGCGGGTAAAAGAGCAATGTCATGCCTTACCTGTCTGAGAAAGAATATTGGAAAAGCAATACCTACAGAACCATCCCATATCCCACCTGCCGGCGGCCCTTTCCAGGTAATACAAATTGACTTCATTCAATTACCCCCATGTCGAAATTTGAAATATGTACTTGTCTGTATAGATGTTTTCTCGAATTGGGTCGAAGCATTTCCAGCAGCTACAAATACCGCTATGTTTACAGCTAAGAAAATTGTGCAGGAATTTGTATGTAGATATGGTATCCCTAGAATCATTGAAAGTGATGGGGGTACCCATTTTACAGGTGATGTCTTTCAAGGAATGTGTAAGTTGATGGGAATTGATAGTAAGCTGCACACTCCGTACCGTCCACAGGCGAGTGCGAAGGTCGAAAGAGTGAACAGCACTATTAAAAATAAATTGAGTAAAGTAATGACAGAGACAGGATTGACGTGGCCAGAAGCTTTACCCATTGTTTTGTATAGCATCAGAACCACTCCCAGGTCCCCCCTTAATCTGTCTCCTTTTGAAATCTTGTTTGGTCGACAACCGCATGTCATGATTAACCCTCAGGATGATTTGAAATGTAACAATGAAGTAACTGTAAAGTACTTGATTAACATGAGTAAGCAGTTGAGGAGTCAAAATGATAATCTGAAGTTGGTGATTCCTGATTTACCAGATAGTAATTGCCATGACATTGAACCTGGGAATTATGTAATGATACGAAATTTTCTACGCTCAGGTTGTCTTATTGATAGATGGGAAGGACCATACCAGGTCTTATTGACTAGCACCACAGCATTGAAGGTTGCTGAGAGAGAGACTTGGGTCCATTCATCCCACTGCAAAAAGGTTGCTGATCCAGAGAAGTCCCGTGATAAGGAACAGACGGTAGAGGTTGTATCACTAGAGTGTCTGTTCCAGGAGGACTGAGGCGGCACCTGAGCCTTGAAGACCGGAAGCAGTTGTCGACTCCCCTCTCCCTTTTATTGTTTTTCTCCACTTCCCAGCCCCTCTCCCTTAAAAATTTCTTTTTCCCCCTTCTCATTCTTCTCTATTTCCTCCTCAAAGATGGACTTGCCCCAAGAGACTGTGATCCGGATTTTGATGTTAACCATGATGTTGACCAGAGCAGTCTGTTCCGGCGAGAGTACCATAGAGGTCGAGAGAGGTTCTGGAATGGGTTCCGATTATGATGATGGAGGCGTAGTTTTCCAAGATCAACCAAACCAACAAGCAAAGGCGAGTATCAGAAAACGATCCGATAGAAGAAATTGTGATGGATTGTTAGCTGAAGAAAATTGTATCTGTAGGCTCTGTGATAATCTGGTTGAAGATGGATGCATAAAGAAATGCCAATCTAGTTTTAATATCCATATGGACCGGCATCCATTGAGTGACTATCACTCCTTAGTGGGTAACGTGTTAAACCAAACAGATTGTTGGGTATGCTCTCAAATACCTCAGGGTCACAGCAAATCAGGGCTAGTACCATTTCCTTTAACGTTAGGGGAGGTACTTGAGCTAAGTGGTGGGAGACCGGTGGACCGGAGGTTTAACATCTCCAGCCCTCCTAGTTTGAAGCTCCACCAATACCATGTGGATAGGTCCCTCTTATGTTTCAACATCTCCAATCCCAGAAAACCGGGAAATTGGGAAGTGTCGTGGAGCAACCTTACCATGACCTTTTCACACAGAGCAGATAGGATGCCTACAGATACAGAGCTCGTACGCCACATAGCCAGTAGAGGAAAATCTTTCCGGTATCGATATACCTTAGGAAATAGGATTACTAGAGTTGGAGAGGTATCACCAGGATACTGTGCACATATCGTACAAACTGATACGTGCATTAAGCAGATGGAAGAATTAGGGTCAGGAGATTTCACCTGGAAGGTTTGTAACATGGTCATGTCCTTCTCCGTCCCTTATGTTCTCCCCGATGATGCATATTTCATATGCGGGAGAAAGGCGTACAAGTGGCTTGCCCCAAACTCTGAAGGATTGTGTTATATTGGAAAAGTATTGCCTGAAGTGATGACTGTTACACATGACAAAATGAAGGACATACACCGTGGTGCCCAAGCTCCTTATACTCACACTCATTACGAGCACCGAGTTAAAAGACAACTGTCAGAAAGGTTAGAGCATCCGGCCTCTGATCTTATCCATGAATCCACCGGGATTCAGGTTCTGGTAGCGTTAGATTTCACTCGCACCGCTCGAGGTGTGATGAATTATAGATACATTTCCGCACTCGCCAATTTGTTAGATAATATCACTGAAATGTATGATGACACGTTTAGATACACTGGAAGAGAACTTCAAGCTTACAAAACAGAACTAGTTCAGCATAGGATGGTTCTTAATTATCTTACAGCAGTAACAGGCGGATATTGTGTTACATTGGCAACACAGTACGGCATAAAGTGTTGCACGTATATCACAAATAGCACCGAGGACCCGGTAGAGGTCATAGACCAAAAGATGGACGATATTCTCCAATTGAAGTGGGAATTTCGTCGAAAACACAATCTCACCCTTGCTGCTGTAGGTAATGAGCTGACTGGTTGGGTGTCATGGTTGAACCCGCGAAATTGGTTCTCCGGTTTAGGAGACTGGGCTCAAGGAGTCATAATGGATGTTGGAAAGTTTCTCCTATGTATCTTGGGTGTTGTTATATCGATTGGATTGATATTTAGATGCGGGCAGGCTTTAATGAGGTGCAAACAAAGTACAAAAGTGATGAGCTTGAGGAGTGAGGAAACTGTAATTAACCTGGATCTGATTTATGACCCAATGATAGAAACCAGAATGTGATGAAAATGCGATTATACGGTCCGTTTCTTTCACCTGTTTTTCTGCTTTTCTCCAAGATACAAAGACCCCCTTGGACGAGGAAGTTGACGAGACGCTATACAGACAACAGACAAGCACCAAAGAAGAAGATTTGACAACTTTAAATATGGACACTTGATGAACTTTGCCATGGATCCCCAGTTTCCCTAGTATTTTTAAACTCACGCTAGCCCAACATTTTTGTAAATCTGATGGCACTGACAAAGCTTGTTGCTCATGCCTAAGGAGCAAAACAGCGCAAAGAAGACGACTCTCAACAGATACCGAACACAACTTCAACAACAGATGTACATTTCCCTGACATAGAATATCATTGCATTTTTTCGTAAGTGTTCTTTATCTTCATCTCTACAACCCTCAGGTAACGACACACATAGACGATAGGGAACACAGGCACAGATATCAGCAACCACATACCTCCCCCATTCATGTATCATCAACTAAAATGTGCATCCCCATTTTGTTACAACCACAGCCGAAATGAGCTCGGTAGAGTTTGACAGCCCATCCACAGACCTGTACCACAGGATAAGAAGGAATTCAAATGTATACTTCGCAATACCTCGAAGCTTGATTTACCACACGTACGGCACGATGATACATGACCCTCCAAACATGGACTCATACACACATGCTTCTGCTTTCTCACTAGGTCATACCCTCTTCACACCTACTCCACTCTTCTCCCCTACCCAACCATGGAAATCAATTAACCCCTGACTTACATTTTTCTCCTTAAATATTTTAGAAGGTGGCAGTTATTATTGACTGCCAAAGGGTGGACTGTCAAAGTCAGAAAAATGTCTCTATGGACGTTGCCATATTTGCACCGCACACTGGTCCGCGCTGCGCATGCGTACGCTCTCCCGTGAAGGCGCATACCCGCGATAGCGTGCACTCGCAGGCGCGGTATGCGTATTTACGGTAGAGTTTATGTAGTCGTAGCGTGCGACTCATTCGTTACAAATGTTCACAATTAATGTAGTTTGTAGATCATGGTCACCTTGATAGATTCTGAAAGTCTGGTTAAAATAGAAGGTCCCTGTTTAAAGGAATCCCTCTTTGTATTGTACGAAGGGTCTGACAGGAATCATACAGCAGTGTTTGGTACCCATCGGAAGAGTATTTAATTAGTAATATTCCGGTGTTGGTTTGGAGCGTATTAATCGCTCGTGCGAATAGTTATGGACATAAGAAGTTTATGTCCATTTCTATTATTTACACATACTCAGGTATGCGGCGGGAAACCCAGTTTCCCACCCACCTGAGCTGTTGGAAATCGTCACAGCCCACCTGTATGAATCACCCTATGACCTTTTGTTATGATGCAGGGCCGAATTCCTTCGGCCAATGGACAATGGGATTGTAGGACCAGGAGATTGCATTGTGTGTAGGGCATAAATAGGCAGGCCGACCACATCCAGCTCTCACTCTCTCATCAACGGTTATCTGCTGATAGCCGGGAGCTGGATATCGAGGCGCAGGCGATCATACCCTTTGTGCGTAAGTTTCTCTCCGTAATCATTGTCTTTCTGTGAGCCAATTTCTCTCATCTCTCTCTCTCTCTCTCTCTCTCTCTGTTCTGTTCTCTCATATCTCCCCTAGACTAGGCTAGTATTGTATTGTATTAGATAGTATTGTATTGTATTGCATTTAGGTCAGTGTAGTATTGTCTTTTTGTATTTATTGTTTAGTTCTGTGGTTAGGAAGTCTCTGTTATATTGTAGTGTATCATTTGTACTGTTATCCCCTTTTTCAAATATATTAGATATAATACAGTTAATAGGCTTCGGACCCTAAACCAGTATCTGTGTATTTTCTATAGTGTTAAGTGTTCACTTGAGCGTCGGTGACGCTCAAGCAGCTTTGTAGTTAGTCAGGTTACACAAGGTTGCACTTACACCCTGTATTCACATTAAGTTATTCTGTGTATTTCATTGGTATAAGGTTTAAACATTAAGGTATAGCGTTGTGAGCGTCTGCGCCGCTGGTGACCTCCTCGTGGTCTCGAGCGTATGCTACGCCATAGCGAATCATTACTCTAGTCATAACCAATAACGTGTCCTGTGATCACTGGGCCGTGAGCGAACGTGACGCTTGAGCGTCTCGCCTACGGCTGAGCGATCGTTACGCAACTAGCGTACCATTACGGTACTTCTTAAGCAAACAGCGTACAGTGTTCTTAGACTTCATAAAGGGTTGTTTATACGACAACGGAATTTAGTATTGTCAGTGTGAAGCCTAAACCGAATTGCACAATAAACCTAACTGCCTCCTAACCCTAACCTAACCCTAGTTGTAGTCTAACCCTAGATGTAGCCTAACCCTAACTGCAGCCTAACCCAAACTGCAGCCTAGCTCTAATTGTAGCCTAACCTTACTTGCAGCCTAACCCTAACCGCAGCCTAACCCTAACCACATTCTAAACCTAACTGTAGCCTAACCCTAAGTCATACATGCCGACATGCTGGCTGCCCCTTCCGGGAGGGGACAGCCGAGTCAGCATAGCGGGAACGGGGGGTGGGGGGTGGAGTGGGAAGTTATGTGATGCCTATATGTCCCCACTACATAATACCAAGGTTACCGGCATATCAAGGCAGGGGGCGGGGCCACTATGACACGATTTGTGTCATTGGACCCCCCGGATCGCAATTTCTACTGGGTGAGAATGTGGTGGGCTGCGGCGGTCTGCAGGGCGGATGCGGCCGGGTGAGTAGGCAAGTATACCCTAAGTGCAGTCAGCAGGTTCACCACTAGAGTAGCACAGACCTCTGGACAAGCACAGACATTAGAGACCCCCGAAGCAGCAGTGTCAGATGTGAGATCCCCAGGGCAGTCAGCAGTGACACTATCGGAGCATTTCTGAATACTGCCCTGGTGAGCAATCAGACTGGGTCTTTGGAGAGTTACTGGGACTCTTTATTAGGCGCATGTCTGACTGTGCTCAGACCTTATTCCATGTGGTTACTTCTAATAGTTTCTACTAATTATAACTACCTAAAACTGCTGCTACTACTAATTAATTAATACTACTTATACTGTAAGTACTACCAGCTGCTACTACTATAAAGTCTTACTACTACTGCTACATACAACTACTAACTAGTATCGTATTATCTCCATAAAATCGGATCATCTCCAACACCATAAGTTGGCCGTAGGAGCTACCAAGAGGCCAGGAAATATCCGTCCTCTGACGGAGAGCCTGGCATTGTCCCTCCACCGCAATGGCTGCGACTACTCTGTTTTGAGAAACGAAGGCTGTCTCTGCCCCTCTAACCGCCCTCCAAATGACAGCAGACTGTCACTCACTTACAGTCTACTGCCATCCTAGATCGCAGGACCCATTCACACATGAGCAGAACGGGTCCTGCTCCACACCCTACACCCATTTTTACCAACTGTCAGTACTTTGCGGAGCAGGACGGCACTCCGTCCACATCTGAATCAGGCCCTACAACTACTACTGCTACCTACAACTACTAGCTAATTCTAACTACAACTACTACTGCTACCTACAACTACTAGCTAATTCTAACTACAACTACTACTGCTACCTACAACTACTAGCTAATTCTAACTACAATTACTACTGCTACTTACAACTACTAGCTAATACTAACTACAACTACTACTGCTACCTATAACTACTAGCTAATTCTAACTACAACTACTACTGCTACCTACAACTACTAGCTAATTCTAACTACAACTACTACTGCTACCTACAACTACTAGCTAATTCTAACTACAACTACTACTGCTACCTACAACTAATAGCTAATTCTAACTACAATTACTACTGCTACTTACAACTACTAGCTAATACTAACTACAATTACTATCTAATACCAACTACAACATCTACTGTTACCTACAACAACTAGCTAATATTGACTACAACTACTACTATTACCTACAACTACTAGCTAATTCTAACTACAACTACTACTGCTACCTACAACTACTAGCTAATTCTAACTACAACTACTACTGCTACCTACAACTACTAACTAATTCTAACTACAACTACTACTGCTACCTACAACTACTAGCTAATTCTAACTACAACTACTACTGCTACCTACAACTACTAGCTAATTCTAACTACAACTACTACTGCTACCTACAACTACTAGCTAATTCTAACTACAACTACTACTGCTACCTACAACTACTAGCTAATTCTAACTACAATTACTACTGCTACTTACAACTACTAGCTAATACTAACTACAATTACTATCTAATACCAACTACAACATCTACTGTTACCTACAACAACTAGCTAATATTGACTACAACTACTACTATTACCTACAACTACTAGCTAATTCTAACTACAACTACTACTGCTACCTATAACTACTAGCTAATTCTAACTACAACTACTACTGCTACCTACAACTACTAGCTAATTCTAACTACAACTACTACTGCTACCTACAACTACTAGCTAATTCTAACTACAACTACTACTGCTACCTATAACTACTAGCTAATTCTAACTACAACTACTACTGCTTCCTACAACTACTAGCTATTTCTAACTACAACTACTACTGATACCTACAACTACTAGCAGGGCCGGTTCCGGGGCTTCTTGCGCCTCGGGCGGCATTAGGGGGCGTGGCTTCATAAGGGGGCGTGGTCAGTTACGCCCCCTGTACTGTAGTAGGATGTGCTGTGCGCGATTACGTCATCGCGCACCGCACAGCAAAGGTCCTCTCCACGAAGGAAAACTAGACGCTAAGCGTCTAGTTCCCTTCGTGGAGAGGACCTTTGCTGTGCGGTGCGCGATGACGTCAACGCGCACCGCACATCATTACAGTTAAGGTCCTCTCCAGGAAGGGAAACTAGACGCGTAGCGTCTAGTTTCCCTTCACAGCGGACAGCGGCAGCGGGGGGCACCACAGCAGCAGCGGATCTTGCCATGGTGCGGCGCCCTCCGGATGGCGCCGGCGCCCTCCGGAAGGCGGCGCCCCAGGCAAAAGTCCTGCTTGCCCGTGGCAAGATCCGCTACTGACTACTAGCTAATTCTAACTACAATTACTACTGCTACTTACAACTACTAGCTAATACTAACTACAATTACTATCTAATACCAACTACAACATCTACTGTTACCTACAACAACTAGCTAATATTGACTACAACTACTACTATTACCCCCAACTGCTAGTTAATAATAACTACAACTACTACTGTTACCCACAAATACTAGTAAATACTAACTGCAACTACTACTGTTACCTACTACTACTAGCTAATACTAACTACTACAACTACTACTGTTACCTACTACTGCCAGCTAGTAGTAACTACTACTGTTACCCGGTAGCAGATCTTGCCACGGGCAAGCAGGACTTTTGCCCGGGGCGCCGCCTTCCGGAAGGCGCCGGCGCCATCCGGAGGGCGCGGCACCATGGCAAGATCCGCTACTGCTGTGCCCCACGCTGCCCGTTGTGTCCCCCTGTGAGGGGAACTAGACGCTACGCATCTAATTTCCCTTCGTGGAGAGGACCTTTGCTGTGCGGTGCGCGATGACGTCATCGCGCACCGCGCAGCAAAGGTCCTCTCCACGAAGGGAACTAGAAGCTACGCTACTCTACTGTACAGGGGGCGTAACTGACCATGCCTCCTGTGTGAAGCCACGCCCCTATTTCCCGCCCAGGGCGCAAAAAGGGCTAGAACCGGCCCTGCTGTTACCTACAACAACAACCCAGCGGCATATATAAATAGGGTCCACACCGCACACCCTCCAACCATTTTTTCAATACTTACTCCTTTGGAGTCCCACGAAAATGGCATGGTGTTAGTTTTGCACATGCGCAGTAGGAAAATTGCAAGGAAAATGCCCACCGCAGCATGCGCACTAGACTCAGAGACAGCACTAGGGTCTCTGTGCAGAAATATTTAGGTTTTTTATGATTATATTAGGTCAAGGACATCTGTTTTAAACTTATCTAAAATTATTTCTTTAAAAAAAAAATATATATATATTTTTGTTAACGTTTGTAAAAAAAAAACCCCATCAGTAATAAAAAATATCTGCATGACGATCATCGTAACATCATGACCATGGCGACTATGATTGCTCCAGCGGCTGCTCCATTTAGCAACTGCAAGATACACACTGGGGGGCTGGGGGGGGTGTTAATTTAGATTTTCCGGGTGGCTGCAGCTGCTGTGTGGGGAGTCCAGCCGTGCTGACCGATCAGCAGTGATTGGCAGGGTGGCAGACACTGGGGGAGGGTGCAGGGATGCAGAGGGGCCAGAAGGTCCCCTGTAATTGACGGCTGCTAGAAGATTATTCTAAGGAATCTGGCTACTCTGCATTTATGACTGGTCATATTGTTTGCAACCATGTCAGATAACGAACAGCCTGGCATTGTTGCAAATGATGCGACCACGCCAGGCAAGTGGTTAACCACAATTGCTGCTTTTACTACTATCTATTATTACTTACAAATACTGGTGCAACCTACAACTATAACTACTACAGTACTAACTACAACTACTACCTACAACTGCTGCTACTACTACTGCTACTTACACATGGGCGTTAGTTTCTTCTACTACTTCTACTACTACTTCCAAATACTATTAGCTTCTGCTACCTACAACTAATAATTACTATCACCTACTACTATTAAATACTACTACTACTACTGCTACTGGTAACTACAACTACCTACAACTGCTGCTGCTACATCTACTACTATCTACTATTACTTACATATACATCTAGCTACTACCACCTAAAACTACTAACTCCTACTACTTGCAACTACTATTACTACAACAACAACAATTACTACTCATTATTACATATGACTACTAACTACTACTACTACTACTACTACTATTACTACTAATAGTAATTATTATTCTTACTATATATGACTACTAACTACTAATAATAATTATTACATATAACAACTACTACTACTACTACTACTACTACTAATATTATTATTACTATTATTACTACATATGGCTACTAACTACTTCTACTACTAATTATTACTTATAACTACTAACTACTACTACTAATCATTACATATGACTACTACTACTAATCATTACATATGACTACTAACTTCTTCTACTACTACTACTACTAATTATTACATATGACTACTACTACTAATCATTACATATGACTACTAACTTCTTCTACTACTACTACTACTACTAATTATTACATATGACTACTAACTACTACTACTAATTATGACATATGACTACTAACTACTACTAATTAAGACATATGACTACTAGCTACTACTAATTATTACATATAACTACTAACTACTAATAATTACATATGACTACTAACAACTACTACTTCTACTAATTATTACATATGACTACTAACGAATACTACTACTACCTACAACTACTAATATTAGTAAGTTTTCTGCAGATGGACATATTACATGTATCATCCCTGCACACACTATAATACAGAGAGGTTCCTGCAGGAGCTGGAGCCGTTTTCCTTACTAGCAAAGTCAGCCATGCTCCGATCTTGGAGTAAAGCCGCCTCATAGTTAAGAAACATTTCTCACATACTGTATGGCACTGCAATACGGAGCACGGTGGCGGGTCACCTTGGGTAATACAGATCACTGAGATGGAACTTTTAAATAGTTACTACTGGATTCTGTGCATACAGATGACAATATGCATACATTTGGATATGAATAAATATAAATCTTATACTTGGCAGCACTTTTACAGATTAATGATATTTGACTGAAAGCAGTTTATCTTAATGCAAATGTCCCAGGCGTGGGACATTGAGAATAACTTTCCTGCTATTTCATTTGTCTTCTCCACGCTGAGATATTTTCCATATTTATCTTGTTTGCACACAGGATGCTGATAAGTATACACAGATGTACCTTGGTTTCATAAAAATAATAACCGCAGTGTATAAACATGTCCAAACCTTAGTGTAAATATCAGTGACGTAACTAGTCGTTTTAAGGCTGTGTGCAAGATAGGGCATCGGTGCCCCTCCATGTAAAATAGGGGCAGTGTGCCACGCGCAAAATATATAGGGGCGTGGCTTCATGGGAAGGGGTGTGGCCACAAAATAATACCAATTCATATTACATATTATAGTAGTCTCCATTATTCAAATTACGCCGCACAGTAGCGCCACTACACCAGGTACAGCCCCTCTTACACATTACGGCGGACAGATTCCCCTTTTTACACATTACGGCAGACAGCTTCCCCTTTTTACACATTATGGCAGACAGCGTCCCCTTTTACACATTATGGCAGACAGCTTCCCCTTTTTACACATTACGGCAGACAGCTTTCCCTTTTTACACATTACGGCAGACAGCGTCCTCTTTTTACAAATTACAGCAGACTGCGTCCCCCTTTTTACACATTACGGCAGACTGCGTCCCCCTTTTTACACATTACGGCAGATAGTCCCCCTTTTTACACATTACGGCAGATAGTCCCCCTTTTGACACATTACGGCAGACAGTGTCCCCTTTTTACACATTACGGCAGCCAGTCCCCCTTTTTACACAATACGGCAGATTGTGTCCCCATTTTTACACATTACGGCAGACAGCGTCCCCCTTTTTACACATTACGGCAGTCAGCGTTCCCTTTTTTACACATTACAGCAGACAGAGTCTCCCTTTTACACATTACATAGACAGACCGATAGATAGATAGACAGACAGACAGATAGAATAGGTGATACTTACCATCTCTCCGCTGGCTCAGGCAGTCAGGCTCCTCGGTATTGGCAGCTCCGGGGGCAGGGGAGTAGGAGGGAAGGCGAGGAGGGAGCCGCAGCAGCGCAGTGTAATTGCTGGCGGCGCCGCATGCAGCTGTCCCTCTCCTTCCGCATTGGCCGGCCGCTGCCGCTGTGAATGCGGGGATGAGGGAAGAGCATCCCAGCATTCACAGCAGCGCCGGCCAGCCAATGCGGAAGGAGAGGAACTGCTGCAGCGGCGCCGCCACCAATTACATACCGCTGCTGCTGCTCCCTCCCTCCTCCCCCTCCCTCCCTCTTCCTTCTCCGCTGCTCCCTCTCCTCCTCCGGCACAGGCAGCTTGTAATAAGTCGATTAGACTAATTACAAGCCGCTGACTTTAAGGAATGGCAGCCGTTGCGCCCTCAGTGCGACTGCTTTGTGTTCCAGGCACACCTGGCACACACGTATTTACGGCACTGGTGAATATATCCTTAGCTAGATTCCACCTCTATGTTACCATAGATGAGTACAGGATACCTACTTCAGTTCACCAGTAATAACATTTGATCAAGGCTTCTATCAGTCTTGAGAGTAATTATTTCAATGATTCACAAATGTACAGCTGGCATTTCTTGCTGTGACATATCGTGTCCATGGGTGTAGTATGTCTGACCGCCGGTCAGCATACCGACGCCGGGATCCCGGCAGCATACCGACGCCGGGATCCCGGCGGGGAGGGGCGAGTACAGCAAGCCCCTAGCGGGCTAGCTGCGCTCGCCACGCTGCGGGCTCGGTGGCGACCGCAGGTTCTATTCCCACTCTATGGGTGTCGTGGACACCCACGCGTGGATATAGTCCCTGTTGGTCGGCATGCCGACCATCGGGATAGTGAGGGGGCGGGATGTCGGTGAAGGTCATGTGACCGTCTGTCTCCCGACCGCCGGTCACATGAATACCACCCCGTGTCCATAACGTGAATTCATTATACTCAAATCTATACAAAATAGAATTCAGGGCAGAGTTTGGACAATGCAAACACCCCCACCCCCAAATATGAATTGAAGAAGATTAATTTGTGGCACATTTTGTTTATGAGATGAGGGGGGTCATTCCGACCTGATCGCACGCTAGCTATTTTTTGCAGTGCTGCGATCAGGTCAAAACTCGGCAAAACTGCGCATGCGTATGCACCGCAATATGCAGGCGCATCGTACGGGTACAAAGCGGATTGTTGCTTGGCGATGGATTTAACGAAGAATCCATTTGCACAGCCGATCGCAAGAAGATTGACAGGAAGAAGGCGTTTATGGGCGTCAACTGACCGTTTTCAGGGAGTGGTTGGAAAAACGAAGGCGTGTCAAAGCGTTTGCAGGGCAGGTGTCTGACGTCAATTCCGGGACCGGACAGGATGAAGTGATCGCAGCGGCTGAGTAACTTCAGACCTACTCAGAAACTGCACAACCTTCCTACTTGGAGTGTGTCGCTTCTGAAAGCCTTTCCGTGGTGGAAGAGGCTTAACAAGAATTGATGGCACTCAGGGCAAATAAAAATATGGCGCCCCATAAAGCTATTGTTTCATTGGGTATGTAGAGCTTTAGAGTATCCTTTGTTTGCATAGATGAAATATATATGGTAGCGTATGAAATAAATAGAAAAAGCCATGTTTTTGGGAAAAAATAAATAATAAATAAATAAATAAATAATAATAATTGTGCTTCATACTGGCAGTTCTTCAGATGACAGGATCTACCAATGCACCAAACAGCCACCTCGGAATTTGTTCCCTGATCAACAAGCGGTCCAACAGACATATCCAGCAGTCAGTGCAGTATCAGGTGCAGTGTGCCTGTCTACAGAGAAGGGCTGTCATTCACAAAGGGTGACATGTACTAAGCAGTGATAAAAGTGGAGAAGTGAGCCAGTGGAGAAGCTGCCCATGGCAACCAATCAGCTGCTCTGTATACTTTCATAGTATGCAAATTATAAATGTAACGTCAATGCTGATTGGTTGCCATGGGCAACTTCTCCACTGGCTCACTTCTCCACTTTTATCACCGCTTAGTACATGCCAGCCAAAGTCTTGTAGAGACAATGGGATTGAATGATCGCAGTGGCTGTCCAAGGCTTTGTAGGTCCCCAGGCAAAAATTTAAATGTCTCCCATAAAACAAAGACCCCATATCTCATCCATTGTAATTCTCCTAGCTCAGTATCGCTCCCTGAAACCATACTTCAGCCACAGAAGTACTCCTCACACACCACCACTCCCTGGCACCATACCGCACACGCTACAATCAGGGGCACCGGCAGCTCTGCTGGGCCCCGTTAATGGGAGGGGGCGTGGTCAGTGGGGGAGGTGTGGCCAGGCCCCCTCCTTACAAACTAAGAAAAAAATATTCCCTATGTGCACCCACGTGCATCGGCGGAAGGGGGTGTGCCTATGTTAGATTTGATGGGCGGTGACAGACAGGTGCAATTGCCTCCCCACCGCACACAGGAAAGAGACTGCTGCTGCTGCCTCTTTCCCTAGCCCAGCACACAGCAACGCATGCTGCGCTGGGGAGAGAGGCTGCTGAAGCAGCGGTAGTCAGTCCTGTCTTCCTGCCTGCCCACTGTCTGCAGCAGGAAAGGAATTGGGAGTGCAGCGTGACTTGAGCCTTCGCCGGGCACATCTATTAGGCCTGGGTCTGGGTGAAGAGTACCCTCCCCCGCTCTGCGCCACTGGTTGCAGATGTGTCCTTTCATCGCAGTAAGGACAGCGTGGCATCGCTAGGTGTGTGATCACACGCTCCCGCTATGCCATAGATTTGAATGGTACCTGGTGTGTGCATACGCCTGCCTACCATTCATTTTTTAATGGGACATGGCAGCAATGCAAACAATTGCGGAAAGCTGTAGCGGGACACATCTGTACCTGACCCACTACCGGGGTCGGACAAGGGCCCACTAGGGGAACTCAGTGATAGGGGCCCTTGTTTAGGGTTGTGGCCAGTCGCCACAGAGGATTGCCTAACCATTAGCGAGTTCATGGTCTGGGCCCCTAGATAAATATATACAGTATATACTGCTAGTGCATACATGATAATGTATCCTATTAATAATGACAATGCACTGTATAAAATACACCATAGCCCTGTGCAGTATACTGTAATATATGTATAATTCAAGTGCACAGTCTGGTACCTGATCCTTAGAGCAGGGGGTGGGGCCCCAGTCAGTGGGGCCCACCGGGGGTTTCCCCTGTGGGCCAGTACAACATTGCCCACAACATTCCCTGGCACCATACCCCTCCCACTATAATTCCTCTCACTTACCTTGACTCTTTACCCCATATCTCACTCGCTACCGCTCCCTAGCACCATATATCACTCACTGACATACCCCTCACCAACCACACCATTACTTCCTCACTGTCATTCCTCTTGCCATCACTTCTTCACACCATGAGGTATATTTACGAAGCTACAGGTAGCCACTGCTTCTCAGTAAGTTTGAGCCTGAAATGTAAAACAACATTTATAGTAAGTGCAAAGCATGTTATGCATTTAATATTATTGCTGCTTTAAATTTGGAGCTCTATCCCGCCAACAAAATATTGGTGCTTTGTAAATATACACAAATATCCCACCCATCGAAATACCCCTCACCCACCACCATTGTCTGACACCATATCACACTTGCACAAAAATTCAGTTTCCAAAATCTAACAAAAAAAAGAAAACACACGCACACACAAAATATTGCATATTCGTTTTATTTCTTAAATTAAATTGCCCTACCGCCCTTTCACTGTATTGCCATCATTGGCTTGGACAAAGGGATAGACAGTTCTAGAGGAGAGGTTACAAAAGGCAAAAATATAAATAGTGCAAGAAATATTATAGATATATATTAGAAATGTGCCGTTCAGTTCTGTGGACAGAAAAGATAATTGACATGTAATGATAATTGTCGAATTATCTATTATGACTTCAGTCCCCATTTATATTCTTTTATAAGTTATTTTGAGATTTATATACATTTATACTAACATTACTATTGCCATCATAGTTTATATTCTGTTTAGAGTATACTTCCCTTTTTTTTTAACTTTCTTGTCCTTCCATCAGGGGCATTCCTATGTGACACCCACTGCAGTTTAAGTCCCCCTTGCACGCGCCTTCGGTGACCTCACCGCCCCCGACCCCAGTATTCATCACTGCGGCGGTCCGGGAGATGCTGGGCTGCCCCCAGACACTGCTATAGCTGCACTACTGGCTCCCATACTGTTACAAGAGCTGAGTGCTGCACATAATGTACCCCTCACTCCAGGGCCGGCCATAGGCATAGGCAAACTAGGCAATTGCCTAGGGCATTTGATATGCCTAGGGGCATCTGCAGCTTCTGCTGATTAAAATGATATGCGGCATGCCTATATTCTGTATGTAGCATTTCATATGCAGATACAGCCACAGTCTCACACAGTATATAGGCATGATGCATATCAGTTTAATCAGCAGAAGCTGCTTGTGCATCCTAGCCACATAGCAATGCAAATAAGATGCATTTTCATAAAAAAGGTGCCTGACATTAGCATTGATGCAAGATTTGTGAGGACACATCTGTATCCAAGCAGAGGCAGAGGTCACAGTGTTAGTGGCAGTGTGAGTGCTGTGTGCATGTGAGTGGGTTGGTTGTGCAGTAGTGTTCAGAATATGTGTAAGGAGCATTATGTGTGTCATTTAAAAATGCATTAATAATGTGCAACATATGTGTAAAGGGCCACTATGTGTGTCATTATGTGTATAAGGGCATTAATAATGTGCGGCATATGTGTAACAGGGTACTACTGTATGTATGTCATTGTGTGTATATGGGCACTAATAATGTGCAGCAAATGTGTAGGGGGCACTATGTGTGTCATTATGTGTATAAGGGCATTAATAATGTGCGGCATATGTGTAAGGGACATTATGTGTGAAAGAGCATTACTAAAGGTTGTCATAATGTGTAAGGTGCATTATTTTTATAAGGACATTAATGTGTGTCATATGTGTAAGGGGCATTACTGTGTGGAATTGTGTATAAATGCATTACTAATGTGTGGCATTATGTGTATAAGGTGCTCTACTATGTGGAGTTGCATATAGAAAGGGCACTACTGTGTTGTGTAATGTGAATAAAGAGCAATAAGGTGTGCTGTAATGTGAATAAGGAGCAATTCAGTGTGATGTAATGTGAATAAGTGGCTCTACTGTGAGGAGTAACGTTCATAAGGTAAAGTGATACTACTGTGGGGTGTAATATGAATTATGGACACTATCGCAACATAAAATGTGAATAAATTTGCAGTACTGTGTGGCATAATTGGAATTGGGGTTATTATTGTGTGGCCATGCCCCTTCCCAGCAAGAAGATGCCCCTTTTTGGGCTGTGTGTCAAATGTGCGAACTGTTCCTATTTAAAACATAGGGGGTACAAGGACTGCTATGGGTGAGGGGTGATGGTGCTGGGTAAGAGGTGCAAGGTCAGAGGCAGAACCAGCGGTGGTACTAGGGGGCACCAGCCAAAATCTTGCCTAGGGCATCATATTGGTTAGGGCCGGCGCTGCCTCACTCCCCCGAGTATGTTCTTTGTTGTGCTCCCCCCCAATAGTTACCACCAACTGAAAAGCCTTCTCTCTTCTTACAGCATTTCTAACCTCTACCAACTCCTCTGTTGGCAAGTCGTGTCATCATTGCATCATGTGTTTGGCGCTGCCAGGAGCCAGGAACCACTGCTGTCTGCTGCTGATGAATGATGATAGGACATGCATGGAGAGGATAGAAGAGAGGTCATCAGCTCAGCTGCGCTTTTTCAGGACGATGTTCCGCCTTTGCAATGGCAAGTGGTGAGCCGTCCCTAACCAGCACTATGTGAGATTATGGGGATTATGTGTGTCTGATCCGAGCCTGAGAGCAAGTCTCTGACGAGTGCCCACCACTGCTCCAGCACCCGGGGCACATATCCTGTTTGCCCCGGACAAGGTACGCCACTGGCTGGCGGCGATTGATGGGAAATTAATAGTGAGCGGGAGATATACTGAGAAGTGTAATAATTTCTGTAGACAGACCAGGTGATTGTTTTTTTAATTAACTCTGTGTCAAACCCATGTCATGCAGGCTCAAGTGAGTGCTGATCTTGACAAGTTACGGACAGCAACCAGAGATTG
Source organism: Pseudophryne corroboree (assembly GCF_028390025.1). Taxonomy (NCBI): domain Eukaryota; kingdom Metazoa; phylum Chordata; class Amphibia; order Anura; family Myobatrachidae; genus Pseudophryne; species Pseudophryne corroboree. Next base: position 40,598,824 of record NC_086455.1, read on the forward strand.
GACAATCTTGGACCTGTCTCCATGACATATTGACAAATCATTGTCGTATTAACAAAAAGGAAAACAATTAACTGACATCTTACTTACATGAATCTGTTTCCAAGGTCCATGTCCAGCTAATTTTACTGACCTCCGTGGCTGATATGTAGGGAAACATCTGTCTTGATTGGACGCCATTCTGACGCCAGAATGTGCATAACTGCAAATAATGGCCCTCATTCCGAGTTGTTCGCTCGCAAGCTGCTTTAGCAGCTTTGCACACGCTAAGCCGCCGCCTACTGGGAGTGAATCTTAGCATAGTAAAATTGTGAACTAAAGATTAGCAAAATTGCGAATAGACACTTCTTAGCAGTTTCTGAGTAGCTCCACACTTACTCGGCATCTGCGATCAGTTCAGTGCTTGCCGTTCCTGGTTTGACGTCACAAACACACCCAGCGTTCGCCCAGACACTCCCCCGTTTCTCCAGCCACTCCCGTGTTTTTACCAGAAACGGTAGCGTTTTTTCGCACACGCCCATAAAACGACCAGTTTCCGCCCAGAAACACCCACTTCCTGTCAATCACATTACGATCACCAGAACAAAGAAAAAACCTCGTAATGCCGTGAGTAAAATACCTAACTGCATAGCAAATTTACTTAGCGCAGTCGAACTGTGGACATTGCGCATGCGCATTAGCGACTAATCGCTCCGTTGCGAGAGAAAAATAACGAGCGAACAACTCGGAATGAGGGCCAATATTGTATTGATCAATCTCTGCAAATGCCATGTGTGTGGTTATGAATAAATCCTGTGTGAAAAGTTCATAGGAGACTGTGGCCTGACGTGCCACTGCTCCTATGCTGATCTTAAAGGGGGAGGTGTTATGATCCAGGCTATTTCAAGTAGAAATAGCCCTGTTAATATCAATGTATGTGATACCAATATTCTGATCGATGTATCAATGTACCAGTGTGTGCGATAACTGTCTTTGCATGTCAAATGGTTGTAGCTTGATTGATTTGCTGGCATTTCATTGTAGCCACAGAACTCAGAGACACACTGACTGCTTAGGTGTGAAATTCCTCGTGACCAGAGCTAGTTTGATTGTCCCAGAACCAGAGCTAGGGCCAGAAAGATGCATTATCAAAGAAGTGGGTCAGGAGAACATTCTGGCTCTGTAATGTCCCGATATATCTGAAGAGGCTTCACTTCACCCCATCGTTCCACGCTGCATGTGTTAGGAGGATTGGTGGGTTTTATCTTCCTATTTTTATTTTCTCGAAATTGTCTTTTCTGCTGTGACTTTGACTTTTTATCATTATATTCTTGTACCTTTCTTTTTTCTGTAACATAAGCTTTGAAGTGTTTTACTTAAATTAAATAATACATTTTAGCTCTGGTTTTCTGTTGTGTATCCAACCCAACTCTCTAAAAGAGGCATTACCAAAATATTAATAATTCTGGGTGCAGGCAAAAGCCATAAGTTTGCCTTGGGTCATACCCTAAATGTTTGTACTTTGGCTGGTGGCAGTGACCGTGTTGAAATTAACACACGCGCTCAGGTATCCAGTAGCGGTGTCACGTGGCAGGGATTCACAGATTGGCGTATCTGGGGAATCGCCGTGCCTAGGATCGTGACAACATCCAACCGCATTCATTACTTCCATCAAACAATGGAGAAGCAACAAGTTGAACCAGGCTCTCCTTATGTTAAGTGGGGGCAGGGCTCAACAGAAAGCCCAGCTTTGGACCCACATGCTCAAATGAGATTCTGTGTACTGGTAATAAAATGAGCTAGAAGAGTAGCGCAGACAATAGAATGGCTTTCCCATGTAGTTTCTCTCTGCTGAACATTTGCCATTTAACGCTGCCACAAAAACTCAGTGTGAAAGGGTTAATCCGGTTCCAGTCACCCAGGAATCCAACCCAGGTTACAGGGCAGTGTGAACGGGTAACCCGGGTCATCTGACTATGTCCCGTTCACTGCATATGGAGAGTAGCAGTCCAGGGGCTTGGAGATGATGTAATCTCCAAGCGCCGGTAGAGGTAAGCACCGATAATATCCCAGGTCCAGCCAATAGTGTGAATGGGTTTCAAGTTGCTGTGACACTGCTTGAAACCTGTGTTCAGTGACATGGACTTGATCCATGAATGCGGTATAAAAGGATATAAGTTCTGTAGGTGATGTTGTAACATGCGTCTTCATATGGGATGCACTTTGCACCATCATTTTGCACATAACGTGGGAAAGTACAATTTTATACACAAATAACTTTATAGTAACATTAAAACCTATAAATGTTGCATATGTAATGGAGACAGTCTGGATATTGCTCACCCTATTCTTAGGAAATGAGTATCAGGTAGATATACAGTCCCGCAAACTCCAATACAGGAATGTGGGATGTATGGATCAGGAAAACCTATAGGCGCACTTGCATCAAAATGTACTGTACATCCACATTGGGGTCTATTCAATGCATGTTGGATCCTCTCCGAAGGAGAGGATCCTACAATGCAGTATTCAATTTGTGGGCCAATCCGACAGGTTTTGCCCATTTTGGACAATGCCAATCCGACTTTTTGTAAAGTCGCATTGACATTGTTGAAAACAGCACTAAAGCCTGTTGGATTTGGCCGCAAATCCGAGAAAACACGTGGATTCGCAGCTAATCCACCAATCCATGTGTTTTCCGACAAATCGGAATTGCCGACAAGTCGGAAAAACGGCAGGACCATTGAATAGGTTGAATCATGATTCATGATTCTTCCCGACTAGACGGCAGTTCCGACATCAGTTGAATAGACCCCATTGTCAGAAAGTATTTAGTTATATAACCTAGTTTTGCTTTGTATTTTGGCACTTTTCTGAGAACAAGCCCTTATACGTAAAATTGGAGGTACAATTTTTGTATATATTATTATTATTATTATTATTATTAATATTTACTTATGGTATATAGCACCAGCATATTCAGTTGCGCTTTACATTCAGGAATGAAATGAGACTGGGCAATGTCAGATATATAAAGAGAGCCCTGCTCACAAGCCTGTATTTCTTAGATATGTTATTACAGAATATTACATTCTAAAATGGGACTTTGTTTTCATAAACAGGTTATTACAGATGCAGTTAAGCAAGGGGTAAATCCTTTACAGAATGGCACGTCAGGGGACCACACTAACTGGGATTTAGGCAGTGCCTTCTTTTTTGCGGGCACAGTTGTGACCACCATAGGTAAGTTCTGCCCTCTGCTTATTATTATTTCATTGTTGTTCTAAGAACTCTCCAAGCATATGGACTGGGCTTAATTTATGTGTATACTGTACATTTGTGGATATGGCCGGTCCAAGTAAGAAAATATAAAACGTCTAAAAAAAATGTAAAAATGTTTTAGTAAAATGCAGAGACCTTGTAGCCTGAAAATGGGCTTCTCAGTGCTCTTACACACCATCAGACAGTTCTCCCCAGTGCATGAGCATTACATATCTACATGATTCCCGATAATGTATTACTTTACACACTAATGTACAACTACCGCATCTTTACACAGTGTTTCTCTGAATTTGTATCACCATGACCAATGTCTTTCCCAGAAAGAATTCCAGCTCAGGGAAAGCATCCACACATCTATAAATAAACCATGTAATGTGTATTACTGACGCCCTATTTTGTTACCGCATTTTGGGGTATATTGGTAACAATACTGATGCTGTCTGCGGATTGCTCCCTCTCAGCTGCTCCTCCTTAATCTTAATATTCCTTTCAGCAGCGTGATGACTATGAGTCAGTGAATGGTGGAACTGGTATATTTAGGGGCACAAGGAGGAGTCTCATGGAATAAATGGGGCACATGGAGGAGTCTGACAGCATAAAATGGGCACATGGAGGAGTCTGATGGCATATAAGGGGCATGTGGAGGAGTCTGATGGCATAAAAGGGGCACGTGGAGGAGTCTGCTGCCATAAAAGGGGCACATGGAGGAGTCTGATGGCATAAAAGGGGCTTGTGGAAGAGTCTGATGACATAAAAGTGGCATGTGGAGGAGTCTGATGGCATATGATCAAAAAAGAGGAGGAGTCAGGACATCTCTGAACTACCAAACCCCAATAAATTTGCCCGATTGGACAAAGAGTCTGTGGATGGCAGTGAAGAAATGACAGAGCTAAAGGAGACTGTTCCCTCTAGCAACTGGAGGAGCAGTCCCTCTGGCACCGTTGGGATAAAAGTAAGCAAGGTACCTAGTCAGATTGTGGTGGTATGGGATTCTATTATCAGGAAGACAGACAGGGCAATCTGCTACTGGGACCGTGATCGCCGTACAGTCTGTTGTCTCCCAGGTGCTCGGGTATGACCCATTGCGGACCAGGTAGAAAGATTGTTGGGAGGGGCTGGAAATGACCTAGTGGTCTTGGTGCACGTTGGCACCAGCGAAAAAGTTAGTGGTAGGTGAGATGTCCTTAAGAAAGATTATAGGGATTTAGACCAGAAACTTAAGGCATGGACATCTAGGGTAATATTCTCCAAAATATTACCTGTGCCATGTTCTATCCCAGGGAGGCAGAGGAAGATTAGGGAGGTAAATGTGTGGCTTAGAGACTGGTGTAGGAAAGAGAGGTTTGTGTTCCTGGAACATTGAGCAGACTTCTCAGGCGACATATTTTTTGTCGCGATGGCTTGCACCTGAATGAGGTGGCAGCAGTGCTGGGGAGGAAGGATGGTTAGAAGGTTGGAAGAGATTTTAAACTAGGTGCATGGGGGGAGGGTTTACCTCGAAACTATGGGTCAAGCAGTGAGAATAGTAGGGATAGAGGTAATGAGCAGAATAGGGGTGAAGAAGGGGGGAGGGAAAGAGCAGCCAGCAAGGGTATTACCAAGGGTATTACCAAAATACAAATTGATGATGAATATGGATCACTAATAATGCACATAGAAAATGCTGTATATAGCATAAGATGGAATACTTATCTTAATTGTATGTATGTAAATGCTAGAAGCCTTACAGGCGAAGAGGGGGAACTAGATGTCCTTGCAGCAAACAAACAGTATGATATAGGTATTACTGAAACTTGGTGGGACAAAACGCATGATTAGACAGTCAATCTGGAGGGTCATACATTGTTCAGGAGAGACGGATTAAATAAACGGGGTGGAGCGGTATGTCTTTCTTTAAAGCCTTTTTAAAACCTGATATAAGTAAATACATTTGTAATGGGACTGTAAATACTGTGGAGACTCTATGGGTAGAAATTGCATGCTGGGGAAATGGAACTAAAAAAACTTTTAATGGGGATATGCTACAAGCAGCCTGATATTAATGTGTCTGATGAGGAATTGAAACTGAAGCAAATCAAAAAAGTGGCAGGATTAGGAGACGTAATAGTGTTGGGAGATTTTAACTATCCAGAAATTAATTGGTCAGATGATTCATGTGACACTGCTAGGGGTAATAAGTTTTTAAACACACTAAATGATCACTACTTTAATTAATCGAGGAACCAACTAGGTACAATGCAATCTTAGACCTGGTTTTAACAAACAATGGGGAATTGATATCAAATATTATAGTAGGGGAGCCCATGGGAAACCGCAACCACAATATGGTCACATTCAATATCAGTTTTCACAAGCAGCCCTATACAGGCTCAACTAAGACTCTAACCTTTAGCAAAGGCAACTTTGACATGATGAGGGAAGCTTTAAGGGACATTGACTGGGAAATTTTGTTTCAAGGCAAGAATACTACAGAGAAATGGGATGTATTAAAAATGCTGCTCGCTAGTTATGCTCGTAAATTCATTCCCAAGGGCAGCAAACAAAGGAGTAATAATTCCAAACCAATGTGTCTTAACAAAAAGATTAAGGAACTAATGGGCAAAAAGAGGCAAGCATTCAATAAGTATAAATCAGACAGGAGGGCGGAGTCATTCCAGTACTATAAGGATTGTAACAAAATATGCAAAAGAGAAATCAGAGCGTCTAAAATAGACACGGAATAATAAATCAAACCCCAATTTTTTTTTAGATACATCAACATCAAAAGATTAAAGAAAAAGAGTGTACTGTAGGCCCTTTAAAAAGGCAAGTTGGGCATCCTAATCAAAGATGACAGTGACATAGCGGAAAAATTAAACAAGTTTTTCTCATTTGTATTCACAAGAGAAGACCAGATGGCGGCCTCAGCAATGATAATGTCTCACTGCTAAATGCTTATTTAAGTGAGGAAGTAGTCTCTGACCAATTAAGAAAAATTAAGATTTATAAGTCACCTGGTCCCAACGGAATTCACCCAAGGGTTCTCATGCTCCACTCCGAATTAGCAAGACCCCTATATTTGATTTTCAATGACTCGCTTATATCAGGCATGGTCCCTAAAGACTGGCGTATTGTGGAAGTAGTGCCGATATATAAAAAGGGAAGTAAATCTGAACCGGGTAATTATTGACCAGTAAGTTTTACATCCATAGTGGAGAAAGTAATGGAAGGTATTTTAAGGGATAGAATGCAGGCGTTCCTTGAAACCAATAAGGTTATTAATAGGAACCAACATGGATTTGTGAATGATAGATCATGTCAAACTAACTTAATAGGCTTTTATGGAACAGCGCGAACCTAGATCAGGTTAAAGAGGTGGACATAATTATTTTAGACTTTGCTAAAGCTTTCAATACAGTACCTCACATGAGACTTATCTACAATTAAGAGAACTTGAGCTAGGGAGAACAATATGCACTTGGGTTAGAAACTGGTTGGATAAAAGGGAGCAGTGAGTGGTGGTAAATGGAACTTTTTTGAATTGGACTGAAGTACTAAGTGGTGTGCCACAAGAGTCTGTACTTGGACCACTATTGTTCAACATTTTCATAAATGATCTGGTAGTAGGTCTAGGAAGCACAGTGTCACTTTTTGCGGACAATACCAAACTGTGTAAGGTCATAAATTCGGAGGGGGGATGCTGAGTCTCTTTAGAACGATTTATTTAATCTAAAAACATGGGCGGCAAAATGGAGAATGAGGTTCAATATAGACAAATGTAAGGTAATGCCCTTTGGTAGCAAGAACAAAAATACTACCTACATACTAAATGGGGAAAAACTAGGGGATTCTGTACTGAAAAAATATTTAGGTGTTCACATAACAAACTGAGCAGTTGTACCCAAAGTAGAAATGCAGCAAAAAAGGCAAACAGGGTATTAGCATGCATAAAGAGGGGAATTGATGCAAGGGATGAGAGTGTAATACTCCCATTAAATAAATCACTAGTGAGGCCACATCTGGAATACTGTGCACAATTATGGGCACCATACTACAAAAAGGATATCCTGGAACTAGAAAAGGTTCACAGTTGGGCTACCAAATTGATTAAGGGTATGGAGATGCTAGAATACGAGGAATGGCTTGCTAGGCTTAGCATGTTCACACTGGAAAAAAGAAGATTAAGAGGGGACATGAATCCATGATTAACATTTACAAACATATAAGGGGTCAATACACAGAGTTAGCGGGGGAATTGTTTATGGTAAGATCATCACAAAGGACACGTGGACACTCACTTAGGTTGGAAGAGAGGAGATTTTGCACACAGAGACGGAAAGGTTTCTTCACAGTAAGGACAATATGTATTTGGAATTCGCTGCCTGAGAGAGTAGTAATGACGGACTCAGTCGTTGTTTTTAAGAATAGGCTTGATCAATTCCTAATGGATAAGGATATACAGGGTTATGGTGGGTAAATCATGCACTATATTAGTAAAATAAAAAAATATAAATAGAATTGACATAACGGCTAAACATTAACCACAGTTAAATTAGGCTTAAAAATATTACAGTATAGGAGAGCACTAACAGGTTGAATTCAATGGTCAAATTGTCTTTTTTTACTTCATCTCCATCCACTTTATCTGTCTCCAAGGCTTAGTACATTTGCCCTATGGTGAGGTGTGTTTGAATAATAGACATGAGGGGTGTATATCTGCAAAACCATTTTTTATTCCTTATTAGATGGTCAGATAATAGCCTCTAGTCTGACAATAAAAAAACAGTTGTAACACCACTGTGGTTTTTGGCCAGACATGCCTCCTGTCCAGAAAAGCCAAAATTAAAAGGGTATAACCTTATAGTCACTGTATTGCCTTTAAAATAATTGCCACTTTAAAGCCTGTGGCAAAACCACTTGGTTTATGCATTTTACGAAGGATGCACTGTTGGTAATCTTGCTGTGAGAAGTGGAGGAGTGGCCAGTGTTGTGAGGGTGTGGCCAGTGACATGTGGGTGTTTGTAAAAAAATGGCATTACTTTTTGATGGGCCTATTTATATGTGGAGGCCTGGAACATTAGTCCCATCTGCCTCATCATTAATCTGGACATGGTTTCAGGCCTGAATGGAACCAAATATAATATTAATGTGCACCCGGAATTATTCCATATAACATCAGTGTGATCCTGTTGTCAAAGCACTGAATAAGTGATTACTGTGAGGGAGATGTATGAAACTTTGGAGAGAGATAAAGTATGAACCAATCAGCTTCTAACTGGCATGTTACAGGCAGTGTTTGGAAAATGACAGTTACTGTAAGTGCTGATTGGTTGGTACTTTATATCTCTCCAAGCGTTGATACATTTCCCCCAGTGTGACAGGGAAACAGCGTTCCCCATTCACTTTAATGTAGAGCTGAGTAAGCATTGCGTCACTTGGCAGTTTCCTGATTAGACGGGACGTGCAGTCAGGGGAGGCAGGGGAGGCAGTGCCTCCCCTGTCATAAATGATTAAAATAATAGAAAAAATATACTTATGACACATATGATGTGTCATAAGTATGTGCTCAGACTTTATATTATTTTAATCATCTTTTTATATTTAAAAAAAAAAACGGTTTTACTTATTTACTTATGAATCGGAGGCACCGCTTTCGGTGCCTCCCGCTGGCTATATGAGAGGGCCGGAAGCGGGGGGCGGGGCCAGGCATCGGGCAGTAAAAGCCCATTACAAAAAACCCTGCAAGCGGCACCTCTAGGAGTGCCGCTGTGACAAGAGGCGTGCTGTCAGATATGAGAGCACGCCCCTGTCACTGAATGATTGGGCAGTGGCAGCAGGGGTGGATTGTACTGTCAGAATAGCAATCCACCCCCCTTCCCGGGCTGACTGCCGCAAACAATGTCCACCCCCCTCCCGAGCTTACACCAAGGGGTGCCGATTGTGACCCCTCCGCCGCCCCCCGAAGTTTACCGGAGACGGAGGACTTCAAGGCAGCAGGGCAGGCTCTGTCTGTAATGTGCAGCTGCCGCACAGCATCATTACACTTATGTGGAGGCTGGGCTGACTGAACTGTAGGGGGAGCTGCAGAGTCACTTCACCCGGCCAGCTCCTCTCAGGCAGTTCCCATGGGCCTTTGAGAGTTCAGAGGTCGGGTGAGGAAGTGACTCTGCAGCAGGTCCGTGACTGGTATGCTGGAGGGGGCTGGCTGGCTGATCGGGTAAGTAGTCTCTGTCTTCTCTCCTCATGCCTGAATTTCTCTCTCTCTCCATCTGTGTAGCTGTCTCTCTCTGTGTCCCTCTCTCTGAGTCCCTTCCCAAACCAGTCTCCCTCTCCCTCCCCATATCACTCTCTTCATGTCTGTCTCTCTCTGCATGTCTGTCTCTCCCTGTTTCTGTCTCTCCTGGTGTCAGTCTCTCCATGCCTCTCTCCCTCCATATGTCAGTCTCTATCTCTCTCTCTCTCCCCTACCAAAAATGATGAAAGTGCACACAATAGAATAAATGGATTAAGCCTTCAGGGGTCCTGGGGCACTGAAAACAGGGGGGCCGCCTTCCCTGATGTCAGGAGTTAATAACCTTCTCTCACCCCCAGCTCATAAAATATGTTTAATGATTCCCCTTCAGAGTCCCGCTCCTCAGTGCCTTCATGGAGGATGTCTCCACCCCCAGTTGTCTTTTGTGCAGCGCGTCTACTCGACACGAACGTGCAGACGGAGGGGAGACGATCAAGCCTGTGGGCACAGACTCAGGGGCGAACAGTAACCCCCCCTTAAATAACTGAAAAATGTAGTATACCAATAAAGAGGTGTGGTCCAACTGCAAAGAACGTAGCCACACACAGCCACATTCACATATGCACACACACGCAAATGCACACAGCTACATTCACATATGCACACACACGCAAATGCACACAGCTACATTCACATATGCACACACACGCAAATGCACACAGCCACATTCACATATGCACACACACGCAAATGCACACAGCTACATTCACATATGCACACACACGCAAATGCACACAGCTACATTCACATATGCACACACACGCAAATGCACACATCCACATTCACATATGCACACACACGCAAATGCACACAGCTACATTCACATATGCACACACACGCAAATGCACACATCCACATTCACATATGCACACACGCAAATGCACACATCCACATTCACATATGCACACACACGCAAATGCACACATCCACATTCACATATGCACACACACGCAAATGCACACAGCCACATTCACATATGCACACACACGCAAATGCACACAGCTACATTCACATATGTACACACACGCAAATGCACACATCCACATTCACATATGCACACACACGCAAATGCACACATCCACATTCACATATGCACACACACGCAAATGCACACAGCTACATTCACATATGCACACACACGCAAATGCACACAGCCACATTCACATATGCACACAGCCACATTGGCACATTGAAGCCAGTGTCCCAAACACTAAACAATGCACTTGTTAGTGTCTGAGCTGGGTGTGTGCAGTACAGCCTGTGCCCAGCACTCTCCCCCATCAGTCCACTCTAATCTAACCTGCTGTTGCTCCTCAGAGTCCCTCACCTAACACCATGAGCTGGAGCTGATGCTTCGACGGGAGTTTGGGACAGAGTCAGATCGCTGGGGCAGTGAGGAGGCGGGCGCACTTTTGTCAATCCTCGCCTCCTCCTCCACTCTAATGAATCCTGTGTACTGGGACAGGGGCTTAGACACCGGCCAAGGCACGCAGCCTTGCAAGGGACTGTATTGCTGCTGCGGGCATCTCGGGCGTTTCCACGTGTCACCCGCCCTCCAGTAGAAACATCAAGGGTGTACCCGTAGGGGATTATTCTATTACTCTTCAGGCTCCGACACGGGTACAGCTCTCCCAGCAGCTGCCGCTGCTGCTGGGAGTGCTGCTGCTGGCGGTGGAGCCTGTAGACAGTAGAATTGTCAATGGACAGCAGCTTAGACCTGGAGGGCCCAGGGTACTTACCCCCTGGGTCCCCTCTTAATCCGGCACTGGAATAACATATAATAATATAAAAGTTGGCATGGTTAATATATTAAAACACTTTAATTTGGCAAATATCTCATGTATATCACAGAAATAGTAAAGTGACAATCAGCTTGCAATCTGAGCTAAAATCACATGTTTAAAAAGTACATGAAGTAATATGTTACAGTTTATGCCCCTGTTCCAATAATACAGAATACATTTCCGTATATCTGTTCCTAGTATAGTCCCTGGGGGGGTGATAGGCAGTCTATTGATGAGCACAAAATCAGCAGCATTGAATAGTTACCGCAGCTGATGGTAGGGTCACAATCCTACACCAGGTAGAAGTAGTCATTCAAATGCATTGGGTATGGTTGACTGGCGGCCGGGATCCTGGCAGTCAGCATACCGACGTCGGGATCCCGGCCGCCAGAATGCGACCTTGTCCATTGTGACCCTACCATCAGCTGCGGTAACTATTCACTGCTGTTGATTTTGTGCTCATCAATGCTAATTGCAAGCTTATTGTCACTTTACTATTTCTGTGATATACATGGGATATTTGCCATATGAAAGTGTTTTAATATATTAACCATGCCATCTCTTTTATATTATTCTGTTGAGCGCTATTTCATCATGTATTTTGTTTCAGGTGTAACTAACCTCTACGTATTAACAGCTGCTGTGGAAACGCTGCCCTTGTAGCACCTGGAATAGGGGCACAGGTTCTCATACTCTGTCCTCAGGACCCCACACGGTTCATGTTTTGCAGGTCACCTGTAGATTTTTAAAATGTGACAGTTGGTGATACACAGTGCACCTGCTGGGTGACATGGAAATAGTGAACCGTGTGGGGTCCTGATGACAGTTTGAGAACCACTGGGTTAACATACCATTTTCCTCAGTCTCTCCCTCCCTGTGTCTGTCTCTTCCTGTCTCGGTCTCTTTCTCCCCATGTGTGTCTGTCTCTCTCTCCTTGTGTCTGTATCTCTCTCCATGTCTCCTCCTACCTCCCAATGTGTGTGTGTGTGCGTGTGTCTCTCTCTCTCTTCCTGTATCTCTACCTCCCCATGTCTTAGTCACTGCGTCTGTCTCTCCATGGGCCAGATGTACTAAGATTGAAAAGTGATAAATATCACTGTGTTAAAGCACCAGCCAATCAGCTCCTAACTGTCATTTTTCAAACACAGCCTGTGACATGGCAGTTAGGAGCCGATTGGCTGGTACTTTATCACAGTGATATTTATCACTTTTCAGGCTTAGTACATCTCCCCCCATATCTCCTCCCTCCCCATGTCACTCCTCTTTCTTCCTCTCTCTGTTCGTCTCTCTCTGTCTCTCTCTCTCTCCGTATGTCTATCTCTCTCCCTGTGTCTGTCTCCACGTCTCTGTATATCTCTCCCTGTGTGTCTCTCTCTCCATGTCTGCTCCCTCCCCATGTGTGTGTGTTTCACTCTCTCTCCCTCCCCATGTCTGTCTCTTTCTCCATGTCTTATCCCTCCTTGTGTCTTCTCTCTTTCCCTGTGTCTTTCTCTCCATGTGTGTCTCTATCCCACCTCATGTCTGTCTCTCTCTCTCCCCATGTCCGTTTCTCTTTCCATGTTTGTGTCTTTTTGTCCCTGTCTCTTTCTCCCACCCAAGTTACTCTCTTTCCAGAACTGTCTCTCAGCATGTATGTCTCTCTTTCAACATGTCTGTGTCTCACTCCCTCTTTCTCCCTCCCCCCCATGTCCCCCTCTCTCCACATGTCTGTCTGTCTCTCCATCCCCATGTCTCTTTGGCTCTGTGTTCATATATCACACACACACACACACACACACACACACACACACACACACACACACACACACACGCGGATTGGAGGTTTCTATATATGTGCACTCTCTTCTATTTCTATCGCTCTTCCTCTCTCTCATATCTGGAATCCCTCCTTCCCCCCTAAAAATCCTGCATTTGCCCCTGGACTGTCACAAAGAGAACTCGGACAGACAGCTCCAGTGATGAGGAGGGCACAACTGCGGGCAGCCAGAAAACAAAGAGCCTTATGTACACCTGGTGCGGAGGTGCAGCCCTGCCCCACCCCCAACCTGATCGCAGGCCACGCCCATGTTCCCCTGGACTACGCGGAGAACACCAGAGGAGCGGAACCCATAACTTCTACTGAGGCTGTCTGTCCGTCCTGTGTGAGCTTGCATGGAAGGAGCAACGGTGGCTGGGACCCGGGAGCTGCATTAGAGGAGGTGAGATCCCATACTGCCCACTTTTTCCCACCACTACTCCCATCCTGCCCCCCCCCCTTCTATTACTCCCTGCCTGTCCCCCTATTCTGCACTACTGTTACTCCAATCCTGCCCCCTGCTCTCCACCAGTACTACTCCCAGTCTGCCAGCCTGCTCCTCCTCTCTCTCTCTCTGTCATCTCCCTCTATTCCTCTCACTCTCCTCTTTCCCGTATACCCCTATTTCTCCTCTCTCTTTGCCATCTCCTCTATTCCTCCTCTCCCATCTCCCTCTATTCCTTCTCTATCTTCCCTCTGCCCCCTATTCCGTCTCTCTTCCTTCTCACCCTATTCCTCTCTCTCTGCCATCTTCCCCTGTGCCTACTCTCTTGTCTATCCGTCCTGTCTTCATATTTCTCTTCTCTCTCCCATCTCCCCATATTCCACCTCTCTGTCTCCCATAAATTTATGAAAATTGACAATGAATTAGCCACCTGCTCATCACAAGTATGATGAGCAGGAAGGCTGCAGGCACTGGCGGCATCAGACTGAGATGCAGGTTAGAGGCTGTTGGTCAGGCAGTTGATGGCGGCGATTTTGAAGCCCATTGGCAGGGTCGGCACCCATTAGTGGCGGCAGTAGTGGGCATTGGCACGGCGGCAGAAGATGACCTCGTCGGGACTTCACAGAGATTATGGCTGCAGTGCCTCACCAGCCACTGACCTCACCGCAGTTGCGGTGTGACCCCGGTCAAACGGGTACACCTGATAAAAACCCACCCAATTACAGTCTGTCTCTGAGGCCTTACCCTTCTATGCAATACAGTTTCAGCAACAGAATTTATTTTTTTTAGGATACGGAACAATCGCACCCAGAACAGCAGGCGGACAAATGTTCTGCGTGTTTTATGCATTATTGGGAATCCCCTTAAATATCATAGTCCTTGCCCATGCTGGAAAAACACTGTCCCACTGGTGTAAAAGGCTTGGAAAGTGTCTAGTTAGAAAAGGAATGGAAAAGGTAATTGATATATAAATTGTTTTTCCTTTATTCTATTTTTGTGCAAAACCCATCAAACAATTACACGTTATATGGGGCATTTCCTCAGTGGAGTTACCTTTGGTGACCTTGATAATTCAATTAAAATGATATAAGCAATTCTGTGCGTCCAGGCTTTCATTGACAAGCCCACTTTTTTACCCCACATATGCAGCTTTAAAGGCTGGTTTTCATCCCAAATTAACAGCATAAATTAGGTAGGTTCTAATAGCTTTTATTTTATTTGGTAAAATAAATTTTGGGGGGAAATGTTGAGGCCTGAGCAAACGAGCCATGTGAGTGTCCCTTTTATTTTTTTTAATTCATGGGGACGTGTTTTCAGTTAGCGCCGATAGTTTTCGGAGCTATTCAATTCTCCCCCCTGCGTATTAAATTGCGGGCCATTTTCGCCCGTTTTTAAGGCATTAATGTCAATGCCTTTTCAGATTAGTTTTTCCGAAAAGGCATTGGCGAAAAATGCCTCAAAACTGGCGAAAATGGCCCGCAATTTAATACGCCGTGGGGAGAATTTAATAGCTCCGAAAATTATTGGAGCCAACTGAAAACACGTCCCCATAAATTAAAAAAATAAAAGGGACACCCACATCGAAAACACGTGGATTCGCCGATCCACATGTTTTTCGCACCTGCTGAATTTTTCATCTAGGCAAAAAAACGGCCCTGCTATTGAATAGGGCAAATCCCCATTCGCCCTAAAAAAATACCGAAAAGTGCTGGGCAAAAAATGGCCCTAATTGAATACCCCCCTATAACTAATGCAGTGTAATTGTTTGGGGGAATATTTAACAAAGGGAGAGATCCCTTCTCCCTGTTTATTAATTCAATGGGTTTTTTAAAAACATGTCTGGGCCCCCTGTACCATTGCATCTGTGTCATCAGCTGTTATTGCTGGGGAACCGAGTATTAATCAGATGCCTCACCTGAATGTTATTAGTAAACAGTGGTGATAGAAGGTTTTCTATTTCTGTGATAAGCAGCAGCAAATAACTAGCCTTATTGACACTTATTAGTAAAAAAAAAAACAACAACAAAAAAACCCATAGTCACTAATCTTTAATAAACATGAATTATATTAATAAGACATTTTCTCTAAACAAAAGTGAAATCAGCACTGGCTGCATATGGACACAGCTTCTCTTCTCCCCCCAGCAATGTATGGAGGTACAGGTCTATACTCTCCTACAAGCATCATAGGGGCAGAGATAAAAGAGAGAGAGAGTTTAAAGGAGAGGGGGAACAGAGATAAAAGAGAGACAGATGGGGGGGGGGGGGGGGGGGGGGGGGGACACAGATATTAGAGAGAGCCAGACAGGGAGCAGAGATTTGTGAGGGAGAAACAGAGAGGTTGCTTGCTAGGTGGTGGTGGGACAGAGATGAGAGAGTTGGGGAAGGGAAAAAGATGAGAGAGAGAAAGATAGATAGGGAGGATAAACAGGTGAGAAAGAGAGACATGCCGAGTGGGAAAGAGATGAGAAAGAGACATTGGGGGAAGGAGAACAGAGATGAGCGAGTCACTTGACTTACCTAGCTACTTAAAAATAAATAAAGTAAAAACACATTTACCATGATTGGGGTTAATTTGGCAATGGGAAATATGTTTAGGTGTATAATTTTAGCAGTACAGTTAGGACCCAGATCTTCAGAATTAATGATGATGGTAATGTCGGAAGTAGCCATTGTTTCATCAGTTCTAACGATTTGATAGAAGCACCTAGCTTCTGATCTTGTAGATCTTGGAGAAGTCATTTGGCCTAAGGAGGGTTTGAGCTTGAGTGTGTCAAGAACTAACAATTCGAGGTCAAAATAATAAATAATAAAATCTTTTGGATTTTTTTCCAGAAAAAAGCAAAAATCCTGACAATAATATTTTTCCTGGTGACCGGCACACTTGTGTTTTTGGGACTACCACCCCTGGTTTTTAGAGAAACGGAGCATTGGACATACAAGGAAGGAGTATACTATGCCTTCATTTCACTGAGTACCATTGGCTTTGGTGACTACGTAGTAGGATCTGGTACGTGTTGTCTATAACATTTATCTGTATTTTTATTGGACTTAGATAATGTTAGAAATATTTGTGGATTCACTTTCCATAGTACGCCACAAACATACATTTTATACTTCCTTTGATTTAATCCCTGGTACACAGTGAATGCCCTCTAATGCATGCAGTTACTGTATATTACTAAATGTGTCTATATTCCAGTAGTTATTTGAAATAATGTCCGTTTATGTTATACTTTAATCAACATTGTAATGTTTATTTTCTAGGTTACGCTTTTTGTTGTTGTTGCATTTTAGTTGCTTTTGACAATGAAAGTTGGTACTTTGAGTGTTAGCAATTTCATATTCATCCAATAATCCAAGAGTATGAGTGCCTCAACAATGGAATGATTAAACGTGTTGATGTTCTCCTTTATAGGACCTAAAGGAAGCCATCCATTTGAAGGCTACCGTGCCTTGGTGTGCCTTTGGATTCTATTCGGCCTTGCGTGGCTTTCGCTACTGCTAAACTTAGTGACGTCACTATTAAAGGACACAGAAAAGAAAATAGCCAAGGATCTCCGCAAGAAAATAGAAAACAGGAAAGAAAATAGCAACAAAATGGCTGGAATAGCTTTGGTCCCCTTAGGGGAAGGAACAAGTGATACTGAACCGCTGAATTATCTTCACAAATAAAGTGGAGACTTAGGGGGGTATTCAATTAAATGCAGTTTTTTTGACTGATCAAAAAAACTGCACTAATTCGACACAGTGTATTCAATTGCGAACATTTTCGCCCTTTTTTATCCATTTTCGCCCATGCCATTTCACTTTTTATTTTTTTGTTGAATCGGCATGGGCGAAAAAAATTGCACCATAAATGGGTGAATATACCCGCAAATTTGCCAAAACATGTGGACTAGCGGCAAATTCACAGATACACGTGGCTTTTGCCAGTGCCGGATGTTTTGACCAGTTGAAAAAACGGCACGGACATTGAATAGGTTAAATGTAAATTTTACCTAAAAATGGGCGTAAAGTGCTGTTTTTTTCGACTGGTCGATAAAACTTCACTAATTGAATTCCCCCCTATTCTTATAATGGGAGAGGAGTCAGGCAAGAGAGCAGAGACATACTTTTTTTTCTTTTTATCAAAACTTTATTTATATATTCTGTCTAAGGCCTTTCAACGCTTCAGCCTGAATCTTTCCTTGTACCTTTGCTACAGTGTTTTGTGAGTTTACTACAAGTATAAAACAGGGGGAAGAGGAAAAAGAGGTGCGATCCATCATGCTGTCACGGTGCTATCATTTGCCTTCTTTCTCACCCAGTCAATTTTAGCTGAAGTAAAGGAGGAAAAAAAGAATGTATATCAAGTGAAGGTGCAATGCCGTGTTGGGGAGTTTAAATAACAAAGAAAGGTAAGTGCTCATGCAGGTGTCAAATCACCCACTTCTGCTTCCAGCAGCTGCATGAGCCAGACATAAATAGGGACAGTAGTGTATAAGACCAGCATCCTCCTGGGTTTGGCTGAAGATGTAACAGCTAGACAGGTTACCTTATGGCCAGAGAGTAAAACACAAAAAGTAGGGATAACAGAATGGATGACTATGATGGAGATCTGGACAGGGAATAATGGCTTTCTGCTGTAGTAGCTCCATGATAGCCATCCCATATACCACAACGAGCCACTGCTCCATCGGGATCCGGTCTCTAGGTCGACAGTAACTAGGTCGACACTATCTAGGTCGACCACTATTGGTCGACAGTAACTAGGTCGACAGGGTTTCTAGGTCGACAGGGTCTCTAGGTCGACATGTTCTAGATCGACAGGTCAATAGGTCGACATGAGTTTTTCACGATTGTTTTCTTTTTTTGAACCTTTTCATACTTAACGATCCACGTGGACTACGGTTGGAACGGTAATCTGTGCCAAGCGAAGCGAGGCACCTTGCCTGAAGCGCGAGCCATGCGAGGGGACACGGTGCACTAATTGGGGTTCCCGGTCACTCTACGAAGAAAACGACACCAAAAAATATATTAAAAACTCATGTTGACCTGTCGACCTAAAGACCCTGTTGACCTAGAGAGCCTGTCGACCAATAGTGGTCGACCTAGACACTGTCAACCTAGTTACTATCTACCTTCCATACCACTCCCGCTCCATCATAGCAATCCATTGTGTTTTGTGTGGGTATACATACTGTACATACATCTCTCTATCAGCGGAACTCTGGTTTTGAAAGAGGACTCAGGTTATCTTATCGATACGTTGCGTTAAGCTGTCGTGAGTCCTCTTTTCAAAACTGGAGTGCTGTGAGTAGATGTATGCCTAACTGCTGGATGGAGGGCAGCCGGTAAGGAAACGTGGGATGATTCTCTGAGCGTGAGGATTGTATTCAGCGTTCAGGCTGGCTCCTAACTGCCATTTTTTAAACACAGTCTGCAACTTGGCAGCAAGAAGCTGATTGGCTGGTACTTTATCTCTCTATAGTTTATGTATTTTGAAGGATTAGTAAATGGACCCCTAGGTGCTCTACGTAGGGTTTTAGCATAGCGACTCCCCCCAAAAGATATTAATCCTTACCTTTGTGTGTGTGTGACCCCTGCAGATAATGTATCTCCTTTTCTCTATCGTCCTAGTGGATGCTGGGGTTCCTGAAAGGACCATGGGGAATAGCGGCTCCGCAGGAGACAGGGCACAAAAAGTAAAGCTTTTCCAGATCAGGTGGTGTGCACTGGCTCCTCCCCCTATGACCCTCCTCCAGACTCCAGTTAGATTTTTGTGCCCGGCCGAGAAGGGTGCAATTCTAGGTGGCTCTCATAAAGAGCTGCTTAGAGAAAGTTTAGCTTAGGTTTTTTATTTTACAGTGATTCCTGCTGGCAACAGGATCACTGCAACGAGGGACAGAGGGGAGAAGAAGTGAACTCACCTGCGTGCAGGATGGATTGGCTTCTTGGCTACTGGACATCAGCTCCAGAGGGACGATCACAGGTACAGCCTGGATGGTCACCGGAGCCGCGCCGCCGGCCCCCTTGCAGATGCTGAAGTAAGAAGAGGTCCAGAATCGGCGGCTGAAGACTCCTGCAGTCTTCTAAAGGTAGCGCACAGCACTGCAGCTGTGCGCCATTTTCCTCTCAGCACACTTCACACGCAGTCACTGAGGGTGCAGGGCGCTGGGGGGGGGCGCCCTGGGAGGCAAATGTAAACCTATATAAAGGCTAAAAATACCTCACATATAGCCCCCAGAGGCTATATGGAGATATTTAACCCCTGCCTGTATTCACAAAATAGCGGGAGACGAGCCCACCGAAAAAGGGGCGGGGCCTATCTCCTCAGCACACGGCGCCATTTCCTCTCACAGCTCCGCTGGTCAGGACGGCTCCCAGGTCTCTCCCCTGCACTGCACTACAGAAACAGGGTAAAACAGAGAGGGGGGGCAAATTTAATGGCAATATCTTGATATATATAAAGCAGCTATAAGGGAGCACTTATTATAAGGCTATCCCTGTCATATATAGCGCTTTTTGGTGTGTGCTGGCAGACTCTCCCTCTGTCTCCCCAAAGGGCTAGTGGGTCCTGTCTTCGTTTAGAGCATTCCCTGTGTGTCTGCTGTGTGTCGGTACGTGTGTGTCGACATGTATGAGGACGATATTGGTGTGGAGGCGGAGCAATTGCCAAATATGGGGATGTCACCTCCTAGGGGGTCGACACCAGAATGGATGCCTTTATTTATGGAATTACGGGATAGTGTCAACACGCTAAAGCAGTCGTTTGACGACATGAGGCGGCCGGACAATCAATTAGTGCCTGTCCAGGCGCCTCAAACACCGTCAGGGGCTGTAAAACGCCCTTTGCCTCAGTCGGTCGACACAGACCCAGACACAGGCACTGATTCCAGTGGTGACGAATCAACCGTATTTTCCAGTAGGGCCACACGTTATATGATTTTGGCAATGAAGGAGGCGTTACATTTAGCTGATACTACAGGTACCACTAAACAGGGTATTATGTGGGGTGTGAAAAAACTACCTATAGTTTTTCCTGAATCAGAAGAATTAAATGACGTGTGTGATGAAGCGTGGGTTGCCCCTGATAAAAAGCTGATAATTTCAAAGAAATTATTGGCATTATACCCTTTCCCGCCAGAGGTTAGGGAGCGCTGGGAAACACCTCCTAGGGTGGACAAGGCGCTAACACGCTTATCAAAACAAGTGGCGTTACCTTCTCCTGAGACGGCCGCACTTAAAGATCCATCAGATAGGAGGATGGAAAATATCCAAAAAAGTATATACACACATGCAGGTGTTATACTACGACCAGCTATAGCGACTGCCTGGATGTGCAGTGCTGGGGTAGTTTGGTCAGAGTCCCTGATTGAAAATATTGATACCCTGGACAGGGACAATATTTTACTGTCGTTAGAACAAATAAAGGATGCATTTCTTTATATGCGTGATGCACAGAGGGATATCTGCACACTGGCATCACGGGTAAGTGCTATGTCCATTTCGGCCAGAAGAGCTTTATGGACGCGACAGTGGACAGGCGATGCGGATTCAAAACGGCATATGGAAGTTTTGCCGTATAAAGGGGAGGAGTTATTTGGAGTCGGTCTATCAGATTTGGTGGCCACGGCTACAGCCGGGAAATCCACCTTTCTACCTCAAGTCACTCCCCAACAGAAAAAGGCACCGACTTTTCAACCGCAGCCCTTTCGTTCCTTTAAAAATAAGAGAGCAAAGGGCTATTCATATCTGCCACGAGGCAGAGGTCGAGGGAAGAAACAGCAACAGGCAGCTCCTTCCCAGGAACAGAAGCCCTCCCCGGCTTCTACAAAAGCCTAAGCATGACGCTGGGGCTTCTCAAGCGGACTCGGGGACGGTGGGAGGTCGTCTCAAAAATTACAGCGCGCAGTGGGCTCACTCGCAGGTAGATCCCTGGATCCTGCAGATAATATCTCAGGGGTACAGGTTGGAATTAGAGACAGATCCACCTCGCCGTTTCCTGAAGTCTGCTTTACCAACGTTCCCCTCCGAAAGGGAGACGGTTTTGGAAGCCATTCACAAGCTGTACTCTCAGCAGGTGATAGTCAAGGTACCTCTTCTACAACAAGGGAAGGGGTATTATTCCACTCTATTTGTGGTACCGAAGCCGGATGGCTCGGTAAGGCCTATTCTAAATCTGAAGTCCTTGAACCTGTACATAAAGAAGTTCAAGTTCAAGATGGAGTCACTCAGAGCAGTGATAGCGAACCTGGAAGAAGGGGACTTTATGGTATCCTTGGACATCAAGGATGCGTATCTCCACGTTCCAATTTACCCCTCACACCAGGGGTACCTCAGGTTCGTTGTACAAAACTGTCACTATCAGTTTCAGACGCTGCCGTTTGGTTTGTCCACGGCACCTCGGGTCTTTACAAAGGTAATGGCCGAGATGATGATTCTTCTTCGAAGAAAAGGCGTATTAATTATCCCATACTTGGACGATCTCCTAATAAGGGCAAGGTCCAGAGAACAGCTAGAGATGGGATTAGCAATATCTCAAGAGGTGCTAAAGCAGCACGGATGGATTCTGAATATTCCAAAATCCAAATTAATGCCGACAACTCGTCTGCTGTTCCTAGGGATGATTCTGGACACGGTTCAGAAAAAGGTTTTTCTTCCCGAGGAAAAAGCCAAGGAGTTATCCGACCTGGTCAGGAATCTCCTAAAACCAGGAAAGGTGTCTGTACATCAATGCACGCATCTTCAGATGCACCTGCGGATAACCCTGTCTTCAAGGACAAGGGTATCTCTTCTGTGGTGGTTGCAGAGGGCTCATCTATTGGAGGGCCGCAGATTCGGCATACAGGATTGGATCCTGGTGACCACGGACGCCAGCCTGAGAGGCTGGGGAGCAGTCACACAAGGAAGAAACTTCCAGGGAGTGTGGTCGAGCCTGGAAAAGTCTCTTCACATAAACATTCTGGAACTAAGAGCAATCTACAATGCTCTAAGCCAGGCGGAACCTCTGCTTCAAGGAAGACCGGTGTTGATCCAGTCGGACAACATCACGGCAGTCGCCCATGTAAACAGACAGGGCGGCACAAGAAGCAGGAGTGCAATGGCAGAAGCTGCCAGGATCCTTCGCTGGGCGGAGAATCACGTGATAGCACTGTCAGCAGTGTTCATCCCGGGAGTGGACAACTGGGAAGCAGACTTCCTCAGCAGACACGATCTTCACCCGGGAGAGTGGGGACTTCATCCAGAAGTTTTCCACATGCTAATAAACCGTTGGGAAAGACCAATGGTGGACATGATGGCGTCTCGCCTCAACAAAAAACTGGACAGGTATTGCGCCAGGTCAAGAGATCCGCAGGCAATAGCTGTGGACGCGCTGGTAACACCTTGGGTGTACCAGTCGGTGTATGTGTTTCCTCCTCTGCCTCTCATACCAAAGGTATTGAGAATCATACGGCAAAGCGGAGTAAGAACGATACTAGTGGCTCCGGATTGGCCAAGAAGGTCTTGGTACCCGGAACTTCAAGAGATGGTCACGGACGATCCGTGGCCTCTACCTCTAAGACAGGACCTGCTTCAGCAGGGACCGTGTCTATTCCAAGACTTACCGCGGCTGCGTTTGACGGCATGGCGGTTGAACGCCAGATCCTAAAAGGAAAAGGCATTCCAGAAGAAGTCATTCCTACCTTGATTAAGGCAAGAAAGGAAGTCACCGCGAAGCATTATCACCGCATTTGGCGGAAATATGTTGCGTGGTGCGAGGATCGGAGTGCTCCGACGGAGGAATTTCAACTGGGTCGTTTCCTACATTTCCTGCAATCAGGATTGTCTATGGGTCTCAAATTGGGATCTATTAAGGTTCAAATTTCGGCCCTGTCAATATTCTTCCAAAAAGAATTGGCCTCAGTTCCTGAGGTCCAGACTTTTGTCAAAGGAGTACTGCATATACAGCCTCCTGTGGTGCCTCCGGTGGCACCGTGGGATCTAAATGTAGTTTTAGATTTCCTCAAATCCCATTGGTTTGAACCACTAAAAAATGTGGATTTGAAATATCTCACATGGAAAGTGACTATGTTACTGGCCCTGGCGTCCGCCAGGAGAGTATCTGAACTGGCGGCTTTATCTTATAAAAGCCCTTATTTAATTTTCCATTCGGATAGGGCAGAGCTGCGGACGCGTCCGCATTTTCTCCCTAAGGTGGTATCAGCGTTTCACCTGAACCAGCCTATTGTAGTGCCTGCGGCTACAAGCGACTTGGAGGACTCCAAGTTGTTGGACGTTGTCAGAGCTTTAAAAATATACATTTCAAGGATGGCTGGAGTCAGAAAATCTGACTCGCTGTTTATACTGTATGCACCCAACAAGTTGGGTGCGCCTGCTTCTAAGCAGTCGATTGCTCGTTGGATTTGTAACACAATTCAACTTGCACATTCTGTGGCAGGCCTGCCACAGCCTAAATCTGTTAAGGCCCATTCCACAAGGAAGGTGGGCTCATCTTGGGCGGCTGCCCGAGGGGTCTCGGCATTACAACTCTGCCGAGCAGCTACGTGGTCAGGGGAGAACACGTTTGTAAAATTCTACAAATTTGATACCCTGGCAAAGGAGGACCTGGAGTTCTCTCATTCGGTGCTGCAGAGTCATCCGCACTCTCCCGCCCGTTTGGGAGCTTTGGTATAATCCCCATGGTCCTTTCAGGAACCCCAGCATCCACTAGGACGATAGAGAAAATAAGAATTTACTTACCGATAATTCTATTTCTCGGAGTCCGTAGTGGATGCTGGGCGCCCATCCCAAGTGCGGATTATCTGCAATACTTGTACATAGTTATTGTTAACTAATTCGGGTTATTGTTTAGGGAGCCATCTTTCAGAGGCTCTTCTGTTATCATACTGTTAACTGGGTTTAGATCACAAGTTGTACGGTGTGATTGGTGTGGCTGGTATGAGTCTTACCCGGGATTCAAAATCCTCCCTTATTGTGTACGCTCGTCCGGGCACAGTACCTAACTGGAGTCTGGAGGAGGGTCATAGGGGGAGGAGCCAGTGCACACCACCTGATCTGGAAAAGCTTTACTTTTTGTGCCCTGTCTCCTGCGGAGCCGCTATTCCCCATGGTCCTTTCAGGAACCCCAGCATCCACTACGGACTCCGAGAAATAGAATTATCGGTAAGTAAATTCTTATTATTAATCTCATAGTTGTCGTTGCATTTTTTGGAAATATTTACAATACAGGGATTGCAGTTTATTTAAAAGAAGTAACTTTACAGTATACTGGAGTGCTGAATCGGTGTCTCCAGGTTAGGGGAGTGGAGGGGTGTTGGGGATAGTAAAGCACTGCGGAAGTCTGGATGTAACCAATGAGAAAAGAGGGTGTAACTGTGTCCCATCCAAAGAAGCTAAATGTTTGGAGGTATAAATATAACAATTTACTCTCTCCCCAACTTCCAGGATTTTCAGACTGCGGTGGCCCCAGGGATGGAGTTAGAGTTGTGGGGGCCTCAGGTCAAGCTGTCCATATTGTCTAACATTTCTTAGGTTATTGCACAACATACTCTTTCCTCCGCCTTACGTAATGCAAAGAATGGAGGTGACAGGAGGAAGTGCAGGCTTGGTGGTCATTTACCGATATGAGAAGTTCTCCACTGTGACCATCCCCTAGAGAAGCATTTATAGAACTTAGGGGTCTATTTACTAAGACTTGGACGGAGATAAAGTCGCTGGAGATAAAGTACCAGCCAATCAGCTCCTAACTGACATCCTGTGACATGGCAGTTAGGAGCCGATTGGCTGGGACTTTTTCTCCGTCAACTTTATCTTCATACAAGGCTTAGTACATAGACCCTATAGAAACTGTGGCGGTGAAGAGTGTGAGCACTGTCATTGGGAATGCAGTTTTCCCTGTAAGATTCTAATAGGAATGCCACTCCCAGCCATCGTCCTCTACCTTCACCAGTTCTTCTTCTTCTTATTAGATCTTATTAATACAACACCAATATATTATATAGAACTGTACCATGTATCAATGGACCTCATACATTGGCTGTCCTGGCCCCTGCTATATGAGAGATTCAGCTCATCCATCAACAAGTATATAACGCATCTAACAGAAACCCGTACATAGGTTATTGATAGTGACATCATCCCCTCCTCCTTAGAGAGGTTTGATACATTTCCCCATTAGTGAGGACCATCATGTTTGTTGATGGGGAAGGTCATACAGTTTTATAATATATAAAGACAGATGATAGAAAATAGCTAGTTGCAGATAGTGATGGCAGAGACTCTCTAGCAGAGAGATCAGTGGTAGAGGAGTGTGTATTGGCCCTCATTCCGAGTTGTTCGCTCGGTAAAAATCTTCGCATCGCAGCGATTTTCCGCTTAATGCGCATGCGCAATGTCCGCACTGCGACTGCGCCAAGTAAATTTGCTATGCAGTTAGGATTTTTACTCACGGCTTTTTCATCGTTCTGGCGATCGTAATGTGATTGACAGGAAATGGGTGTTACTGGGCGGAAACAGGCCGTTTTATGGGCGTGGGAAAAAACGCTACCGTTTCCGGAAAAAACGCAGGAGTGGCCGGAGAAACGGAGGAGTGTCTGGGCGAACGCTGGGTGTGTTTGTGACGTCAAACCAGGAACGACAAGCACTGAAATGATCGCAGATGCCGAGTAAGTCTGGAGCTACTCAGAAACTGCTACGAGGTGTGTAATCGCAATATTGCGAATACATGGTTCGCAATTTTAAGATGCTAAGATTCACTCCCAGTAGGCGGCGGCTTAGCATGAGCAAATCTGCTAAAATCCGCTTGCGAGCGAACAACTCGGAATGACCCCCCTTGTCTGGCTATGGAACAAGCTGGAAACGTATATAGTCAGTCCGCCTCCTCAGTACCTATGCTCCCAGCTGTGTGTTACTGAGGGAATGAGAGGCAGGAGGAATAGGATAAGTCATAACTGCAGCAAGTGGAGGGAGTATTTTAATTTCATAGTTTGTTGCAGGTCAATGATGAGAAAAATGCATAGTTATACCATGGTACTTGCACTGTACTATAATGTGTTTTTCTATATTGCAGCAATTTATGGTATCCTAGAAATATTAGTCAGGACTATTAGGGTACCAGGGACTAGAGATGAGCGGGTTCGGATTTAACGCCAGAATTAACGCCAGTTCGGTTTTATCTGGATTTTTTCTATTGGCTATCCAAAACACGTGACATCCGTGAGCCAATAAGATGCCGTTTTGAGAACCGAGTAAATCCGAACCCGCTCATCTCTACCAGGGACTTAAGATACATCGCCGCCCCTTGCCACCTACCGCAGCGATGTTGATCGCATATGTACTAACATATGCGGTCAATATCGCAATGTGGTGACGGAGGCCCCCCGCAATACCTGTGAGGTGGTCTGCGGGGGGTCTCCGTCACCTCCCAGGGGTCTCCACACTTCTCCCACGCTGGGAAGCAGCAGGCTGCCCCCGGCGCCTCCTCCTCCCCCCTGCAGTCGGAGGGACCTCCGGCGGCGTTGCTAGGGGGAGGAGGAGATTACCTCCCGGTACCAGGGCTGCCTGGAGGAAAATATGCTGGGGGGAGGGGGTCGGCATCTGTGGCGGGGGCGGTGGGTTGCGGCAGTCGGCGATAAGAAGCCCATAGGCTTCTATAGGGTATCGCCATCCAGAGATGGCGATACCCTGGACAGTGAAATACCGGCGTTAGGGTCTTAATACATTTGAAAATGCGGTAAAACCCCTGTTTTCAGGGGTTTTACTGCTTTTTTCCTTTAGTACATCCCGCCCAATATCTGACTCTATGAAAGCCTCATTAAGATACAAATGGTTAACTGACTGTACCTCTTCTTGTAGCCTGGAGCTTCCTCCTTCTTGAGTCCAGTCCGGGTGTAAGTTGGGGGCGTGTCTGTACCCCTATTGGCTGAGTGACTGTGTGATTTGCAATCAGAGCACTGCCGCTGCCTAATCTGACTCTGGAGAGATTTATCAAAGCTTGGAGAGAGATAAAGCTCCAACCAATCAGCTCCTAGCGATCAGTTTTCAAACATAGCCAGTAAAATGACAACTAAATGCTGATTGGTTGACACTTTATCTCTCTCTAAACTTTGATAAATCTCATAAAAATGTATCAAAACTTTGATAAATCTCCCGCTCAGCATTACTGCCCTAGGACCACCCTGAAATCCTTAAACTGCCTAATGGTAGCACCAGACCTGTGCATATCTACAAGAGGGAAGCAGTTAAAATACCGCTAGTTGGGATCCCAGCAGTCACAATACCGACGCCGGCGTCCCGACTAGCATCCGCCGGCATTTCATAGTAATCCCCTACGTGAACCTCTCTGGCCAAGCTGCAAGGTTACCCTTATCACACAAGGATAGTATTACTGGAGCAGCTGACTGCTTGATAAATTGCGGCAAAATAGATTTTGGGCCTAATTCAGACCTGATCGCTCCTGTGATTTTGCAGAGGTCTATGATCAGATAGCCGCCGCCCATAGAGAGTGAAAACCCGCCCCGTGCTGTGCGAAAACTTCGCCAGACAGCGGACATCTATAAATCCATTCGCATCTCACTCACCATCGAATGATTTTTCCAGTCTGTGTAGTCTGTGCGTAGCCCAGGACTTACTCCTACAGTGCAACAGAATCAGGCTGTACGGGCCGCCGCTGATGTCACACACCCTCCATGAAAACGCTTGGGAACGCCTGCATTTTTTCTGACACTCCCAGAAAACAGCCAGTTATCACCCCCAAATATCCGCTTCCTGTCAATCACCTTGCATACTCATAGTGATCGAAATTTTCACACCATTCTGTCGCTGTTTGGCATCGTGCCTGCGCATTGTGGTGCATACGCACGCGCAGTCATTTGATAATCGGCCACTGTTCGAATTCGCACAAAAGCGATGAGGTCAGAAATTGAATCGGGCCTTTTGTTTTTTCCTACACTACAATTTGGTGTACTCACAAAAATGGAGTTAGCGACAACTATATTCAAACACTCCAGCACTAGAAGAGAAACGAGCATATTTATTGCACCTCCCGTGTATTGTGAACTCTTTTTATTTATTTATTTATGTTTATTAAAAATTACAATTTGAATTGTAAAATTGGCATAAAATCTCCAACACCGTGGAGAGACATATTTTCAAGTGTTATAGGCCCTACACACTGGGTGATAATGCTCAAAGATATGAACGATCTCGTTCATTAAAGAATGAGATACCGTTCATATCTTTCAGTCTGGAGGCACCAGCGATGAACGATGCGCGGCCCCACGCTCGTTCATCGCTGGTGCCCCGTCGCCTGTGCATGCAGGCCAATATGGACGATCTCGTACATATTTGCCTGCACTTCTATGGAGCCGGGTGACGGGGGGAGTGAACAAACTTCACTCACCCCGTCACTGCCCCCCCCGCCACCGGGTCGGCCGTATCCGCCTTCGGGCAGCTCGGCGGCGGATCGCTCAATGTGTAGGGCCCATTAGCCTCCAGAATAAGGTATTTTCTGCAGTGAACATGTTACTGAATGATTAAGCCAGGCTAAAGGGATTACTACATTTATCAGGCTTCAGAAACTGATAAAATGATGCAACCAATAGCTTTAATCATTAATGAAAAGTCAACTGAAATCTGCCTCTATTCCAATAAGAGAGCTGAATATTTTAACCAATGTTCATTTTTTTTATACTTTTTTTTTACCGGAACTGTAGTATTTATTTTCTAGATTTTTTTTTTATAGTTGCTTCTTAGTTGTTTGGCATTAAAAGTAGTTTTTTCATCATTTTAACACTTCTATTCATCTAATAACCTACATGTGGTTTAACAAATCCCCCAATGGGATCCGGTCTGAAGATCGACAGTGTCTAGGTCGACAATGTTTAGGTCGACCACTATAGGTCGACAGTCACTAGGTCGACATGGATGGAAGGTCGACAGGGTTTCTAGGTCGACATGTGCTAGGTCGACATGAGTTTTTCACATTTTTTTTCTTTTATTGAATTTTTTCATACTTAACGATCCACGTGGACTACGATTGGAACGGTAAAGTGTGCCGAGCGGTAGCGGAGCGAAGGCACCATGCCCGAAGCATGGCGAGCGAACGCGGTGCACTAATTTGGGATCCCGGTCACTCTATGAAGAAAACGACACAAAAAAAAAAATTTCCTCATGTCGACCTTTAGACCTGTCGACCTAGCACATGTCGACCTAGAAACCCTGTCGACCTTCCATCCATGTCGACCTAGTGACTGTCGACCTATAGTGGTCGACCTAAACATTGTCGACCTAGACACTGTCGATTTGATGAACCACACCCGTCTTGCATATGACACAAATGTATGTACTGTTATGTTTTACATGTATTATCTACATATGCAAAGCAACATTTCAGTGTACTGCTTTCATTCAATAAAAGATGGAAACGCCCAAAGTTCATCAACTTAGTTTTGTTTTAGCATCAAAATTCCATTGCAAGTTTCAGTAATTGCAATAAATAGAGATGTGTGCCAACCCCCGTGTTTTGGTTTTGAATCTATATCTCCTTCGTGTTTTGGATCTGTATTTGGTTTTGCCACAACCGCCCTTGTGTGTTTTGGTTTTGGATCTGTACTTTTGTAAAAAAAAAAATCATAAAAACAGTTAAAATAACAGAGTTTGGGCCTGGTTTTGTTCCTACAGTATTATTAACCTAAATAACATTTATTTCCAGTAAATTCCAGTCAATTTTGACTAGAGATGTGCGGGTTCGGTTCTCTGAGAACCGAACGCTACCGAACGTGACGTCCCGAGCCTGGATCCGAGTCCGGCTCGGGTTTTCCCGCCAGATTCTGAAACCAGAATGAGGCAAAACGTCATCATCCCGCTGTCGGATTCTCGCAGGTTTTGGATTTTGTGGCCGGAGACACCCCAGTCACATGGATAATGGCAGCTGAGGTGCTGAAGGGCTTAACCCCCAGCTGCCAGGCGCCATTTTAAATGGACAATGGGCACTAGGTGCCATTTTAAAAAGGAACACTTGGCTCTAGGCACCATGTACTATACATGACTAAATGTATGTTTAATAATGTGTCTTAATATGTTATATTGCTGCGCTGTGCGTATTTGGATAATTATGAACTGCACTGTTATAGAACTGCATGGACTGGGCACTTATGAGAAAAGTACAGTATGACTTATTTTGATTCTAAAGGGCTTTGACAATTGTTCTTCAGCAACTTGTACATAGCAAGTCATATGTTAATTGTCCTAGCTCCAGACTTGCTATGTACAAGTAAGTGTCAATTAGCAGGCCTTTTGGTGGCCAAACATTTTCTTTGAAATACAAACTAAGGTTTGGAAAGAAGACTGTTTGTGTTTTCAGCCTTTCCTGTTGTAAGCCCCAAAACTGGATTTGCATGGAGATGTGAATGAGACAGGAACATGTCAATCAGACTGTGTTTTCTGAATACAAACTAGTGGGTTTCGTTTAACAACAGTTAATCTAAGATTTCCTAAACTGCATCATGTAGGATGCAGATTTATGTTTAAATTACAAGAACTTTGTCTGTGTGTGACAGGAAGAAGGAAATAGCTTTTTTGCAGTTATATCCTTTTAAAATGGAATTTATTTATATATATTTTGTAAGATATCCTGAATTGATTGAAAGGACTCTGGGGGGGGGGGGGGGGGGGGGGGCTGATTACCACGGGGGACTACCCCGAGATGCATTGTGGTTTTACTGTATAAAAAGAGGAGGCCTGTGAGCCTCCAGGTGTATTATACCATTTTCACACTGCTGTAACATCTTGCTGTTTTGCTGAGTCTTTTTGAAGACTGTATTGGGCAAATAAAACATCTTCTGCTTCAAGACGACCGCTTCATCTTGGGACCTGCAGGGCTAGGCAAAGCCTAGCTCCATTTTCCGGCTGTCCAGGGTGCATCCAGCGTCTCCAAGCTCTGCCTTCAGCCTGTTACAGTGCTGTGCTTAGGCAAGCAACGATTAGGAGTCTGGTGGTGGCAGTGTAGTACCCGCCCACTGCGCAGTGGATGGAGTCAGTAACAGGCGGTTACTTACGGTAAGCGAGAATCCCTTATTTGGCCAGGTCCCATGTGACCTAAAACTCCATTCTGTGACTGGGAATGGGACGCAAAGCGGTGAGGGCTCTCGTATGGGACCGTCCAGTCACAGTAATTGGTGGCATAGTGGTGGGATAATCCCAGGCAGCTTTTTGGTCACCCGATTGGAGAAGCCGAGTTACTCAGGAGAGGAGTAACTGCAGCGCAGTAGAACGCACAAGATGGCGGACTTCAGCGGACTGTCTAAGGATGATCTGGAGGTTGTGTGTTGGCAGAAGAGTGTGGATATCCCTTTCAACGTGTCCAGAGGCGTCATGAGGGCGACACTCGTGAGCTTTGAGGAGTACCGCCGGGCGGAGGTAGAGAGCGCAGAGTGCGTCAGCATCGAAAAGGACATCCCACCAGTGGACCTTCGTAAGGAACCGGTGAGACCCACAAGCCCTGCCCCCTCTTGCAGCATTCATGTTTCCCAACATTCCCTAGCAAGCCCGTATCCCAACGTCCCAGGGGGGGCGGCACGGATAGCCTAGCAGATCGGCTAGCAGAATTGGGGGAAAGGGCAATGGAGCAAGAGCGCTTGTACCCCATCTGTGTCACCCCTGTCTGTCTAACCCTCCCCTTAGAATGTAAGCTCTCAGGAGTAGGGCCCTCTTCCCTCATGTGCTTATCCTTTTCTTACTTTAATAATCCTCAACTGACCAAATCCCGCAGTTTTTTGGCCACCTTGGAACATATCTCTGTGTCATTTACTGGTGTAGTTAGGCTTAGTTACCCTGTACTTGTCCTATATTGTCTTCAACTGTAAGTCACTGTTTTCCTATTTTGATATTATGTGCTTATGTACTCTGTAATTGGGCCCTGCGGTACCCTTGTGGCGCCATATAATTAAAGGATAATAATAATAATCACCAGCCAGATGTGGCGTGATGAGCGGGCACCACAGGCCGTGGTACCCCGAGAGCCGTCGTCCGCTGCTGCAAGCAGTTTGGGACGTATTCAGTTTGCCAAGTTTGCAGACAGTAATGGGGAAATTGATGGACATTTACAAGTTTTTGAAAGGATTTGCAAACTACATGATTTACCCAAGTCAGAGTGGGTGAGACACCATGTGCCCACTGTGCATAGAGAGGCCTATCGTAAAGTGGCCACGGAGGACTGTGGGGATTACGACAAAGTTGCAAAGGCCCTCCTCCAGCAATTCTTCATCACTCCAGAGTCTTACAGTAAAAAGTTCTGGGACTTGCTTAAGAACCCTAAAAGCACCCATGAGCACTTTGCCACCCAGCTGCGGCAGTACATGGTGAAGTGGGTGAAGGATTCTGAAGCCACTACATGGGACGTGCTGATTGACCTGTTCTGCAGGGAGCAGTACTATCGCAGGTGCGCCCCAGAAATGAAGGAGTGGGTGCTAGACCGGGAGCCACCCAGCTTGAAGATGGCTGCCCAGCTAGCAGATAAGTATGTGGCAATTTGGCCACATGGGCAGGAATGCCCAAGCAGCAGCCAGCCCCAAAAGACTGTACCACCAGGGGGACATCCCTCTTCAGCTCATCAACCCCAAAAACAAGCATCCTCCAAGCCGGGTGCTCTTGGCCAGCAACAGCACCGCAGCAACCCTGCAAGTGATCAGAGATCATCGGTGCCACGACTGGAGAAGAAATGCTATGGCTGCAGGAAAATCGGACATCTGTGGATAAACTGTTCCCCTACCCAAGCACCCCAGACTCGTGTCCCAAATCCGAGTGATGGAGCCCGGCTTACTTGTTTGACGAGTGGAGATGAGCCTCCAGTCAGTCCGATGGAATGTAGCGAGAAACAGGTGCACTCTGTGGAGAGTCTCACCTGCATGGCCAAACGGCCCCTACACAATATGTGGAGGCACCTGCAGCCGGTCCACGTGGGACCCCTGCAGGGGGAAGGCCTAAGAGACTCTGGGGCCTCAATCACTGTGGTGAGCCTCCACCTTATCGATCCTGCTGCAGTATTGCAGGGTCGCACTGCCAAGGTCACCATGGCAGATGGAATGGAGAAAGAGGCTCCCATGGCAAGAGTCTACCTGGACTCGGGAGCTGGACCAGAGTTGCGAGAAGTTGCCGTCATAGATGGCCTCCCAACTGATGTGGTCCTAGGAAATGATCTGTGTGGTGGGATCGTCGCCACTTTTGCTGGCACCATTCCCCGGAGTCAAGTTCCACAACCACCGTTGACATCAGCTACTCCAGCCCAGCCCAGAGGAAAAGACTACAGCTGCTAGACAACTGTCAGCACAGCCAAACACAGCATCAACCAGCCCAGAGGAAAAGATTACAGCTGCTAGATCAGCACATCGACCCCACATGCCTTTTAGCTCTGGTATGCCTACATCCCCTAGCAACGCAGAGGATGGTGGTTTCAGCTCGTTTGATCCTGCAGGGGTGCCCAGTGATGCTCCTGACCCAAGTGGTTTGCCAACTCCTGCGGTGAGTATGAGAAACCACACTGACCCTTCCGTGACTGACCCCTACCAGACTGACCCTAGTAGTCCCAACCTAGATCCTCCTGTAGAGTGTCCAAATTTAGGAAAGATTGAGGGCCGCAAGCAGGAGTTTAGGGAGGCTCAACTCTCTGACCCATCCCTGAAAGGCAAGATGCGCCAAGTTGACAACGAACTTGACGGGGTTGGGGCGAGAAGTTTGACCTGGCGGGAAGGGTTAAGGTACAGGGTAGCCAGGAAAGTGGGAGGGGAAAGACCAGATAAGGAATGTGTTCAACTGGCCCCCCAGGGAACTTTCCTGAGCAACCGGTGTCGGTTGCCAGCGAAACACCTTTGGACAGTAACCCGGAGATAGGAATGTTGGATGACGCCCAGACCAACTGTAAGGCTGGTGCCAGGCTCTGGCACCTGGGGCACTTCGGTGTTTGTGTTGTCTCTGGGCCTCTGCCCATAGGAGAACCTTTACAGCAAGTTGCTGTGGACATAGCAGGTCCCCTGCCTGTGTGCAGTAGATCGGGGAAGACATGCAGCCGCCCTGTAGTGTATACCACCCAGGATCCAGAGGCTGGTGGTCGGCCTGCCATCACTGTGGCACTGGTAGCGGACAAGGAGGAAAAAGCAGACCTAGGTGATAGAGTAGGTTTCCCGAGTCATAGGTCGACAGAGGAGGATTGGAGGGCAGGTCTGACAGTTAGGACAGACAGATGCCAGCTAGGACTGA
Organism: Pseudophryne corroboree; assembly: GCF_028390025.1. Classification (NCBI taxonomy): domain Eukaryota; kingdom Metazoa; phylum Chordata; class Amphibia; order Anura; family Myobatrachidae; genus Pseudophryne; species Pseudophryne corroboree. Next base: position 40,633,613 of record NC_086455.1, read on the forward strand.
CAGAGGTGCAGTGCCTGGGGCACCGTGTGGGGGGAGACAGGGGTAGGCCCAAAGCAGAGAGGACCAGAGGCTGTCCCCGGCTCACCCCAGACTGGTACTGACCTTGGAACCTGTAAGGCCCTACGGACACGTTGTTATTGACTTTAGTCCTGTAGTGAACCCCTTTACAGAGATGGCTAGGAAGGGCATTCCGAAGTCAGTGGACTTTGCACACGCTTGTGAGTTGGCATTCCAGTCATTGAAGGAGGCTCTGGTACCCGCTCCAGTGCTGATGGTGCACATTCTTGACCAGGACTTTGTGGTATGAACTACTGTGCCACTCCACGGACTGGGAGCAGTACTGAGCAATTTCTGGGACCGGACGCTCCCGTACGAGAGCTCTCACCACTTTGCGTCCCTAGTCACAGAATGGAGTTTTAGGTCACACGGGACCTGGCCAAATAAGGGATTCCCGCTTACCGTCAGTAACCGCTTGTTACTGACTCCACCCACTGCACAGTGGGCGGGTACTTCACTGCCACCACCAGACTCCTATACGCCCTGGTGTCTGAAACCACTGTTCTGCTCTGTATGCGTCGACAAGCTGTCTTACCACCCCTGTGTGGTGTTGACGAATCCCCCAATTGTCACTTGCCTAAGCACAGCACGGTAGCAGGCAGAAGGCGGAGCTTGGAGATGCTGGGTGCACCCTGGACAGCCGGAAAACGGAGCTAGGTTTTGCCTAGTCCTACAGGTCATAAGATGAAGCGGTCATCTTGAGCCAGAAGATGTTTTATTTGCCCAATACAGTATTCAATAAGACTTAACAATACAGCAAGATGTTACAGCATAGTGAAAATGGTATAATACACCTGGAGGCGCACAGGCCTCCTCTTTTTGTACTGTAAAACCACAATGCATCTCGGGGTAGTCCCCCCGTGGTAGTCATCAAAAGGCCTGCTAATTGACACTTACTTGTACATAGCAAGTCTGGAGCGAGGACAATTAACATATGACTTGCTATGTACAAGTTGCTGAAGAACAATTGTCAAAGCCCTTTAGAATCAAAATAACTCATATTGTACTTTTCTCATAAGTGCCCTGTCCATGCAGTTCTATAACAGTGCAGTTCATAATTATCCAAATACGCACAGCGCAGCAATATAACAAATTTAGACATATTATTAAACATACATTTAGTCATGTATAGAGCATGGTGCCTAGAGCCAAGTGTTCCTTTTTAAAATAGCACCTAGTGCCCATTGTCCATTTAAAATGGCACCTGGCAGCTGAGTGCTAACCCTTTCAGTGCCGTGGCTGCCATTATCCATGTGGCTGGGGTGTCTCTGGCCATAGATTCCATATAAGGAGCCATGCGTTGCCGCTGTTTTTTTTTACTCTAGTCCTGGAGAGTTTAGCGAGAGGACGTGTCTCTCTCCTCAGTGTCTGTCTGTGTGGGAAAGTGGTGTGGTGACCTGCTCTGTCTTATGTGTCATTCCAGTGCTGTCTTGTGCTGCATCAGTCCAGTCACAGTGGTGGTATCCTCTGCTGCCATATGTCCAGTGCTGTTGTATAAGTCCAGTCCATTGCAGTGGTGCTGTGTTGTCCTGCACCAGTCCAGTGGTGGTGTCCCTGTGCTGCCAGAAGTCCAGTGGTACTGCCGTATAAGTCCAGTACAGTGGTACTGCCGTATAAATCCAGTGGTATTACTACCGTATATGTCCAGTGATACTGCCGTATAAGTCTAGTGGTACTGCCGTATAAGTCCAGTGGTACTGCCGTATAAGTGCAGTGGTATTACTGTCGTAGAAGTCCAGTGGTATTACTGTCGTAGAAGTCCAGTGGTATTACTGTCGTAGAAGTTTAGTGGTATTACTGCCATAAAAGTCCAGTGGTACTGCCGTATAAGTCCAGTACAGTGGTACTGCCGTATAAATCCAGTGGTATTACTACCGTATATGTCCAGTGATACTGCCGTATAAGTCTAGTGGTACTGCCGTATAAGTGCAGTGGTATTACTGTCGTAGAAGTCCAGTGGTATTACTGCCATAAAAGTCCAGTGGTACTGCCGTAGAAGTCCATGGTACTGCCGTAGAAGTCCAGTGGTACTGCCGTATAAGTCCAGTGGTATTACTACCGGATATGTCCAGTGATACTGTCGTATAAGTCTAGTGATACTGCCGTATAAGTCCAGTAGTACTGCCGTATAAGTGCAGTGGTATTACTGTCGTAGAAGTCCAGTGGTATTACTGCCGTAGAAGTCCAGTGGTATTACTGCCGTATAAGTCCAGTCCAAATCCAGATCCAAAACACGAGTGAGGATCCAGATCCAAAACCAAAACACGAAAAGTTCCCGCTGCACATCTCCAATTTTGATCACCTCACAACTCACAGTATTGTTTTCATCCAGTTTAGGCCAAAAGGTTGCTCCAAGGTTGCTGGATGACTAAGCTAAGTGACAGCAGTGGGCATCACAAACGTGGCACTTAAACTTCCAACATGGCACATCTAGGAAACAGAATGGCACTGCAGTGGCAGACAGGGCGGCAGTTTAATATATATACAGTATATGTATGTTACAGCAAAACTCTGGAATGTCTGAAGCAATTTACACCAAACTTGGTACACATAAGACTTACAATATGCAAAAAAATACTGTGGGGGTAAGACACCCCTAGCAACCCTAGGAGTGGGGGTGGGAAGGGGTGACATATAAAAATCCATCGTTTTCGGGGTCGCTGTGATGAATAGGGACACTCCCGATGCGGTTTCATTCCAAGTTCAGCCCCTATCAGCATGGGGGGTGAGAAGGGGTAGTGAACTTAAACTTGAAGATGGGAGCAATGAAAATAGTCCTATTGCGTTAAGATTTAAACGCGTGCGAAGTAGAGATGAGCGGGTTCGGTTTCTCTGAATCCGAACCCGCACGAACTTCATGTTTTTTTTCACGGGTCCGAGCGACTCGGATCTTCCCGCCTTGCTCGGTTAACCCGAGCGCGCCCGAACGTCATCATGACGCTGTCGGATTCTCGCGAGACTCGGATTCTATATAAGGAGCCGCGCGTCGCCGCCATTTTCACACGTGCATTGAGATTGATAGGGAGAGGACGTGGCTGGCGTCCTCTCCATTTAGATTAGAAGAGAGAGAGAGAGAGAGAGATTGACCTGATTTACTGGAGCTTAGGAGTACTGTAGAAGTGTAGAGAGTGCAGAGTTTACTAGTGACTGACCACAGTGACCACCAGACAGTGCAGTTTTATTTAATATATCCGTTCTCTGCCTGAAAAAAACGATACACACAGTGACTCAGTCACATACCATATCTGTGTGCACTGCTCAGCCCAGTGTGCTGCATCATCTATGTCAGTGATTTTCAACCTTTTTTTACTCGCGGCACACCAAACAATAATTTAAAATTGCCAAGGCACACCATCAGTTCCCCACAGAAAAAACAAACAAAAAACACACATTGGCCCTCACAGTAAAAAAATAATATACACATACATTGGCCTACACAGGAAAAACAATCACATTTCTCCCCACATAAATCCTATTGCTCCCCACATGAATTATTCACATTGTTCGCCCCATAAATCCATAAATCCTATTGCTGCCCACAGGAGAAATAACATAACAAATATTAGCCCCTACCGGTCAGCTGTCCTCCTCCCTGTCCCTCAGTGGCGGGGGTTGTTCATAGTGGAGTGCTGCGAATACTGAGCAGCGGGCGGTCGGGCAGGTGTGGATGTGGGTGGGCAAGGAAAGCTGTGGATGCAGGCAGGAACTGGAAGATGTGTATACAGGCGGGTGGGCTGGCTGGGTGGTGAGAGGCGGCGGCCACACTGCCGCGTCATCAAGGCAAAGGTCACGGTCAGAGCATAACTGATCCTCTAAGAAGAGCCCGGGCCAACAGTTCACTCAGAAGGTGCAGGAAGCTGCTCTGGCTCCGTGGCACACCTTGCAACTGGTCGCGGTACACTAGTGTGCCACGGCACACTGGTTGAAAAAGCCTGATCTATGTATATATATCTGACTGTGCTCAGCTCACACAGCTTATAATTGTGGGGGAGACTGGGGAGCACTGCAGTGCCAGTTATAGGTTATAGCAGGAGCCAGGAGTACATATTATATTAAAATTAAACAGTGCACACTTTTGCTGCAGGAGTGCCACTGCCAGTGTGACTGACCAGTGACCTGACCACACTGACCACCAGTATAGTTAGTAGTATACTATATTGTGTGATTGCCTGAAAAAGTTAAACACTCGTCGTGTGACTTCACTTGTGTGGTGTTTTTTTTTTAATTCTATAAAAAACTCATTCTGCTGACAGACAGTGTCCAGCAGGTCCGTCATTATATAATATATATGCCTGTCCGGCTGCAGTAGTGATATATATATATTTTTTATATCATTATTTATCATCCAGTCGCAGCAGACACAGTACGGTAGTTCACGGCTGTAGCTACCTCTGTGTCGGCACTCGGCAGTCCGTCCATAATTGTATACCACCTACCCGAGGTTTTTTTTTCTTTCTTCTTTATACATACATACTACTACATCTCTTTATCAACCAGTCTATATTAGCAGCAGACACAGTACGGTAGTTCACGGCTGTAGCTACCTCTGTGTCGGCACTCGGCAGTCCGTCCATAATTGTATACCACCTACCCGTGGTTTTTCTTTCTTTCTTCTTTATACATACATACTACTACATCTCTTTATCAACCAGTCTATATTAGCAGCAGACACAGTACAGTACGGTAGTTCACGGCTGTAGCTACCTCTGTGTCGGCACTCGGCAGTCCGTCCATAATTGTATACCACCTACCCGTGGTTTTTTTTTCTTTCTTCTTTATACATACTACATCTCATTATCATCCAGTCTATATTAGCAGCAGACACAGTACAGTACGGTAGTCCACGGCTGTAGCTACCTCTGTGTCGGCACTCGGCAGTCCATCCATAATTGTATACCACCTACCCGTGGTTTTTTTTTCTTTCTTCTTTATACATACTACATCTCATTATCATCCAGTCTATATTAGCAGCAGACACAGTACAGTACGGTAGTCCACGGCTGTAGCTACCTCTGTGTCGGCACTCGGCAGTCCATCCATAATTGTATACCACCTAACCGTGGTTTTTTTTTCTTTCTTCTTTATACATACTACATCTCATTATCATCCAGTCTATATTAGCAGCAGACACAGTACAGTACGGTAGTCCACGGCTGTAGCTACCTCTGTGTCGGCACTCGGCAGTCCATCCATAATTGTATACCACCTACCCGTGGTTTTTTTTTCTTTCTTCTTTATACATACTACATCTCATTATCATCCAGTCTATATTAGCAGCAGACACAGTACAGTACGGTAGTCCACGGCTGTAGCTACCTCTGTGTCGGCACTCGGCAGTCCATCCATAATTGTATACCACCTACCCGTGGTTTTTTTTTCTTTCTTCTTTATACATACTACATCTCATTATCATCCAGTCTATATTAGCAGCAGACACAGTACAGTACGGTAGTCCACGGCTGTAGCTACCTCTGTGTCGGCACTCGGCAGTCCATCCATAATTGTATACCACCTAACCGTGGTTTTTTTTTCTTTCTTCTTTATACATACTACATCTCATTATCATCCAGTCTATATTAGCAGCAGACACAGTACAGTACGGTAGTCCACGGCTGTAGCTACCTCTGTGTCGGCACTCGGAAGTCCATCCATAATTGTATACTAGTATCCATCCATCTCCATTGTTTACCTGAGGTGCCTTTTAGTTGTGCCTATTAAAATATGGAGAACAAAAATGTTGAGGTTCCAAAATTAGGGAAAGATCAAGATCCACTTCCACCTCGTGCTGAAGCTGCTGCCACTAGTCATGGCCGAGACGATGAAATGCCAGCAACGTCGTCTGCCAAGGCCGATGCCCAATGTCATAGTACAGAGCATGTCAAATCCAAAACACCAAATATCAGTAAAAAAAGGACTCCAAAACCTAAAATAAAATTGTCGGAGGAGAAGCGTAAACTTGCCAATATGCCATTTACCACACGGAGTGGCAAGGAACGGCTGAGGCCCTGGCCTATGTTCATGGCTAGTGGTTCAGCTTCACATGAGGATGGAAGCACTCAGCCTCTCGCTAGAAAACTGAAAAGACTCAAGCTGGCAAAAGCACCGCAAAGAACTGTGCGTTCTTCGAAATCCCAAATCCACAAGGAGAGTCCAATTGTGGCGGTTGCGATGCCTGACCTTCCCAACACTGGACGTGAAGAGCATGCGCCTTCCACCATTTGCACGCCCCCTGCAAGTGCTGGAAGGAGCACCCGCAGTCCAGTTCCTGATAGTCAGATTGAAGATGTCAGTGTTGAAGTACACCAGGATGAGGAGGATATGGGTGTTGCTGGCGCTGGGGAGGAAATTGACCAGGAGGATTCTGATGGTGAGGTGGTTTGTTTAAGTCAGGCACCCGGGGAGACACCTGTTGTCCGTGGGAGGAATATGGCCGTTGACATGCCTGGTGAAAATACCAAAAAAATCAGCTCTTCGGTGTGGAGGTATTTCACCAGAAATGCGGACAACATTTGTCAAGCCGTGTGTTCCCTTTGTCAAGCTGTAATAAGTAGGGGTAAGGACGTTAACCACCTCGGAACATCCTCCCTTATACGTCACCTGCAGCGCATTCATAATAAGTCAGTGACAAGTTCAAAAACTTTGGGCGACAGCGGAAGCAGTCCACTGACCAGTAAATCCCTTCCTCTTGTAACCAAGCTCACGCAAACCACCCCACCAACTCCCTCAGTGTCAATTTCCTCCTTCCCCAGGAATGCCAATAGTCCTGCAGGCCATGTCACTGGCAATTCTGACGAGTCCTCTCCTGCCTGGGATTCCTCCGATGCATCCTTGCGTGTAACGCCTACTGCTGCTGGCGCTGCTGTTGTTGCTGCTGGGAGTCGATGGTCATCCCAGAGGGGAAGTCGTAAGCCCACTTGTACTACTTCCAGTAAGCAATTGACTGTCCAACAGTCCTTTGCGAGGAAGATGAAATATCACAGCAGTCATCCTGCTGCAAAGCGGATAACTGAGGCCTTGACAACTATGTTGGTGTTAGACGTGCGTCCGGTATCCGCCGTTAGTTCACAGGGAACTAGACAATTTATTGAGGCAGTGTGCCCCCGTTACCAAATACCATCTAGGTTCCACTTCTGTAGGCAGGCGATACCGAGAATGTACACGGACGTCAGAAAAAGACTCACCAGTGTCCTAAAAAATGCAGTTGTACCCAATGTCCACTTAACCACGGACATGTGGACAAGTGGAGCAGGGCAGGGTCAGGACTATATGACTGTGACAGCCCACTGGGTAGATGTATGGACTCCCGCCGCAAGAACAGCAGCGGCGGCACCAGTAGCAGCATCTCGCAAACGCCAACTCTTTCCTAGGCAGGCTACGCTTTGTATCACCGCTTTCCAGAATACGCACACAGCTAAAAACCTCTTACGGCAACTGAGGAAGATCATCGCAGAATGGCTTACCCCAATTGGACTCTCCTGTGGATTTGTGGCATCGGACAACGCCAGCAATATTGTGTGTGCATTAAATATGGGCAAATTCCAGCACGTCCCATGTTTTGCACATACCTTGAATTTGGTGGTGCAGAATTTTTTAAAAAACGACAGGGGCGTGCAAGAGATGCTGTCGGTGGCCAGAAGAATTGCGGGACACTTTCGGCGTACAGGCACCACGTACAGAAGGCTGGAGCACCACCAAAAACTACTGAACCTGCCCTGCCATCATCTAAAGCAAGAAGTGGTAACGAGGTGGAATTCAACCCTCTATATGCTTCAGAGGTTGGAGGAGCAGCAAAAGGCCATTCAAGCCTATACAATTGAGCACGATATAGGAGGTGGAATGCACCTGTCTCAAGTGCAGTGGAGAATGATTTCAACGTTGTGCAAGGTTCTGATGCCCTTTGAACTTGCCACACGTGAAGTCAGTTCAGACACTGCCAGCCTGAGTCAGGTCATTCCCCTCATCAGGCTTTTGCAGAAGAAGCTGGAGACATTGAAGGAGGAGCTAACACGGAGCGATTCCGCTAGGCATGTGGGACTTGTGGATGGAGCCCTTAATTCGCTTAACAAGGATTCACGGGTGGTCAATCTGTTGAAATCAGAGCACTACATTTTGGCCACCGTGCTCGATCCTAGATTTAAAGCCTACCTTGGATCTCTCTTTCCGGCAGACACAAGTCTGCTGGGGTTGAAAGACCTGCTGGTGAGAAAATTGTCAAGTCAAGCGGAACGCGACCTGTCAACATCTCCTCCTTCACATTCTCCCGCAACTGGGGGTGCGAGGAAAAGGCTCAGAATTCCGAGCCTACCCGCTGGCGGTGATGCAGGGCAGTCTGGAGCGACTGCTGATGCTGACATCTGGTCCGGACTGAAGGACCTGACAACGATTACGGACATGTCGTCTACTGTCACTGCATATGATTCTCTCAACATTGAAAGAATGGTGGAGGATTATATGAGTGACCGCATCCAAGTAGGCACGTCACACAGTCCGTACTTATACTGGCAGGAAAAGAGGCAATTTGGAGGCCCTTGCACAAACTGGCTTTATTCTACCTAAGTTGCCCTCCCACAAGTGTGTACTCCGAAAGAGTGTTTAGTGCCGCCGCTCACCTTGTCAGCAATCGGCGTACGAGGTTACATCTAGAAAATGTGGAGAAGATGATGTTCATTAAAATGAATTATAATCAATTCCTCCGCGGAGACATTGACCAGCAGCAATTGCCTCCACAAAGTACACAGGGAGCTGAGATGGTGGATTCCAGTGGGGACGAATTGATAATCTGTGAGGAGGGGGATGTACACGGTGATATATCGGAGGATGATGATGAGGTGGACATCTTGCCTCTGTAGAGCCAGTTTGTGCAAGGAGAGATTAATTGCTTCTTTTTTGGGGGGGGTCCAAACCAACCCGTCATATCAGTCACAGTCGTGTGGCAGACCCTGTCACTGAAATGATGGGTTGGTTAAAGTGTGCATGTCCTGTTTATACAACATAAGGGTGGGTGGGAGGGCCCAAGGACAATTCCATCTTGCACCTCTTTTTTCTTTTATTTTTCTTTGCGTCATGTGCTGTTTGGGGAGGGTTTTTTGGAAGGGCCATCCTGCGTGACACTGCAGTGCCACTCCTAGATGGGCCCGGTGTTTGTGTCGGCCACTAGGGTCGCTTATCTTGCTCACACAGTCAGCTACCTCATTGCGCCTCTTTTTTTCTTTGCGTCATGTGCTGTTTGGGGAGGGTTTTTTGGAATGGACATCCTGCGTGACACTGCAGTGCCACTCCTAGATGGGCCCGGTGTTTGTGTCGGCCACTAGGGTCGCTTATCTTACTCACACAGTCAGCTACCTCATTGCGCCTCTTTTTTTCTTTGCGTCATGTGCTGTTTGGGGAGGGTTTTTTGGAAGGGACATCCTGCGTGACACTGCAGTGCCACTCCTAGATGGGCCCGGTGTTTGTGTCGGCCACTAGGGTCGCTTATCTTGCTCACACAGTCAGCTACCTCATTGCGCCTCTTTTTTTCTTTGCGTCATGTGCTGTTTGGGGAGGGTTTTTTGGAAGGGACATCCTGCGTGACACTGCAGTGCCACTCCTAGATGGGCCCGGTGTTTGTGTCGGCCACTAGGGTCGCTTATCTTACTCACACAGCGACCTCGGTGCAAATTTTAGGACTAAAAATAATATTGTGAGGTGTGAGGTATTCAGAATAGACTGAAAATGAGTGGAAATTATGGTTTTTGAGGTTAATAATACCTTGGGATCAAAATGACCCCCAAATTCTATGATTTAAGCTGTTTTTTAGGGTTTTTTGAAAAAAACACCCGAATCCAAAACACACCCGAATCCGACAAAAAAAATTCGGTGAGGTTTTGCCAAAACGCGGTCGAACCCAAAACACGGCCGCGGAACCGAACCCAAAACCAAAACACAAAACCCGAAAAATTTCCGGCGCTCATCTCTAGTGCGAAGCCGCAGGCAAAAAGGTAGTTGTACCAACTCCCAGTGACCTTAAGTGTTGTGCAAAAATCTTTACCTTTTTACCTCAAAGGACGAGCTGTAAGGAGAGCGAGAAGCTAAGCAAGGAGACCTAGGGCCCTTTCAAATAGAGTCAGCCTGCAAACATTACATATCTATCATACAGCGGGCGGAGCTTGGCCTGTTGTCCCAGCATTTACAGCACTGAGTAGGACAGCATCAGAGGCGGGACAGGGCAGAGGAGGTGGATTATTCTCCGCAGCACCAGCACTTTGACAGCATCAATCCGGGGAAGCCCAGAGGTGCAGCCTGACAAAGATTGGCATTATTCTTTAAATTCCGTAGCGAAGCACGGGTATTCAGCTAGTAAACTATAAAAATGTTTGTTGTCTACACAAGAAGACAGTTAGCAATGCTCCAAACAGCGCATAATGCAAAGAAAAGATGTGCAAGATGGAATTGTCCTTGGGACCGCCCACCCTTATTTTATATACTAAACAGGACATGCACAGTTTTACAAACCAATCACTTCAGCGACAGGGACTGCCACTTGTGGCTGAAATAACTGGTTTGTTTAGGCCCCCCAAAACATGCTGCCAATGGGCAGTGAACGTTACTAGCCATGATCTATACGTACACAAACTAGGGGGTAAATTTACTAAATGGGAGTTCTATTTAAGATGGGATGTTGCCCATACCAACCAATCAGATTCCAGGTATCATCTTCTAGAAGGTGCTAGATAAATGAGAAGTGGAATTTGATTGGTTGCTATGGGCAACATCCCATCTTAAATAGAACTCCCATCTTAGTAAATGTACCCCTAGGTCTACATAGACCAGATGAGATCATCATCATCATCCGATTCCTCATCCCCATCAGTGTGTACATCATCTACTTCTTCACACAATATTAATTTGTCTCCGCAGGAATCCACCATTGCAGGTGCCTCCTGTGTTTTTTTTATGTAATTGCCAATAAAGGTCTTCCTCGTGGAATTGGTAATTCATTTTGAAGATCTTTTTTGAAGATCATCATCTTTTCCACATTTTGTGGAAGTAACCTCCAATGACGATCACTGACAAGGTACCCGGCTGCGCTAAAAACTCTTTCTGAGTACCAGGGACGTGCAGTCAGGAGAGGCAGGGGAGGCAGTGCCTCCCATGTCCTTAATGATTAAAATAATACAAAGAAGATACTTATGACACATATTCTGTGTCATAAGTATCTGCTTTAGCCTTTATAGTATTTAAATAATTATTGTCATGTAAAAAAAAGGTTTAAATGTAGTTTTAAATGTGATCGGAGGCACCGCTCTCGGTGCCTCCCGCTGTCAATAGAGAAGGGCCGGAAGCGGGGGGGGGGCGGGGCCAAGCATCGGGCAGTAATAGCCCATTAAAAAAGCCTTGTTAAGCGGCACCTATAGAAGTGCCTCTTCACGCCCCTGTCACAAAGGCTGATCTGATTGGGCAGTGGGCCAGTTCAAACTGGCTATCTGTCACCAAACCACCCCCATCCCGGAGCTGGCTGTCGCGGCGAGCATCAGACGCTCCCTCCCTCCCACTACCAGTCGATAATGCCCCCTCTCCTCACCCCTGGAGATTACAACTGCGCTGCGGTGGCCACATCATGAGCAGGGCTGCCGCAGAGGCGCCAGCAGTGCTCACTGCTCAGGGCAGCTTTTCCAGGAACAACGATCTGTGATGTGGCCCGATCACCCAGTTTGCATGCATAACTTGGTGATCGGTGCCTGCATGTGGGGAAGCAGTGCGGGGGAAGATGATGGATTGCCGTGCCCGCCCGCACCCCAAATTAGCAAATGCAGCTGCAGAATGAGCGGGGGAGGGGGAATGGAAGTGCACCTACTCAGGACCTTCGTGCTCATTTCCATAGGGGGCGCAGCTCCTCCTCTACACATGCTGCGCTCCCTGTCATGAACTACTTCTACAGTCAGTGTTAAAGGTCAGTGTGTCACCATGTCCCCCCAAAAAAATTGTGTGTCACTGTGTCCCCCCCCCCCAAGCTCCTGTACGTTTGTCAACTCCCCCTCCCTCCAGTGTGTCAGCATGTCTCCCTCTCCAAGACCCACTGTGTGTGTGTCTGTGCTACCATGTCCCCCCCATGCCCATGTATGTGTGCCACTATGCATTCCTATGTGCCCCCCCCCCCCCCCCCCAGGACCCAGTGTGTTTTTCACCATGTCATCCACAGGCCTCAGCATGTGTTACCACATCGCTACCCAGGCCCGTGTGTATCTCATCCTTTTTTCTTCTTTACCTATTACTCCTTTTATATCTGCCTGCCGTAGTGTGTAAAAAGGGGGAATCTGCTTGCCGCAATGTGTAAAAACGGTGTATCTGCCTGCTGCAATGTGTAAAAATGGGGAATCTGCCTGCCGCAATGTGTAAAAACGGGGAATCTGCCTGCCGCAATGTGTAAAAAGGGGGAATCTGCCTGCCGCAATGTGTAAAAAGGGGGATGCTGTCTGCCGTAATGTGTAACAAGGGCACGCTGTCTGCCGTAATGTGTAACAAGGGCACACTGTCTGCCGTAATGTGTAACAAGGGCACGCTGTCTGCCGTAATGTGTAACAAGGGGACGCTGTCTGCCATTATGTGTAAAAAGGGCACGCTGTCTGCCGTTATGTGTGAAAAGTGTACGCTGTCTGCCGCTATGTTTAACAAGGGCACGCTCTCTGCCGTTATGTGTAGAAAGTGTACGCTGTCTGCCGCTATGTGTAACAAGGGCACGCTGTCTGCCGTAATGTGTAACAAGGGGACGCTGTCTGCCATTATGTGTAAAAAGGGCACGCTGTCTGCCGTTATGTGTAAAAAGTGTATGCTGTCTGCCGCTATGTGTAACAAGGGCACGCTGTCTGCCGTTATGTGTAAAAAGTGTACGCTGTCTGCCGCTATGTTTAACAAGGGCACGCTGTCTGCCGTTATGTGAAAAAAGTGTACGCTGTCTGCCGCTATGTTTAACAAGGGCACGCTGTCTGCCGTTATGTGTAAAAAGTGTACGCTGTCTGCCGCTATATTTAACAAGGGCACGCTGTCTGCCGTTATGTATAAAAAGTGTACGCTGTCTGCCGCAATGTTTAACAAGGGCACGCTGTCTGCCGTTATGTGAAAAGAGTGTACGCTGTCTGCTGCTATGTGTAACAAGGGCACGCTGTCTGCCGTTATGTGTAAAAAGTGCACGCTGTCTGCTGCTATGTGTAAAAAGGGCACGCTATCTGCCGTTATGTGTAAAAAAGGGGGACGCTGTCTGCCGTAATGTGTAAAAAGGGGAATCTGTCCGCCGTAAGGTGTAAAAGGGTCTCTACCTGGTGTAGTGGTGCTACTGTGCGGCGTAATTTGAATAATGGAGACTACTGTGCACCGTTTTATGAATTGGTATTATTTTGTGGCCACACCCCTTCCCCACGAAGCCACGCCACTATGTATTTTTGTGCGCGCCTACGGCGCGCACTGCCCCTGTTTTGCATGCAGGGGTGGGGCTCCGATGCCGTTTCTTGCACACAGTGCCAAAATGTCTAGTTACGGCACTGTTGCTAGGTATCCACTTCCCTGAGCAGGTCCTCCTCACCAGATCCTCTCCAGGGGTGAGGGGGTGGACTTGGATGGGATGGGGGTGGGCCCAAGCAATTTTGTCGCACATGGGCCCACCGCTCGCTAGTTCTGCCACTGGCACTAGCAGCGGCGCTGCTGGCTACGGGAGAGGAGGGGGCCCACACACAGTCCCCAATGGACGCCGGAAAGGTAAGTAAGGAAAAAATGGGTGCAGGGTGTGCAGTGTGGGCCCCCCTGGACCCAGGGTCCCGTGTGCACTGCACACACTGCAACCATTATAGATACGCCAGTGCTTCCTCCCCATCTTCTGCTGAAGGCGATGGAGTCCTGCTGACAAGGTGTCAGAAGCGACATGGAGAAACCGGAGGATGGCAGGTAAGTACAAGTAAGCATAATTTCTCCCCCATTCCTCCTATCGCTCTGCCATCTCCCTCTATTCCTCTCTCTCTCACTCCCATCTCCCCCCTATTTCTCCTCTCTCCTTTTTCCCTGCTACATCTCCTCTTTCCCGTATAGTCTTTTCCTCCTCTCTCACTGCCATCTCCTCTATTCCTTCTCTCTTCCTTCTCCCCCTTTTACTTCTCTCTCTTCCTTCTCCCCCTTTTACTTCTCTCTCTTCCTTCTCCCCCTATTCCTCCTCTCTTCCTTCTCCCCCTATTCCTCCTCTCTTCCTTCTCCCCCATTCCTCCTCTCTTCCTTCTCCCCCTATTCCTCTCTCGCTCTATCTGCTCTCTCCACCATTCCTCATCTCGCCCTTTGCGTTGTTTCCCCCTATTCCTCACTCTCTGTCTGTCGTTTCCCCCTATTCCTCCTCTTTCTTCCTTCTCCCCCTATTCCTTCTCTCTCTGACTGCCCTCTCCCTCATTCCTCCTGTCTCCCTTTGCATTGTCTCCCCCTATTCCTCTCTCTATCTGCTGTCTCTCTCTATTCATCCTCTTTCTCCTGTCTCCCCCTGTTCTTCACATCTCCATACTTCTCCTCTCTCTTCCATCTCCCCATATTCCTCCTCTTTCTTATCCATAAATTTATAAAAATTGATAATATATTAGCCTCTTGCTCATCACAAGTTTGATGAGCAGACAGGCTGCCGTCATGGGCGGTGGCAGTAGCGGGCATTTGCTCGGGGGCTGTAGGAGTCATCTGCGGTACTCGAAGGACATTATGGCTGCAGTGCCTCACCAGCCACTGACCTCACCGCACGCCACTGCTGAGTACACAGTGGAGGGTTGGCAAATTAAGTAAAGCAAAGCCTGTTTGTGCAAGGGCCTCCAAATTTCCTTTTTTCCTGCCAGTTGTGAAACTGAGATGCCTATTTGGATGCTATCACTAAAATACTCATTAACCATTCTTTGAATGGTTACCGTATCAGATGGAGTCACGGTAGACACGTCACTAATTGTAGGCAGTTTTATTAAGCCCGACCAGATGTCATAAGGTTTTACTGACTGATCTCCATCACCACCAGTGGGTCTCTTAGGAAAATTTAGTTTTTTCCTGGCAGCAGCAGTTTCCTGAGAAACTGAAGCAGGAGATGTTGCCGTGTCACGTGTCTCCACCAACAGCTCTTTGCATCTCTTCAGATTTGTGTTCATCGGAAAGAAAGATACAATGGTGGTCATTCCGAGTTGATCGCACGTAGCAACTTTTTGCTGCTCATGCGATCAACTAGACGCCGCCTATGGGGGAGTGTATTTTAGCATAGCAGGGATGCGATCGCTTGTGCAGCCCTGCTATGCTAAAAAAGTTTTGTGCAGAACAAGACCAGCCCTGCAAATACTTACCCAGTGCGACGGAGAAGGTCCCGGCTTTGGCGTCAGACCCCCGCCCTCCAAACGCCTGGGCATGCCTGCGTTCGCCTTACCACGCCCGGGAAACGGTGAGTAGACGCCCTGAGCCTCCTTCCCGCTGTCAATCTTCTTGCGATCAGGCCTGCGATCGCTTTTTTCAGTCCTGGCGTCGTTGCCCGGTGACTGCAGTCACTGGGCAATGATGCGTGTGCTTGATGCGGGCGCCGCGCAGCCGCAGTTCCGACCCGTTCACACCGCAGCGAATGGGTCGGAATGACCCCCAATGTACGACTATGTGTGCACAGACAGTGAGAGGCAGCCATGAAGGCAGATTTGAGCTGCAGTTATTGCCAACTATTTCAGCTGTAAGTATTTAAAAAAAAATAATAATAATAATAATAATAATAATAATAATAATAATAATCAGTTAGCTTTTCATGTATAAAACAGTGTAAAGAGAGAGAGCTTCCCCTTTAATTAGTGTGCATGTGATACATTTGTACCAATAGGAAGCAATGAGGAAGTTCTATTCGATTTTGCTGGGAATTTTAATGGGGATTTGAGGATCAATTTTGGAAGGGATTTCATAAATTCAACTCAAAATCCCTCCCAAACACGAATCCACATCGAATTCAATTTGAAAATTGAATGCAAAATCGATTTTTAGTAAATCAGGGATTTTTTAAAGTATTTTAGAAAATCAAAAAGAATCATTTTCAATCGATTTTAAAGATTCATAAAGATGATTCCAAAATCGCATTTTAGTACATATACCCCCTGGAAAGTTTGTAGACTCCATCAGCTAGTGAGATGGCTAAAGAGCAGGCTACTCACATTAAGAGGCAGCATTCTTAGCACCTATGATTGTGGTAATTTCCTGGGAACTACTGAAACCTTTTCTAACTATGGGGGTCATTCCAAGTTGATCGCTCGCTAGCTACTTTTTGTAGCCGTGCAAACGCATAGTCGCCGCCCACTGGGGAGTATATATTTGCTGTGCAAGGGTGCGATCGCATGTGCAGCCGAGCAGTACAAAAATAGTTTGTGCAGTTTCTGAGTAGGTCTGAACTTACTCAGCCGCTGCGATCACTTCAGCCTGTCCGGTCCTGGAATTTACATCAGTCACCCGACCTGCAAATGCTTGGACATGCCTGCGTTTTTCCAAACACTCCCAGAAACAGTCAGTTGCCACCCACAAACGCCTTCTTCCTGTCAATCTCACGATCGGCTGTGCGAATGGATTTGGCGTTAAATCCATCGCACAGCAACGATCGGCTTTGTACCCGTACAATGTGCCTGCGCATTGTGGTGCATACGCATGCGCAGTAGTGACCTGATCAGGCCGGAATGAGCCCCTATGGTATTCAGTGTACATTTTGTATCAGGTGGACTGTGTGATTCTGATTGAATTGGAATTTCGAAGTGGGGTTATGTAAAACTTACAAGTGGCGGCAGTAGTAAAAAGAGAAAAAAAATTAAGGAAAATATAACCACGTGCTGAAGGAGTGCAAAAAAGGCATGGCCAAGTGTTGCAAGGGGCGTGGCTACTCCAAACCGGGGCATGTCAGCATGACATGCCACTCATTTCTTGTCACTCTGAGAGCATTCCTCTCCATTCCACTCCAAATACACCTTCCCTATATATGGTAGTTTCTCTGCAACGGGGAACCTCTGAAGAAATTGTTCCTCCCTGGGCAGACAGTGTCTTCAGTCAGTTATTACTATTCATGTAGGAGATCACATGGTCCGGAAGATGCCTGTTTATGTAGGAATATAATCAATGTTGTCATCATATAACAGAGGTTCAACCAGACTCGTGACCCCTGTGTCACTTGCAACCCCCTGTCTTTCCAGCTTCCTGTCCCATCACACCAGCCACACACATGGGCACCGTTAGGGAAAAACCCAAGCACATAGGGCCTAATTCAGACCTGATTGTAAATGTGCTAAATGTAGCACAGCTACAATCAGTCACACAGACATGGGGAAAGACGCCCAGCACAGGGCTAGTCCGCCCCGCATGTCATGCCCGACCCCCCCGTACAAGTAATAAAGCATAGCACAGCGGCTGAGACTGGGACATTAGATGGGTTTAGCAGCTACTGTATGCATGGCTAAACCTGGTGCTTCTGGGTGCCTCAAAATGAATTGCTCTATCGGGCACATGTTACTTTTAGATGCCACCCAGAAGAAATTAATTCCCCCCATATTCTTTGCATGGAAAAATATATACCCACATAGGCTTAACATGAAACCACTGACCCATAAACATTTGCACAATAGGAAAATGTAGTGGGGTACACAGAGGTGGAGGGGTACATAGAGATGGTGAGGTACACGAGGGTGGTGAGGAACACTGGGGTGGTGGGTTTCAAAGAGATGGTGAAGCACAGCGGTGGGTAGTGGGGTACACAGAGGTGGTGAGGCACACTGGAGTGGTGAGGCACATAGTGGTGGTAGGGTATACAGGAGTGGTGAGGCACATAGTGGTGGTAGGGTATACAGGAGTGGTGAGGCACACAGGGGTGGTTGAGGATATGGAGGTGGTGAGGCACACAGAGTTGGTGGGGTACAGAGGGGTGGTAGGGTATACAGGAGTGGTGAGGCAAACGGGTTGTGGAGTACACAGAGGTGGTGAGGCACTCAGTTGGTGGTTACACAAGAGTGGTAAGGCACACAGGGGTGGTGGAGTATTCGGAGGTGCT
Organism: Pseudophryne corroboree; assembly: GCF_028390025.1. NCBI lineage: Eukaryota > Metazoa > Chordata > Amphibia > Anura > Myobatrachidae > Pseudophryne > Pseudophryne corroboree. The sequence continues at coordinate 40,651,701 of NC_086455.1, forward strand.
GAGGCACACAGGGGTGGTGAGGCACATAAAGTTGGTGGGGTACATAGGGGTGGTGGGGTATAAAGAAATAACTGATGGTAGTACCAGTTGCTTGCTTTTGTAACAGATTCTACTCTCCAGGCAGGCTGTTTGCTGTAAAATGGGGTTGGTCAAAGAGGGTTGCATCAGCACAGCAGTGCTCCGGAGCGTGGCTGTGTGAGTCACTCTGCATGCACCTTTCCCATTCAGTGCTCAAGCTTCGCCTCCACCCTCAGCCCTGCAGTCTGCACTCTGCAATGGACTGTAAAAATATTTTTAGTGCTTGAGCAAAGTGCAAGAATACCATACCGTTGTATTCCGGCACACTTCGAGCACTGGATTGAATCATACTTGCCCACTCTCCTGGAATGACCGGGACTCTCCTGGTCCCCCGGAAGAGTGGGCAAGTCTCCCGACTGAACAACAGCTGCCCGCTACCCCCGAATCCTCTGGCAACCCCCCACCGCTGTCCAAATGGACCCGGGTAATTGATGAGTCTTCCCTCTGCCGGCGCTTGGAGATAGCATCATCTCTAAGTAGGGTCGGACTGGCCCATAGAGGTGAAGAAGAAACCCCTGGTAGGCTGCACTGCCTGAGGGTCCACCCGCTCCTCTAGGGATCAGGTTTTAGACTTTGCACTTGAATTATACTGTCACAACGCTGCCAGCCAATTCCACAAATATGCCAATTTGAGAATTGTCACCTGCGACGTGGGGGTTACTTTTGACACACAGGATTACTAAAACACCTTAGCGGCCGCCAGCAAGAGGGATTTAGCGTCTAAACGCAAGGTAGTCTTTGCTTCTACCTGTCACACACTTCAATACTAGGTAGGTAGATGTAGGCCACACGAGGACTTGGTTCATAAGAATCACAGAATCAGAACTTAAAATTAGATGTTTAATTTCAAGAATATCTTCAGAGCTTTAGTTACAAACAGGTGTTACAAAGATTATTAAGAATATTTTAAAAACACACGCAGTTTATGGTACGATCTCAATAAGTGAAAATAAATAAAAATACAGAAAACCTAACTCACTCAAACGAACTTAGGTGGTTCTGTTGTGGGGGAGTTTCACAGAATAGCCCTAGTCATTTCCACCATATAGTTGAGTCCCCAAGAAATGCCCTCTCTGTCCCAGTGATAAGGACAGACATAGCCCTCAGCTGCAGCTACCCCCCACCCTTGGGATTTTTAACCACTTCCCTAATGGACACTAAACATACACCATTTTTACATACTGTTGGTGCTTGGCAACAGGCAGGGGGTATAGCCCAAAGAATTGGAATCTCTTTCAAAGAGAGTGGGGTCTGCGAGGCCCTGTACCTTATCACCCCTGGATGGTTTTATGACTAGCCAGGAAGTTTAGTGGCTTAGTCATCTAAACATGTGGAATTCCTTTACTTTTCATCAGGTGATTGATTCAGACATCCCCCTCTTATCAGGGTTTATAACCTCTGGTCTGATCATTGCACATGGAGCATTGCTTTCATCCCTAACTTTAGGGTCTGTCCGTAAGACAGAATCTACTCTCTCTCACGCACAGTCTAGATGCATGGAGGTCAAACGCAGGACATCGACTGTCAGCCATTTTGTCACTTCTAAGCTGAAAGAATACAAAATTATATATATATATATATATATATACAGTCACTTGAAATCATTATTGGTGATTATTTCTGCAGGTAATCACCACACCTTAGATCACATATAATTTGTGATTCTCCTTTCTGCATTTAAACATGACATATACATTATACATAAGTGAGGAGGCGCGGTGTCGGCCGGAGATAGTTAGGAACTGAGGTAAAGGTAGGAGATAGTCACCGATGTTCAGGTAGCCACAGCCTTTGCCCTTACCTAACCAACTGACACCCTGTAGATGAGACAGACCCTGAACAGAAAGAGATAGCCTTGGCTTTACCCACTATTTGCACCTCCTTAACTTCTCAGACACAGCTAGGGAACTGAGGAGCCTATGACTACTGTGACCCTCAATAGAAGGAAATAGCCCCAAGCAGTAGCTGACAGCACTGATAGTCAGACACTAGTTTCAGCAAGTCTGACCAGCAGTGGGGCGTACACACTGGCCGATATAGCATGGCCAGTGTGTACGCTGTCATTCACTGACATATCGTGTCGGCCCTGCAGCACAGCCGACGGGCAATATATCTAACGATATATTGGTGCATCACTGTGTGTGTGTGTCAGCCAACCACCCGTGCACTGGCTGCTCCAGCTGGCGGTGATTGATGGCTGAACTGGGCGGGCACATGTAAACAGTAAGGATCTTACAGTAAATGTCTACTGGACATAGAGGACATTGGGCTTTATTCAGGTCGCATCACGAATGCAGTTTTTGAGAAAGGTGCACTCTGCGCACATGCAGGTCATGTCCTGCGCAAGCAGTTAATGCGAGTGGGCCGTATTAACTGTGAATGCCTCTGGCTGATGGGGGTGGCAACCAAGCATTTTTTTGGGGTGGTGTTGGAGAAACGGGGGCTTGTTGGCTGTATTTTAGGGGCGGCTGCGTGTCGTCACACGCAGTCGCTCCAATCAAGAAAATGGCGGCGGGGCTCCTGTCATCGGCAGGAGGTATCCACAATTTCGCCAACCACGCTGTAATTATGGTGTGATTGCAATTGCAGCGTGATTGCAGGGGGTGGGCGGTGGCTCGCATGTTCGGCGGCCTTGCCCTGCAATAGGCGACCCCAGCATGCAATTGCAAGAATTGCAGATTTCGCTAATATGAAGAATCTGCAATCCTTACTGAATAAGGGGCCTAATTCAGACCTGATCGCTGCTGTGCGTTTTCGCACAGAAGGCGATCAGGTCTGAACTGCACATGCGTCGGCGCCACAGTTTGCTAACGCATGCCAGACAGCCGGCGGCCGTCTCAGCCCTGCGATATCTGCCTGGGCGGGAGGGGGCGGGCCGCTGCCGTTTGACCCCCGTTTTAGGGGCGCAGTCCGGGCACTACAGGCGTACCTGGTCTTGCGGGCGGCGGCAGCTGCGTGATGTCACACACCGCCGCTGCGATGCTCACAGCGACGAGTAGCTCCCTGCCAGGTAGGGAGCTACTTTTCGAGTACAACAGCATTGCCACCGTGCAATGCTTTTGTACTTGTGCGGGGAGGGGGAGTGGTGTCGGGCCTGACATGCGGGGCGGACTAGCCATGTGCTGGGCATCCCTCCTCATTTCTGTGTAACTGATCGCGGATGTGCTAATCTGGCACATCTACGATAAATCTGAATTAGGCCCAAGGGGGGTCATTCCCAGTTGATCGCTTGCTGCCGATTTTCGCAGCGCAGCGATAAGGTAAAAAAAATGGCAAAACTGCGTATGCACCACAATGCACAGGCGCGTTGTACGGGTACAAAGAGGATCGGTGCTGAGCGATGGATTTAGCAAAGAATCCATTCGCACAGCCGAACGCAAGGTGATTGACAGAAAGAGGGCGTTTATGGGTGTCAACTGACCGTTGTCTGGGAGCGTTTGGGAAAGCGCAGGCGTGTCCGAGCGTTTGGAGGGAGGGTGTCTGACGTCAATTCCGGCACCAAAAAGACTGAAGTGATCGCAGCGGCTGAGTAAGTCCAGAGCTACTCAGAAACTGCGCAAAATGTTTTTGCTGTGCTCGGCTGCAAAGGCGTTTGAACACTTGCAACGCGAAAATACACTCCCCCGTGGGCAGCGACTATGTGTTTGCACAGCTGCTAAAAGTAGCTAGCGAGCGATCAACTCGGAATGACCCCCAAGGTCCATTGTCACAAACCCTTTATGATCAAACTTAGCAAAGACTGCCACCCAGTGGACATTTCCAGTCATTACAAGGGAGTAATATTCTAGTTGCAAAGTAAACTGTATACTGATATATTTTGCCACTTTAAGTGAACTGTGTTCTTTATTGTCTCATAGTACTGTTTTACGCACAACTGGTGATTATAATGGCATGACTGTTGTCTCTTGTGAATTGTATTGGTTTTTGAACAATTAATCCCACTTACTTCCAACACCTTAACCAAGCTGAGTCTACAGCGGTGACCAGTTTTCTTCCTGATAAATAAATATCAAATCACCGTCCGTGTGGTGATTATTTGGGGGTTGTTTCTTGGGGGTCCTGATCCTTCTGCCTAGAATTCCGGGGTTGACATCAATGTTGCAGTGGAAAACGGGTAAGACCACCTGCATTAGCACAGACACTCTACTTACCTCTAATTGTTTATTACATTTTCACTGCAGTGCATTGCTGTTATAAATCTGCTACATTATCATGCATCTAGCAGTATTTACTATATTTATTTCTAAAGGGGCCCAAATCATGCAATTTCTAATAGTTAGCCAAGAACTCTGTGGTGGCCACACCCATAAACATGGGCCTCTACCACTACATTCCCACGGTGGGCCCTTCATGCCCCAGTCTGACACTGTCTCTAAGCACCAGTGACCTGGCTCTCCGTATGCTTTTAGCGTGACCGAAGTCAGATGCCCCGGGTGACACCATCTATACCGATGGCTACCCAGGTCGGAGCCGGGTTTAACCCTGGTAACTGCCCAGGTAGACCCTTTCACACCAAACTTGGCCTGGTAATAACTCAGGTTATAAGTTTGATGTGAATGGGGTATAATAGTCCCAATTCCTGTCTAAATGTTTTGTAGGATCAACTTTTACTCTTTGGGGAGATTCAGTTGCAGGCAAAGAGTGCGAATTACCGTTGCTGCCATATTTAAATGCTGGCAACGGCAGACGCACCCTTCACCAGGCCAGCGGAATGTCCGATTTGCACAAAATTGCTTGCTACCCTATGGTAGCTTAGGAGGTCATTCCGAGTTGATTGTTGCTGTGTTAAATTTAGCACAGCTACGATCAGACACTCAGACATGCGGGCGGACGCCCAGCACAGGGCTAGTCTGCCCCGCATGTCAGTGCAGCCCCCCTTCCACAGAAATGCAAAAGCATCGCACAGCGGTGATCCTTTTGCATCTCAGGAGTTACTCCCGGCCAGCGCAGCTCCTTCGGCTGTCCGGGAGAACCTCTTCGCTGCCCCGAGTCGCAGCGGCTGCATTGGACGTCGCCATCCAGCCCCCTCCCGCCCAGCAACTGCCTCTGCCTCAGAGGCGTTCGCTAGGCAATGACGGCCTTCGGCCGTCTGGCATGCGCCGGTGCACTGCGGCGCCGGTGCATACGCAGTTCCGACCCGATCGCTGCGCTGCGATAAACATTTTAATTGCAATTATGGTGAGGAAAAATGCTGATAGGCTACCAATCACCTTAAATAGGGCAACTCTTGTGCCTCAAAATTACCTTCTGATGAAACCGACTTGCCCTACGTCGGAGAAACGCGTTAAGGATAAGGGACATTAACCGCATCACTGTGAGCCCTGACTACTGCACTTTACAGCCGCAGGGCTGATCCAGCACTTTACCACCACCTCCAGTTACCAGCTCCAGCCGTGGTGTGGGCCCCCCCCTTCTCCCTTGCTGGGACATTGTCCGCATCTGACCGCCGCGCCCGTGTTACCGCATCGCCCAGGAGCTCTGGAAGCGGACCACCACTCTTTTCATCTGCAGCGGTGAGATACCACACTGTCGGATTGCGGCGGGGGGTTGTAGCCTACCCACTTGCTGTGGGAGGAATCGGTTACCTTCTTATTGCATTGCTACAAATGTTACTTATTTTTCAAGAGGATCAAGTGGACCTGCCACGGTTCTATTGCTTTGCTCATTAGTTATCACCTGCTTGGTGGGACATTGAACATTACCTCTCTCAGCTACATTGAGAACGTTTTTCTTTCCCACAATCATTTGGGATTACAAGCCTATATCATTGTTAGTTCAGTGGTTTCCTTTTGTGCGGTTTCATTCATTCATGTTTTAAATCATCAGTATAAATACAATTTTAAGTGTTTTATCCAATAATAAATTGGTATATATTCTCTATGCGCTCTCTTTTGTTTAATTAATTTTAGACAGATTGGTTTGTATATTAGGTGTTCAGAGCACCTCTTGAGAGCAGCTACTGTGCCTTTACAGGTGTATGTGTATTTGCATTGTTTAAATATTATTGCTTAACTACAAGCGCCTGATATATCCCTTTTCAGTAAGGATTTTTCTCTTAGATATACAAATACCCCACTGTGCCAGATATACATTGCCCACTGTGCCAGAAATACATTGCCCCCAGTGTCAGATGTACATTGCCCCCGCAGTGCCAGATATACATTGCCCCCACTGTGCTAGATATACATTGCCCCACTGTGCCAGATATACAAATGCCCCATTATGCCAGATATACATTGCCCCACTGTGCCAGATATACATTGCCCCCACAGTGCCAGATATACAAATGCCCCACTGTGCCAGATATACATTGCCCCACAGTGCCAGATATACATTGCCACACCAATGCCAGATATACAATGTCCCCACAGTGCCAGATATACAATGCCCCACTGTGCCAGATATATATTGCCCCACTGTGCCAGATATACAAATACCCCACTGTGCCAGATATACATTGCCCACTGTGCCAGAAATAAATTGCCCCCAGTGCCAGATACACAAATGCCCCCACTGTGCCAGATACACAAATGCCCCCACTGTGCCAGATACACAAATGCCCCCACTGTGCCCGATGTACATTGCCCCAATGTGCCAGATGTACATTGCCCCACTGTGCCAGATATACATTGCCCCACTGTGCCAGATATACATTGCCTCCACAGTGCCAGATATACAATGCCCCACAGTTCCAGATATACATTGACCCACTGTGCCAGATATACATTGACCCACTGTGCCAGATATACATTGCCCCTACAGTGCCAGATATACATTGCCCCACTGTGCCAGATGTACATTGCCCCACTGTGCCAGATATACATTGCCCCACTGTGCAGATATACATTGCCCCACTGTGCCAGATATACAAAGCCCCACTGTGCCAGATATGCATTGCCCCACTGTGCCAGATATACAAATACCCCACTGTGCCAGATATACATTGCCCACTGTGCCAGAAATACATTGCCCCCAGTGCCAGATGTACATTGCCCCCACAGTGCCAGATATACATTGCCCCCACTGTGCTAGATATACATTGCCCCACTGTGCCAGTTATACAAATGCCCCACTGTGCCAGATATACATTGCCCCACTGTGCCAGATATACATTGCCCCCACAGTGCCAGATATACAAATGCCCCACTGTGCCAGATATACATTGCCCCACAGTGCCAGATATACATTGCCCCACCAGTGCCAGATATACAATGTCCCCACAGTGCCAGATATACAATGCCCCACTGTGCCAGATATATATTGCACAACTGTGCCAGATATACAATGCCCCACTGTGCCAGATATGCATTGCCCCACTGTGCCAGATATACAAATACCCCACTGTGCCAGATATACATTGCCCACTGTGCCAGAAATACATTGCCCCCAGTGCCAGATGTACATTGCCCCCACAGTGCCAGATATACATTGCCCCCACTGTGCTAGATATACATTGCCCCACTGTGCCAGATATACAAATGCCCCACTGTGCCAGATATACATTGCCCCACTGTGCCAGATATACATTGCCCCCACAGTGCCAGATATACAAATGCCCCACTGTGCCAGATATACATTGCCCCACAGTGCCAGATATACATTGCCCCACCAGTGCCAGATATACAATGTCCCCACAGTGCCAGATATACAATGCCCCACTGTGCCAGATATATATTGCGTAACTGTGCCAAATATACATTGCCTCCACAGTGCCAGATATACAATGCCCCCACTGTGCCAGATATACATTGCCCCACTGTGCCAGATATACATTGCCCCCACAGTGTAAGATATACAATGCCCCCACAGTGCCAGATATACATTGCCCACTGTGCCAGATATACATTGCCCCCACAGTGCCAGATATACATTGCCCCACTGTGCCAGAAATACATCGCCCCACTGTGCCAGAAATACATTGCCCCCACAGTGCCAGATATACAATGCCCCACTGTGCCTGATATACATTGCCCCACTGTGCCAGAAATACATTGCCCCACTGTGCCAGAAATACATTACCCCCACAGTGACAGATATACAATGCCCCACTGTGCCAGAAATACATTGCCCCACCATGCCAGATATACATTGCCCCGATGTGCCAGATATACATTGCCCCATCATGCCAGATATACATTGCCCCACTGTGCCAGAAATACATTGCCCCACTGTGCCAGAAATCCATTGCCCCACCATGCCAGATATACATTGCCCCGCTGTGCCAGAAATACATTGCCCCACTGTTCCAGAAATACGCTGCCCCACTGTGCTCCCCCCGCTCACCTTTGCCTCTTCTGTTTCGCGTGCCATGTGAGGGAAGAAGAGCGCAGCGTGCGCCTCTCCTGCCCCTCAATGCTCGTGAGGTCCGGTGAGGTCTCCGGCGGCGGGTATCTCAAATGAGGCGCCGGTTTGATAGCCAATCAGAGCTCGTGGACAGGCAGCCAATCAGGAGCTGCGGCTGCCGGTCCACAAGTTCTGAGTGGCTAGCAAATCGGTACCTTATTGAGATCACCCCCGCCGCCGCAGCCACCGGAGCGGAGACCGGACATCACTGAGTATTGAGGGGTAGGAGATGCATGCGCTGCGCTCTCCCCTCACACAGACGCCAGCGGGATGCAGGTATGGTGGACGGCTCCGCGGTATGGCGTACCGGCTGGGAATTTCTTACCGGTACGCCATACCGCCCCGTACCACCATACTTGCAGCACTGTCCCTGGGCCCTCCATGACCATAAAACAACTTTTATTCCCATGAGCAGCTTAAATGTCATTTAAATGGTCATCAACAGATAACTGACGGGCCTACGAAGACCCACTGGCAGGGGTGGATTTAGGGGTGATGGCACAACAGTAACAGCTGCCCCCTGCCTCCATAATTTTATTATTTTATTGATTGGTTATAAGCCCTCCTTTGATGATAGCCAATTTAATAGAATAGTTTAAACCCCCTCCACTAACTATAACATTGTAATTATGTAACAAAATATGCAAAAAATAAATAAGAGCAGCTAAAGTAGAAACTGAAAAGCTAGTAGCAAAGGAAAGCAAATCAAACCCCATTTATTTTTTTAAATGTATCAACAGCAAAATATTAAAGAAGGAGAGTAGAGGCCCTTTAAAGGATAAGCTGGGAGTCTTAATCAAAAACAATATTGATATAGTGGAAAAATTAAATAATTTTTTCTCATCGGTATTTACAAGAGAGGACCAAATGCAGGGATAAACACACAATCTCAACAAAGATAATGTCACACTGCTAAGTGCTTATTTAAGTGAGGAGGTAGTCTGATTAATAAGTCACCTGGTCCTGAAGGAATTCACCCATGGGTTCTCATGGAGCTTCACTCTGAACTAGCAAGAACACTATTTTTGATCATCAATGACTCACTTACATCAGGCATGGTTCCCAAAGACTGGTGTATAGCGGAAGTAGTGCCGATATTCAAAAAGGGAAGTAAAACTGAACCGGGTAATTATAGACCAGTTAGTCTTACATTCATAAAGGGGAAAGTACTGGAAGGTATTCTAAGGGATAGTATACAGAAGTTCCTTGAAGGTTATTAATAGGAACCAACATGGATTTGTGAAGGATAGATCATGTCAAACAAACTTACTAGGCTTTTATGAAACAGTTAATGCGAACCATGATCAAGGTAAGCAACCTTGACAAGTTACAAGAACTAGGGCTAAGAAGCACAATGGCCCTCATTCCGAGTTGTTCGCTCGGTATTTTTCATCGCATCGCAGTGAAAATCCGCTTAGTACGCATGCGCAATGTTCGCACTGCGACTGCGCCAAGTAACTTTACTATGAAGAAAGTATTTTTACTCACGGCTTTTTCTTCGCTCCGGCGATCGTAATGTGATTGACAGGAAATGGGTGTTACTGGGCGGAAACACGGCGTTTCAGGGGCGTGTGGCTGAAAACGCTACCGTTTCCGGAAAAAACGCAGGAGTGGCCGGGGAAACGGTGGGAGTGCCTGGGCGAACGCTGGGTGTGTTTGTGACGTCAACCAGGAACGACAAGCACTGAAATGATCGCACAGGCAGAGTAAGTCTGGAGCTACTCTGAAACTGCTAAGTAGTTAGTAATCGCAATATTGCGAATACATCGGACGCAATTTTAAGAAGCTAAGATTCACTCCCAGTAGGCGGCGGCTTAGCGTGTGTAACTCTGCTAAATTCGCCTTGCGACCGATCAACTCGGAATGAGGGCCAATATGCACTTGGGTCAAAAGTTGGTTAGATAATAGGGAGCAGTGCATTGTGGTAAATGGAACTTTTTCAAGTTGGATTGAAGTGGTGTGCCACAAGGGTCTGAACTTGGACCACTATTGTTCAACATTTTCATTAACGATCTAGCAGTAGATCTAGAGCAGTGGTCTCCAACCTTAACTGGGGTGTGAGTTACCTTCGGAAAATAAAACCTCTGAAGTAGCTAGCCCCTCCCCCCAATGCGCATGCATTCCTGCAAAAGTGGGTGTGGCCTCACAACTACAAATAATGCCCCCCCCCTGCGTAGTGCCAGATACACAAATAATGCCCCTCAGCAGTGCCAGATATTCAAATAATGCCTCCCAGCAGTGCCAGATACACAAATAATGCCCCCCACAGTGCCAGATACACAAATAATGCCTCCCAGCAGTGCCAGATACACAAATAATGCCCGCACCAGTGCCAGATACAATTCCCCCGCAGTGCCATTTAAAATGCCCCCGCAGCGCCAGATAAAATGCCCCCCTCCCTCCCCCCGGCCCCTGCAGTGGCCGATACAGTGTCCCACACAGTGCTAACCATTGCTGGCTTCTTCTACTGCCGCCAGTGCTGCTGTATGAGGGACGGAAGGGGAGGAGAGCGCAGCGCACGCCTCTCCTGTGAAGTGCGGAGAGCGGCTGCGGTGAGGGTGACAGAGTCTCCGGCGGCGGGCATTTAAAATATGGTGCCTGTAAGTGAGCCAATCAAAACTCGCGGTCCGGCAGCCAATCAGGTGGTGCCACTGCCAGTCCACGAGCTCTGATTGGATGACAGCCGGCACCATATTAAAAATGAAGGGAGGAGGAGTGTCAGTGACTGCCCAAGCCCGTGCACTCTGTGAGCTACCGAAAATACTACTGCGAGCTACAGGTAGCTTGTGAGCTACAGGTTGGAGATTACTGATCTAGAGAGTATGGTGTCAATCTTAGCAGACGATACAAAATTGTGTAAGGTTATAAATACGGAGGGGGATGCTGAGTCTCTTCAGAACAACTTAGTTAAACTGGAAGCATGGGCAGCAAAATGGAGAATGGGCTTCAGTACAGACAAGTGTAAGGTAATGCACTTCGGTAGCAGGAACAAAAATAACACCTACATACTAAATGGGGTAAAATTAGGGGATTCTGTACTGGATAAAAACTTATGTGTTCACATAGATAGCAAACTAAAGCAGTAGTACCCAAAGTAGAATTGCAGCAAAGAAGGCTAACAAGGTATTAGCATGTATAAAGCGGGGACTTGATGCAAGGGATGGGAGTGTTATACTCCCATTATATAAATCGCTAGTGAGGCCACATCTTGAATACTGTGCACAATTTTGGACACCATACTACAAAAAGGACATCTTGGAACTAGAAAAGGTTCAGAGGCGGGCGACCAAACTAATTAAGAGGATGTAGATGCTGGAATACGAGGAAAGGCTTGCAAGGCTAGGCATGAAAAGAGGAGACTAAGAGGGGACATGATTAACATTTGCAAATATATAAGTGGACAATACATAGAGCTTGCGGGGCATCTGTTTTTGGTAAGATCAACACAAAGGACACGTGGACACCCACTTAGGTTAGAGGAGAGGAGATTCCGCACACAGAGGCGAAAAGGCTTTTTCACAGTAAGGACAATACGTATTTGGAATTCCCTGCCTGAGAGAGTAGTAATGGCGGACTCGGTCAACACTTTTAAGAATGGGCTAGATAAATTCCTAATGGATAAGGATATACAGGGTTATGGTGCGTAGTCACGCACTATACTTATAAAAAAAGAGGAATAAACACAACGGCCAACATTAGCAACAGACAAAATTAGTCCTAAAAATAATACAGCGTAGGAGACCACAAATAGGTTGAACTTGATGGACAAATTGTCTTTTTTCAACCTCAGAAACTATGTTACTATGTTACTATACATATTTACTAAGCAGAACCTCCTACAGGAGCAGTATGTACATGTCCTACCCATTTACACTCCATTCAAGATGCTATATGGTACAGTACAGTCAGTGCTGAAAGTAGGGAGGTACAGGGTGGTACCATTAAGGAATATGGTGGTGATACTCAGTACCACCAGCCCACTACTGGAGCATAATTTATAAGGGGCATTTTTGTGTGTGGGACATAAAATGGTGTCAGTGGCATAACTGTGTGTGATATAATATGTAATGAGCATTACGGTGTGTGGTATAATATGTAAGGCATTACGGTGTGGCATAATGTGTAATGGGCATTATGGTGTTTGGCATAATGGTGGTTATTCCGAGTTGTTCGCTAGCTGCATTCGTTCGCTGTGCAGCGATGAGGCAAAAAAAGGCACTTCTGTGCATGCGTATGCGGCGCACGCGCGACATACTATTACAACGAACTAGTTTCTCACAGGGTCTAGCAAAGCTTTTCAATTGCACTGGTGGCCGCAAAGTGATTGACATGAAGTGGGCGTTTCTGGATGTCACCTGACCGTTTTCAGGGAGTGTTCAGAAAAACGTAGGCGTGGAAGAAAAAATGCAGGTGTGGCTGGGCGAACGAAGGGCGTGTTTGTGACGTCAAAACAGGAACTGAACAGTCAGAAGTGATCGCAAGCGCTGAGTAGGTTTTGAGCTACTCAGAAACTGCACAAAAAAAACTTGTAGCCGCTCTGCGATCCTTTCGTTCGCACTTCTGCTAAGCTAAAATACACTCCCAGTGGGTGGCGGCATAGCATTTGCATGGCTGCTAAAAACTGCTAGCGAGCGATCAACTCGGAATGAGCACCTATGTGCATTACGGTGTGTGGCATAATGTGTAATAAGTATTACGGTGTGTAGCATAATTTGTAAGGGGCATTACGGTGATTGGCATAATGTGGCCATGCCCCTATTGTCATGTAGCAACACCCCTAGTTTAATGTGACCACGCCCATTTTTACTATCAGTACCACTAAGAATACATTTCTACTTGCACCAGTGAGTACAGTGGAAATATTTAGCAGTTACTGGTACTTTTTGGGCTGACAGTACCAACACAAGCATCCAAGTGCCGCCCCCAAACAGGTGTCGCCTCTAGGCACGTGCCTCACATGCCTAATGGGAAATTTGCCCTGCTCACTGGGCCCTAGGCGCCATCCTAGACTGCATAATGAGTAATCTGGCCATGAGATACACCCTTTCAGCCTCAAGTTTAGATTCAACTAAGGACTTTGAATCACCTGTTGATGTGTAAGTCATCTCCAGAGCATGTGCAATGCAAAATACACCCAAGACCCATCGGCAAAACTGATTTGCGTTCAACTCTGCATCGACCGCAATATTAGCAGAAGAGTGTTACAATGTTTGGGTGAAAACTTTATCTAGAACGGAACATGCCTCATTGGAGAGAACTTGCTGAATGATGAGTATTATGCACATGAATGTATCCTTTGTGTCACCGAATGAATGCCCATAGCTACTGTATCTCCTGATTACCTCTAACTTTATGTTTGCATTATCCAAGAAATACCTGGATGTCTTACTGTGTAATGGTTCTTTTAATACAGTAAGTGCGTAACTCTTGCCACTAGATGGCGCAACACAACAAGCTTAATTTACATTCCCATCCGAACTCTGATTTTTGAATTAAATAGTTCATGCTGCAAAGTGTTGAAAATTATATTGCCATACAGTACACAACATAAGCAGATTTGTTGTCATGTAGCAGATTCTTGAATGTTTTTTTTTTGTTTCAATCCTGAATGATCAATTTGTGTAATTATATATATATATATATATATATATATATATATATATATATATATATATATATAGAAATCCAATTCAGCCGGCACTCACGAATAGAAAGTTATTGCCCCGGTGTCCAGTTCACAAATAGTCCATAGATATCCAAAATAAACGGCACTCAGGGACTGTCATATATGCAAAGACATGTATTGAAGTCAGATCAAACCCGATGGGGCTTAATGAGAAAATTAATTGGAACACCCTATAATTTTTGAGAATTGAGTATGGCTCTTTAACCCATCTGACTTTATTATCATTCATTATGTAAATGTTCTATTTGAATGTTCTCATATATCGCTATTTTGTGGTTTATGTGAGTTAGTCTGTTGTTAGTAATAGTTTGTCTGTTGTTATTAATAGTTTATGTTGTTATCCACAGTGTCTGTTATTCTTTGTCTCTCTCTGCCCCTCTTCTCGCAGATCCCGGGTGTTGGAGCATGCGCAGGACATGCTGGTGTCAAGAACAGGAAGTCCGGTCATGCGGAACGCAAGCCAGCGGTCTCCACGGTAACGGTTCCTGTCTTCACAGGAAGCACGTCACTGTCGTTTGCCGGCGCCTGCGGCTCTGATGAGCGGACGTGGACAGGTGAGTTACAATAAGGTATTTAAATGTGTGTTTGTGTTTGTTTTAACTGTTATTGTCTTTTGATCCTGACGAAGGGGCTGTGTCCCCGAAAACGTTTACGTTTGATCTGACTTCAATACATGTCTTTGCATATATGACAGTCCCTGAGTGACGTTTATTTTGGATATCTATATATATATATATATATATATATATATAATATTACAAAGTATAGAGTGGCACTCCCAGTAAGCGTATATACAACTTGCTCCGGTGCCCTGCATCAGTCAGAGCTGAGAAATGTAGATGCAAAAATTGCTGGCACTCTCAGAGGCTTGTAAAAACGACACAGATACTGTAGTTGTAGGTCAACGTTTCAGGGTCTTGATAAAAGGGCAAGGCCCTGAAACGTTGACCTACAACTACAGTATCTGTGTCGTTTTTACAAGCCTCTGAGAGTGCCAGCAATTATTGCATCTATATATATATATATATATATATATATATATATTATATATATAAATTTTCAGAAGTGTTACTGCATTTTTTACAAAAGCTTAGATCATGTATTATGCAGCTTACATCATGTATTATGCTTGACAAATGTAACATGGAATTTTGATTCGTAATTTTCATACAAGCTATATATCACAAAGTATTGATATCGCCAGCACAGACTCTTTATAAAACTCTAGTATCTGAACCTGAGCAAATCCACAATGATTTAAAGTGCCACCTCGCTGGCAGGGCTGTAACTAGGGGTGTGCGAATGGTGTTGCGGCACAGAGGGCAGGGCTCTGTGGGCTTCACCGTTGCTGCCCCACATTCCATACTTGCCTAGTTTTGGGAAAGCATTTCTGGGAGATTGTGAAAGTAACACCTATCAATGCGGATGTGCACTGCTACAGCTGAGACGGGTGTCATGAAAATAACTTACATCCAAATGTAAATAAGCCCCAAAATTAGTCTACTGTGTACACATACACTATAAGTAGCCACGAGAAACCTTATTTAGAATGCATGTAACCATAGGGATCATTGTGCCTAACCAATGCAGGAAAATGGCACTGATGATCCCATTTGAATGTATGTATCTCTGATTTATTCCCCCCCCCCCTCCCAAAGAATGTAACAGCTGCATAATGGGGATAAGGTGTAATCAGGGAGATTGATGTACTATTTAGGGAGTGAGGGAGATTGCTACTATTTCAGGGAGTCCCCTGCAGAATGAGGGAGTCTCTACACCTGGCTAGCAGAACAGCCCCTACAACCATGATCTCTGATGCAGCGCTGGTTGGAGGATTCTTTAGACACTTATGGCAGGCATCCTGCAGTCTCTCAGTCCCTGAGAGCGTTCTGCACTTACCTGCACCAATGACGACCCCACCCCCTTCATGACACCATTAATAGAGGGGAGCGGGGGCGTGGCCGGCACAGGGCTATTCAAGACAGTATTTATCATTTATTACCAATTCTTTATGTAGCGCACACATATTCCGCAGTGCTTTACAGAGAATATTTGGCCATTCACATCGGCCCCTGCCCCAGGATATGCGTTCAATATACTACCTGTCGGAATGCCGGCAGCAAAAATACCAGCGCCTGAATACAGAAAACCTCAGTATCCCGACGCTGGAATCCCGACAGAGGACTTTATCATATAAATTGAGGCCCAAATACATGCAAAATACAGGCTTGCTTCTATAGCTTGTCATCATGAGTCAACATGAAATATAAAATGAAATGACATCATTAAAATCAGTGGCTGGTTGCATGTGTTGGCTCTTTTCATAGACTGAGAGGATCTTAAGCTCTACAGATGGAAATATTGGAAGAAACTACCCCGAATACCGATCCTGTCCAAATCTATACCTCATATGTACATGAATCCTACTTAATGTTATGCCAATAAAGCTTACTATCATATAATAATGTGCAGCCCCAGATGGGATTTTATGACCACAAGTGAATGTTGCAGGAAGACTGGTTTACAGGATCTGTGTTCCCCAACATACTATAGGAGCGTGCAGCTGACCGATTGACCAACTGCCACTCTTTTTTCTGTTATCAAACCTTCTGAAGAGGACAAGTGGACAAGGTGCCCACAGCACGAATCAGCTTCTAGATATCATTTAGCTAGTACATTGTACAAAATGATAGCTAGAAGCTGGTGTGTTTCTTAGAGATGCTTTCTGGTGCAATAAAACTAACATACTGGGGAGGATTATGGAATTACACCATCATTTATTTACTTTCAAATTCTCTTCTTCGGGAGACGCCCGGAGGGGAGTCTCTGTGGGACACTTTGTGGCTGGGGCCGGGCTCCTTATATGGGGATAATAATCAGTAGCACTGAGGGAGGGAGGGGGGGGAGGCGGGTACAAATTGCCCGGGCTGCTGGAGGGACCCGGACCTGATGCGGGTCTGATACCCCCTTCCCCCAGTATACCTGTGCTGTTGCCAGCATCGCCAGCGCCATCTTCCCGGTGATCTCTTTGGGAAGATGGCGCCACACATAGAAAGCAAAGACTCTGGAACTAGAGAGTCTTTGCTCTCTAGTGGCCAGCCTCATCTTCCCAAATATCACTGGGAAGATGGTGCTGGCCGGAGAGGAGGGACCCACTTCCTGATAAAGTAAGGTAGGGAGTGGGTACCCTCCCCCGCACCCCCCTCCTCCCCGTATTAAAATTGTGCCCCCCTGTTTAGCATGCTTATTTGATATTTTAATAGTAAAGGGCGTTGTCACACCCTCTTTTTAAGCCATGCCCCCTACACTGGGGCCCAGCATGGTTCTCTATGGCCCTGATGATAATACCGGGTAAAAGCTACTCATCCTGCAAGCTTCACTAGGCAGAAGGTGGGATGCAGGAGGTCTCACTCTTCTGCGGGTACGGGGGACTGCCCCAAAAATTGTCAGTCTCCCGAAACTTGCAGGGGAGTAGGCAATTATGAAATACATATAGCATTCCAAGATACAAAAATAAAAAGAGTATTATGACCCCTCTTTACATTGGCATTATAAAAGACGGATGAGGGCAACACGGTACATGCCAAGATATTGGGGGGGTTTTTGTGAGGAAGCTATCATGTTTGTGACAAGTTGTGTGTTGCTTGGTAGGAGACAGTCAAGATCATATTATCAGAGGAAGGGGCCAGTGTAAAGTCTCCATGTGGATCCCACACGTACCTCGTGCCGGGACTGTGCCAGAGTCTACTGTGCATGCGCATGTCTCTGTTAAATTGGCACCAGCGCCATTTTATGGGTGGTTTCTGCAATGGTGGCTACGAGGGAAGTATACTCAATTGGTGCAGGGTGAGCAATGTGATTACCCTTGATTTAAGAGCTGGTGTGCACACCCAGGGCAGAAGAGAGCCTGGCTGGGACCAGGTACTTTTCAGGGGGTGTGGCCTAATCACAGGAGGCGTGGCCATGCATTCTTAGAACAAAATACTGAAAAAAATGGTACTTTAAGTGCCTCCGTGTCAACACTGCAGCGCAGCACACTGCAGCATGTGTCGGGCTGAGGAGATGAGCTGCTGCTGCCAGTTAAGGGGGAAGGGGCCTCACTGGGCCCCTCCATCAGACCTGGGCCTGGGTAATTAGTACCCTCACTCGGCACCACCGTGCACACCCACTGTAGATACACAACTGGAGACATTCTGCTGGCTCTTTTGTCTTCTGCTAATAAAGTTTTCCACTGACTTCCATTGGGGCTGTTTCAGAATCACATACAAAGCGGCATTGCGTACTTAAAAAAGAGTCTGCGCTGCACGTATACATACACTTGGTAGAACAGTGTTATCATCAGCACACATTTGCACCAGCCTATACTGTTGTGAGAGATAAATTCTGAAATGGACGGATATTCACATACACTTATCTCTTAGCGGCCTATTCATCATCCCTTAATGACCCACATGTTTTATGTAACGTGCCATTCCATTTCCTCAGATGGCGTTTGTTTTCAAGCCGTGCTCCTTCCTATGGGGTTGCGAAGGGGCAACTGAGCGGATCCCTCCGCCGCCTCCTCACTGTGTACCTAGCGGCAACGGGGGTGGTGTGTAACGCTGCTACTGAAGTACTGTTGCAGTATTACTGATTGCAGGGACAGCTGCTTTTCAGAGCAGCTGTCCCCACACCGAAGCATTGCTGATTTGCTCCGGTGATAAGCTTCCTCGGCCGCAACTCGCAGTGGAAATACAGCTTACTTCTGTGGTACCCTGAATAGCCCCACAGATCCACTTAGTTGGGTAGGCCCGCCTCAGACAACCTTGTGATCATCACATGGCCCTGTAACCATGTTCAGGGGGAAAATCACAAAAAATGGTATCAGCCTGAATCATCCCCTTACCCTACACACACTAGAGGCAGCCATATTGTTGGTTGAACCAATTTTAACAAGAATACAGGCAAACTATTTGCTACAAAGAACTAGGTACATCATAACTGAGGTTTAAATATTGTTTCTGTATTTTCAAAGAAAATCTCTTCGAGATGACCATTTCCAGGCTGTACAAAATAACAATTTTTTGGAACTTTCGTTTCTTATTTCAGTTACCTGCGAGTAATTAATCATGTTAAATAACACACCTTAGTCATTAATAAATGAATTCAACATTATCAATCACATTAGTAAAAATATGTGATACGTTCCAAAGCAGAGAATTTAGTGGAAGGGGTATTGTTATTGGATTTAATATTGATTTATGAAGATATAATGATTAAATTATTATTAGAGATGTGCTGTTCGGTTCTTCAGAAACCTGAAACCACCCAACTTTTTGGGATCTGAACTGAACAAAGTCTTGGTTCGGATCCCCTGAAAGGATCTGCACCGAGTCCTGATCCAGATCTTTTCCTGATTCAGAATTCGGATTTAAAAAATTAAAATCCAAATTTTGGGGTTTGGATTTCTTAAAAATGTATTCAAATTGATTGAAATCTAAATCCGAAAATTCTGATTTTTAACCTGAATTCTGAACCAAAACACTTGAGGGTGGTTTTGCTGGCTGATCTCTGAGGTTTTTTTTAAAGTGGCAATCAATGGCGTAGCTATCATAGGTGCAGGCAGTGCAGCTGCTATGGGACCCAGACATTGGCGTTTCTATGGCGGTGCACATGGGCCCACACTGCACCCATTTCTTACCTTTCCAGAGTCCATTGGTGACTGTGTGTGGGCCCCCTCCTCTCCCGTCGCCGTCGCGCCGCTGCTAGCAGCCTGACCACTAGAGACTCTGGCACAGTGCCAGAGTCTACAGCGCATGCGGCGCATGCGGCGCATGCGGCGGCCATTTTTCGGAGTCCTGCGCACGCGCTGTAGACTCTGGCACTGTGCCAGAATCTACAGCGCTCAGAGTGCTAGCAGCGGCGCGACGACTACGGGAGAGGAGGGGGCCCACACACTGAGTCTGCACACGGGTCCCCTCCTCTCTAGAGACGCCCCTGGGCCCAGAGCTGAGAGGGCCCACCTTCCCTGTCAAAGTTACATGTGTTATATACATTTTTCGCCATTGGCTGGTACATAGGGGTCCTTTCAAACTTTTTCCATGTAGCCTGCAATTTATCTAGGTATGCCACTGAACCTGCTCATTGTAGTGTGGTATAAAATGAACTGGAGGGCATTTCAATGTTATATAATATGAATCGGGGCACTGTAATGAGGGACAATATAAACGGGGAGCACTATATATCATAATGTGAATTGGGGGCACCGTGCGGCATAATGTGTACTGGCAGCTCTGAAATGTGACATAGGGTGAACTTAAGAACTACTGCAATTCATAAAAGAAACTAGGGCACTACTATGGAGCATAACATTGAATAAGGCTCTACTATGGTTCAGAAAATGAATTAGGGCACATATGCCCCTTTAATGTTCTTCAAAAAACAGCGACTCTCAGGCATACGTTGGCAGTGTGTACCAAAGAAAGCCTTTAATTTAGCCCAGTATATTTGGGCATCTGAACACATGCCACATTGGGTAGGAAGTATCATATATTTTAAAAGCACGTAAGAAACACATCTTTATTTGGCAGCAATGAAAAAAAAAATTGAGGCAGAAGTTAAAATTTATTTTTCCATAAAGTGTCTCTCGGGGACATATATACATAAAAAAAAAAAAAATAAGCTTTGCCTTACATTCTAAAACAACCAATGTTACTTATCTTTTAGAGTTTTATTTTGAAAGCCATCTACTGAATGAAAGCCTTGTTTGGCGGCAGAAGTTTCAGGAAACGTTATTCTGCATCAAGATTTTTCCATTCGCTGGAATGGCGGTGCGCAGATTTCACACTGTATATCCCACAGTTTATTTGGTGATGAATGTTTCTACATATTTAGCTAAACTATTCAGACACAATTTGGAAGTATTAAGTCTCAAAATCAAGCTTGACTAATATTTGGATTATGAGTGCACAAGTTCTACAAATTACATTTTATAGCTCCACTTTTCTCTATTTAATGACTCCTTGAGATTAAATATACCTAGTGAAATCTTCCAAGAGTTTTTCATGTTTGTCTTATAAAACCATTTCAAAACTTAAAAAAGAAAAACCTGCTTTCTTTAGGAATAAGTCTACAGCTGCTTATAATATGAGGTGAAAGATTGCCATTCTGAAGGGGATTTCTTATTAAAAACATTTATAGTAACACTTAATTTAAAGTAGTGTAGTATAGGCTTCAGCTTAGTAGTGGTGGCATTTTGGGATTTTTTGCCTTCAAGTGATGATGTACTATTTATTCAGGTGTGTTTTCTATGCTGTTTGAATTATCTGGCTGTCCATTTGTTCCACAGGCACAGGCTCCACCTCCTAACATAAGAATTTATAGTTTGATTTATAATTATGCAGAATATTTTTTCAACAATAATCCAAGTTATGCAGCAGAAAGGAAAAAATAGATCCACTAAACCCTTTTAAAAATACAGTCGCAAAAGAAATTAACCAATCGTCATGCACTCATCATATAAAATGGAAAAAAAGGTTTCTAAATAGTTGTACTGATACTTAAGTCCAAACAGTCTTTGTGAAGATGTCAGATCTCTGTTAAATGGCTCCTAGAAGATGTCATATGTCTCGTCCAATCCTCCAGTTGTTTGAGTTATGTAAAAAAAAAACAATATGAACAAAGCATGGTATAGTACGTTCAACACTAGAACAAAAATTCAAGGTTCTTCATATCCCGCTTGTAATCAAATGTGTACCCGACTTACACATCACACATGTGAATTCCACTGCATAGCCTGATATTAGGATAGGTGCAGTGACGGAGTCACGTTAAGCTTAACAAATAAACCGTTATAGGAGGTGTACCATCCTGTTTATCAGTGACCATGGTACGCATCAATTGAGATTGGTGGTGGCTTTATAGAATCTTGACACAGATGACATAATGGTGATTTAAAGATACCTTTATGAGTGGAATTCACATGTGTGATGTGTAAGTCGGATACGCATTTGATTACAAGCGGGATATGAAGAACCTTGGATTTTTGATTTATAATTATGTTTCATTATAAAAAGGGCAGATTTAAGCTGGGTATACAGTTTCTTATATAGCGTAGCCAATTCCATTGTGCTTTACAATCGGAAACAGTGATAACATAAAACAATTGCAGCAACAATGAAAAAACAAAACTGGGTTATAACAGACACACATAGAGGTAGGAGGGCCCTGCTTGCAAGCTTACAATCTATAGGGAAATAGGCATTGATACACAAGGATGGGTGTTATCTTTTGCATAATGGTCCACCAGATTGCAAAGGTTCTTGGTGGGCTGTATGATATGGTCACACAGCAAAGAAGGCCTAGGGTCAGGAGGATGGGAAAGAGAAGAACGAGAAAATAGGTGAGGATGTGAGTGGACACTGAGCAATCTAACTGCCGTTAGAGTGAACAGAAGATATATTACAAGCCGTTCGTGGGTGTGTACCCCAATATGTCTGTGAACAATGTGGTTAGCAAAACTGCAACTAGCTGCGATCGCATGCTGGGGTCCGCCCAGCATGCAAATACTCTGCGATCGCAACACAATTGTGATTGCATCGCTGATTTGCAGATGCCACCCCTGCCTCCACAGCCAGGCAGCAAAGGCAGACACAGGGCAGCCATTTATGGGGTCGTAGCAGGCGCGAGTGATATCATGTGGCCGCCCCGAACCAGCCCCTATTTCTAATGGCACACCCACCCAATGCAGAGTTGACGCCCCCACAACACCGTGTCGCCGCCACATTCTGCCCCGCGAACGCCTCTACCTGTCAATCAGACACAGGCATTAGCATTAGTGAGAAGTGATCGCGTTTCACTGTGTGTGCACACGCAATGCGCTCAGAATAGTCAGTATGCGATCGCAGCTCTGATGCGACACATACTGAATCGGGCTCCCAGTGCAGTTCACCAAGGGCATAGATACGTCCATCAACAGGTGTCCTGTCTTTATTGGAATATTTCTCTTACAGGGGGACTGTAGGTTCTAGTTGGCCCTTAATCCCCTGCCTGCTATCACTTGGGATCCTCCCAGCCAAGACATGGCACACAATAAGATAATGTCCCGACCAATCAGCGAACCCCATTCATTCTTATGAAGAGTGTATTTGAGTGACCTCTCATTAGCAGTGCAGTCCAGCAAAGAACAATTACTGTAGCATAATCTATGAGGGTATTTTTTAGCAAGTACCTGTGATGTTTCCATAGAAAGAAGGGGACCTGGCCCGTTGGATTAAGTGATTAATCAATGGGTAAAAGAAGGTGGCGTTGGAATGTTTATTTACTAAAATTCACTTTTCTACTGTGTGTGCCCTGTGTTTATAATAATTTTATTTACAGGTGGACAACTGGTGCTAGTGGGCTCTCGATGCCCAGGCATGCTGACAGTTGTGGTTCTCCAAGTGCCATTATGTCCTGGCAGACTGATGGGACCTGTAGACCACCTGTAAAGAACACTATTAATATAAATACTTCATTACCTCTGTAATCACCACACCAGGGGTACGGAGAAGAACCCTGTGCTTTACTCTCATTTGTTCTTAGAGAGGGAGGATGCCATTTTTTGGTCGGTCCCCATATACCTAGCGATTCCAATCCTGTACTAGCCAGTCTAGGGCAGGCTGCACTCATGTGCAATAACCCGTGTTAGAAGCTGGCGGTGTAAAAGGGGTAAAAAAGGAGAAAAATAGGAGGGCCCCACACTGTATCTTCCGTCCTATTATTCACTACCTGACTACACTAAGGGGCCTAGGGCTGATTACATAAAGCTTGCATATATCCTCTTGATCTGTGCAGTGCTTGAAGTTTGCAGTGGATTTACTGCAGATTATTATCTTGGCTTATCTCCGGTTTTTATACTGTAGACACAAAGCGCCGTACACACGGGGAAAGATGTGTGCTGAGCCATCTAACAGTGACCGCTCAGCACACATCTCCCCCCCCCCCCGCTCAGCACAGTGCGATGTGTGCTGAGCGAGGATGGGGGGGGGGGGGGGGGGGGGCGCTCATTTCACCCAGCTGTGAAATGAGCAATGTGGTAGATTGTGCCCAATCTAGCACCGGCGATAGCGCCGCGCAAGGCTGCGCATCGCTATCGCTGTGGGGCATACACACAGGTGGTCATTCCGAGTTGATCACTCGCTAGCAGTTTTTAGCAGCCGTGCAAACATTATGCCGCCTCCCACTGGGAGTGTATGTTAGCATAGCAGAAGTGCGAATGAAAGTATCGCAGAGTGACTACAAAGTTTTTTTGTGCAGTTCCAGAGTAGCTCAAAACCTACTCAGCGCTTGCGATCACTTCAGACCATTCAGTTCCGGATTTAACGTCACAAACACACCCTGCGTTCACCCAGCCACGCCTGCGTTTTTTCTGGCACGCCTGCGTTTTTCCGAACACTCCCTGAAAACGGTCAGTTGACACCCAGAAATGCCCTCTTCATGTCAATCACTCTGTCAATCACTCTGCAGCCAGCAGTGCGACTGAAAAGCTTCGCTAGACCTGGTGTGAAACTACATCGTTCATTGTAATATTACTTCGCGCGTGCGCATTGCGTCGCATACGCATGCGCAGAAGTGCCTTTTTTTTGCCTCAACGCTGCACAGCGAACAAATGCAGCTAGCGAACAACTCGGAATGACCACCACAGAGAGATCTGTGCTTAAGTTCTAAGCAATCTAGTCAGCAACATCCCATTTTAAATAGAACTCCTATCTTAGTAAATTTACCCCCTGATCGCTGCTTTACATTTTCGCACAGCAGCGATCAGGTCTGGACTGCGCATGCACGGGCGCTGCAGTGCGCCGTCACATGCCAGACAGCTGACGGCTGTCTCAGCCCAGCGATCGCCTCTGCCTGATTGACAGGCAGAGGCGGGCGCTGGACAGGATGGGGTGGGCATGCCTGCGACCCTCACAGCGAAAAGTAGCTCCTGCCAGCTTCACTGGCAGGGAGCTGCTCTTTCAGTATAAAAGCATCGCCGCTGTGCGATGCTTTTGAACTTGTGCGGCGGAGCAGGGCCTGACATGCAGGGCGGAATAGCCCTGTGCCAGGGAAGCTGATCGTAGATGTGCTAAATTTAGCACATCTACAATCAGGTCTGAATTAGCCCACATGTGCACTACAGGTGGGGCAGATATAACATGTGCAGAGAGAGTTAGATTTGGGTGGGGTGTGTTCAAACTGAAATCTAAATTGCAGTGTAAAAATAAAGCAGCCAGTATTTACCCTGCACAGAAACAATATCTAACCAAAATCTAACTCTCTCTGCACATGTTATATCTGCCACACCGGCAGTGCTCATTGGCCCTCATTCTGAGTTAATCGCACAAAGCTGCTTTTTGCAGCCCGTGCGATCGACTGGTCGCCGCCTATGGGGGAAGGATTTTTTGCATAGTAAGGCTGCGAACTCTTGTGCAGCCCTGCTATGCAAAAAAATTTCTTGCAGTTTCTAAGTAGGTCCTGACATACTCACCGGCTGCGATGTCTTCAGCGTGACTGGTCCCGGAGTTCACGTCAGACTCCCACCCTGCAAACACCTGGACACGCCTGCGTTGGACTCACCACTCCAAGAAAATGTTGAGTATCCGCCCCGGAACGCCTTCCACCTGTCAATCTTCTTGCGTTCACCGCTGCGATCGCTTTCGTCGCTGTCCCTGTCGATGCCAAGCGACAGACGGCGCTGGGTAACGACACGCGTGCGCAATGCAGCCGCCGCGCATGCGCAGTTCCGACCCGATCGCACGGCTGCGAAGAAGTGCAGCGTGTGATGGGGTCGGAATGATCCCCATGGTTTTACCCATCTAATAACAAATTTGCTGCTGTGATCAGTAGAGATGTGCACTTGAAATTTTTCGGGTTTTGTGTTTTGGTTTTGGGTTCGGTTCCGCGGCCGTGTTTTGGGTTCGACCGCGTTTTGGCAAAACCTCACCGAATTTTTTTTGTCGGATTCGGGTGTGTTTTGGATTCGGGTGTTTTTTTCAAAAAACACTAAAAAACAGCTTAAATCATAGAATTTGGGGGTCATTTTGATCCCAAAGTATTATTAACCTCAAAAACCATAATTTCCACTCATTTTCAGTCTATTCTGAATACCTCACACCTCACAATATTATTTTTAGTCCTAAAATTTGCACCGAGGTCGCTGGATGACTAAGCTAAGCGACCCTAGTGGCCGACACAAACACCTGGCCCATCTAGGAGTGGCACTGCAGTGTCACGCAGGATGGCCCTTCCAAAAAACCCTCCCCAAACAGCACATGACGCAAAGAAAAAAAGAGGCGCAATGAGGTAGCTGTGTGAGTAAGATAAGCGACCCTAGTGGCTGACACAAACACCTGGCCCATCTAGGAGTGGCACTGCAGTGTCACGCAGGATGGCCCTTCCAAAAAACCCTCCCCAAACAGCACATGACGCAAAGAAAAAAAGAGGCGCAATGAGGTAGCTGTGTGAGTAAGATAAGCGACCCTAGTGGCCGACACAAACACCTGGCCCATCTAGGAGTGGCACTGCAGTGTCACGCAGGATGGCCCTTCCAAAAAACCCTCCCCAAACAGCACATGACGCAAAGAAAAAAAGAGGCGCAATGAGGTAGCTGTGTGAGTAAGATAAGCGACCCTAGTGGCCGACACAAACACCGGGCCCATCTAGGAGTGGCACTGCAGTGTCACGCAGGATGGCCCTTCCAAAAAACCCTCCCCAAACAGCACATGACGCAAAGAAAAAAAGAGGCGCAATGAGGTAGCTGTGTGAGTAAGATAAGCGACCCTAGTGGCCGACACAAACACCGGGCCCATCTAGGAGTGGCACTGCAGTGTCACGCAGGATGTCCCTTCCAAAAAACCCTCCCCAAACAGCACATGACGCAAAGAAAAAAAGAGGCGCAATGAGGTAGCTGTGTGAGTAAGATAAGCGACCCTAGTGGCCGACACAAACACCGGGCCCATCTAGGAGTGGCACTGCAGTGTCACGCAGGATGGCCCTTCCAAAAAATACTCCCCAAACAGCACATGACGCAAAGAAAAATTAAAGAAAAAAGAGGTGCAAGATGGAATTGTCCTTGGGCCCTCCCACCCACCCTTATGTTGTATAAACAGGACATGCACACTTTAACCAACCCATCATTTCAGTGACAGGGTCTGCCACACAACTGTGACTGAAATGACGGGTTGGTTTGGACCCCCACCAAAAAAGAAGCAATTAATCTCTCCTTGCACAAACTGGCTCTACAGAGGCAAGATGTCCACCTCATCATCATCCTCCGATATATCACCGTGTACA
Source organism: Pseudophryne corroboree (assembly GCF_028390025.1). Taxonomy (NCBI): domain Eukaryota; kingdom Metazoa; phylum Chordata; class Amphibia; order Anura; family Myobatrachidae; genus Pseudophryne; species Pseudophryne corroboree. Next base: position 40,679,101 of record NC_086455.1, read on the forward strand.
TCCCCCTCCTCACAGATTATCAATTCATCCCCACTTGAATCCACCATCTCAGCTCCCTGTGTACTTTGTGGAGGCAATTGCTGCTGGTCAATGTCTCCACGGAGGAATTGATTATAATTCATTTTAATGAACATCATCTTCTCCACATTTTATGGATGTAACCTCGTACGCCGATTGCTGACAAGGTGAGCGGCGGCACTAAACACTCTTTCGGAGTACACACTTGTGGGAGGGCAACTTAGGTAGAATAAAGCCAGTTTGTGCAAGGGCCTCCAAATTGCCTCTTTTTCCTGCCAGTATAAGTACGGACTGTGTGACGTGCCTACTTGGATGCGGTCACTCATATAATCCTCCACCATTCTTTCAATGGTGAGAGAATCATATGCAGTGACAGTAGACGACATGTCCGTAATCGTTGTCAGGTCCTTCAGTCCGGACCAGATGTCAGCATCAGCAGTCGCTCCAGACTGCCCTGCATCACCGCCAGCGGGTGGGCTCGGAATTCTGAGCCTTTTCCTTGCACCCCCAGTTGCGGGAGAATGTGAAGGAGGAGATGTTGACAGGTCGCGTTCCGCTTGACTTGACAATTTTCTCACCAGCAGGTCTTTGAACCCCAGCAGACTTGTGTCTGCCGGAAAGAGAGATCCAAGGTAGGCTTTAAATCTAGGATCGAGCATGGTGGCCAAAATGTAGTGCTCTGATTTCAACAGATTGACCACCCGTGAATCCTTGTTAAGCGAATTAAGGGCTCCATCCACAAGTCCCACATGCCTAGCGGAATCGCTCTGTGTTAGCTCCTCCTTCAATGTCTCCAGCTTCTTCTGCAAAAGCCTGATGAGGGGAATGACCTGACTCAGGCTGGCAGTGTCTGAACTGACTTCACGTGTGGCAAGTTCAAAGGGCATCAGAACCTTGCACAATGTTGAAATCATTCTCCACTGCGCTTGAGACAGGTGCGTTCCACCTCCTATATCGTGCTGAATTGTATAGGCTTGAATGGCCTTTTGCTGCTCCTCCAACCTCTGAAGCATATAGAGGGTTGAATTCCACCTCGTTACCACTTCTTGCTTCAGATGATGGCAGGGCAGGTTCAGTTGTTTTTGGTGGTGCTCCAGTCTTCTGTACGTGGTGCCTGTACGCCGAAAGTGTCCCGCAATTCTTCTGGCCACCGACAGCATCTCTTGCACACCCCTGTCGTTTTTTAAAAAATTCTGCACCACCAAATTCAAGGTATGTGCAAAACATGGGACGTGCTGGAATTTGCCCAGATTTAATGCACACACAATATTGCCGGTGTTGTCCGATGCCACAAATCCACAGGAGAGTCCAATTGGGGTAAGCCATTCCACGATGATCTTCCTCAGTTGCCGTAAGAGGTTTTCAGCTGTGTGCGTATTCTGGAAAGCGGTGATACAAAGCGTAGCCTGCCTAGGAAAGAGTTGGCGTTTGCGAGATGCTGCTACTGGTGCCGCCGCTGCTGTTCTTGCGGCGGGAGTCCATACATCTACCCAGTGGGCTGTCACAGTCATATAGTCCTGACCCTGCCCTGCTCCACTTGTCCACATGTCCGTGGTTAAGTGGACATTGGGTACAACTGCATTTTTTAGGACACTGGTGAGTCTTTTTCTGACGTCCGTGTACATTCTCGGTATCGCCTGCCTAGAGAAGTGGAACCTAGATGGTATTTGGTAACGGGGGCATACTACCTCAAGAAATTGTCTAGTTCCCTGTGAACTAACGGCGGATACCGGACGCACGTCTAACACCAACATAGTTGTCAAGGCCTCAGTTATCCGCTTTGCAGCAGGATGACTGCTGTGATATTTCATCTTCCTCGCAAAGGACTGTTGGACAGTCAATTGCTTACTGGAAGTAGTACAAGTGGGCTTACGACTTCCCCTCTGGGATGACGATCGACTCCCAGCAGCAACAACAGCAGCGCCAGCAGCAGTAGGCATTACACTCAAGGATGCATCGGAGGAATCCCAGGCAGGAGAGGACTCGTCAGAATTGCCAGTGACATGGCCTGCAGGACTATTGGCATTCCTGGGTAAGGAGGAAATTGACACTGAGGGAGTTGGTGGGGTGGTTTGCGTGAGCTTGGTTACAAGAGGAAGGGATTTACTGGTCAGTGGACTGCTTCCGCTGTCACCCAAAGTTTTTGAACTTGTCACTGACTTATTATGAATGCGCTGCAGGTGACGTATAAGGGAGGATGTTCCGAGGTGGTTAACGTCCTTACCCCTACTTATTACAGCTTGACAAAGGCAACACACGGCTTGACACCTGTTGTTCGCATTTCTGTTGAAATACTTACACACCGAAGAGCTGATTTTTTTGGTATTTTCACCAGGCATGTCAATGGCCATATTCCTCCCACGGACAACAGGTGTCTCCCCGGGTGCCTGACTTAAACAAACCACCTCACCATCAGAATCCTCCTGGTCAATTTCCTCCCCAGCGCCAGCAACACCCATATCCTCCTCATCCTGGTGTACTTCAACACTGACATCTTCAATCTGACTATCAGGAACTGGACTGCGGGTGCTCCTTCCAGCACTTGCAGGGGGCGTGCAAATGGTGGAAGGCGCATGCTCTTCACGTCCAGTGTTGGGAAGGTCAGGCATCGCAACCGACACAATTGGACTCTCCTTGTGGATTTGGGATTTCGAAGAACGCACAGTTCTTTGCGGTGCTTTTGCCAGCTTGAGTCTTTTCATTTTTCTAGCGAGAGGCTGAGTGCTTCCATCCTCATGTGAAGCTGAACCACTAGCCATGAACATAGGCCAGGGCCTCAGCCGTTCCTTGCCACTCCGTGTGGTAAATGGCATATTGGCAAGTTTACGCTTCTCCTCCGACAATTTTATTTTAGGTTTTGGAGTCCTTTTTTTACTGATATTTGGTGTTTTGGATTTGACATGCTCTGTACTATGACATTGGGCATCGGCCTTGGCAGACGACGTTGCTGGCATTTCATCGTCTCGGCCATGACTAGTGGCAGCAGCTTCAGCACGAGGTGGAAGTGGATCTTGATCTTTCCCTAATTTTGGAACCTCAACATTTTTGTTCTCCATATTTTAATAGGCACAACTAAAAGGCACCTCAGGTAAACAATGGAGATGGATGGATACTAGTATACTTATGGATGGACTGCCGAGTGCCGACACAGAGGTAGCTACAGCCGTGGACTACCGTACTGTGTCTGCTGCTAATATAGACTGGATGATAATGAGATTAAATCAATATATATGTATATATAATATCACTAGTACTGCAGCCGGACAGGTATATATTATATATTTATTATGTAATGACTGATGACGGACCTGCTGGACACTGTCAGCTCAGCAGCACCGCAGACTGCTACAGTAAGCTACTATAGTAGTATGTATAAAGAAGAAAGGAAAAAAAAAACCCACGGGTAGGTGGTATACAATTATGGATGGACTGCCGAGTGCCGACACAGAGGTAGCTACAGCCGTGGACTACCGTACTGTGTCTGCTGATAATATAGACTGGATGATAATGAGATGAAATCAATATATATGTATATATAATATCACTAGTACTGCAGCCGGACAGGTATATATATTTATTATGTAATGACTGATGACGGACCTGCTGGACACTGTCAGCTCAGCAGCACCGCAGACTGCTACAGTAAGCTACTATAGTAGTATGTATAAAGAAGAAAGAAAAAAAAAAACCACGGGTAGGTGGTATACAATTATGGATGGACTGCCGAGTGCCGACACAGAGGTAGCTACAGCCGTGGACTACCGTACTGTGTCTGCTGATAATATAGACTGGATGATAATGAGATGAAATCAATATATATGTATATATAATATCACTAGTACTGCAGCCGGACAGGTATATATATTTATTATGTAATGACTGATGACGGACCTGCTGGACACTGTCAGCTCAGCAGCACCGCAGACTGCTACAGTAAGCTACTATAGTAGTATGTATAAAGAAGAAAGAAAAAAAAAACCACGGGTAGGTGGTATACAATTATGGATGGACTGCCGAGTGCCGACACAGAGGTAGCTACAGCCGTGGACTACCGTACTGTGTCTGCTGATAATATAGACTGGATGATAATGAGATGAAATCAATATATATGTATATATAATATCACTAGTACTGCAGCCGGACAGGTATATATTATATATTTATTATGTAATGACTGATGACGGACCTGCTGGACACTGTCAGCTCAGCAGCACCGCAGACTGCTACAGTAAGCTACTATAGTAGTATGTATAAAGAAGTAAGAAAAAAAAAACAACCACGGGTAGGTGGTATACAATTATGGATGGACTGCCGAGTGCCGACACAGAGGTAGCTACAGCCGTGGACTAACGTACTGTGTCTGCTGATAATATAGACTGGATGATAATGAGATGAAATCAATATATATGTATATATAATATCACTAGTACTGCAGCCGGACAGGTATATATTATATATTTATTATGTAATGACTGATAACGGACCTGCTGGACACTGTCAGCTCAGCAGCACCGCAGACTGCTACAGTAAGCTACTATAGTAGTATGTATAAAGAAGAAAAAAAAAAAAAACAACCACGGGTAGGTGGTATACAATTATGGATGGACTGCCGAGTGCCGACACAGAGGTAGCTACAGCCGTGGACTAACGTACTGTGTCTGCTGATAATATAGACTGGATGATAATGAGATGAAATCAATATATATGTATATATAATATCACTAGTACTGCAGCCGGACAGGTATATATATTTATTATGTAATGACTGATGACGGACCTGCTGGACACTGTCAGCTCAGCAGCACCGCAGACTGCTACAGTAAGCTACTATAGTAGTATGTATAAAGAAGAAAGAAAAAAAAAAACCACGGGTAGGTGGTATACAATTATGGATGGACTGCCGAGTGCCGACACAGAGGTAGCTACAGCCGTGGACTACCGTACTGTGTCTGCTGATAATATAGACTGGATGATAATGAGATGAAATCAATATATATGTATATATAATATCACTAGTACTGCAGCCGGACAGGTATATATTATATATTTATTATGTAATGACTGATGACGGACCTGCTGGACACTGTCAGCTCAGCAGCACCGCAGACTGCTACAGTAAGCTACTATAGTAGTATGTATAAAGAAGAAAGAAAAAAAAAACAACCACGGGTAGGTGGTATACAATTATGGATGGACTGCCGAGTGCCGACACAGAGGTAGCTACAGCCGTGGACTAACGTACTGTGTCTGCTGATAATATAGACTGGATGATAATGAGATGAAATCAATATATATGTATATATAATATCACTAGTACTGCAGCCTGACAGGTATATATATTTATTATGTAATGACTGATGACGGACCTGCTGGACACTGTCAGCTCAGCAGCACCGCAGACTGCTACAGTAAGCTACTATAGTAGTATGTATAAAGAAGAAAAAAAAAAAAAAAAAAAAACACGGGTAGGTGCTAGGTGGTATACAATATTATATATATATTATATACAATTATATATATATATATATATATATATATATTAAACTCATAAACTGGTGGTGATTATTAAACTGGTGGTCAGGTCACTGGTCACACTATCAGCAACTTGCAAGTAGTACTCCTGAGTCCTAAGCAGACAATCACAATATATATTATACTGGTGGTCAGTGTGGTCACAAACAATGGCAGTGTGGCTGGCACTCTGGCAGCAAAAGTGTGCACTGTACGTTATATGTACTCCTGAGTCCTGAGTCCTGCTCTCAGACTCTAACTGCTCCCCACTGTCAGTGTCTCCCCCACAAGTCAGATAATACAGTCACACTATCTCTATCACTTCAGCAAGTACTAGTAGTAGTAGTACTCCTCCTAATGCTCCCCAAAATTACTACAGTGTCTCTCTCTGTCTCACTCTCTTCTCGAATCTCTATAAACGGAGAGGACGCCAGCCACGTCCTCTCCCTATGAATCTCAATGCACGTGTGAAAATGGCGGCGACGCGCGGCTCCTTATATAGAATCCGAGTCTCGCGATAGAATCCGAGCCTCGCGAGAATCCGACAGCGTGATGATGACGTTCGGGCGCGCTCGGGTTAACCGAGCAAGGCGGGAAGATCCGAGTCGCTCGGACCCGTGTAAAAAAAACTGAAGTTCGGGCGGGTTCGGATTCCGAGGAACCGAACCCGCTCATCTCTAGTGATCAGATCTGAATTAGGCTCTTGATCAGGTAAATAGAGTACAAACGAAGCAGTTTTTACAGTTCTGATTCTTCAGGGTAGTTCTTTGGGCACTAGTTTTGTGGTGTGTATGAGGCCACTTTGGAATGCATTGGGATAATTGTAATGGAAAATATACAGAAACACGAAAAGTGCCCCTGGGGAATATCTGTTTATTATTGAAGTGTATCTCTTTCAGAGGAAAGGTAAAATCGCATTCTGCAGGGGAAGAAAGGGCTCTTTCGGTAAAAGTCTTATAACATACAGAACAAATATATAGCTTCATTACACTTTATGCAAACATCCAACTAATGGCACTTACATGGTTCTGCTAAATAAGAGCTTTGTTTTCATATTGATGTGCAATTTAACCTCTGGTTGAAAACTACAGCCCACATATCTGACCTTAAATAATAGTTTATTTGTATGGTAAGAAAATTATAGCATGGAAGGGTAGTGTAGTCTAAATAAACAGAAGGATTGCAGCTATGTAGACAATACTAAAATATACCAAAATATACCAAAGTTTAGCAACACAACATGGCATAAAATAGATTAAGATGTGAACATGATATTGTTTTTTATATAGAACATGATATTCTATATTTTAGAAGGTATGGCAAGTCAAGACATTACAAACATGCAGGTTTATTTTATGGAAGTTAGTGCAAATGTTCTGCTATATTTTTATGCAGCATTTAATGACTTAGGGGTAGGTATATAAATACCATTACCAGTGCTGGATTTCCCATTAGGTGGGTACACACTGATAGATATATCTGCCAATCAATTGATCGGCAGATATATCTGTGGACGGATCGGGCAGTGTGTCGAGCATACACACTGCCCGATCCGTCAGGGACTGACGTCATGATCTGGACGGGCGTGTACACTCGCCCGCCCCGTTCAGCTGTCAATCACCGCCGGCCGCCGCAGCATGTGTATGGGCGGTTGGCCGACCGCCTGTACACACACAGCGACGCGCCAATATATTGGTAGATATATTGGCCGTCGGCTGCGCTGCGGGGCCGATGCGATATGTCTGTGAACGACAGAGTTCACAGACATATCGCCCGTATACACTGGCCGACGGACCCGCGATATATCGGCCGTTCAAGAGAACGGCCGATATATCGGCCAGTGTGTACCCACCTTCTGGGCGCCACTAGGTGGGGATGTCACAGCAATTTCCCTGCATCGGAGCTTTCCAGTGATCCAATTCAGCCATAGCTATTTGGACACAGAACAAAGCCTACATCCCCTATGATGCAAGTCTTTTAAGTCATAGATAATATATAAAAGGAATAGATGTAGTTTAATTTTACCTAGACACAGTAGCTATAGTAGGCCACATCAACATAAAAATTAATATATTCAAAATGCTACAAAGAAAGTATATTCTATCAGACTAAACTAAATATGTCGATCAATAATTGATCTATTTTCCAATAAATCTGTTTTTAAACATGTCAACTATCTTTGATTGTACCTGGTGTAAATGCTGCACTGGTAGAATGTTATTTGCTTATATTTTTCTTAATGGATGTACTCACGGCTTAAAGTGGTCCTGGAGAGTAATACCTCTTTTATACCCACTGTGGCTGGTCGCACCCGGGAGCCTGACACGAGTCACTGTGCCGGTTGGTGACATCAGAGGTGAACCGGCGGGTGCGACGCTTGGAGATTAGATTACATGATCTCCAAGCACCACCCGTCCACACAGAGTGAACAGGAAACGGGTGCATTGACCCGGCTTCCCGTTTACACAGCACAGTGAGCCGGGTTGAACCCGTGTTTAACCCTGCAAGCTACCCGAGTTGGAATACCAGGTGTCCCCTGGCATCCAGCAAGGCCCAATCTGAGTAAACCTGCACACCTGGTCAGCCTGCTACTACCTGCAAGGCCAAGCCACTGTTGGTTCTGCACGCCAGGTGTGTCCCCTGGCATCCTGCAAGGCCAAGCTTAGGCCTACCATCGTCCACCTGGGCTGTCAGCTGTCATCCTGCTGGTTCTTGTTAAAGCCCCATCTGCACACCAGACTTGTCTGCTACCACCTTGCCGGTTAAAGTTATTGTGTTCAAGTATATCCAGTCTGACTCCTGATGCCCAGCACAGCCATCTACATCCGTACTGGAGTTGTTGGTCAGGCTGCATCTCCATTCATCCTACCCAACCTCTCTGATCTCTGCATGGGTGATTTCGCAAACCCAATTGGTTCTGAAGTCCAGTCCAGAAGTGCCGTCATACAGAGACTCAACTTTACCCTTCCCTTTCAATTACGGTTCTGTTCAATCCTGGGTCTTCGGTCTATTGAGCGAGCTGCTACTGTCGGAGGAATTAAGTCCAGGTGGCCCCCTAAGTTCCGGTGTGTGCAACAAGCACTAAGAGAACAGCGGGGGGTTGCTACTGGTGAAACACCTCTTGAGGGCTCTAGGAGTCTCACTCCAATAGTACCAGAGCTCGCCACGACTTCAGAAAATTCTAATTATCATCTCTTCAGAACACTCCCCGGCTTCTTGTAAGTTAAAGCTTCAAACTTCTGGAGTATTCCTCAGCTTCTCTCAGGTCCTAGGACTTCATCATCAGAACACTTCACGCAGCTTGCAAGTCCAAAGGGTATAGTCAGTTCATAACAGCCCGTCTGCTGGTAAGAGCAGATTAGTAAATTTGAGTGAAAATATAAATTTTCCCGTTACAAATTTACACGAAAAAATATTGATCACATCTGCATTTAAAATGAGGATTGTAATAAATATTCCCATGTGTCTCTACACTATTTTATCTGTAAGAATCAGTATATTTTTCTGACCACAGCGCATCTGAGGGCCCAGTTGAAAAGTATTAACATTGATTTTATCCCTGCTAATGGCTGACTGGTGTTGACATCTCCATTTGTGTTTGCGGCTTGAAGATGACAGTACTGAAGATAAATCACATGCTGACTACTCTCTAGTAGATGTATTTCAACAATTATCAATTTTGCTAAATTAACTCTGTCCTGGCCTTTACGTTTCATTTTTGCAGCTAGCCTGGAACTGGAAATGAAATTGGTTGATGATAACGCTGTCAGAGGAACTATCACTGGTGATAGCAATACTGTTCTCTGCATTAACTCCAAAGTGTATAGGATGAAGTTAAAATTAAGTACTATTCTGTAAGTACATCTCCAGCCACTTGTTATATCGGATCCTCAGATGGGTGTGGTATGCTGTCCCCGTGGTCGGGATGCCAGCGGTCCCATGACCAACATCAGCATCCTGACATTGAAGACATTGAAGATCCCGATGGCGGAGGGGGTAAGTATTTTCATACCCCCCCCCCCCTAACCTAACCCTCCGAGGTTGTCGGCTAGGGCTAATTCCTGACGGGTGGGGGCTAGTGCTGACCTTCCGAGGGCGGGGGAGGGGGGTCTATCCCTAACCTTTTGCCTGTCAGCCCAGCACATACTGCTGTGTTCTGGATTTTGGTAGGTGCAGGGTACAGTCTCCTCTAGTTGGATCTTCTCCTAACAAATACTAACATTATTTTTTTCTTATAGCCACGCCTCCTTACATTAGCATATGTTCCCAGTACCTGGGCCGAGCCATCCTCTCTACAGCCCTGCACCTGGCTATCAGTCACTAAGGAGGAGGAGCTAGCGTTTAGGTGTCACTCCCACAGAGGGTGACACCAAGGTGCGGTCCGCACCTCCTTAGTGACGCCTCTGCATAGTAATGCTCTCCCTGCATATAGTTATTGAAATAGCGTTTATACCTTAAGCCAAAGCGACACGCTGTGGTTTACAATTGACCTTTAAAGGCTTTATTTATTACTTCCGTTACCTACATTGTACAAGAGCAAACTGGTAACAATTTGTGATTCACAGAAGTGCCATTATAATTCAAAGACAGCAAGTCATGTTTTAAATGTCACACTGAAATTAGAACAATAACCTTTAAAAATGAAAAAAGAAACAAAAATGCAAACATCATTATTATTATTATTATTATTATTATTATTATTATTATGAAAAACCTTTGAAACCCTTCCTATTGGGTGCCCAAAATATGACCCAAGGCTTTTTCTGTCCTCGCAGATTTTGCTGATGTCACTGCAGCTTAGTCCATTGTAGTCGTCAGTCTTTAGGCTCAAAGGATGGGACATTGCATCAATGTTTTTCCTTCCAAACTTCAATGTTTTGGTCACTATAGATGGTAAGAGGTTGCTAAATCCCACCATCGATGGTTTTTTACCGATGTTAGTTTATATTCAGCTACCTGACGTTTACTGCATTCTGATTGGCGTCAGCCTCTCAGATGAGGCGGTGAGAGCCGGAATGGAGCATTGCAGTGGCTGATAACTGATGGGATATTTTCTTTCATTGAAGATGAGAAACTGATGTATTTACCATACATAGCAATGTTGATGGCAAGCAGGGCAACCGTCCAGGGCAATGCAGTCTGAGGACGCAGCTGCAGTACCCGAGCCAGGGCCCGCCTGTCCACAGTCACAGCCTCTGCTGTCTGGGAGCAGGAGGAGGATGGCTGAGAGATCTCCCTATGGCCCTGCCCCTTCCATCTGAAATGCACCTGTAATAACCTCTTTAAAGAGTATTACAATACATGTCCCCACTGCAGGAGATTGGCGGCCATTTTCTTGTAAACCAGTCTGGCATACATGGAGATAAGTTAGGAGCGGCGGACATTTTCCCTTGGTCTGAGCGCTGCCTTCCTTCTATCTTTCCCACAAGGAAGCAAGAACAGAGAGAATCAGTTTCCGTGTCTGGCAGTATGTAATGGAATTATTATTATCATTATTCTATAGTTTGAGCAGGCTCTGGTGTCAGGTTGCTGTACTACAAGGGTAGCGGGCACGGGTGGTCTTCAGGTTGCCGAATGTCGGGATCCCAGCGCACAGTATACCGGCGCCGGAATCCCGACACCCAGCATACCGACAGATATTCTCCCTCGTGGGGGTCCACGACCACCCTGGAGGGAGAATAAATAACGTGGCGCACGCCACCGTGCCCGCAAGGGGCTCATTTGCGCTCTCCACACTGTCGGTATGCCGGCAGTCGGGCTCCCAGCGCCGGTATGCTGGTCGCCGGGAGCCCGGCCGCCGGCATACCATACTACACCCGCGGGCTCTGATGTCTTGTTATAGTACAGCTGGGGCAGACTTTGGTGCTGCTAAATATTGTGCAGGTGGATTAAACTGTAGTGTCCTATTACTATAATACAGGTGGCACAGACGCCGCTGTTACTATAATACAGGGGGTGCAGACTCCATTGTTACTATAATACATGTGGCTATCCACCAATCAGGGAAAACTGCAGTGTGAGCGCGCTCGCTCAGAGAATGGCACTAGCCCGCTGTGGTGTTGGCTTTTAATTTATTTGAATTGAACAAGTAAAACGTTAAATACAGCTACTTCCATAGTGGCTCTACTGTGGTGTAAAGTGTATAAGGGGCTCTACTGTGGCATAATGTGTATAAGGGGCTCTACTTTGGCGTAACATGTATAAGCGGTTCTACTTTGGTGCGCCTTTATTTTTGATGACCGCTTTTGATGCACACTGTCCCTATTTTAAATATTGAGTTGGGGAGTGGGCGCCAAAGGTCTAGAACCAGCTCTGAATGCAAGGCTGTCGTCTGCAGGCATGATAAAATTAAGTAAATGTTACATTTTGGTGAAAGATGTTTAAATGTACCTAGCATTAAAGTAATTAACATGAGTACTTTCTGAATGCAATAAGAATGACACTTGAATGGAATGCATTATTTGCAGTAAACTGCATTGTGATATTGGGGGAGCTTTAACGTACCAATTTTTTTCTTGCAAAATAAACATTTAAATGTACAGATATTGTAAATTGTATCAAGTTAAGATTATTTTTCCTTTTTTTAAAAGCAAGTCAGGAAATAATCTAGCAATGTATACTAATGCCGAACTGATAAGATCTGTCTCGTTAACTTGGCTACAGCTTATAATTACTTATAGAAATCTATAATGAAGACTGACATGGCCAAAGACAATTCTTTGTTGCAAAAACGGCCATTTTATGTTTGTTTCAGATTGTAAGAGAATATTATATCCATAACACATTTATCACCACACTGGTGCATTATAATGTGAAATAGACCGAGAAATATAAAGGAATATAGCAATTTTCCTTGTCTGATGCATTTTATAAATGTATAATTTAGAACTCTTTAATGTTGTGTTTCAAGCTGTTAAATGTCAGGGTAAAGGGTACGCAAAAGACAGCTCATCTTTGGCAAATCCCTCTCACCAGCTGCTCTGCATCCCCGTCAGTATGGGTCTGAGGAAGAGACTATGAAACCCATTAATATTTTCTGTCAAGTTAATCTGAAACAGTCTGTCTGGTGTTGTCAGCTTATCCTGCTATCGCTCTTCCTTTCCCAAACCATATAATGAAAATAAAACTTCTGCAATATATGCAGAACAGTATATCTCAATTCCCCGTTATAACAGAGCATTTTCCATTACAGCTAGGTCACACACTATTATACTATTAATAAATAAACGGGGAATTGTTCTATGACGAGGAGACATCCTATGTGCATTTTTGAATTGGTGGAAAGACACCATTAGTACAAGGCACCATTTTATTTTATTTAAGTTAGTACTGGAAAATGTCTAAAATTCTATATAATAAAATGCTGTAAAATCCTATATAATAAAATGCTAAGGCTGCTCCTCACCTCTGTTATGTGCGCCAGCGGCCACTAGAGGGTGCCCAATGGATTAAATGACACCTATGTGTGCTGCAAGCTGTCACAGGTGAAAGTGAAAGTGATACAGCAGGGAGATGTTAACAGCCTCCTAACCTGCTGCTGCTAATATTAATAATACTGACCTGACTGTTTCACACTTGCTGCATACGGAGAGAGGGGGCTGGGGAAAGAGAGAGTGGGGGTGGGACAGAGGCGCTTTAAGAGAGGAGGCGGCCCTTGTGCAGCCTCCTCCGTTCAGGCCCCCTCCTCTCTGACGGTGGTGCTGTAGAGTCTGAGTATTAGAGGGCTCAGATTGTATTGTGCATGCGCAGATCTCCGGGAAAATGATGCAGCTGACATTTTCCCAGTGATTTCTCTACTGCGCATGCACAGAATGTCGTGAAAAAGGCAGCTGCACCATTTTTGAAATATTGGGTACTATGCAGGATGCTGGAACAGGTACTTGCAGTCCTCACTGGAGCTAAGTGGAAGATTACTGTTTCCCACTGTGGCACTTCCATGCAGTCTCACACAGTCTGAAGGTGGCTCCGCACATGCTCAGAAGAAGTGTCAGTGGCCATCTTGGTTATAGGGAATGAAGCTTCCCTAGAGGAGCAGCAACATGGAGTCTGCAAAGTAGCGCACTCCACTTTCAACAAGCATCACGTGGCAAAATCATGATCATAAGACATGATGTTGTAAGCTGAGAGGATTTGGAATGCCCCGTTTCTTAGTCACTCCCATTCTCTTCATCTCATGTCACCAGAAATATTTTAACTCCTCTCTAATTTTGCCGTTCTAGTAATTTAAACATATGCCGATTTGATTTTGTGTTTTGATGCTCATTCGATTTTGGTGCTGATATTTGACGTTTGTTCCCAATCAAGGTTTGTAATTTTAATTCATGGTTCGACAAACAGTTTGCCTTTATTTTAAGATAATGACCGAACCAGTTTGAATATGTGTAAAGTGAACCAACTGAAAAGTGTGCAAACAGCCTAATGGTGTGAGAAATCAGATCAACCATGGTCAAACCAGCTTGACTTTGGTTTAACTTATACCCTTTTCACATCATCAAATAACCCGGTATACTGCTGGGTAAATCCGGCTCGAGGCGCAGTGTGAAAAATATATGTTACGATTTCCCGAGTCGACTGACCCGGTATTTCAACTCGGGAATAAAGTAGGGTTATTCCCGGGTTGAAGTGCAGTGTGAACGGGTTTCCGGGTCAATGCGACCCTGGACCCATTCACACTATAGGGAGAGGTGGCGCTATATGGAGACGCAGCGGTTGGGGATGATCTGATCTCCAGGTGTTGCCTCCGCACCACTTTAGGGCATTTCGAACCCTTTCTCTCTCTTTTTCATGCAGATTTACTTTGCCTGTGGTAGCACCCCCTAAATGGTTATGAATAACGCAGATGTGTTTTGAATAATACAAATTGGGGTTACTCTCGGAATAAGAATTAAACCTGTGCGACCAGTACTACAATTACTAGTTGCCTCCGCACATGTCACCTCTGACGTCACCAACCCGGCAATATGTTGGTGCTGCCAGTCTGAAAAAGGTCTCAAGTGGGTTGTACCCGGGAAGGAGCCATGCACAAGTCCCGGGTGCGACCTGCTATTGCGATGTGAAAGGGGTATTATATTCATTGCTCAAAATCACACAAACTTTATTCATTTTAAAGAGGAACTTGCTGTTTTAAAAATAAACTCTATGAATTGCTGCTTTTAGCTTTTCATGGAGAAACACAATCAAAGGTCATTTTATGTTTGTATTTATTGTTCAATAACTTCTCAACCATATGTTTTCTTGACAAGAAAAAGTTGTTCAAACAAACTAAATCCGAAGGAAGAATGTTTTCTTTGTGGATTACCCAGGACCCTAATGCAACCTTGTCATCTATAAAATCAAATAGTGGCATCTTATCAGGTATTAAATATGAGGGGAAACATAAGCAGACTTTGTCTGCACAGAGCAAGGCCAAAGCAAACAGAAGTCTACCAACAAGACAGATTAACTAACTACCAGAGAGACACTTAAAAAAAATAATAAAACAAAAAAAAAAAAAAATATATATATATATATACACAGTGTATATATATATATATATATATATATATATATATATATATATATATATGTCTATCTATCTATCTATCTATCTATCTATCTATCTATCTATCTATCTATCTATCTATCTATCTATCTATCTATCTATCGATCTGTCGATAGTTCTCTTAGTGCATTCAGTGGTTTGGTTGAAAAGGCCTTTCTTCGGCCTTGTCCACTTAGATCTTTTTTTTTTGGGTGGGATCATACAGCGGAATAGGAGGACAATAGATTATCATTGACTACAACATGTTCCCAAGATTACAAATGGCCAAAGTGGGACACATACACAGCAAGTAAATAAACTGTTGGATATTAACTATCCACTAAATGTAAAATACAGATATGCTTATGCATTAAAAGTGAATAAGTTTCACAAATATATATATAGCATATATACTGTATATATATATATATATATATATATATAAAATACTTGTAATTGAAAAAAAGAATATTAACACTCTATTAGGCACTTAACTGGGTGATATGATTTCCAATAACTGATCTAAAATTTTAATTTTTATTCCAATGATTGAATTAGGTTAAGAACATTTATTTAAAACATATCTATTATAAACATCGGTTTAAAAATCGGTGATCGATATATCAGTCCACTGATGATTGGAACACTACGACTTTACATTTTCCCACTGGCTGCTCTTTTCTGCAGCCGTCGGGTGTACACAGGGAATGTGAGGGCTGCTTTTTCATATTTTCCAGGCGGCTACTAATCTCTGTAGCTGGGGGGTAGGGGGTACGTGCAATCGTGATGCCCGATCAGCAGTGATTGGCTACACGGCAGAAACTGAGGGACAGACAGGGGTGTAGCGAGGGTGGTTCCAGCTAAGCGCAAGCTCCAGGTGCCGGAAAAGTTAAAGGGCGCGCCGGATCCTGCTCCCCCCCCTCCTTTTGCCCCCTATACCACAGGCCACTGTAAAGGCAGCTGCAGAGCAGGAGGAGGAGCAGGTTACTTTTGTCCTGCAGCACCACTTTCTGCCACGGCTGCTGCAGCACCTCTCTTTATCTCAGCTACTGCAGCACCTCTCTCTCTCCCAGCTGCTGCGTCACCTTTTTCTGCCCCTGCTGCTGCTGCAGCACCTCTCTGCCCCAGCTGCTGCAGCACCCCTTTCTGCCTCGGCTGCTGCAGCACCCCTCTCTGCCACAGCTGCTACAGCACCCCTCTCTACAGTGATGCTGCAGCACCTCTCTCTGCATTAGAAGCTGCACAGTAACATGTATAAGTGGCTCTACTGTGGCATAACCTCCCCTACATTTTTGTCCTTGTTCTAAATATGAGAGGCGCCTAAAGGAAACTTTCACCCTGAGGTCCACAAGGTCTGAAACCGGTCCTGTCACTAATTTAGGATTTTTCAATAATTTTCCTTTTCAAATGTAAAATGCCCCAATTCAGTACAGGGGAGGGGGTGCTGAAACATACCCTTGCTCCGGGCACCATGGCACCTAGCTACACCTCTGGGGACAGAACCTGGAAGCAGAGGGACCAGGAGGTCCCACTGATAGTGGCAGCTGCTGGAATATTATGTTCCAACAGCCGCCAAGTGGACATTCTAACTGGTCACATCAGATGAGCCCATGTCAGGGAAAGAACACGGAGGGCATTTAATATGACAGTAGTGTCATAAACATCCAGGCTTGTGCATTCCCATCAGACACAAAAGGGTTAAGCTTTTAGTAGGGAGAGAGGGATTAGATATAGTGTATTTGGATATGGAGGAGGGCTTTATGTTGCTCAGCTGGTTGTGAAAGTAAGGCTGTCTTTCTCTTCGTTTGGAGTTGAACGGCCATGTGATTTTAAGGGTCATTGTGTTGTTTCTGTGGGGTGCGGCCCATGCCATAGAGGAGGCTAGGCGTGGATATCGGTTTGGTTCAAGGGCACCACCAGACCTGGTAGGTCCTTTTGCCTCTCTGGGAATGGGTTGGCGCCTTAAGTTGATAGCGATGGTGGCAGTTGGCTTCATTTGCTTGTTATGATGTCCCTGTAATGGATTGGGCAGATGGCCTTTCACCTTGCGAGTCGTTGTCCCCGTAAGGGTTTGGACAGATGGCCTATCCTCATTCAAGTCATTTCACGAGGATGGGGAGAAAGTGACATCATTGTTGCAAATTTGTGGCCAGTTGGTCCATTTGGTTTTTGTTACGTTAACAAGTTGTTGCTTAAGATAGGTTGTTCTTCCCCCCACCATCATACCCAATTTTTTAAGCTAAAATTTAAAATCCCTTCAGATAAAAAGCTGATCCTTTTCACCAACCAATTCCGTTATCTGAGTCTTTATTTTTAATATAAGGAGTTTGTGTGAATGAAGTGTGGAGTGAATCAGCTGATAAAGAGTTTAAGCCCAACCTGGTGTAGTTGCATCTGATGCGACCACACCAGACAAGTGGTCAAATCAAACAGATAACACTATTATCTGTGAAGTTTGCATTCACAATAAAAAAATGGTTCAACGTTATGCAACTATCTACAACTGGAGTTTGATCCTCTGTAGTGATCACTTTCGGACGACTAGTCCATCTACTACTATGTTTTTTGCTCTGGTATGGTGGCTAGTAGCTATTTATTTCAAATGCTCAGATCTGAACTTAACTCTTATGGTCCCTACACAGTGGCGCACCCACTTTTTTAGCTGCATGAGTATTATTAATGACTGTCTAGCGTACTCTGCAGCCTGCTGTCTTCCTGGTGGCACTTGCAAGTGCAATAAAAGTTTACTTGGGCGCCGGTATGCTGGTCGCCGGGAGCCCGACTGCCGGCATACTGAAGACCATCCGTGTATACGTATGTGTGTGTATGTATATATATATATATATGTGTGTGTAGATATATGTATATATATATATATATATATATATGTGTAGATATATATATATATATATATATATATATATATACACACACACACAGACACACTAGTTTTACGGACCCAGCATATACTGGGTCACCTCAGTCCCCACCCCCGTGATTGGCTCCGCCCAGTTCTGGAAACCCCCCCATGCAAATCCTGCGTTTGCCACTGCCTACACACTGCGCAATTTTAGTGAAAGATATGAACGATCTCGTTCATTAATGAACAAGATACCGTTCATATCTTTCAGTGTGAAGGCACTAGCGATGAATGATGCGCGGCCCCACGCTCATTCATTGCTGGTGCCCCGTCGCCTGTACATGCAGTCCAATATGGACGATCTCGTCCATATTTGCCTGCACTTCTATGGAGCCGGGTGACGGAGGGAGTGAAGAAACTTCACTCCCCCCGTCACTGCCCCCCCCCCCCACCGCCGGGTCACCCGTCGGCTGAATCCGCCATCGGGCAGCTCGGCAGCGGATCGGTATGTGTGTAGGGCCCATTATCTATTGTTGGATGTAGGACCGTAAACCATGGTTCTATTCATATTTTTCAGTGTCCTTGCTTTTTTCCAATTATCGGAAACATATCACGCCAACACTATTCACAGATGGAGAAGATGAACCTCTCCTCTAATGCTCTTCAAGACCCTATTGGTTGATGTCCTAGGGCAGAGGAACATGTAGCACAACACCCCAAGAATGTCACAGTTTTGGTTTATGTTTTACCTGTGGTTCTTCTGTGTCTTAGGCAAGTTTGCTTACATAGGGCCTGAGTCACACACAAGACCACATTTAGAACATGCATATTTGCTAACCTACAATGGAGCCATGTGCCTCTTAGTATTTTCGCTACAGCTGATAAATCAGGATTTTGGTACTTACCGATAAATCCCTTTCTCCGATTCCACAGGGGCCACTGGAGCGTGGTTACAATGGGGAAATAGTAGGCAGTAATTGGGAGCTGGCACTTTAAAATTCTCACACTGTGGCTAGCTCCTCCCCTACTATCTCCCCTCCAAGTCAGTCTACGTAAAACTGTGCCCGAGGAGAGCTGGAATAAACAAACCGTAAGGTAGAGGAGGTTAATGAAGCCCTGTAAACCAGGAGAACACAAACCAAACCTGGAACAGAACCCAAGAAACAATCGGCTAGCCTGAATTCAACCAGCAGTCATATGGTGATCTGCAAACCGTTAAGCAAAAAACCAGGAGGAACAGCGCTGGGCGGGCGTCCAGTGGCCCCTGTGGAATCGGAGAAAGGGATTTATCGGTAAGTACCAAAATCCTGATTTCTCCTTCATCCACTAGGGGCCACTGGAGCGTAGTTACAATGGGGACGTCCCAGAGCTCCCAAAACGGGTGGGAGAGCGCTGAGAGTCCTGTAAACCGCTCGGCCAAACTGTGCTGCAAAGGCCGCAAAAGTGTCAAACTTGTAGAATTTGACAAAACGAATGTCGGGCCGACCAAGTAGCCGCCCGACATAAAGTATTCATGGAGACCCCACGGGCAGCTGCCCACGAAGGTCCCACAACGCGCGTAAAGTGCGCTGAAACAGAAAACGGAGGCTCCCGAGCAACCGCCAAGAAACTGTCTGATGGTCAGATGTATCCAATAGCCCAGCATATGCTGGGACCCCGGCTATTTAGTACGGGAGCATCGTACAGAACAAAGAAGAAAAACACTTCGCCGAATAGCCTAAGACCTCTGTAGAGAGAGTCGACGAGCCCTGACAACAGTCAAAAGAGGACTGAAAAACACTAGTGTCAGATTTATATGAAAAACGAACATCCCCTTTGGAAGAAATGACCGCTGAGGCCGAAGCTCAGCCGGGGGAGTTGCCAATAGAGTACTCTCTGAAAGAGAGCCCGAACTTACGGCTGCCAGGCAAATCTCTTTTGGAAGAAAACCGAAGAAGGCAGAGACCTAAAATCCAGGTCAATGTGGTTTGAAGTGCAGCGGAGCAAAAAACCTCCCAGAGAAACCAAAGATGATGACTGAATGGTAACTGAAAGAAAGGGAAAAACTTTTATCCTTCTTATGTCCCATAAAGTTTTCCAAAAGTGGCAAAAGCGAGAAGAGGTAACAGACTTCTGAAATCGGGGCCCAGTAGGCCTAACCGAACTAGGGAACTCCTCCCTTCTGAGGCCTCGAGAACAGTCACACGGTTTAACGAGACCAGTGTAAGATTGAACAAAGAAAAGGACCCTGTTGAAGTAGACAGTCCAGTCGAGGTAGGAGCCCAGGCTCCTCTACTGACAACAGGTGTAGCTGTATCTTCAAGTCATGCGTGGCCCAACCGGAGCCACCGAGAGGACTAGCACGCATATTCCCCTCCTGTGTTACCGAAAGTGAGGTAGAAATAGAAAAGGAGGCAGGATAGAATAACCAGAAAACTCCCAGGAGCCCTGAGGGCATCCTCGGCTACTACCGCCAGAGCTCACGTCCGAGAGTAGTAAAGGGTTAAAGAGTCAGTCGGAATGCCCTGAGGTCAATCCGAAATCTCCGCCAAAAGCGGACCAGTTGACAAAACTCCAGGGAATGTCCCCTCACCCGGGAGTCTGACCTGGCGGCTTGACCTGGAAAGAAGATGGTTGTCCTCCGCTCAGAGGGGAATGTAGGCGACCACTCATTGCGTCGCAGCTTGACTGAAGAAATAGAGTACCTGGTGCCGAGGAAGGAAAAATCCTCCGACGGACCGTGTTGAGAGATCCGTGTCGAACCAGAAGCTCCTGGATCCTTCGGATATTCAGAAGCCACCTAATGTAAAGAGTGGGATAGTAGCAGTAGATTGTCCCATTAGGGAACCAACGTACTTCCTGCCCTTGAAAAAGAGTTATTCTGTGATCTTCCTGAACCCTGTGGGAGCGGAAGAGAGACCGAATGGAAAGGACTGACAGTGAAAATGAGTATCCTGTAATGCGAATCTGAGAAAAGTCCGATGAGGAAACCCAACGGAAATCAGTAAACAGGCCTCCCTGAAGACAAGGGACACGTAAAACTCCCTATCTTGTTCAAAACTAGCAATCACAGACTGAAAGGATTCTAAGGCCAGAATAGGCCTGGCCGAGCCAACTGGCTTCGGAACGTGAAAAGAAACAAAGGTCTGAGAACTGTCCCGATTCAAATAATATCTGAAAAACAGGGATCAACATCCTTTGCGGTTAGAAGCATATGGAGCGCCGCCTGTAGTATGACTCTCTTGACTCCTGAGACGGTTGTACTCCAAAATCCAGTCTGTAACCGCCCAAGCCTTCTCAGTACTCCTCGTAGGACCACTGACATGTGCCTACCCTGGGACCCTCCAGGTGGTAGGAAGGTCTGACCTGCAGTGGGTGTATAGGATGACCTAAAGTCAGACTGGACCGAGGATGCTGAACCTCTGCTTCAGCCTGTTACCCTGAGATCCCCTGGCGACGGAGATATCGCCCTTGTGGAGTCGAAAGCTTGAAAAGGTCGGAAAGATCTAAAGGAAAGACCGGTAAAGGTCTGTCTTGAAGCTGGGGCAGCAGTAGGAGAAAGAAAAGTAGACTTACCTCCAATGGTTCAAGAAATCCTGCAGAAAGTTCCTTCCCCTGAACCATCTGCCCCGTAGGATTTCATGTTCACCTGTCACTGTCGCAGGCCCGGAGGTCGTCGGGTTAAGACAGCCCAAGCGAAAATGCAGATTCCAAGTCTGCAGACGTGGAGACCTCAAAAGAGCCTAAAGCAGAATCGTGATTCTGATCTGTCCCAAAGTAGCAATTGAGTGTAACCTAGAGGACAATCGTTCCACCACCTACCTTCTCCGGACAAGGTAGAATCCCGCTGCCGTATATGTGTCTTCGATGGATACCTGAGCAATGTTGCCTCAGGAAAACGGCAGCTTGTTGGACCGGTGATACCTTGAGGGGTATCCCCTGGAGAGATTCTGATACAATTTCCTTCCGTCTGCGGGGAAAGGATAGGAAAACAAACATTGTTTTATACCTGAAATTGTGTATGCGGGTGTCTGCAAGCCGCCTACCGGAGTCTGCCCAGCTCATCCGAAACTGGACCATTTCGTCATCAGCGTCGAACCCTGATGGACCTGACGTGACCGCCTCCTTTACCTGCAGTATCAGACGAACTGCTGTATAATGCACCTGGATATTCTGAGACACTGGTTGAGACTGCACCGAAAACCGACATCCTCCGTATCCTGGACATCTGTCGCCTCCTCCCAGAGAGGCCTTTCCACTGCCAAGTCGTGTAACATGGGAGGTTAGCAAGGTTCTTTTAGAAACCTGGAGAGGTAAAATGACGTACAAGGTCTCTGGTTAACAGTGACATTACCTGCATAATCTGAGCTGTTCAAACAGGAGTGTCCTGCAGGTGCGTGGAGGGCTATGCAGATGGCTCCACCGCATATTTCACACCTAAGAGGGAATTCTTTGACTATCCCAGGTGAAACAAACGAAAGGAGAAAAGGTGGGTTAAATAAACACAGCGGTATGTAAGGTCTGCACTATAACGTGTAGTGACCGATACGATTGAAATAACCTTTCTGGTGAACCAGTAACGCTGCGCTGTTCAAACCCTGATCCTCCTGTTCAGATACCCGCTACTAGCGTACTGAGCCGCAGCGCTATTTGTCTGATGCCTTAAAGTATCTGTTGTGGTACTTGAACCCAGGCCTCTGTGGTTGGGTGTTTAGGGGATTAGTGTGCTGAGCCACACTGTTTCATATATACACATTCCCCAAAATACCAATAGTATTAGTACCCAGTGACACCAAGGAATAATAAAGGGAAGGCAACACCCCGTCCTGTATGTAGTGTACCGCTAATTTAGGGGCCCTAGATGTTTTCGGAGGTTCCGCTTGTGGCAAGGCGGGGCATTTAGTTATTATAAAACATTGCGGAAGTGGTTTGTTTTACCCCCTATATATGGTATTGTATGTATATGTATAAATATATATATACATACATCTATACATACACCCGCACACCTACATATATATATATACTATATACCCACAATGAACCCAACAGGGTAGATAAATATTGAAATACTGCAGGGTAAATAAATATTGCACACTAGATTTAAATGATTAATGAGCTGAGCCCCAGCTCTGACAATGAGCGCTGCGAGCCGCCGCCGGGAGCCTGCTGAGTCAAGCAGGAATAAGCTTTCTCCCACCTGTTATCTGTAAACTAACTTCATTGCAGCGGCCCCAGGGAGCGGAACTTGTAAGCGGTGCTGTAGCGGCCGGGGAGCGGAGGACTTGTAAGCCGTGCTGCAGCGGCCGGGGAGCAGAGAGCACTGAGCCCGCCGTACAGAGCGGGAGTTAGCTCCGCCCCTCCGCTCTGGCGCCAAGTTCAAAAATGAAACCCGCTGTTGAACTTGAAACGGGAAGCGCCTTGTATCTCCCCGGCCGCCTGTATGCTGCGGTCGGGGAGCCGAGAGTGTTGATCCCGCCGTACGGAGCGGGAGTTAGCTCCGCCCCCCCGTTTTTCAAAAATGAAAACCCGCTGCTGTAACTGAAGCGGCAGGAAGCGTGTATCTCCCCGGCCGCCTGTATGCTGCGGCCGGGGAGCGGAGAGCACTGAGCCCGCCGTACAGAGCGGTAGTTAGCTCCGCCCCCCCGCTCTGGCGCCAAGTTCAAAAATGAAACCCGCTGTTGAACTTGAAGCGGGAAGCGCCTTGTATCTCCCCGGCCGCCTGCATGCTGCGGCCGGGGAGCGGAGAGCGCTGATCCCGCCGTACGGAGCGGGGAGCATGTATCACCCGGCTGCATGTATATTGTGGCCGGGGAGTGGAGAGCGCTGAGCCCGCTTACAGAGCGGGCTGAAGCTCCCCCTAATGTTTAAAATACAAAGTGCGCCCTTCATACGCTCCAGCCTACTGGGGAGTAAAGGGGTCCAAGCACCACATGTCTCTTAATACTGACAGTGTAAAATAATAAATCAGTCTGGAAGGAGGGGAGGGGGGGGGGGATTGTACTCACCGCTGTCCTTCCCGACACACGCCGCACTCAGCGGTGTTTACACTGCTTGACAGAGCGGCCCCGACACGCGCCGCACGCAGCGGTGTCCGGCCCCTGATACTCACCGCTGCCATGCTGCCGGAATCTTCTGCTGGTGGAGCGGCCCCGACACGCGCCGCACGCAGCGGTGTCCGGCCAACTCAGGAGAGCTCAGTGTCTCCCTTAGCCTGGGCCCATCCCGAGCCGCACGCAGCTGCGATGGGACCCCGCCGGCAGCTCCCGCGGTGCAGACTGGCAGTGGCAGAGCTGCCAGTCTGTGTGTGTAAGTAAGAAAAATAAAATAATAAAGAAAAAAATAAAAATGTCTTCAGCTAAACCCAAGTGAACCAGCTCCCTTGGGCACTAAACTAAGACTGGTTTGGAGGGGAGATAGAAGGGGAGGAGCTAGCCACAGTGTGAGAATTTTAAAGTGCCAGCTCCCAATTACTGCCTACTATTTCCTCATTGTAACTACGCTCCAGTGGCCCCTAGTGGATGAAGGAGAAACAGATATTTCTGTATGGCAGCTAGGTGGCAACAACGCGAACACAAAATATACAAGAGAAACATTTTGTGGGTGTGACATGGGTGCGTAGTTATTTGTTGTTCTGAGGCAAAGAGGGCTCCAAATTCAGATGGACCTCCTGCACCCCCTGTAGTATAGGGTAGGTGTAAGTCCCCAAGAAAATGATGTTGGTTACCATTGTAGAAGAGTGGTCGGTGATCTATTGAACAGAAGTATACGATTCAGAATATGTGCATACAGTCACAGCAAGCATCTGGAACCTGCATTCACTTTATATGCGACTCAGAATCAGGCCATAGTAACTAAAGGATTGATGTATGAAGCAGTGAAAAAGAGTGGAGAAGTTGCCCATAGCAACTGATCAGCTTTGAGGAAGCATTTATCAAGTACATGCAAAATAAATTATAGGTACTGTAGCAGCTTATTGGATGCCATGGTCAACTTCTCCACTGGTTCACTTCTCTGCTCTTCTTCTGCTTGTCTTATAATATACTGTACTTACAATAGTTAATAAAATCAACCCCCTCTACCCATGGATAGGCAGGAAATGTACTTAGAGGGGCTGTCTGGGCTTAAGTTCTATAATATTACATTATTAAATTATGTTCAAATTAGAGATGAAAGGTCCGGATTCCAAGCAATCTGTCCCGCTCCGAACTCCAGGAATCCGAGTCCACCTGAGCCACGGCCTGGGTGTTCCTGTCAGACTCGGACCCCACGCCGAGGCCAAATGTCATCCTCTCGGCATCAGAATCTTGCGGGACTTGGATTCTATGTTAGGCGCAGTGGCCGGGACCTAGCGCCATTACACTTTAATGCATGCAGTGTCGGACTGGGGCATGAAGGGCCCACCGGGGGAATGCAGTGATAGGGGCCCATACTTAAGGGTGTGGCCAACCTAAAAGGGGGTGTGGTCAGCCTCCACAGAGGCTTGAAATACACAATAGTTTAGTGCAGTGTAATGCAACATATCTACCATGTATAATACAAGTGCACAGTCTGGAACCTGATCCCTAGAGGAAGGAGTGGGCCCTTAGACAGTGGGGCCTATTGGTGGTTTCCCTGGTACCACTGTGGGCCAGTCCAACCCTTGGGCCCTCAGGCAGTGGGGCCCTACCGGTGGTTTCCCTGGTACCCCTGTGGGCCAGTCCAACCCTGAATGCATGTGTTCTTTACTCTGCTGTATTGGCTGTGCTGAGACTACATACTCACAAGTGGCTGTGTGTTCTAAAGGAACTATGTGGGCACGCTGCTGTATTCTGCACTGTACTTTGCTGTATTGGGTGTGCTGTGTCCAGACTCACAAGTGGCTGTGCTCTAGAACGTGACTGTGTATAATAGGGGCATGCTGCTGTACTCTGCTGTAAATTGTACTATTTGGTGCGCTTTACCTTAGTGCGCTCTGTTCATGTGAATCTATAAGCCCTGTGACTCCACACAGTTTGAATCGAGCTGCAAGTTCAAAAACAGAAGAAAAATATATATAGATATATTGTTTGTACTGTTTGCTGTGCTTTACCCTAGTGCCCTTTGTTTAAAGCCCTGTGACTCCATGCAGTTATATAGATATATAACTATAGTTCTGTGCACTGTACCCCGGAACGCTGTGGCAATGTTTCATAGATGTGCTATAAAAACTGCCATATGTTTGTGCCGCTGCTCTGATGCTTTAGTAATGAGACAGCTCACTGCAGCCTTTGGCCAATACTGGTGTAAACCATATTGTGAGCTGTGAGGTGGTAATCTGCCAGATCTAGCTGGTTGGACTGAAAATTTGGTAATAGATGAGAGCAAATGAAAATCGACCATTTGCTCCCAAACATTGGAAAATGGACAAAAACTGTTGGTCATCCAAGTTGGTTAAATTTGTGTTTAACTAATTTGTATGAACGTCAGCTTTTGTTCATTTTCCAGTGTTTAGGAGCAAATGGTCGATTGTCATTTGCTCTCATCCATTACTAAATTTTCATTACAACCAGCCAGATCCAGCAGATTATCTGCCAGATAATTGTATAGTGTGTACCTAGCTTTAGTATTGTATAAATGTGTATTCATTGCATACTTACCTACTTTCCTGCCTCCTCCTCCGGGAGGAGGCAGCGTTGTAGGTGAATGGGGGTGTGGCCGGCAGCAGGATGGGCGGTTCGGGGGCGTGGCCGGCAGCAGGATGGGCGGTCCGGGGCGTTGCATACGGGTCGCGTCATCGTGACTCCACCCCCCGCTGTGCTGTGCCGAGAAACGAGGCGCTGCATAGCGGGGGGCGGAGCTACGATGACGTGATTCAGCACGAATCGCGTCATCGGACCCCCTCGGCCCGCCTACTTGTTCACTGCTGCGGGCGGCCGAGGGGGAAAGCGGGAGGCTTGCCCACCTTTCCGGGGGGCCAGGAGGGTCACCCGATTTTTGGGAGCCTCCCGGCCATTCCGGGAGGGTAGGCAAGTATGATTCATTGACGTTCTGCTTTCATGTATGAAATGGTACAAAAATGGCCAGAAATTCTCACAAAGGAAATTGTTATCCTTTGTTGTCAGTTTACAAATAAATGGTTTAATCTCATCCTGTATGTGTGCGGATGTCCTCTGGGAGGTCATGACAAAGCCCACGGTAGAAGCAGAGACATATTTGTTATCAATGTCACAGACCTCTCAGTGGATTTTAAGAAACAGGTCAGCACAGTCTGCAATGCTTGAATGCCAGTCTTTGTAATCACACTGGTCATTAGTATTCTGCTTATTGCACCAGAATCATTTTCCATCTCATTTGAAATATAGCTCTTTGCATATTTGTATAGCAAAGACTAACAGTAAAAAAAAAAAATCCTTGAAGAAAAATTTGCCATAGAAGATTTGACAGTATTTAAATCATAGTACTATGGGGCATTGATATAAAAAAAAACAACAACACACAACAGCTGTGCTAATTTTTTTTTTCAGGCCGAACCATCTAGCTGGAGAAAGCTGCATTTTGTCTGATAAGCACCCAAGAGACAACTGAAGATGTTTAATTATGTGATTGGATAATTCTTTTGTCAAATCCCCAGTGTTTTGTTGAAGCAAGTGGAAAAAAAAAAAGTCCAGTTATCCTAAGATGGTTTTCGGTACAGTAGCATATCCGTAATACTGTAGATATGCTGTTTGTACTATAGCTGTTCCTCAAGGATTACGGAGAAAAAGAATGGCTACTTCAATAATGCTTTATGTTCATTGGACTTAATGTCAAGCTTTCAGCAAATATATGTTAACAGCAAATATCAAGACCAAAAAGCTTTATTTAATAATGTGGTGCAGACAATTCGTAACCCATAGCAACCAATGAAATGTTGTCATTCACTAGCGTAACAAAACTGCTGAAAGCTGATGTCTGGTTGCTATTGGAGAAAGAGTAGGTCTGTGTTATTGACACCACTATTTAAGGAACCTGAGTTAGTCCTATAAATAAATGAGCTTATCTAATACAAGTGGTTTGAAAAAGAACAATTTTAGATAAAATGGTTTTGTATTGTTATATAATGTCTGTGTTTTTTGTGTAATGCTTTCAGTTGCACGGTGGAATTCAATAAGAATGGTGCCCAAAGACACTTAGGGGTGTATTCAATACCTGTCGGAAACTGCCGTCTTGTCGGAAAGGTCGGAAGTTTCCGACAGGTTTAGGTCGGAAGGGGTTCCAACCTATTCAATGCCGGCTGATTTTTTCCGACTTGTCGGAAACCACGTGGATTGTCGGAATCCACGTTGGCTGTCGGAAGCGCTGCCAAACCCGACAGGTTTTAGCCCCGTTTCTGACAATGTCAATCCGACTTTAAAGAAAGTCGGATTACCATTGTCGGGAACAGGACAAACCTGTGGGTTTTGGCCCGGCATCGAATACTGACCTGTCGGATCCTTTTCCTTTTTATGAATCCAGAGTGGATTTGGCTGCTTTCTTTGGTGATTTCAAACAAGCCACTCCCACATTGCAGGTGATTTTGCCTTCCAAACTGACAGCTTTATTACCCATAAATTGGATGTCTGATATGCAAATTGCAGGCACAGTGCATCGACTTCTGGTGGGTTCCAATGCTTGCTGGTGATATTTGCTCAAATCATATAGCTCTACAAAAGCTTAAAATCTAAAAGCACTTTGTTTGTGTGCCACTTGGATTTTTAAAAACTTTGCCATGTATTGGATTAATTTCCCACAAGAATTGTATCAGAAAGGAACAAACATTTGAGGTAGTCATTCCGAGTTGATCGCTCGCTAGCAGTTTTTAGCAGCCGTGCAAACGCTATGCCGCCGCCCACTGGGAGTGTATTTTAGCTTAGCAGAAGTGCGAACGAAAAGATCGCAGAGCGGCTACAAATTTTTATTGTGCAGTTTCAGAGTAGCACAAAACCTACTCAGCGCTTGCGATCACTTCAGACTATTCAGTTCCTGTTTTGACGTCACAAAGCCGCCCAGCGTTCGCCCAGCCACGCCTGCGATTTTCCAGGCACACCTGCGTTTTTTCGAACACTCCCTGAAAACGGTCAGTTGACACCCAGAAACGGCCATTTCATGTCAATCTCACTGCAGCCACCAGTGCGACTGAAATGCCTCGCTAGACCCTGTGCAAAACTACATCGTTCGTTGTGCTCGTACGACACGCATGCACACTGCGCCGCATGCGCAGAACAGTCGTTTTTTAGCCTGATCGCTGCGCTGCGAACAACTGCGGCTAGCGATCAACTCGGAATGAGGGCCAATATGTAATAACCTGTGAGGTGCAGGCTTTTCTGGAATTTCTGTGAATCTGTCCTTATTTATAAAGAGGCAAATCATTTACAAGGTAAAACCGGGGCGCTAGGTGGTTAATGTGCGGACGCACGGAACAGATACCTCTTGTGGGAGTCTCATAGCAGTATTGTAGGCAGACTTCCGGTGATTGAAGTGTGCAGATGGAGATGGGACACCTGATTCTTACAGCTCTTTTCCACTTAGCGTGATTTAGGCCTTTGCATGAAGACAGACAGATAATATGCATAGATGGGCGAACACTTGCATGAGCATAAGATAATAAGCAGTCTGCCAGGGTGGAATAGAAAAACGGACGCAGAATCTGGTCCATAATGGGGAAAGCCATAATAATGGGCTTATTTTGTGTCATTTGGGGGTATTTTATACATTTACTGTATATAGAGACAGTACATTGGTATCAGCACACAAACAAAACAATTCAAATTTAAAATGTAAAATTGTAAGAATGTTAAAATTGTAATTTTAAAAATTTTAAAAATTGTAAAGTGGTGAAGCTTGACATAAACCGAGTCATGTTACAGTGAAAAAAGAAATATAGCGATCTCACTTCAGATTGTCCAACAGAGAATGATTAATTTCGCCCCAACAGGAATTGTCCACATATAAAATAGAAACACACAAAAAACGCAATAGTGTAATACATTCAGAGACTTATTACGGGCGCCACATGTGAACGATGAGATGAAATGGTGATTAAGACTGTTCCATCCGAAAAATAGAGGTTCCTAAGTTCCGTTCTAGACACCAGGGATGTGCTGAATTATGGAGATTCTTGCATGTACAGATGTGTCCTCACACATCCTTGCAGGAAATAGCAGCATGGCATGGCATCGCGCATCGCAAGAACGCCGACGCATCGTGGGCACACACTTACGAATACTGCCATGTAAAAGTGCATTCAGGTACGGAGAGTGGGAGCATACCTTCCCGCTGCCCATGCTCCTAGTGTGCCACTGACTTCCCACTCACAAGGTGGTTCCCTGCATTTGTTTGCGGAAGCGTGCGTGCCCACGCTCCTGCGAATGCCATGTTGTGCCGGGAATCCTTGCCTGTGATGTGAACGCATCGCTGGCAAGGATATATGGGGACACATCGATATGCTTACTTCAACAAAGTTGGTGCTAAGCACGTAAAGGTTTCTTTGACTCTCATCCGCCTCGTATGTATGGAATATAATCACAAAGATAGACCCGATTGTGCTGAAAAACCAATAATAATAAAATGTATTTAATTAAAAAACACAGGGTATAGGTAGTCCCACCATATAGATGGAAACACAGCATTTACTGTGAGTCATGTTATTTCCATAGTGTAATACATGCTATAACATGTAGATCAGTAATACCCCTTTTCCACCTGTGTACCGGGTCCGTTCCAGGATGTTTCACCCGGCTACAACCCTTGTCGGCCCTGCCGTTTCCACTGCACTTCGACATGGGTTATTCCCGGGTTGGATCTGTTTCCACTTAACCCGGGTAAGTTCTGTAAAAACCTATTGATGTCACTCGTTACTCGGGTCTGAAAACACGGGTAATAACCGTTTCCACTGCACAATTACCCGGGTCATTACCGTGTTACTGTGTTCACCTGGGTAAAATTCCAGGGTCACTCAAACCGTGTAGAGCCGTTTCCACTTACTAAAAACCTGTGTTGATGCGCGCCCCCGTGCAAAAACACGGGTAAATTTAGCTAGTGGAAAAGGGTTTTAAGCTGCTCTATACATGTGAGTGTAGACAGGGCTGCCATCAGAAGTTGTGTTGCCCAGGACTGACAAAATAGACAGGACCCTCTCCCCTAAAAAAAAAAATCTGCTGCACCACTCCACCCCTATGTCATGTCATGCATCATGAAGTTACATAAGGATGGAGTGTTACGGACATGCAGGAATGATTCACAGAGAGCTGATGCACAGGGAAGGCATGATTTAAGAAGTCCCCCCTGTGCATCAGCCCGCTGTTGTTGTACAGACCTGGTCGAGCTCTCCAGGTATTGGCGGTAGGAGGCAGGGGTGTGCCCCTCTCTCTGTAAGGGCCGGGACACCAGTCCCCATAGTCCCCCCCGGTGGCGGCTCTGAGTGTAGGCATTGCTTTAGTGTTACATACTGTATTTTCCCTTTACAATGTACACACTTCACTCTCAGACAAAACAACATGTGGTAATGCCACACAAAGCTTCTCCTCAAATGACCGTGAAGCTGTGGAAAAGTGTCATGTGTGTATATTTATGTGGCAGACAGGCACAAGTACATCTAAAATAAATGCTCTGCACATATTTCTGCTGAACTGATCCTTAGTAACTTCAGCAGGATGTCCACGTACAGATTACTGTAACATTACTGGCTCATGTATGCTGCTCTTACATTTGACTTTTCTGCTTTTAAGCCATGTATTTATACATCAGCCAGAGTTGGCTTTTACAGCACACAGCTGCTCTCTGGATACAATTACACCCAATGCAAAGAGCACTGTACAGCTGGGTCGTATCCCACGGCAACACAAATACACAACTGTGCTGTTGATATTAATGTACAACGAGCAGATAGACAAGAAGCAGTACAGACAATGCACAATAATGCATCAGAAGAATAAAGCCTTTATTAATGGTACTTTATATACTCACAAGCAGCATATTTCATGTTACCCCTTTATATATAAATATATATATATATATGTGTGATATACAGTATCTCCCTTTCTCTCTCTCTCTCTCTCTCTCTCTCTCTCTCTCTCTCTCTCTCTATATATATATATAAAATGTAAACACTAAGGGGGGAATTCAAATGTTTGAAAAGTCGGTTGGGTGTCTGTTTTTTTCCTGTCTAATAGATAGGAGAAAACAGACACTCAACTGACTTTTCAAACATTTGAATTCCCCCCTAAGAATAAAAACACGGACAACAGTGCTGGCATTTCAAATTTATTATTGACAAATAAAACTTTTACATTGAAATTTTTTAAATGGTGGCGGCACTAAAGGACGTACAGTACAACCAAACACACCCACACATTAACCAATCATTGTTCGACTCTCCATTCCACAACCCACCCGTTCAGGTGGTGTAACCATTTCCTGTCCAGGACAATTGGTTTACTCCTCCCCACTTAACTACCATTGGCTGTTAAAATTAATCTTACTGCCTTAAAGAGGAAACTACCAGCACATAATTAAAGGGGGCAACACTCAAAACGCCTCGTGGTTTAATGTCCCTCAGGGCTTATACAGCCTCTGGTGGAACTTCTCATGATAGACATCTGTTTATGCTATATATTTTTACAGGGGATATAATCTATGAGCTTTATACTTAACAGTGTTTTTGACTGTGATGATAACAAAACTGAATATACATTCATTTACATGAGACAAAGTAGGTGGGAGGTTAGTCAGCCACACCTTATACTTTACAATTAGTTTCCTATTACTGCAACACACTGTAGCTACATAAGACAGCAACATGTATACCTTAGCCAATAAATTCATATTTGGAAAATCACATTTTATGGCCAGTTAACCATAACTGAGGGAGAACAGAATTCCAGAGGAGGAACTACCATAAATAGACAGGTTGGGTAGGTTGGGAGATAATGTCAAAAGGGTTTATGACCCATTGATATAGTAAGGCAGGTACAGTAACTCAAACACGCCAGGCCCAGGAGTTTAGAGCAAAGGGTCAATTGAAAGAGGTATTTGCCAGACAGAGGTGAAGACCTATATTTAATGAAAATATAAGCAGGTCACAAACAAACAAACAAAGTATGGCAGATATGACTGTATTTATGAAGTCTAAAAGCATTGCAACATGGGTTATGCAGCAATTTTATTTATCAGGAGAATGTAGCAAATTGATAATTATTATTATTATTAACAGTTTCTTATATAGTGCAGCAAATTCCGTTGCGCTTTACAACTGAACACAATTAGAAGACAAAACCGGGTAAAAACAAACAGTCATAGGGCCCTGCTCGCAAGCTTAAATGCAGTAGCGCTATCTCCTGTGCTGAAGACCACTGTCTCCACAGTTCTTAACGGGGACTGCATTCTGGGCCCATTTACCAGGTTCTGAAAAGCCTAGCTTTTAGTAACTAGGAACCAATAACTAGCACTGTCTTTAGTTGGTGTTAGCCGCTGTAACCTATAGGCTGCAGATTTGCCAGACAGAGTGACAAGCAAAAAACTATTGCGGCAAACACCAATTTCCTAACATTACTTCTGAGGTTGCTGGGTACTTACTAGTACTCTTACAGTGGAGAATACAGACAGAACATGGAGAAATATTTGCCGCAGCACTAGCTCCAAATTCCTAGAGGCTGAGGAGCAGGACCTAGAGGTTCTCCTGTGTTCCAACCTTGGAAGAACATCACACAGTTCGGCGTATGAAAGACTTGTGAGCCAAATATAAACACATTAAACAGATCACAGCTAAAAACAATATTCAAGAGTTATTATTAAAGTCAAATGAATACCACCTGCAATATTTTTCACTGAATGTTACAATTACCCCTAGAGTAACACCGATAAAGCCCAAATATGGATCAGTATCACAGGTTCTCAGAGTTGCCTTGTTGGGTGTAGTAATGCAGTTTCAGTGCTTGAGTGCCATACATAATAAGTTCTGTTTGATAGCTTCTCTGGAGATCTGCCACCTAACTGCACTAAGCACGGTTGTTTATCTTACTAGGATCTTTTCACAGTCTGGGTGGTTGCAGAATTCACTCCCCTTAAATAAAAAAACAACACCTGCAGTCATGGACAAACAGTACGTCTTGACTTTGGCGTGCCTGGTGTGGAAAATAAACCCACCCAGGAGATGAAAAATGGTTTTAATACGTAGTACTGACCATAGAAATGTGTTTGAAATTGTAGTTAAACAGACCTTCCATCCGTTCGTATCCTATCCCATTTACTGCAAAAGCACTTAGACCCATGGTTAGAAATGTTTCTCTGTAAACACAGTAGAAAGATGTCTTGATAATCTCCAGCCTTTGCACGGCAGCACAGTAGATTTGTATAAAATATATTTCCTCTACTGCTACTTACATAAAAGATTCCATTGTCTTAGGGCACCATCTGTCTCATTTGTGGCTTTGATTTTTGACAAATTCAAAGGCATTTGTATATTTTTGTTATTCTTTAGAATAGCACCATCTTGTATGTCATACATAGAAACAGAACATGACGGCAGATAAGAACCACTTGGGCCATCTAGTTTGCTCTAAACACATGTACATGCATACACTTACATTTTTTTTGTTCGGAGCCAATTAATCTACTAGTATATATTTGGATTGTGGGAGGAAACTGGAATACCCAAGGGAAACCCATGTAAGCATATGGGGAATGTATAAACTTCACACAGTTAGGGCCAGGGGCGTTTCTAGAGAGGAGGAGGCCCGTGTGCAGGCTCCGTCTGGACCCCCTCCTGTCTAGCCGGCAACACTGTCCAGCTCTGGGCACTAGGGTCCCTAGGGGCGCGGCGGCCATTTTCCCAGTAATTTTCCTACTGCGTATGCGGGAATCACCGGAAAAATGGCGACCCAACATTTTCCCAGTGATTTCTGCAGCGCTGCTGCTGTGCTGTGGGAAGCCAGAGGGTAAGCATTTAAATGAATGGGTGCAGGCAGGGTCGGACTGTCCCACAGGGGTACAGGTGAAACCACTGGTGGGCCCCACTGCCTTAGGGCCCATTCCTTCCCCTAGGGATCAGGTTCCAGACTGTGCTTGTATTATACATGGTAGATATGTTGCATTACACTGCAAAAGACAATTGTGTATATCAAGCCTCTGTGGAGGCTATCCACACCCCCTTTGTAGGCTGGCCACTCCCATAAGTATGGGCACCTATATTCTATTGTAAATACCAAATTGCTTTCTTACAAATATTTAAAATGCCCGCTCTAATACATACTGCAGACGCCAGGCGCATCTTATTACCATATACGATAAAAGTGCGCTGTACATCTCAAAACACTACATCCCTTAAGAGAAAATAATACACCCACACATTATCTGAGTTGCAAAGCTCATTGATGAATATATTTGTTATTAAAAGGATATGTATTGAATATATATCACAATGTACAGTATACATATAGTTACATGGTTACAATTTATACAGTAATCAGTTAATACAAAATACATACCAGCATACAATACCATTCCCTCAATGCATCCTCCTCTTACTATATCTCTCTCTCTCAGCAAATAAATACAGGAACTGGTCTGGCAACATCTCCACCATCGTCTGGGACAAAACAGCAACTAGCTCCTGTGTGTGTCTGATCAGCAATGTGTTATCTAGTTTGGGGGAGTGCACATACTAGTCTAAGGGAGGGAACTTTCTCATTCATGATGAGTCACTGGTCTGTTCGTATGCAAGGTTCAGCCTTGAAAACATCAAAAGGGCTGGCCTGAGTTTCCTGTCCATCACCTGCTTAGAATGTCTATTGTCCTATTAAGAGTGATTTTAGCTTTCATACATTTAATCATAACTACTTGTTGCAATGTCCTACAACTTAACAAGTATCAAATGAATCTACACATTAATATGGTTGCTTTAATACCAAATATGACATGTCTATCTTGCTCCGCTCCAATAATACGCATACATGACGTTACTCCATTATATAATTTTAAATCATTATGATGTCTGGCGCTTGATATGTTATAATTATGTGCTGTATGAAATATGTGTCGAATCTATCTCTGTGGCATGTCTGTGTAAATGCGTAAGTTATCTTATATTGCTGTGCGTATTTGCAAGCTTAGCAACTCATAATGTGTGGAGTCTGTATGTTCTCTCTATTTAATATTTTTGACTTCGACACTATGGGTCCAATACAAAATTAATTGCAACTCAGACGTATGTTCACCCGTATGCGGAGTTGCATCAGTAATACATCTGCCTCCAGAGGTGTCACCGGGTGTGGTGACACCCGGTGCGCACCCTTTATATGCCAACGCGCCGGAGGCGCGCTCATGGCAAAAAAGGGCGTGGCTGCAAATAAAGGGGCATGTCCTCGCGGGATCGTCACTCCGGGGGCTGTACTAGGCTGCCCCCGGAGACTGTTTCATAGCGCTGTCGGCTCCTTTTCTACCCCAGCCGGTTGCTGTAGCAGACTTTCACACTGCAGCACCTGGCTCCTGTCACTGGGGAGGAGCACACAGTTTGGTGTCACCCCTTCCAAGCGCCGCACCCCCACATCCGCCTTGTGATGCCACTGTCTGCCTCTGTATCCATGCTGAGCACTTCACTCCAGAGCTTGCAATTGTGCCAAAATGTCCTCACTGAACTTTGTGTATATGAGAACGCCCCATAAGAGCCCAGAGCACCCGTTTAATCACAAGTGTAGACTCTAAAACACCCATGATGAGCTCTGGAGCATGAACAGTGCAAAAACATGCAAGATACACTCCTCACATACGCGCACACAAGTGGGGGGTTTCCGAGTACCTGGAAACCCCCCCTGCCCACCGATCCATCGGCGCAGTTTACAGGTTTTTTTATTTTAACGCCGGATTTCAGGGGTGCAAGTATAAAGAGGCAGAGCTGCCTTCTTCTTACGTAGACAGGCTGCTGGGCTGGCTGTCTGCCTGTAGGGGGAGCTGCAGCACGCAGCTCCTCTCAGGTATTCTGGGGCTGGCTGGGTGAAGCAGCGATCTATTGAACGATCATCTGCAGGTGTGTGACGGGGAGGGGGGTGCGGTGCGCCGCGGAGAGGGG
This sequence comes from Pseudophryne corroboree, assembly GCF_028390025.1. Taxonomy (NCBI): domain Eukaryota; kingdom Metazoa; phylum Chordata; class Amphibia; order Anura; family Myobatrachidae; genus Pseudophryne; species Pseudophryne corroboree. Next base: position 40,716,031 of record NC_086455.1, read on the forward strand.
GAGGCAGGGGCTTTAATAAATGATGCTGGCCAGTGACCTGTTAGCCGGAGAGGGGGGGAGAGCAGCGTTTACATTGTGGTGGCTAATGAAATATATATATATATATATATATATATATAAGTTTTGGTGGCTGGTATACTGGCTGCTTTTTATGTTTGTGTGAAAGAGGTGTGTGTATATATATATGTGTGTGTATCAGCTGTGTGTATATATATATATATATATATATATATTGTATGTGTGTTAATGTATGTATGCTGCATGTGTGTGTATGTCATGTGTCCATGTATGTATGCTGCTGTATATGTGTGTCTGCTGTAAGTATGCTATGTGTGTGTGTGTGTGTGTGTGTATGTATGCTGTGTGTGTGTGTGTTTGTAAATATGCTGTGTGTACGGGATGCAGTTAGGAGATTGCCGGTCACAATACCAACGCCGGGATCCCGGCATCTGAAAATCCGACTGGTCGGCATGCCGACCAACAGGGACTATTCCCATTCGCCGGTGTGCAATAATTAAGGACAACAGATGCGCTTTAATAATTACTGCAGGGCCTGGCAGTGACTGTACTGGACTAGCTGTGGAGGAGGAGAAATATCCCGCCCTCATTTATTTTCAAAGTGGAAAAGGCCATGCCTCCCAGATATGGCCACACACCCTGTATCACCCAGGGCCACCCTATATCTATGAGGTCCTAATCTGGACAGACAGAAAAAACTGTGCTAAATTGTAATCGTCCAACCACCTAGCACATTAGTATCACTGATTAAAATAAAATGTGTGTATATATATATATATATATATATATATATATACAAAATTGAGATGCCGGCACTCTGTCTCCAGAATATAAAAGTGCCTCGGTGCCTCCAGTACAATGCTATGCAGCAAGGTAATGTATCGAACGAAAACAGTGGCACTCAAACGGACTTCTGATTCATCAAATAAACGGGCGCAGCACGCCTCAGCTGGTTAACGTTTCAGTTTTATTCTCAAAACTTTCGTCAGAACAAAGTACATTAGAAAAAAGCTTACCTTTATACCATAAAACCATTGTATGTTGCTAGGTAACGGAGGGTTCGGCACATGCGCACAAGAGCGCACGTCGCGGGAGCGTGACGTCACCGACCCTGCGTCCAGCAGTCTTCGTTTCCATGTGGGTGTCTTCACGGGTTTTATGGTATAAAGGTAAGCTTTTTTCTAATGTACTTTGTTCTGACGAAAGTTTTGAGAATAAAACTGAAACGTTAACCAGCTGAGGCGTGCTGCGCCCGTTTATTTGATGAATCAGAAGTCCGTTTGAGTGCCACTGTTTTCGTTCGATATATATATATATATATGAAACAACAAGATTCAATATCTGCGCTGCATGTCCGTGTTTTCCAGAGTCTCTTTGAAATTAGTTATTCCAGTGCTGCTCAATCCAGCTCCCAGCCAGGGAGCAAACGGTATCGGTACTAGAAACAAATCAGGAGAGCGCACTGGTAAATGTAAAATAGTTCACTTTATATAGAAATAAGTAATATCCACATACATTGCAGTTAAAACTTCCAAGCTCCGTGAAGTTCACACGACCAGCAGGTTTATGCTCAATCGAGCTGGAACTGTCTCGTCGGCTCTGAACCCGGCGGGTGACGTCACAACGTCCTCAGCAGATAGCCACGCCCAACGCGTTTCGACCAATCACAGTCTTCGTCAGGGGATAATATTACTTATTTCTATATAAAGTGAACTATTTTACATTTACCAGTGCGCTCTCCTGATTTGTTTCTAGTATATATATATATATTTACATATAAAACTATTAGGATTATACTCATTTCTGGATTAAATTGATCATACATATGGGAGAACTGTGGCGTGATCCTAAAACTGTGATTTGCTGAAATCTTGCATTTTCCCCAATAAAGCCATTATTGATAAAGCCTTTTACTAACATGATTTGTCACAAATGTATTCTCTTGTCTAAAACTGTAAGTATTATAGAAACGTATTTAGCTGTGCAAGGGTCATATAATAAACTAAAGAGCACTGGAAAACCAGGGCGTGAAATATACAGAAACTGTAAAGAGAATTTCCATGAGGGATTAGCCAGCCAGCTGCATACTGATTTACATGAGCGAACGAGTGAGAAAAAAAAATATCATCTTGATGAAGGATGGGAGTATTCAGTATAATGTAAATACAGGCCGCAGCCTATAGATTATTTGTGCTCTCCCCCATGGTACAAAATGTCACAGTCAAAATAAATGTCATTAGGTGATGAGTTGTAATCTGCCAGCTAGGTCAATTTTAATCAGGTGAAGAATTCTTGAAGGAAGACAGCGCTGTCTTGGCTGACCTTGGAAGACGGAGCTCTTCCGGCATAAAGTGCCTGATTTCTGTGTCTGTCAGCAATAAGTGCATTTAGTCTAAAATCTGACAGTCCCTGTGCGCGACATCTGTTCACTAACTAGACAAACATGCAGATTGGCAATCTATGTCTGCACTTATTTTGCATTTAAAATGTCATTAGCAGGCGTGCTTATTATATACATCATAACAGCAGGAAGGCGCGGTGACAAAGACAAAACTATAATATATGTGAAAGCGTGATTTCAGGTAATAACATGGTCATTGCGGAACATTGGTCTACAAATCTCAACTCTCAAGCAACATTAATATTTGCAATAAAGGCCTCTTTTTGGAGGACATCTCATGAAAGTTAAATGATAAATAAGCTCCTACTGTATGTAATAATTTGGTAAATCTTATTCACTACTTAGCCATACTCCTCGCACCCCCCTTCTGATGCCACTGCAGGGAAGTAATCATGTACTGAGTGTGAAAACATTGCTTACCTGCATTTATATAGAAGTTTATTGTCCAATATGTGTTGATGTTAATTTTTTGTAACATTTACTTTCACATTTTGGGCTTTTGTTTGGTAATTAGCCTTGTTTTTTTTCCTTAATCTGTTAAATATAAGTGCATACCTCCCAACTGTCCCGATTTTCGCGGGACCGTCCCGTTTTTTTTGGACTGTCCCACCCGCGGGTCGCAGTGTCCCACGGTGGGGGTGGGGGTGGGGCAGTTGGGAGGCTTCTGTCATCGCTGCCCTGCTTAGCAGCACAGCGGTGAATAGACGCTGTGCACATGCGCACAGCGTCTATTCAGTGGAGACAGGAGGAGAGGGGGCATGCCAGCGGCTCACAGAGCGTTGGGCATGCCCCCTCAGTGATGAAAACGGGGGCGTGGCTCGCAATCGTGGTCCCTTCTGTGATGCCACGCCCCCTTTTCAACAGACCACACCCCTTTTCAGGAGTGTGTCCCTCTTTACATATTTAGAAAGTTGGGAGGTATGTCAGCGTATGTGTGTGTTTATCTATCAACAGATAGCTCCAGAGCCGGCCCTAACCAATATGATGCCCTAGGCAAGATTTTAGCTGGTGCCCCCTAGCACCACCGCTGGTTCCGCCTCTGACCTTGCACCTCTTTCCCAGCACCACCACCCCTCATTCATAGCAGTCCTTATTTTAGTGTTTGTACCCCCTATATTTTAAATAGGAACAGTTCGCACATTTGGTGCACAGCCCAAAAAGGGGTGTGTTTTTGCTGGCAAGGGGCATGGCTACACAATAGTAACCCCAATTCCAATTATGCCACACAGTACTGCAACTTTATTCACATTTGATCATGCGATAGTGTCCATAATTCATATTACATCCCACAGTAGTATCACTTTACCTTATAAACGTTACATTAGAGCCCCTTATTCACATTACATCACACTGAATTGCTCCTTATTCACATTCACATTACACCACACCCTATTGCTCCTTATTCACATTAGACGACACAGTAGTGCCCTTTCTATACTCAATGCCACATAGTAGAGCACCTTATACACATAATGCCACACAGTAATGCCCCTTACACATATGAGACACATTATTAATGTCCTTATAAACATAATGTGCCTTACACATTATGACAACCTTTATTAATGCCCTTTACACATAATGTCCCTTACACATATGCTGCACATTATTAATGCCCTTATACACATAATGACACACATAGTGCCCCTACACATTTGCTGCACATTATTAGTCCCCTATACACATAATGACACACATACAGTAGTACCCTGTTACACATATGCCGCACATTATTAATGCCCTTATACACATAATGACACAGTACACCCTTACACATATGTTGCACATTATTAATGCATTTTTACATGACACACATAATGCTCCTTACACATATTCTGAACACTACTGCACAACCAACCCACTCACATGCACACAGCACTCACACCGCCACTAACACTGTAACCTCTGCCTTAGGTTGGATACAGATGTGTCCTCATAAATCTTGCCTCAATGCTAACGTCGGGCACATTTTTTTAAATGAAAATGTATCTTATTTGCATTGCTATGTGGCTAGGATGTACAAGCAGCTTCTGCTGATTAAAATGATATGCAGCATGCCTATATACCGTGTGGGGCTGTGGCTGTATCTGCATATGAAATGCTGCACACAGAATATAGGCATGCCGCATATCATTTTAATCAGCAGAAGCTGCTGATGCCCCTAGGCATGTCAAATGCCCTAGGCAATTGCCTAGTTTGCCTATGCCTATGGCCGGCTCTGGATAGCTCAGCGCTCACCTTAATACATCAGTACATAAATAAATAATGGGGTTTTAGGTCATGAATTGTACAATGCATTTAAGCTTGCATCCCAACATCAAGGGACCTGATCTCCCTGCAACTCCTACTCTATCACCCAGATTTTTGAGAACCTGGCAACTGCTATCACATAAGAGTCAAACTGAAAATATGCTACCTGGTTTAAAGCTCACATGCAAGCTGACATATGGCTTTTATAGGTGACACAGCTCCTGAATTACCACTAAGGCAGCAGCTGACACAGGTTTAAAGTAAATGAGCTAGACAGGGGTGCGTGAGAAAGCTGTGATCACAAAAAGGTTAAATCAACCCAAATACACACATACAGAAATCCACTGCACTTGCCATTCCGAGGATGGGGTGCAGTGACCTGAGCTCACATTATTTATCTCTCTCTCTCTCTCTCTCTCTCTCTCTATATATATATATATATATATGTACCTCAAAATGGATTATATATGCTTCATGTAATGTCAGTATCTCGGGGGTACATTTGCTAAGGTGGGAGGTTTTTTATAGAACTGTTTATGTTGCCATAGCAACCAATCAGATCTACTTAACATTTATCTAGCTGCTTCTAGAAGATAATAGGTAGAATGTGAGTGGTTGCTATGGGCAACATCCCCAGTTCTAAAAATCTCCCACCTTAGTAAATTTACACCTAGCTAGGGTATTCAATTATCCGCAAATTCACAGCAACTTTTCACCCGAATTCAGCGGCAATCAGGCGAAAATTGCAGCGAAAACAGCTTTTCGCAGGTATGTGCGCTCCCGTTTTTTAACCTATTTAATTCCAAATGGGTTTCACGTGAAAGTTGTTGCAGTGAAAAGTGTAGGTGAAAATGGGAAAATCAGCCTGTACCCCAAAAAATGGTAAAATAACATAGGAAAACAGAAGAGAAGTGTATTAGAAATCACATTAGAGAGTTTTTGGGGACTTAAATTGTGTGAAATGGCTGTTATATGCATTTTTTTTTAAATGCAAAAAAATGATAGAAAGCAAGTTTTTTTGTGCAAAATAAATGCTCTCATTAGATTTGGGGTACATGAAAATGGGTATAAGTATATATTTGGGTCATTTTAGGGTACTTTTAAAAAAAAAAGTGGAAACAGACCGATTACTCCCACCTGCAAGCATAAAAACACCTGTCCCACTCATAAAGCACCCCAATATACCTGTCCCATACCTTGAACCCAAATTTCCATCACTTTGTACTTTTTCACCCCAAAAATGACATGTCAATATTGGCCAATTAAAAATAATTAAAAACTTAAACGTGCCTAATTAGTCATTAAGGGGGGTGTCCCAGGAGTTCTGTACCATATCCAAACATTTTTACCTTAAAATAGTGACTTTTCCCAACTTTTCACCTGCTCAGAGTAGGTGAAGTGAAATTAGTGAAAAAATTATCGCCAATAAATTTTTCCGGAAAGTTGAATAGGCTGTAATTGCGTTTCGCGGGAAAAGTCCGTTTTTTCGCACGAAAAGGCCGTTATCGCTACTAATTGAATATCCCCCTTAGTGTCTTCACTTTTAAAATAAAGATGACACTTCTGGCTCTATTGTAAGATTCTCAATGTACCCCATAAAATGCAGCAAGAGCATAGTGTAAATATGTAACAATTATATATATTTCTACAATATACAATAAAAATGCCTATACATTGATACAAAAAAGAACATCTTCTCTGTAATCATTAAGGATAGATCAAACAACAGGAAGCACCCTTTGGCCAACTGGGAGTTCTGGAGTTCCCATACACCCCAACATTGCCGAGCTGGAAATTGGTACAAATAAGGGAAGGGACCATGGTCATGGGTAAAGGGGGCGTGGCTAAGAGGCGCTTCCATAGGCTTCTATAGGAATGGGAGATGCTGAAAACTGGTGTATAGCCCCTTTTGGCAGGTACAGACCATAAAAACATGGTACTGTACTGGCCAAAAACCATGCTGCATTGCAGGTGGGGCAAATGTAACACGTGCAGAGAGATTTAGATTTGGGCGGGGTGTGTTCAAACTGAAATCTAAATTGCAGTGTTAAAATAAAGCAGCCAGTATTTACTCTGCATAGAAACAATATAACCCACCCAAATCTAACTCTTTCTGCACATGTTACATTTGCCCCACCTGCAGGGCACATGGTTTTGGCCATTAGTGTTCTTTTTTGGTTTGCTAACAAACCTGAATACGGCGCTTTATTATGTTAAATATTGTGAACTGATTAAGACACATTGATTTAGTAGTACAATTAGCAGTAATTGTATTTAGTAGTACAATAATTGCTTATTCTTTTATATACAGTATATCAGTTATTTAATGACATTGCTACATGTATTATGGACTTTTGCTATTTGACTCCCAGTGATTCAAGTTCTTATTTCTTATTATATAAATAGAATTAGCATTCTGTTAATGGTTGGCTGATTCTGCTAGTTTATAATGTTTTTTTGGCGCTGAGTTATTATGTATAACCTTAATTTAATAGTTATTAATACATTATAAAATATAATCATTTGTATTATAGATATCAGCTTCAATTTTGCTAATTCATTTTAGATTTCATCTTACAACACAAACACTCATATTGAAAATTGCATTAGAGAGTTTCCATACAATATACAGAGATATCGCGTATACAAATAAAAACTTATACTATAACATATCCCTCTTACAGCAAGCTCAATACCTGACTCAAATTCTCAAGGATAAATTATTAAGATGACTTTAACAAACCCACTGTCAGTTACCATGGTTATTTACTGTGGATACTCCCAAAGGTCAGGAGGAAATTAATAATATCCATAATGTGGATAGATTGTAATCAGTTATCAAGACACAAAACATTATTATTTTTCTTATCTCTTAATTCAATAAATCTTAATCCTATTTTATTCCTTCCAAGCCTTGCATTATCCCAATTCAATCAATTTTAATCATATAACCTGTTCACGTCCCTCTTTGCACCCCTCCCCTGTCGAAAACTGTGTAAGCTGCTTGTATCATTGTTTTTTTTATGAATTTCTCTTACGTCCTAGAGAATACTGGGGTATATTTAGTATCATGGGGTATAGACGGGTCCACTAGGAGCCATGGGCACTTTAAGAATTTGATAGTGTAGGCTAGCTCTTCCCTCTATGCCCCTCCTACCAGACTCAGATTAGAAAATGTGCCCGGAGGAGCCGGTCACGCTGAAGGAAGCTCCTGAAGAGTTTTCTGCATTTATTTTCTATGTTTGTTATTTTCAGGCAGGGCTGGTTGGCACCAGCCTGCCTGCTTCGTGGGACTTAGGGGGAATGGGGGAGGGGGGACGGCCCAACCTCTTGAAGGGTTAATGGTCCCGTTCCCCACTGACAGGACACTGAGCTCCTGAGGGAACTATTCGCAAGCCCCACATTCCCGCAGCACGCCGCCACCCCTATCATAGCCAGAAGAATGAAGAGTGGTGAGTACTGAGCCGGCGTCCCAGTTAGCGGGGCGCCGGCCATTATGGCGGCACGAGGGAACGGAGACACACGGCTTCTAAACGGGGCAGAATGCGTCTCCAGACACAGTACACAACTGCGTCTCAGTACACTGTACACAGTAACCATACTGGCAACACAGCCTTAAAACGGTTTATGTCCATTTTAAGCATCAAATTCCTCAGCCAGTATAAAAAAAGCGGGACGACTGCGCGTCATTGAAGGGGCGGGGCTTCACTATAAGAGGATCCAGCAGCTCACCAGCGCCATTTTCCCTCTGCAGTGGACACAGATGCTGACTGACAGGGACGCGCAGCTCCTCCAGTGTGACTCCAAATTACCTCAGTTGTACCAGGGGGTCATAGCAGGGGGGAGCGATTACTAGTGTACTAAGTCAACTATCAGGGTACTTAGTCTGCGACCTGGCTAAGCTTGGCATTGGCGGTAAGGGCGCGGTGGGGGCTGGCTCCAAACAAATCTATGTGTCTCCCAGAAGGGATCTTTGTGGGTTAATTGTGCTTAACTTTTTCCTGTGTGTGTGCGTGCTGTAACATTTACACTATGTCAGGTAAAGAGTGTGTTTCTTGTACAACGGAGTGTTCCTCTTCACCAGGGGGCTCACTACTGGGTACTCAGGGATCACAGAATAGCGGGGCTGAACCAGATTGGGTTAATTCTCTGAAAGGAATGATCTCCACTTCTTCTACAAAATTGCCACATGTGTTAGGTAAACTCAAGTCTACGTCTGTAGCGCTCCCTCTTTAGTGGGCTCCTTATGCGTCAGACATGTCCATGAGATCTTTAAGGTTTTTCAAATCATACTCACAACTGAAGACACGCAATGTGGTTTACAACGAGGTATTTACAGACTGAATGAATTGGTAAACAATAAGAAAATAAATATGAAATTTTACTACAGAAGATATTAACATTAATAATCACTCGGCAACTACGAGTTGGCATTCTTTTCTCTGAATAACAGTACAAATAGAGCAAAAGTAGAGTACTATAGGTCCACTACACTATTTTAGTAGCTGTAACCAGATGGGGTCTGGGATTCCAGGTCGACAACAAAAAGGTCGACACACCTTAGGTCGACGCCAATTTGTCGAAACACCTTAGGTCGACATGGACAAAAGGTTGACAGGAACAAGGTCGACATGGAAAAAGGTCGACATAAGTTTTTTATGTTTTTTTTGTGTGGTTTTTTTTCGTAGAGTGACTGGGAACCCCAATTAGTGCACCGCGTCCCCTCGCATGGCTCGCTTCGCTCGCCATGCTTCGGGCATGGTGCCTTCGCTCCGCTCGGCACAGATTACCGTTCCAATCGTAGTCCACGTGGATTGATAAATATGAAAAGGTTCCAAAAAAGAAAAAAATTGTGAAAAACTCATGTCGACCTTTTTCCATGTCGATCTTGTTCCTGTCGAACTTTTGTCCATGTCGTCATTTTGTCCATGTCGACCTAAGGTGTGTCGACCAATTGGAATTGACCTAAGGTGTGTCGACCTTTTTGTTGTCGACCTGGAGCCCGGATACCAACCAGATGTAACACCATATTTCCAACAATAGATTAGGACGGAGTGAATAAAATCCCACATTTGAGCCCCACCGCACCATTAAGAAAGCTTTGCTTATGGTTTAACATGCTTTGGTAAAAGGTATACACTTAAATTCATATTAAACATCTGCAAATGTACTAGAGATGTGCATCAGACACTTTCTGGATTTTGTGATTTGGTGTTGGATCTGGATCTCCTATGGTGTTTTGGATCTGGATTGATTTTGCCAAAACCACCCTTTCGGGTTATGGTTTTAGTTTTGGATCTGGATTTTTTTTTTAGAAACATAAAAACAGCTAAAATCACAGAATTATTTTTTTGTTCCTACTATATTATTAACCTCAATAACATTTATTTCCACTGATTTCCAGTCTATTCTGAACACCTCACAATATTGTTTTTAGGCCAAAAGGTTGCACAGAGGTGGCTGGATGACTAAGCTAAGCGACACAAGTGGGCGGCACAAACACCTGGCACACCTAGGAGTGGCACTGCAGTGGCAGACAGGATGGCAGATTTAAAAACTAGGCCCCAAAGAGCACATCATGCAAAGAAAAAAAAGAGGTGCACCGAGGTCGCTGGATGACTAAGCTAAGTGACACAAGTGGGCGGCACAAACACCTGGCCCATCTAGGAGTGGCACTGCAGTTGCAGACAGGATGGCAGTTTTAAAAACTAGGCCCAAAGAGCACATAATGCAAAGAAAAAAAGAGGTGCAAGATGAAATTGTCCTTATGTTGTTTAAACAGTACGTGCACAGTTTAATAAACCCATCATTTCAGCGACAGGTGGTCCCCCTGGAAAAGGCTCACCAAGTTCTCTGAATCATAACTAGCTACAAACACACCACATCCATATTTGATGACTTTTCACATTATGAGAAGAGGCAAGAGGAAGAGGACAGTGTCAAGAAGGTGATTACAAATTAGAGAGGCACATGCAATCAGGAACAACACAAGGGCTTTCACCTCCACTCCTATCTTGGTGTGGAACAGATAGTACTTTAACCAAGCAGATATATAAATACCACATTACTGAACAAACTGAAAAACTTCCGAATTTGTACCCCTTTCTCCATTTTCAGGGATTACGATAATCTCATTTAATGCTGGGATGCAAAACAACTGATTTATACCACAGGATCAAGATTGGATATTTGCCCCTCCACAGAGTCTGGAGACTTATTTTGTGAAAATCTCTTTTTTTTTTTTTTTAAACATTTTTTATTGCATTTTTATTTACATATTTTGTGGCAGATGCCTTATTTTTGTTTTTCACAGCTCCCAGTTACACGCATGTGAGCATACCTGTGTGTCCCAGTTACACGCATGTGAGCATACCTGTGTGTCTTGTTTATTTTATTAATATTTTATTTTTAAGTAAAGCAGCCCCTTAGATGTTTTAGCAGCCCCTCGTGAGACCCTACAGCAGCCCCGGATTAGATAAATTGAGTTCAGGTGGGTTCGGTACAGTACTAAGCAGGACTGTGCAGTGACTTTTTTGTTATTCAGCCCCTGCCCTGGTGGGTAAGTTGAGTTCGGGTGGGTTCGTATAGTACCAGGGCAGGGGCTGAATAACAAAAAAGTCACTGCAGGACTGTGCAGTGAATTTTTTGGTTTTCAGCCCCTGCCCTAGTGGAGTTTACCACTCTACAGTACAAACTCATTTCATACTACAAGTAGGACTGTGGGAGGAAGCAATGCTAACCTCTGTTTCACCAGCATGCCTCAGCCTGGCAAGCCAGACAGCTTCTTGGCTGTAAGCCACCATGAGACTCCATACTGGGCCCTTATTCAGTAACTGTTTTTGCATCACAGGAGCTCTTGGCCCATCTAGTACTGCAGTGCAATGGAAAGCTGAGATTTCATTTTGCAATGCAAGATCACTGAAACTCTGTTCTAACACCATGAGGTCTAGCGATAACCCTACGCAGCCCTTACATTGTACAATTATTAAGGAGAAAACATTTACAAAATAAAGAAAAGAACCCTGTACAACAAATGCGCATCTTGTAAATAATCCCCAAATGTGGAACATAAATAAATCAAAATTAAGGTTGACTAATTGGAGCCATTAATTTGAGTCCCTAATATGAAATAATTGGGAAGAACCTTTCTCTAATGCTGGGTACACAATGCACACTAGAAGATATAACTACTAGATATGAGCGGGTTCAGACAGGGCACCCCTTGAATTATATGGCAGACATATAGACATAAGTGTGTTTGGAAACTCTAGTTTTCTCCGGCAGTTGCCAGAGAACATGAAGTAGGAGATGTTGCCATGTCACGTTCAGCTAGATTGTGATTCTGTCTCTTCTGACTGACTTTGGCCACAAATGTGGTCTCTCCTCATTTTGTACTGAAAGTTGTATGTTTATTGGAAAACACTTTGTCAAACTTGGAATTTCCATTTCCACCTTTGCGGCTATATGTTTTCACAAATCTGGTTGTGATGTTGAAGCTTGTTTCATATTCTGCTCTAGGCTTTAGTTTAAACCTAGGATCAAGTACAGCAGCACCCCTGGAACTATACAACAGCACCTCTGGACTTCTACAGCAGATAGGCAACACCCATGGACTTATACAGCATAGGCAGCACCCTTGGAGAATTACACAGCAGACAGGCAGCAGCACCACTGGACTTAAACAGCAGTGAGGCAGCCCCCCTGGACTGATAGGGTAGAGGGACAGCACCCCTGTACAGCACCTCAGGTCAGAACAGGACTGCATCACCCCTGTACAGCACAGGAAGGCACCCCTGTACAGCACCCCTAACAGCACAGGACAGCACAGGACTGCAGCGCCCCTGTACAGCACCCCAGAACAGCACCCCTAACAGCACAGGACAGCACCCCTTTATTTTACAGCACACAGGAAAGTGCCACAGCACCCCTTTATTTTTACAGCACACAGGACAGCACCCCTAACAGCACAGGATAGCACCCCAGGACAGCACCCCTAACAGCACAGGACATCACCCCAGGACACCACAGGACTGCAGCACCCCTATACAGCACAGGACAGCACCCCTGTATAGCACCCCTAACAGCACAGGACAGCGCCTCTTTATTTTTAAAGCACACAGAACAGTGCCCCTTTATTTTTACAGCACACAGGACAGCACCCCTTTATTTTTACAGCACACAGGACAGTGCCACAGCGCCTGTTTATTTTTACAGCATACAGGACAGTGTCCCTTTATTTTTACAGCACACAGGACAGCGCCACAGCGCCCCTTAAGTTTTACAGCACACAGGACAGTTCCGCTTTATTTTTACAGCATACAGGACAGCACCCCTAACAGCACAGGACAGCACCCCTAACAGCACAGGACAGCACCCCTGTACAGCACCCTAACAGCACAGGACAGCACCCCTGTACATTACCCCTGTACAGCACCCCTAACAGGACAGCACCCCTGTACATTACCCCTGTACAGCACCCCTAACAGCACAGGAAAGCACCCCTGTACAGTACCCCTAACAGCACACAGGACAGCACCCCTAAACAACACACACAGTGACCCCACCAGATGTCACCACCCACAGAGAACAGAGGTCTGTCTCCCTCACAATCCAATGCTGGAGTGAAGATGGCGCAGATGGGCGGCATCTTATATATGGGATCCAAAACCTGCGAGATCTGACAGTAGGATGATGACGTTTTACCTCGATCTGGGATCTGACTCTGGCGGGAAAAACCGAGCCAGACTCGGATGCCGGCTTGGATTGTGAACTTCGTGGAGATTCGGATCTCTGAGATCCGAACTCACTCATCCCTAAAATATACACTAAGGACCAGAAGCTGAGCTGAATAGAAATTGTCCGTACATGACCCGGCATTGCTTATATTGGCCCACATGCACAGTGTTACGGTGTACCCGCCCCCTATCCGTATGCTTGGTTTGGTAATTGTCTGGAAACAGGCACAATTATAATCCTGTCCAACTCTGCATAGCCTGTAGTTCCATTGATACTGCTCACTTTAATTTGCCTCTGTGGGAATAGTTTGTGATGGAAATGTAAACTTGTCTACGCTTAGTTCTGCAGCATATCAGTATACAAAAACACAATGGTGGTGATTCCGAGTTGTTCGCTCGTTGCTGATTTTCGCTATACTGCGATTATCCGCTAACTGTGCATGCGCAATGTTCGCAGAGCGCATGTGCTTAGTTATTTTACACAAAAGTTAGGTATTTTACTCGCGGCATTACGAAGCTTTTTCATCGCTGTGGTGATCATAGTGTGATTGACAGGAAGTGGGTGTTTCTGGACGGAAACTGGACGTTTTATGGGAGTGTGCGGAAAAACGCAGGCGTTCGAGTTCCAAAACGCGGGAGTGGATGGATAAACGGGGGAGTGGCTGGGCAAACGTTGGGTGTGTTTGTGACGTCAAACCAGGAACGAAAAGGACTGAGCTGGTCGCAATGGCTGAGTAAGTCTGGAGCTACTCAGAAACTGCGGGGTAATCGTTACGAGAAAATTAGCAAAGCTTTCATTCGCAATTCTGCTATGCTAAAATACACTCCAAGTAGGCGGCGGCTTAGCGTGTTCAATGCTGCTAAAAGCAGCTAGCGAGCGAACAACTCGGAATCACCCCCAATATACACTCTGCAAACAGGCATATACTCAACTCAACGTCAATCTATTGGAGAAAGTGCTTTATAGAAGAAAAAAAATATTATTACAGGTTGAGTATCCCTTATCCAAAATACTTGGGACCAGAAATATTTTGGATATGGGATTTTTCCGTATTTTGGAATAATTGCATACCATAATGAGATATCATGGCGATAGGACCCAAGTCTAAGCACACAATTCATTTATGTTTCATATACACCTTATACACACAGCCTGAAGTTCATTTAATACAATATTTGTAATAACTTTGTGTATTAAACAAAGTTTGTGTACATTGAGCCAGAGAAAACAAAGGTTTCACTATCTCACTCTCACTCAAAAAAGTCCGTATTTCGGAATATTCCGTATTTCGGAATATTTGGATATGGGATACTCAACCTGTATTATTAATAATAATCCTAACCTCAAACATTACCACTCATTATGAGCGACGTCGCTTATTTTCCCGGCAAGTCTGTATGCCGCCAGCGACGATCAATGCGCAGCCCCACGGGTCGGCAACAATCGTTGCTGTTGGCACTGCATTCATGCTCAATCTGGACTGTCATCCAGGAGCTGCATGCACGGCCGGCGTGACGTCACTGAGTGATATGAGCGGTCATATTGCTCAGTGTGTACAGCCAGCCGTATATGGACCTTAACACTAATACTCTAACCATCACTCTTAATCCTAAACCCTAACACCCTAACCATCACAATTAATCCTACTACCCTAACACTAGTACCCCAAGGTTTACCCTTAATCTGAACCCTGACCCTGACCCTAATACCCTAATACTTAATCTTGACCCTAATACACTAATACTAATACCCTGACCAAACCCCTAATCCAAACCCCTTGGCCCTGCAACTATTCTGTGTTATAAACAGGCAGGCTGATATATAACACTATGGGGGGATTTCAAATGTTTGAAAAGTCGGTTGGGTGTCTGTTTTTTCCTGTCTATTAGATAAGAAAAAACAGACACTCATCTGACTATTCAAATAATTGAATATCCCGCTATATGTAAGTGTTATACACCCATAATCAGTGTTGCAAGTGTGGCGGTATGGGGCATTACCAGCCAGTACGCAGTACAGCCGGGCTCCCACCTTGCAGACACTGGGTGTCGGAAAGAGGAGAGCGCAGCATGCGCGTCTCCCCTCCTGCCTGCCCAGTGACTCCGGTGACCGGCGGTCTCTCATCCTCCTGCGTCGTCGGCGTCCTGTATCTTAGATCTGGCACCGGTTCGTGAGCCAATCAGAGCTCACGGACCGGCAGCCAATCAGGAGCCGCCGCCGCGAGCTCTGATTGCCTCACGGATCGACACCAGATCTAAGATACAGGACGCCGACGCAGAAGGAGAGGAGACCAGGCTAGGGATGGCCATCGGTGTGTTCATCATCAATGGGTGCCATCGATAGTGAAACTGTGAGTGGCCATCGATGGTCACTAACTATGCTATGGGAGACCATCAATGGTTTCACTTATCAATGGCCATCCCTGTTATTTCTGTGAATGACCCGCGGGCCAATCACAGACCAGGGCGGGGCTTCACGGGTGCAGGGGGTGGAGCTATGAGCATCTTTAAAAAACAAAATATTAGTTTAGGCTAAGCCATCGATGGAGAGACACCATCTGGTTCACTCCCATCGATGGCAAAACTATTCGACATCGGCCATAAACGGTCGATGGCCATCCCTAGACCAGACTGAGCAGGCAGGAGAGGGGCAGGAGAGGCAGGCGCATGCTGCGCTCTCCTCTCCCCGACAGTCACACTGCACAGCCGGCCCCAGACAGCAGCAGCAACAATGATGAGTTGCTTTGCTGGGGGCATATCTTGCACTGTGTGGGCATGTGTATTTGGCACTGTGGGGGCATATCTGGCACCGTGGGGGAATAGGTGTATCTGGCACCGTGGGGGCATATCTGGTACCTTGGGGGCATATCTGGCACCGTGGGTGCATAGGTGTATCTGGCACTGTGAGAGCATATGTGTATCTGGCACCGTGGGGGCATATGTGTATCTGGCACTATTGGGGGCATATATGTATCTAGCACTGCACTATTGGGGTCATGTGTATCACGCCCCCATTGGCCACGCCCCATGTGGCATGTTGCCACACCCATTTTTTGGCGCACACACACAGTACCACTAAGATTTTTTTTCTACTTGCACCACTGCCCATAATCTTAATACCTTTACGCTAATACCCTAACCCTCACCATTAATCCTAATAATTTAACACAAATGAATATTATTCCTAACCCCAAACACTAAAACTCCTAGGGGAGGCGAAAAAATTGCACTATTCGCAATTTTTTAGGATGAATGGGGATTTGCCCTATGCAACAGCAGGGCTGCTTTCTCACCTAGGCGAAACATTCGTCAGGAGCAAAAAAAAATGTGGATCGGCATATCCACATGTTTTCACACCTGCACCGGCAAAAAACGTGTGGTGTATTCGCTGATTTTGAGGCATTTTTCGCCAATGCCTTTTTACTAAAGAAAAGATGTGAAGAGGCATTGGCGAAAATGCTTTCAAAATGGGCGAAAACGGCCCGCAATTGAATACTCAGGGGGTTAAATTCGATAGCTCCGAAATTACTCTCACAATTAATCCTGATACCCTAACACTAACACCTCAACCCTTACCCTTAATCCAAACCCCGACCCTAATACTCTGAGGAGCACTAATACCCTAACTGAACCCCTAATCCAACTCCAACCCCTAACCCTAATAATCGCAACCAAAAAGGGCAGATGATCCAAATGGTTCTTATCTGGCGTCAAATTCTATGCGTCTAATCCCTAAATGCATATTAAACTCACCTGAAATATGATTTACATGAATGTTCCTAGAAGCTTAACATGAGATCAAAAACACCTTGTACACCTAGCAATACATCTTCTTTAACCAACAGAACATTTGAATGGTGCTGCATTCACAGGGGCGGATTGGGAACAAAAAGCGGCCCTGGAAAAATTTGTACTAGTGGCCCCACATGGGCAGCACCAGAGGTGTAAGGTCTAGCCATGGGCCATGGCAGCAGCTCCCTCCCCCCAAGACTTTCCAGATAGTGGGGATGTCCAGCATCAAGGGGAAGTTAAAAGGAAATACAATTAAATGTTATGAGCACATTATATGATACACCTTTTGACTTTAGGAAACTAGAAACTATATAACTCTTTAGAAAGATATATTTTCTTGCTTATTACATCAACCGTATCCCAATCACTGTTCACTCAATCTTATATGTCAGCCAAGCAGGCAGACAGAGCATACACTAGGTCATCTGCAATCACAGGCTAAGTGGCAAAGTCATTTTCATATATGTAAATTGTTTGGCATCTTATTCATTATGTCTATAAATAGGACCACATGTCCTCAAACAAAACAGGCCCCACAGGTGCGCCGGCCCACCGGGAATCTTCCCTGTAGACCCAATGGCCAATCCGCCTCTGTGCATTCATATTGGGGAGTCCCTGAAATAAGTGTAGCTCAGTTCCATCTATTATCTATACCAGTGATTCTCAAACGGTGTGCCTAGGCACCCTGGGGATTGAGGGTCCAAGACCAATTCAAATTATGTATGGTCAATGTAATAGGCAAAGCCGGTGCTGGTGGTTGTCAATCATAAAATACATATGTGGACAAACAGAAGCAACCTTGACCCTTACCACACAATAGAACCTAGTGATGACTTATAAATACAAAATAATTAATTTCATATTTCTTTCTAAATGTCTGAATAAGAAACTTCTGGCCTTGGGGTGCCATGAAATTTTTTTTCTAATAGTCTAGGGCACCATAATTCAAAAAAGTTTGAGAACCACTGGCCTATACAGTATCAAACGCTCATTGTGCTGTAGAGTTTGCCCTACTTACCTCTACCTGTTAATACCCAGTCTTGTTTTATTACTCGGTATGTTTTCAATTCATTACATTGTAAAGCGCTACAGAATATGTATGAATATGTATGCACCAGAATGGTCAGTCCTTCTTCTATGATGCACGCTTTACTGCTTCTTACCCCCTGCTCTAACTTCTCCCCTCAAAGAGGCGTGCTAGAGGCCCTCTCCAAACCAAAGAACTTGAGTGCGGCCTGCATCCTCAGAGAAGCCTGGGCCTCCAGTGAGTGAACCCGGCCACAATTAGTCCTGCTCGCAGTCAAATCCATTATTTAAGCATGTCCTTTTCTACTAGTTTCACAATTGTTATACTGTATATCTTGAAATAAAGCACAGTGGAATATACTGGTGCTGTATAAAAAACTAAAAAAAAGAAAAAGAAAAAAAGAAATGTCTTGGCACACATATTTTTTTGGTTTGTAGTATTGAATATTTCGCACCCTAAGAAAAAAATGTGCCCACTCCTACATTAGGCGACACATTTTCATTTCCAATGTTTCCAATGTAATCTCACATTTTCATTTCCAATGTAATCTTCAATTCTGATATGCATGAGCAGACTGTCCATATCTCCAGTTAAATTGCCATGATATGATCCAGTAGCCGCCTGTGTGGTTAGCCTTAAAGACTAGGGAATTGGCCCTCATTTGATACACTTTATTCTCAGGTTCTTTCTGGCAATGCCACATCATGGATACATTGAGATGTATCCATGATCTGGTTTATATGAAGATCAAATGCAATAATGACCATGACAGCAACCACGCTCAAAGGTAAATGTCTTGGGAACCAGGAGAACATAATCCGAATGGTTAAATTGCTAACAAAGGCGGTAGTCATGTGATCAACAACAAAAAAAACAATATTTGTAAAGATATTAATGCTAAAATAAAAAATTGTATTAGTCATTTTATTATTTATATTAATAAAAATAAAAACTACTTATCCGCATTTTCATTGGTCCGCACTTTGCCAGAAATAACATAAGAAGAATATATAATATACAGTTATTAAGGTCATACAGGTTGTGTATCCCATATCCAAATATTTCAAAATACGGAATATTCCGAAATACAGAATTTTTTTGAGTGAGATTGAGATAGTGAATCCTTTGTTTTCTGATAGCTCAATGTACACAAACTTTGTTTCATGTACAAAGTTATTAAAAATATTGGCTAAAATAACCTTCAGGCTGTGTGTATAAGGTATATATGAAACATAAATGCATTCTGTGCTTAGACTTGGGTCCCATCGCCATGATATCTCATTTATGGTATGCAATTATTCAGAAATACGGAAAAATATGATATCCGAAATACTTCTGGTCCTAAGCATTTTGGATAAGGGATACTCAACCTGTATAACAAACGTGTACATAGTTGCTCTTAATGTAGCCTATTATCAATGAAACACGCCATGCTGCTTTCAGGCACATCATAATTGTGTGGGGGCAGTTCAGTTAGTGACAATGTATGATGTTGGACTACTGTATAATCGGGGATGTGTAGAGTTGCATGCTGAGACTACACATTGCCAACTGAATTGCCCCTAAATATTATCCATAACCACCACTGGGTCAGGGCCTGTTATGATAGGATACTTCTAACATTTATGGTGCCCATAAACTTGTGCGATGCCCCACGACGTGACGTCGCGGGGCATCGCACTGGTAGTTCAGGTGCGATTAAATCGCACCTGAACTGCCAAAGTCATTACCATGCGATCATGCGATAGATCGCATGGTAATAACATGATGGGCACGTCACCGCCAAGTGGGAGCGGCCTCCTGCCGCTCCCGGCGGGTGCCCATCGCAGTGCGATATACAGCATGTGTTTTTAAAAACACATGCGATCGCGCTGCGATTCGATAAATATTAAGTGCAGCACATACTATCTTGCGACATGAGATTCGACCAGCGTGCCCGTGCATCGCATCGAAAGGTACCTAAAATGTGCATACAATCCTTCAATTTCTCTCACAGATGCGGTCAAAATCGAAGGTTAGCACCGATTATCTCACAAGTGTATGGGCGCCATTACATTAGTTGTACTCATCAGTTACATTGCCGTGCAGAGATTACAAAGTGTTCCCTTTGGTTGACCTTGCTAAAATCTTTCACTTTCTTTCCTAACATAAATTTAACGTTTGAAAACTCATCAGTCCAAGTGTTGGATTTTGCAAGGAAAAAAAGCGTTAAAAAAATCATTTGGCAAAGGAATGCTATTTCAAGTAGCTTAATGTCAGCGTAGATGTATATGTTTAATTAGACATGTGTATTTAACGAGCCATCTTCGCTGTGTGGTCAAGCTCTGCATTTGAATTATTCCTCACATTCCTCACTTTGTCTTTGATTTTTGCTGTAAGTGCTGCATGGGGGAGACAATCCCGTTGACTGGTTAATTTTTTTTTAACACTTGTAGATCATGTTCTTGGTCCTCCCATGCAAGCCTCAGGAATCCACAGCTGGATTCCATTCTGGAACACCCAGGATTCATGACAGTGCAGAGATTAAAACGATCTCTCCAGAAAGCTTCGGCAGAACAAGTTTGAGATTGATTGTGGACTAAGTAGCAGGAGGCAGCTTCGCCTGGTCTGGATGATAAGGCCTTCATTTATCTTAGACATCTTCACTTTACTAATGTTGCCACAAAGTGATTACAAAGATTTGTATACCTCTCAAAAAAAAAAAAAAAAATCAAACAGAAGATTTAAGCAACACATATTTCCCAAAGAATGTTTGTTGTCTGCTGCACATCCTGTGTTCTTTGTTCATTTCTGATTCTTTCTTCAATTGTGTTTCTCCTTATGAGAAATTTTAACAGTTCAAACTGAAATATTAAACTCACAAGGTCAAAATAATAATAATACAGTAGTCAATTGCAAAGCACAACAGCATATGCTGGCGCTATTTAAATAATTAAATAATTTCCATTGATAGTAATAACAACAATTATTTATGCGCCAACAATTTAAAATTAGTATAGTCTATTTATACAGTGACTCTCAATGGTCAATTTAAAACTGTCTAAAAAATTAATTCAATAAATAAATAAATAAATAAATAAACAAATCACTCTTTGGTACTTAATTACTTTACTTGGAAACAGAATTTGACTGCAGATAAGAACCACTTGGCCCATGTGTGGCAGGGGAGCCAATAGCTGCGTTGGGCCTATGTCCTTGGTGTGGCTAATGCAGGGAGGTATAGACACCTGAAAATTACATTATATTTCACTGACTGTAGGCACTTGGATATTATATTACACTTCACTATAGACACCCGGATATTATACTACATTCCGATATAGGCAGCCAGATGTTATATTACATTCCCTTATATGCATCCAGATAATTTTCACTATAGGCACCCGGATATTCTATTATATTACACTCTACTATCGGCATCCCAATATTGTTTGACACTCCATGAAATGTAATATATTATTGCCCTTTGTAAGCACTTGGATAGTAGTATAAATTGAACTATAGGAATTCATATATAATATTACACTCTTTTATAGACACCCAGATGTTATATGTCACTCCAATATATGTACCCAAATTACACTTCAATATAGGCACCCTGATATTATATTACATTCCTCTATTGGCACCCGGATATTATATTACAGTCCATTAGAATAGTCTGTTTTCAAAATTCGTTTGCAAATGTGAGACTGCAACATCTCCAAATAGGGCACACAGAACACATTCTATAATAAACAATAGCAACCAATTAGAAATAATCTTTTGTGAAGGTGTGTACAAATGGTGCGATATTTCTTTCGACTTTGACTATATAGTCAAAACCGTAAGAAAATATAGTGCATATTGCACCGTGTGTATAGTCCTTGCGATGCCGATGCGCGGTCCCGCGGGATCGGCATCACAAGGAAAAATAGACTGCGCAGGCAGCCCAACATTGACTATATTAAATAGTCAATGTAGGGCTGTACGACGCATCGCGCCAAAGACTGCTGAATTCTGATAGCTGATAGGTTGCTATAAACTCCAGCACATTATTGCTTTGTGCACCATGGTATTATATGTGCCTATTTTTAAATGTAACCAATTCAACTGAACAATCTAAATTTTAAATGAAATTATTTGATTTCTTTCCTGTGTTTGGAGCAATTTAAGCTGGCAAGTATTATGCATTTTCTTATTGTGGTTCTGTTATATATTGCTCTAAGGTTTATGTGACCTAATGACCAGGTTCATAATTCTGCATATTCCGTTCTCATTATGGAAACTATTAGGAATAACCTCTAATGGCTGGATTAAAACAGTTGAAATTAGAGGTTTGATTTGTGGTCCAGTAAAAAGGCTGAGAAGAGTTTTTCAAAGACTCCAGAAAGTCTGTAGCCGGCCATTACACAGAGGCCTATGTCCTGGCTGCAGCTCTGCGTGATCTTAAGTATCCTGTTATGTGGTGAGACCTGACTAGAAATCCTACAGAAGACACTGTCATGTGCTACTTAAATGGTTACATTTAAAGTTTATATATATATATATATATATATATATATATATATATATATAGTTTATATATATAAACAGGATTTTTGCCCGAGGTGCCGCCTTCAGGAGGGCGCCGCTGCCATGGCAAGATCCGCTACTGTTGGTCAGTGCCCCCTGGTGCTGTGAAGGAAACTAGACGCTACCCGTCTAGTTTCCCTTCGTGGAGAGGACCTTTGCTGTGTGGTGCGCGATGATGTCATCATGTACCGCACAGCATTGTGGGACTGGCACATAGATGCTAGGGGTCATAATTGACCTCTAGTGTCTATGCTGTGCTATGGGAGAGATGTCATGACGTCTCTCCCATAGATCCGTGGAGCAGCGCCGGCGGAGGTCAGCAGCGGAGGTCAGCAGCGGTCAGGAATCAGGAGCGGGGATAGTAAGTATTAATTTTTTTTTTGTAAGCGGTGCTACTCAACTGAGGGCACAAACAGGGGCACAAATGGGGGCACAACTCTACAGGGGGAATAACTTCCCAGGGCCACGCCTCTGTATGAAGCCAGGCCCCTATTTTCGCCCGGGGCACCACAAGGGCTAGAACCGGCCCTGTATAAGTATATATCTCAATCAGCTAACTCATTTGTATTATATTAAATAAAATAATGTACTAAAAATAAACAAACAATTACATGGAAGTTATATTGCAACATGCAAATTCAGATGTGACTCCATATATCGCTGTAGCTGCATAACAGGACTTAACGGCGCTCTGTGCCGGTTATGATGTCATGTGGAGGAGGCGGGGCCACCAGCGACGGAAATTACAGCACTGCACAGAGCATTCTCAAGAAGAGCAGAAGCAATTTTCTTATATTTTCATCAGAAATGTTTCTTGAATCAGTTTGTAAAATAATGGGGTACAAAAAACAGAAATGGTATGGGGGTGAGGGCATAATAAAGGAGAAGGGATGCAAGAGGGTAGGTTTAGGGAATTTCCAAATCTCCAAGTGAATTTCCAAGTCTTGTGAGTGAAAATAGGGAGTTCTTGAGAGCAGAGTTGAGGAAACTAGTTGGACGAACTCATCAGCAAGGCAATCCAAAGATGAGCAGCAGTGGAGACTGATAGCATTGAGAGCCACCCACAGAAAGTGAGGCTGAGATAGAAGTAGTGAAGTGCTACATTTTCTGGGACCAGTCCACAGAAAGGCCAGGCCTACGTTGACAAAGAGACTGATCAACTGTAATGTTTCATTTCGATAGTAGCTTGATGCCTGCTTCCATGAAGGCAATCATGTGGGATGAGCAGTTTGGTTGGAAATCCTCAACAGAATGGGAGCTCATCGGCTCAAAGGACAATGGTGATGGGGTGAAACAATCTCCTTTAGCCCAAAGCAGTTGTGAAAAAATCCAGGAATAGTTGTAGGCTTCTCAAAATGTAAGAGCCTTGGGATTGAATGGCCACCTCCAGAGTACAGTACATTTCTGGTTGGCAAAAAAGTGAAACTGCAGGAGGGTATCTCTGGGGAGGGTGGAAGCAGCTGCCCTGGCATCCTGTGAATGTGGTTGCCCAGAAGATCACTCTCATTTATGTCAGGAAGAAGTTTATAGAAAAGGGCTGTGGCATAACCCAGAAGTTCCTAGTTAGCTTGGGAGTCAGTGTTGCCTGGGATAATTATGTTTTTACTCCTAGACAAGTTTTCTAAATCTGCTTAATTTGTAATCTACCCTTCATTTGTACGGTGTTATAGGCTGAAATTAGATTATTATGAGAGGCCATTAGTTCCTCCAACTTGATCTCCAAATGATCAGTACGGTCCAAGCATGTAAACTGCTGTATGGAGATCCTTAATTGTTGCCCTGATTGAGGTTCGCATGAAGGGCAGTGAGCAGTTGGTGTAAAGTATGGATCTTAAGGGGTGCATCAGAGTTTGGGTCTACGCCAAGATCCTCTTGAGCTGTTGGACCTATCCATATATATATATTTTATAGAATGTACTTGATAAATGATAGCTTATGTCTGATTGGTTAGCTATGGGCTACACCTCAGCTTGTCCTCTTGGAAAGTTTGATAAATCTTCCCTTAAATATGAAGTAGTAATGTTTTAAATAATTGCAGTATTTCTCAATTAGTCAAAGAGTTCACAAATTAGTGGTTGCATATTGAGAAACCTAGCATAACATTATAAAGGAAAGCTATACAACCAGGGCTGCCATCAGAAATTGTGTAGCCCGGGACTGACAAAATGGGCAGGCAGGATGTATAGGTGGACTGTGGAATAATGTGTGACTGATGCATTCTTAGGCAGAGAGGACAGTGGAGTAGGAGAGATAGCAGGGACTTCCTAAGCAAGTACAAGATGTAGTGGAGTGATTGGAGATGGGTGTCGGGTGTGTGTATGGGGATAGGTGTCCCTGTGTGGGACGAATGGGAAACAGGCTGTCCGCATGTCAATCTGCTAAATGTTCCTCCTGAAATGGCCATTGCCTTGGAAGAAAGAGATACTAGAGGTCATACTTGAATAGCTGGGAAGTGCAAGAGGGCATAGTGCTGGTGGCAGCGTTACACCCCTGGCAACAAGCATGAAAACTCCTGGCAATGAGCATAACACTCAGAGCATGAAACCCCTAGCATTGAGCATTACATAACCCTGACAACGAGCATGACACCCAGAGCATGAAAACCCCTGGCAACAAGCATTACAGACCCCTGGAAATGAGCATGACACCCAGAGCACGAAACCCCTTCAACGAGTATTACACATCCCTGGCAATGAGCATGACACCCAGAGCATGAAACCCCTGGTGATGAGTATTACACCCCTGGCAACGAGTATGACACCCAGAGCATGAAACCCCTGGCAACGAGCATGACATCCCTGGCAACGAGCATGACACCCAGAACATAAAACCCCTGGCAACGAGCATGACACCCCTGGCAACGAGCATGACACCCAGATCATGAAACCCCTGGCAACGAGCATGGTACAAAGACACTGAAACCCTTAAACGAGCATGGAACCCAGAACATGAAATCCCATGGCAAAAAGCAAGTAACTTAAAAGTAATTGGAAGCCTTACAGTAGGGCATAATGTGTAATGGGCATTGTGGTTTGTGGCATAATGTATCATGGGCATTGTGGCATGTGGCATAATATATAATGGCATTGCAGTGTGTGGCATAATGTATAATGGGCATTGCAGTGTGTGACATAATGTGTCACAGGCATTGTGATGTGTGGCATAATGAGTCACAGGCATTACGGTGTGTGGCATAATGTATCATGGGTATTACGGTGTGTGGCATAATGTATAACAAGCATTATGGTGTGTAGGATAATGTGTCAGAGGCATTATGGTGTGTGTGGCATATTGTATAATGGGCATTACAGTGTGTGGCATAATGTGTAAGGGGCATTACGGTGTGTGGCATAATGTGTAAGTGGCATTATCATGTGTGGTATAATGTGTCACGGGCATTATGGTGTGTGGTATAATGTGTAATGGGCATTACGGTGTGTGGCATAATGTGTTAGGGGCGTTACGGTGTGTGGTATAATGTGTCACGAGCATTACGGTGTGTGGTTTAATATGTAATGGGCATTGCAGTGTATGGCATAATGTGTAAGGGGCATTACTATGAAAAATTGTGAAATAATGTAAGGGGAATGAATCAAGATTTTTTTTCCCTGTGGTGGCCAATGTCTGGGCGTGCAGGTTGCAAAACTGGGTATAAGATAATCTTTCCCTGCAATGCCACACCCCTTGCAGTGAGGCCATGACCCTTTTTTTTACTTTACTTTTCCAATGGCAATGGGGGGGGGGGAGGGGAGAGGGGCACAAGAAACTTTTTTGGGTTGGGTGGGGGCAAAATTTCTAGTTACGTCAGAGAGGGTGACAGTGTTGAAAAGGAGTAGCAAAGGGAAGAGAGAAATGTAGGGAGCAGGCATCAGCGTTACGTACAGTAATATTTAACGCCCATTTAGTGGGCGGGTTTTGCATGTGTTAGCTAAATGACTGTAGGGTCTATTTACCAAGTCTTAGATGGAGATAAAGTCCAACGGAGATAAAGTACCAGCCAATCCGCTCCTAACTGACATGCTCCATCAGACCTGGGCCCAGGTAATTAGTGCCCTCTCCCACTGGTGTATCTATAATGGGTGCAGTGTGTGCGGTGCACACGGGCCCCTGGGCCATTTCTTCACTGCAGCCATTTCTTCTAAATACTTACCTTTCTGGTGTCCAGGTGTGGGCCCCCTCCTCTCCCATCCCGTAGCCAGCGACAGCAGCTCTGTTAGCGCTCTGAGCACTAGAGACTATGGCAGGGTGCCAGAGTCTACAGCACCGGCGCAGGCCTCAGAAAAAATGGCTGCCGCAACAATTTTTTCGGAGACTTGTGCATGTGCTGTAGACTCTGACACTGTGCCAGAGTCTCTAGTGCTCAGAGCGCTAACAGCGCTGCTGTCGCTGGCTACGGGATGGGAGAGGAGGGGGCCCACACCCAGAGACTGCACACGGGTCCCCTCCTCTCTAGATACGCCCCTGCCCTCTCCGCTCCTCTCTCGGCACCACTGCCTGTCGTAGTGCCGATGCACTAGCTAATGCATTTTGCTGCCACCCAGCAGTCCCCCCTTGATGGCGGCCCTGTGTACAACCTAGAGAAGTAGGAAGATGTAATAGAATAAGTCACTTTTGTCTGATTAAAGGTTTAGGTAAATTTGAAACAGCAGGTGTCTTATGCTGGCCATACACTAGGACGGTATTGTGTTTGAATAAAGG
The DNA here is from genome assembly GCF_028390025.1 of Pseudophryne corroboree. Lineage (NCBI taxonomy): Eukaryota > Metazoa > Chordata > Amphibia > Anura > Myobatrachidae > Pseudophryne > Pseudophryne corroboree. The sequence continues at coordinate 40,743,506 of NC_086455.1, forward strand.
ATTTGGACGCCTCTTGCGATGCATTGTGTGCACATCGTACATTATTTGGGTACCATTATGATGCAATGCGCAGTCCCGCGGGTCAAACGTTGCCTCTGATCATATGTGCAGCCTATATTATTTATCGTAATCGTATGCACATTGTCCCATGTTTTAATGCGCCTACAATGCATTGTTTCATCTGCTTCATTTTGAGTGACATTTTCCTGTGTTTTTAGTTTTTTTTGAGAGGCACACGATCGATTGTTTAATGGGCCCGATTCAGACCTAATAACTGTTGTGCAAATTCGCACAGCGGACGATTATCAAATGACTGCGCATGTGTATGCACCGCAATGTGCAGGCGCGTCGGCAAACAGCGACAGGATGGTGCAAAAATTTCGACCGCAAGGCGTTCGAAAGGTGATTGACAGGAAGAGGACATTTGGGGGGGGGGGGGGGGGGGGGGTAATTGGCAGTTTTCTGGGAGTGTCAGAAAAAAGCAGGCGTTCCCAAGAGTTCTCAGCTCCGGCCCCCATCAGCCTGTTTGTATCGCACTGTAGGAGTAAGTTCTGGGCTACGTACAGACTGGAAAAATCATTAGGTGGTGAGTGTGATGGGAACAAATTTGCAGCTGTCCGCTGTCTGGAGGAATTTTCGCACGGCGTACACATGTATTCGCACACTTGCACGGGGCGGGTTTTCACTTTCCCTGGGCCATCTGCTCGCAGACCTCTGCAAATTTGCAGCACAGCGATCAGGTTGGAATTAGGCCCAATGACCCATCGTTACCATATCGTGTGTCATAATCAGTAGCGGATCTTGTTACGGGCACACAGGATTTTTGCCCGGGGTGCCACCTTCTGGAGGGTGCCACCGCCATCCGGAGGGCGCCTCTGCCGTGGCAAGATGCGCTACTGGTGGTGCCCCCGGTGCTGTGCTGTCACTGCTGTGCAGTGCGCGATGACAACATCGCGCACCGCATGGCATTGTGGGACTGGCACATAGACGCTAGGGGTCATAATTGACCTCTAGTGTCTATGCTGTGCTATGGGAGAGACGTCATGACGTCTCTGCCATAGATCAGGGGAGCAGCGCCGGTGGCCGGAGACGGAGACGGAGGTCAGCAGCGGTCGGGAATCAGGAGCGGGGATGGTGAGTAATAATTAATTATTCTTTTTTTTTGTAAGCGGCACAAACTAGGGGCACAAACGGGGGCACAGTACTGTGGTCACAAACGGGGGCACAACTCTACAGGGGGCATACCTGACCATGCCCATTTATGAAGCCACACCCCTATTTTCACCCGGGGTGCCACAAGGGTAGAACCGGCCCTGGTCATAAAACTCCAAATTGTGAGGCTGGGGCTGCGGGGAGTTCAAGGGAAATCGTGACATGACTTGCATCTAATGCTGGTCGTCCTGATGTATGGTCAGCATTAGAATACATGTCACTTATATAGAATATGGATAGTTTGGTCACGAAAATGTGGCCATTATGCTTTACTTGTAGGCCTGTGGGGGTAATTCCAAGTTGATCGCAGCAGGAATTTTTTTTAGCAGTTGGGCAAAACCATGTGCACTGCAGGGGGGGCAGATATAACATGTGCAGAGAGAGTTACATTTGTGTGGGTTATTTTGTTTCTGTGCAGGGTAAATACTGGCTGCTTTATTTTTACACTGCAATTTAGATTGCAGATTGAACTCACCACACCCAAATCTAACTCTCTCTGCACATGTTATATCTGTCACACCTGCAGTGCACATGGTTTTGCCCAACTGCTAAAAAATGTCCTGCTGCGATCAACTTGGAATTACCCCCATGAGCGGAGCAAAGAAAGAAATGCCTGAAAAAAAGGCATATTTTAAAGATATGTGTAAATTAATTAGCCACGCCCTTAGAGATGCGTCTGATATTACTTACTGCGCATCACACTGAGGTCATACTTACCTACTTTCTGGCAGCTCTCTCCGGGAGAGAGCTGCCAGGTCGGCTCATTGGAGGGGCTGGGCAGGACAATGATGAGAGGAGGGGGCGGGGAGGAGGTGGAATGGGGCGTGGCGGAGGCGGTACGAGGGCAGGGTTACATTGTAACACCGTTTAAGCCACGTCCCCGCTCTGTAATGCCGTTATAACCGGCATTTTACAGCAGAGGGCGTGACTATGATGACACGATTCAACAAGAATCGCGTCATCGACTGTCCAGACCGCCCACTTTACTCTCAAAGTGGGCGGCCGGGCAGGTGGAAATTGAAAAATCGGCAGACTTGTCTGCTCTTCCGGGGGGCCGGGAGGGTCACCCGATTTTCGGGAGCCTCCCGGCCATTCCGGGAGAGTAGGCAAGTGTGATTGAGGTACAGAAAAATGGATGGCGTCTTGAAATTAAAGCGGCAATATACAGATCAGTCAAATAGTTTTTAGGTAAAACCTGTTCTTTCAGCTGATGTTACACAATGTATGGGGACACAGTCCTAAAAGAATAATCTGTGAAAAGCATAAGGGAATTATTATTTTTTTCAAATAAGAATTGCTCCACAGTAGAAGAATATCAGGGAAGACAAGGACATCTAAACATACCCAGCACACCACACTTGTTAAGAAGAGTAGTTACATTTTATTTATTTTAACTTAGATGTCAATCTAAAGTGAATTCAGTTTTTTGTTTAGATCATCTGTACTGGAAAGAAATTAATGAAATGGCAGAAGTTCAGTTTCACAATCAATCTTAGAACTTTGGTCACAGAACAACTCACTAGAGAGAAAATAAATAAAAACCTATATTAATACAGACTCTGTCTTTATGTCAGTCGTATAAGAAGGGTAACCAAGAAGCAAAGTATTTTATTTGGCATGCAGCTGGTACCCCAGGGAATGTGTGGCCATTGAAATAGTGTTAATGAGGGTTAGATGTTACACACAAAAATTTGGCTGCCAGTTTAAATTTATTGCTTGAAGATGGTGAAATGCAATATAGGGTATGAAGACAAGGCTTTCTCTTATAAACTGCATATCTCGTTCTCTAACTGAGTTCATTCCATCAGCCCCAAACAAACATACAGTACCTCTATGGTTCAATGAGACTACAAATCACATGCAACCTGCACCAGAAGAATGCATGCTGTATTTTAACCAGCTTCTCAAGTTTAACTCTTTGTAGTAGCTAATGTTGCATCAGTCAATTTTTATGCTAATATTGAACCACATGAAAGTCTTTTAAACTTACAATAGGTAGTTTTCATACTACAAAATATGCATTATTTTAATATAAATCAGCCTAGTGGCAGGGCTGCAACTAGGGGGGGCTAAGGGGGCATGTGCCCCGGGTGCAGGATTTGAGGAGGCACCGAGGAGTTACAGAGGAGCTGTGTTTTTTTTCTTTTACTGGCAGTGATGTGCTGCTCCAGTGAGACAGCAGATGGCTCCCGGGACAGTGTCTGTGACCCACCTGTCTGCCCGCAGCTGGCTCCGATGCTGTACGGGTGAGTTCCAGTACCTGGGATCTCCCCTATGCTGGCTACTGTCTTAAACTCTCTTCTTTGCCATGCAGTGCTGCGACTAGCTATGATCCCGGCTGCCTGCCCAGCACCAACTAATAACAAGCTGCCGGCTACACACCTTTGAGAGGACACGCTACCCCAGGCTTTTGCTTGTTAAGAGGTGCAGTCAACGATGTTACAGAAATCAAAGGCTCACTTTGCTAGCTATCCACTTGACAGTGGAAACTAAGGGGTAAATTTTCTAAGATGGGAGTTCTATTTAAAATGTTGCCCATAGCAACCAATGAGATTGCAGGTATTATCTTCTAGAAGGTGCTAGATAAATGAGAAGTAGAATCTGAGTGGTTGCTAGGTGCAACATCCCATCTTGAATAGAACTCCCATCCTAGTAAATTTACCCCTAGGAGCCTGGACAACCTCCAACTCTCACCAATTATCACTACAGCAGCTTTGTTGTGAGTTTAAAGACAGACTTTATTATCGGCACTGTGCTCTCAGGTAGTAGTATCAACCTTCGCTTTGCCTCCCAGATGGGGGGATTTGGTGTAGCTTATAGGGGGATGTAGTGTAGTGATGTATTGCAGTATATAGGGGCATGTAGTGCACTGATGTGGTGTAGCATATAAGGGCATGTAGTGTAGTGATGTAGTACAGCATGGGCAATATTTACTAATATTCGTGTTTGATTCGGTTTGTGTAGTGTTTAAACTCGTTTTGTATTGGGTGCATTTTCATGCAACTTTTTGAATCCATATACGCAAAGTTACGAAGCAGTCGACTTTATGGTTTTCGTGTTTTCCGATGTCGATTGCAGTCGTTTTTTTGGGGCACATTTACGGCCGTCATTGTCGTTTGCGTACGTGTTTTTGTTGTATTGGCTGTTTTTTTTCCTAAGTTAAACGCGGCAGGGTTTTTTTTCCCCCACGGCCGCATTTTCACTTTCAGTTTCGATTTTCATCCCCGTTCGTGATTGGTTGTGTTTCAGATGGTAGGAGTGTCTGTGCGCAACCATATAAATACTAGAGATGAGCGGGTTCGGTTTCTCTGAAACCGAACCCGCACGAACTTCATGTTTTTTTCACGGGTCCGAGCAGACTCGGATCCTCCCGCCTTGCTCGGTTAACCCGAGCGCGCCCGAACGTCATCATGACGCTGTCGGATTCTCGCGAGACTCGGATTCTATATAAGGAGCCGCGCGTCGCCGCCATTTTCACACGTGCATTGAGATTGATAGGGAGAGGACGTGGCTGGCGTCCTCTCCATTAGAAATTAGATTAGAAGAGAGAGAGAGATTGTGCAGAGTCAGACAGAGTTTACCACAGTGACCAGTGCAGTTGTTGTTAGTTAACTTTTATTTATTTTAATATAATATATCCGTTCTCTGCTATATCCGTTCTCTGCCTGAAAAAAAACGATACACATCAGCAGCCAGTCACACAGTGTGACTCAGTCTGTGTGCACTCAGCTCAGCCCAGTGTGCTGCACATCAATGTATAAAAGGCAAAGCTTATAATAATTGTGGGGGAGACTGGGGAGCACTGCAGGTTGTTATAGCAGGAGCCCCCAGGAGTACATAATATTATATTAATTTAAAATTAAACAGTGCACACTTTTGCTGCAGGAGTGCCACTGCCAGTGTGACTAGTGGTGACCAGTGCCTGACCACCAGTATAGTAGTATATTGTTGTATGTATTGTATACTATCTCTTTATCAACCAGTCTATATTAGCAGCAGACACAGTACAGTGCGGTAGTTCACGGCTGTGGCTACCTCTGTGTCGGCAGTCGGAACTCGGCAGGCAGTCCGTCCATCCATAATTGTATTACAATATATACCACCTAACCGTGGTATTTTTTTTTCTTTCTTTATACCGTCGTCATAGTGTCATACTAGTTGTTACGAGTATACTACTATCTCTTTATCAACCAGTGTACAGTGCGGTAGTTCACGGCTGTGGCTACCTCTGTGTCGGCAGTCGGCAGGCAGTCCGTCCATCCATAATTGTATTATTATTATAATATATACCACCTAACCGTGGTTTTTTTTTCATTCTTTATACCGTCATAGTGTCATACTAGTTGTTACGAGTATACTACTATCTCTTTATCAACCAGTGTACAGTGCGGTAGTTCACGGCTGTGGCTACCTCTGTGTCGGCAGTCGGCAGGCAGTCCGTCCATCCATAATTGTATTATTATTATAATATATACCACCTAACCGTGGTTTTTTTTTCATTCTTTATACCGTCGTCATAGTGTCATACTAGTTGTTACGAGTATACTACTATCTCTTTATCAACCAGTGTACAGTGCGGTAGTTCACGGCTGTGGCTACCTCTGTGTCGGCAGTCGGCAGTCCGTCCGTCCATCCATAATTGTATTATTATTATAATATATACCACCTAACCGTGGTTTTTTTTTCATTCTTTATACCGTCGTCATAGTGTCATACTAGTTGTTACGAGTATACTACTATCTCTTTATCAACCAGTGTACAGTGCGGTAGTTCACGGCTGTGGCTACCTCTGTGTCGGCAGTCGGCAGGCAGTCCGTCCATCCATAATTGTATTATTATTATAATATATACCACCTAACTGTGGTATTTTTTTTTCTTTCTTTATACCGTCGTCATAGTGTCATACTAGTTGTTACGAGTATACTACTATCTCTTTATCAACCAGTGTACAGTGCGGTAGTTCACGGCTGTGGCTACCTCTGTGTCGGCAGTCGGCAGGCAGTCCGTCCATCCATAATTGTATTATTATTATAATATATACCACCTAACCGTGGTTTTTTTTTCATTCTTTATACCGTCATAGTGTCATACTAGTTGTTACGAGTATACTACTATCTCTTTATCAACCAGTGTACAGTGCGGTAGTTCACGGCTGTGGCTACCTCTGTGTCGGCAGTCGGCAGGCAGTCCGTCCATCCATAATTGTATTATTATTATAATATATACCACCTAACCGTGGTTTTTTTTTCATTCTTTATACCGTCGTCATAGTGTCATACTAGTTGTTACGAGTATACTACTATCTCTTTATCAACCAGTGTACAGTGCGGTAGTTCACGGCTGTGGCTACCTCTGTGTCGGCAGTCGGCAGGCAGTCCGTCCATCCATAATTGTATTATTATTATAATATATACCACCTAACCGTGTTTTTTTTTTCATTCTTTATACCGTCGTCATAGTGTCATACTAGTTGTTACGAGTATACTACTATCTCTTTATCAACCAGTGTACAGTGCGGTAGTTCACGGCTGTGGCTACCTCTGTGTCGGCAGTCGGCAGGCAGTCCGTCCATCCATAATTGTATTATTATTATAATATATACCACCTAACTGTGGTATTTTTTTTTCTTTCTTTATACCGTCGTCATAGTGTCATACTAGTTGTTACGAGTATACTACTATCTCTTTATCAACCAGTGTACAGTGCGGTAGTTCACGGCTGTGGCTACCTCTGTGTCAGCAGTCGGCAGGCAGTCCGTCCATCCATAATTGTATTATTATTATAATATATACCACCTAACCGTGGTTTTTTTTTCATTCTTTATACCGTCGTCATAGTGTCATACTAGTTGTTACGAGTATACTACTATCTCTTTATCAACCAGTGTACAGTGCGGTAGTTCATGGCTGTGGCTACCTCTGTGTCGGCAGTCGGCAGGCAGTCCGTCCATCCATAATTGTATTATTATTATAATATATACCACCTAACCGTGGTTTTTTTTTCATTCTTTATACCGTCGTCATAGTGTCATACTAGTTGTTACGAGTATACTACTATCTCTTTATCAACCAGTGTACAGTGCGGTAGTTCACGGCTGTGGCTACCTCTGTGTCGGCAGTCGGCAGGCAGTCCGTCCATCCATAATTGTATTATTATTATAATATATACCACCTAACCGTGGTTTTTTTTTCATTCTTTATACCGTCGTCATAGTGTCATACTAGTTGTTACGAGTATACTACTATCTCTTTATCAACCAGTGTACAGTGCGGTAGTTCACGGCTGTGGCTACCTCTGTGTCGGCAGTCGGCAGGCAGTCCGTCCATCCATAATTGTATTATTATTATAATATATACCACCTAACCGTGGTTTTTTTTTCATTCTTTATACCGTCGTCATAGTGTCATACTAGTTGTTACGAGTATACTACTATCTCTTTATCAACCAGTGTACAGTGCGGTAGTTCACGGCTGTGGCTACCTCTGTGTCGGCAGTCGGCAGGCAGTCCGTCCATCCATAATTGTATTATTATTATAATATATACCACCTAACCGTGGTATTTTTTTTTCTTTCTTTATACCGTCGTCATAGTGTCATACTAGTTGTTACGAGTATACTACTATCTCTTTATCAACCAGTGTACAGTGCGGTAGTTCACGGCTGTGGCTACCTCTGTGTCGGCAGTCGGCAGGCAGTCCGTCCATCCATAATTGTATTATTATTATAATATATACCACCTAACCGTGGTTTTTTTATACCACCTAACCGTGGCAGTCCGTCCATAATTGTATACTAGTATCCAATCCATCCATCTCCATTGTTTACCTGAGGTGCCTTTTAGTTCTGCCTATAAAATATGGAGAACAAAAAAGTTGAGGTTCCAAAATTAGGGAAAGATCAAGATCCACTTCCACCTCGTGCTGAAGCTGCTGCCACTAGTCATGGCCGAGACGATGAAATGCCAGCAACGTCGTCTGCCAAGGCCGATGCCCAATGTCATAGTACAGAGCATGTCAAATCCAAAACACCAAATATCAGAAAAAAAAGGACTCCAAAACCTAAACTAAAATTGTCGGAGGAGAAGCGTAAACTTGCCAATATGCCATTTACCACACGGAGTGGCAAGGAACGGCTGAGGCCCTGGCCTATGTTCATGGCTAGTGGTTCAGCTTCACATGAGGATGGAAGCACTCAGCCTCTCGCTAGAAAAATGAAACGACTCAAGCTGGCAAAAGCACAGCAAAGAACTGTGCGTTCTTCGAAATCCCAAATCCACAAGGAGAGTCCAATTGTGTCGGTTGCGATGCCTGACCTTCCCAACACTGGATGTGAAGAGCATGCACCTTCCACCATTTGCACGCCCCCTGCAAGTGCTGGAAGGAGCACCCGCAGTCCAGTTCCTGATAGTGAGATTGAAGATGTCAGTGTTGAAGTCCACCAGGATGAGGAGGATATGGGTGTTGCTGGCGCTGGGGAGGAAATTGACAAGGAGGATTCTGATGGTGAGGTGGTTTGTTTAAGTCAGGCACCCGGGGAGACACCTGTTGTCCGTGGGACGAATATGGCCGTTGACATGCCAGGTGAAAATACCAAAAAAATCAGCTCTTCGGTGTGGAGGTATTTCACCAGAAATGCGGACAACAGGTGTCAAGCCGTGTGTTCCCTTTGTCAAGCTGTAATAAGTAGGGGTAAGGACGTTAACCACCTCGGAACATCCTCCCTTATACGTCACCTGCAGCGCATTCATAATAAGTCAGTGACAAGTTCAAAAACTTTGGGTGACAGCGGAAGCACTCCACTGACCAGTAAATCCCTTCCTCTTGTAACCAAGCTCACGCAAACCACCCCACCAACTCCCTCAGTGTCAATTTCCTCCTTCCCCAGGAATGCCAATAGTCCTGCAGGCCATGTCACTGGCAATTCTGACGATTCCTCTCCTGCCTGGGATTCCTCCGATGCATCCTTGCGTGTAACGCCTACTGCTGCTGGCGCTGCTGTTGTTGCTGCTGGGAGTCGATGGTCATCCCAGAGAGGAAGTCGTAAGACCACTTTTACTACTTCCACCAAGCAATTGACTGTCCAACAGTCATTTGCGAGGAAGATTAAATATCACAGCAGTCATCCTACTGCAAAGCGGATAACTGAGGCCTTGACATCCTGGGTGGTGAGAAACGTGGTTCCGGTATCCATCATTACTGCAGAGCCAACTAAAGACTTGTTGGAGGTACTGTGTCCCCGGTACCAAATACCATCTAGGTTCCATTTCTCTAGGGTTGCGATACCGAAAATGTACACAGACCTCAGAAAAAGAGTCACCAGTGTCCTAAAAAATGCAGCTGTACCCAATGTCCACTTAACCACGGACATGTGGACAAGTGGAGCAGGGCAGGGTCAGGACTATATGACTGTGACAGCCCACTGGGTAGATGTATGGACTCCCGCCGCAAGAACAGCAGCGGCGGCACCAGTAGCAGCATCTCGCAAACGCCAACTCGTTCCTAGGCAGGCTACGCTTTGTATCACCGGTTTCCAGAATACGCACACAGCTGAAAACCTCTTACGGCAACTGAGGAAGATCATCGCGGAATGGCTTACCCCAATTGGACTCTCCTGTGGATTTGTGGCATCGGACAACGCCAGCAATATTGTGCGTGCATTACATCTGGGCAAATTCCAGCACGTCCCATGTTTTGCACATACCTTGAATTTGGTGGTGCAGAATTTTTTAAAAAACGACAGGGGCGTGCAAGAGATGCTGTCGGTGGCCAGAAAAATTGCGGGACACTTTCGGCGTACAGGCAGCACGTACAGAAGACTGGAGCACCACCAAAAACGCCTGAACCTGCCCTGCCATCATCTGAAGCAGGAGGTGGTAACGAGGTGGAATTCAACCCTCTATATGCTTCAGAGGTTGGAGGAGCAGCAAAAGGCCATTCAAGCCTATACAACTGACCACGATATAGGAGGTGGAATGCACCTGTCTCAAGCGCAGTGGAGAATGATTTCAACGTTGTGCAAGGTTCTGCAACCTTTTGAACTTGCCACACGTGAAGTCAGTTCAGACACTGCCAGCCTGAGTCAGGTCATTCCCCTCATCAGGCTTTTGCAGAAGAAGCTGGAGACATTGAAGGAGGAGCTAAGACAGAGCGATTCCGCTAGGCATGTGGGACTTGTGGATGGAGCCCTTAATTCGCTTAACAAGGATTCACGGGTGGTCAATCTGTTGAAATCAGAGCACTACATTTTGGCCACCGTGCTCGATCCTAGATTTAAAACCTACCTTGGATCTCTCTTTCCGGCGCACACAAGTCTGCTGGGTTTCAAAGACCTGCTGGTGAGAAAATTGTCAAGTCAAGCGGAACGCGACCTGTCAACATCTCCTCCTTCACATTCTCCCGCAACTGGGGCTGCGAGGAAAAGGCTCAGAATTCCGAGCCCACCCGCTGGCGGTGATGCAGGGCAGTCTGGAGCGACTGCTGATGCTGACATCTGGTCCGGACTGAAGGACCTGACAACCATTACGGACATGTCGTCTACTGTCACTGCATATGATTCTATCACCATTGATAGAATGGTGGAGGATTATATGAGTGACCGCATCCAAGTAGGCACGTCACACAGTCCGTACTTATACTGGCAGGAAAAAGAGGCAATTTGGAGGCCCTTGCACAAACTGGCTTTATTCTACCTAAGTTGCCCTCCCACAAGTGTGTACTCCGAAAGAGTGTTTAGTGCCGCCGCTCACCTTGTCAGCAATCGGCGTACGAGGTTACATCCAGAAAATGTGGAGAAGATGATGTTCATTAAAATGAATTATAATCAATTCCTCCGCGGAGACATTGACCAGCAGCAATTGCCTCCACAAAGTACACAGGGAGCTGACATGGTGGATTCCAGTGGGGACGAATTGATAATCTGTGAGGAGGGGGATGTACACGGTGATATATCGGAGGATGATGATGAGGTGGACATCTTGCCTCTGTAGAGCCAGTTTGTGCAAGGAGAGATTAATTGCTTCTTTTTTGGTGGGGGTCCAAACCAACCCGTCATTTCAGTCACAGTCGTGTGGCAGACCCTGTCACTGAAATGATGGGTTGGTTAAAGTGTGCATGTCCTGTTTTGTTTATACAACATAAGGGTGGGTGGGAAGGGCCCAAGGACAATTCCATCTTGCACCTCTTTTTTCTTTTATTTTTCTTTGCGTCATGTGCTGTTTGGGGAGGGTTTTTTGGAAGGGACATCCTGCGTGACACTGCAGTGCCACTCCTAGATGGGCCCGGTGTTTGTGTCGGCCACTAGGGTCGCTTATCTTTCTCACACAGCTACCTCATTGCGCCTCTTTTTTTCTTTGCGTCATGTGCTGTTTGGGGAGGGTTTTTTGGAAGGGACATCCTGCGTGACACTGCAGTGCCACTCCTAGATGGGCCCGGTGTTTGTGTCGGCCACTAGGGTCGCTTATCTTTCTCACACAGTCAGCTACCTCATTGCGCCTCTTTTTTTCTTTGCGTCATGTGCTGTTTGGGGAGGGTTTTTTGGAAGGGACATCCTGCGTGACACTGCAGTGCCACTCCTAGATGGGCCCGGTGTTTGTGTCGGCCACTAGGGTCGCTAATCTTACTCACACAGCTACCTCATTGCGCCTCTTTTTTTCTTTGCGTCATGTGCTGTTTGGGGAGGGTTTTTTGGAAGGGACATCCTGCGTGACACTGCAGTGCCACTCCTAGATGGGCCCGGTGTTTGTGTCGGCCACTAGGGTCGCTTATCTTTCTCACACAGTCAGCTACCTCATTGCGCCTCTTTTTTTCTTTGCGTCATGTGCTGTTTGGGGAGGGTTTTTTGGAAGGGACATCCTGCGTGACACTGCAGTGCCACTCCTAGATGGGCCCGGTGTTTGTGTCGGCCACTAGGGTCGCTTATCTTTCTCACACAGTCAGCTACCTCATTGCGCCTCTTTTTTTCTTTGCGTCATGTGCTGTTTGGGGAGGGTTTTTTGGAAGGGACATCCTGCGTGACACTGCAGTGCCACTCCTAGATGGGCCCGGTGTTTGTGTCGGCCACTAGGGTCGCTAATCTTACTCACACAGCTACCTCATTGCGCCTCTTTTTTTTCTTTGCGTCATGTGCTGTTTGGGGAGGGTTTTTTGGAAGGGACATCCTGCGTGACACTGCAGTGCCACTCCTAGATGGGCCCGGTGTTTGTGTCGGCCACTAGGGTCGCTTATCTTACTCACACAGCGACCTCGGTGCAAATTTTAGGACTAAAAATAATATTGTGAGGTGTGATGTGTTCAGAATAGGCTGAAAATGAGTGTAAATTATGTTTTTTGAGGTTAATAATACTTTGGGATCAAAATTACCCCCAAATTCTATGATTTAAGCTGTTTTTTAGGGTTTTTTGAAAAAAACACCCGAATCCAAAACACACCCGAATCCGACAAAAAAAATTCGGTGAGGTTTTGCCAAAACGCGGTCGAACCCAAAACACGGCCGCGGAACCGAACCCAAAACCAAAACACAAAACCCGAAAAATTTCCGGCGCTCATCTCTAATAAATACTCCCCAAACCGTCCGCACATCGTGGGTTTAGTTAGTGGTGAGGAGGAGGGAGGTTGTGCTGTGGAGGTGGGTAAATTTGTGGTTTGGTGAGGAGTGTTGGTAGCGATTTCTGAGTGTGGTATTGTGTTTGAAAGTCGTCTTGTCATTCTTGTAGTCTTGTATTTTGTGGTATTGTTTCATTTTTAGTCCAAGTTATTTTTCTTTATAGTCCCTTGTCAGTGTGTGTGTGTGTGTGTGTGTGTGTGTGTGTGTGTGTGTGTGTGTGTGGGTGTGTGTGTGTGTGTGAGTTGTGTAGTGGAGGAGTGTGTTGTTTGTCTTTTTTTTTGTGTTAACTGTTTACACACACAATTATGTGTGACTCAGAGGTGGGTGAGGTGGAGGGTGTGAGTGAGGGGGAGGAGGTTGGTCAGGTGGAGGAGGTGGTGTTAGTGAGGTTAGTGAGGTGGAGGAGGTGGGTGAGGTTGCTGCAGCAGCCTCAAGTGATAGTGACAGTCAGAGTGCTCCGCAGCCACGCACCACTACTAAGACTGGGCGGAATGTAAAGTTTAGTTTTGCAGAAAATGTGGCATTGGTGCGTGAGCTGATGAAGTATCAGAGGCAGCTATTTGGCCCTGAGTCCGCCAAGGTGCCAACACGGAGGAAGACGGTGTTGTGGGCGAAAGTTGTTGCTGCTGTCAATAGTGAGGGGGTGGTCAAGCGGATGGAGGACACGTGCCGCAAACGGTACTATGACATAAAGCGACGTGTCAAGTCCAAAATGGCCAAGGAGGCCAAGTCGGCTCGAAAAACCGGTGGTGGGCAGCCCTATATTGCAAGATATCTGGAGTATGAGGAGCCCATGCGGAGTGTAATACCTCCTGAAGTTGTCTCTGCAACCCATGTCCGGGATTCAGATAGGCCCAGGAAGAATGGTGAGCATGTGTATTTGCATTTACATTCTATTAATTTTTTTTTTTTTTAAATGTGTGTCATGTGACGTTGCATATTACTCCCATCCAGAGCCGGCCCTAACCAATATGATGCCCTAGGCAAGATTTTGGCTGGTGCCCCATAGCACCGCCGCTAGTTCTGCAGGAGATGTCTGGCATAAGTCAGCTGGCAGCTCTGCTAACGTCGGCCGCCTTTTGTTTATGAAAATGCATTTTATTTGCATCACTATGTGGCTAGGACGCACAAGCAGCTTCTGCTGATTAAAATGATATTCAGCATGCCTATATTCTGTGTGCGACTGCGGCTGTATCTACATATGAAATGCTACATTACAGTGATTTCCAGGAATACACTGCAACGTAGCATTTCGTATGCAGATACAGCCGCAGTCACACACAGAATATAGGCATGCCGCATATCATTTTCATCAGCAGAAGCTGCTGGTGCCCCTAAGCACACCAAATGCCCTAGGCATTTGCCTAGTTTACCTATGCCTAAGGCCGGCTCTGCTCCCATCTTCAAGTGTGTGTCAGCAAATACATTGTTTTGGTTAATGTTTTATACAAAAGCCAATGTAACATCTTACTTTATTGTATGTCATGTTTTTTTTAAAGATATTTTGCATGTGTAGTTTGGACTTGGTGTGTCTCGGAATTGTCCTGCAATAATGTTTTCCTTTTGTGCCTTTTTTTAAAAATAATTGTGACTATGTTTTATATTTATGTGATCCATGTGCAATGTTTAAAAAACAGTGGTTGTCATATTAGAGGCTGGAGTAGTGGAAAGTGGTTTGGAAACCACTTACATGTGTAATGTCATTATTAGATAATGTAATATTTTTAATAGAGATGAGCGGGTTCGGTTTCTCTGAATCCGAACCCGCACGAACTTCATGTTTTTTTTCACGGGTCCGAGCGACTCGGATCTTCCCGCCTTGCTCGGTTAACCCGAGCGCGCCCGAACGTCATCATGACGCTGTCGGATTCTCGCGAGACTCGGATTCTATATAAGGAGCCGCGCGTCGCCGCCATTTTCACACGTGCATTGAGATTGATAGGGAGAGGACGTGGCTGGCGTCCTCTCCGTTATAGTAGAAAAGAGTAAAGACTGAGTGACTTAGTTATAATTATGGGGAGGATTGGGGACGGGGAGCAGCTGTTAGGGAGTACAGTGATTTAGATTAGGAGAGAGAGAGAGAGAGAGAGATTGACCTGATTTACTGGAGCTTAGGAGTACCGTAGAAGAGAGTGCAGAGTTTACTAGTGACTGACCACAGTGACCACCAGACAGTGCAGTTTTATTTAATATATCCGTTCTCTGCCTGAAAAAAACGATACACACAGTGACTCAGTCACATACCATATCTGTGTGCACTGCTCAGCCCAGTGTGCTGCATCATCTATGTATATATTATATATCTGACTGTGCTCAGCTCACACAGCTTATAATTGTGGGGGAGACTGGGGAGCACTGCAGTGCCAGTTATAGGTTATAGCAGGAGCCAGGAGTACAAGACAGTCACATACCATATCTGTGTGCACTGCTCAGCCCAGTGTGCTGCATCATCTATGTATATATTATATATCTGACTGTGCTCAGCTCACACAGCTTATAATTGTGGGGGAGACTGGGGAGCACTGCAGTGCCAGTTATAGGTTATAGCAGGAGCCAGGAGTACATATTATATTAAAATTAATTAAACAGTGCACACTTTTGCTGCAGGAGTGCCACTGCCAGTGTGACTGACCAGTGACCTGACCACACTGACCACCAGTATAGTTAGTAGTATACTATATTGTGATTGCCTGAAAAAGTTAAACACTCGTCGTGTGACTTCACTTGTGTGGTGTTTTTTTTTTTATTCTATAAAAAACTCATTCTGCTGACAGACAGTGTCCAGCAGGTCCGTCATTATATAATATATATACCTGTCCGGCTGCAGTAGTGGTATATATATATTTTTTATATCATTATTTATCATCCAGTCGCAGCAGACACAGTACGGTAGTTCACGGCTGTAGCTACCTCTGTGTCGGCACTCGGCAGTCCGTCCATAATTGTATACCACCTAACCGTGGTTTTTTTTTCTTTCTTCTTTATACATACATACTACGACATCTCTTTATCAACCAGTCTATATTAGCTATATGTCTATATGTGCTGATTGGGGAGGGTTTTTTGGAAGGGACATCCTGCGTGACACTGCAGTGCCACTCCTAGATGGGCCAGGTGTTTGTGTCGGCCACTAGGGTCGCTTAGCTTAGTCATCCAGCGACCTCGGTGCAAATTTTAGGACTAAAAATAATATTGTGAGGTGTGAGGTATTCAGAATAGACTGAAAATGAGTGGAAATTATGGTTTTGAGGTTAATAATAATATGGGATCAAAATGACCCCCAAATTCTATGATTTAAGCTGTTTTTTAGGGTTTTTTGAAAAAAACACCCGAATCCAAAACACACCCGAATCCGACAAAAAAAATTCGGTGAGGTTTTGCCAAAACGCGGTCGAACCCAAAACACGGCCGCGGAACCGAACCCAAAACCAAAACACAAAACCCGAAAAATTTCAGGCGCTCATCTCTAATTTTTAAACAAAATAACACTATTTCTTTGATAATTTTTAGCTTGTATTTGTACCGTGACACCACACTGCAGTGTAATTTTAAAAATATTTATACATTTTGGTTTGGCTCATATAGTGGTAATGTGTGTTTGGAGTGCCACATCACAGAGCAATTTATATATTGCATCTGTAATATTTTTCCTTTCATTACAAAATGAAGATGTGTGTGTTTTTGGTTGGTAATGTTTTTTTTTTTACTTGTGGCCTATGTCAGTGTCCTGTACATGTTTTCCTGTGTTGATTTTTCCATAGTGCATATGTCTATTGGACAATGTTTATTGTTTTATGTATTGTATTTTTTTTCCCGGTCCTTATGTTTTTTTAAGAAATAAAGCAAGCATTTCTTAAAGAATAAATGTTTATAAGCATAATGGGTGGATGTATCAACAATAGCATGACTATTTTTTTTTATTTTTTATTATACAGTGTTTGAAAAAAGCAGTACTACTCGTCGGCCAGTAACTCCTATCACATCTGATGATGATGACGCTGCGGAAGCAGGTAAAGTGTCCATTGTAGTATAGGGTATGTTTGTAAAGGAATGGCCATAACAAAATTGCACTTTCATTAAAAGGTCCATCAAAAGAAGTATGGAGCAGCAGAAGTGGGACTTCTGTAAGACATCACCACAAAAAACCTGTGGCCAAAATGAAAGCAAGGTCGTATGTCCCGGGCCAACCACAGCAGGCTACCCCGCCACGAAGATTATCGTCCGTATGTTCTGTCCCCCCACTCCAATTTTTGGACACACCTCCAAGACGTCATCCACACTCCCCTCATCTTGATTGTGAGTATCAAACTGAAATAAATGTAAAAAATTTCAGAACGTAATCAAATTTTTTCATAACCGCATTAAGTGAAAACACATCAAAAACTTAGATACTTACTGCAGTAAGTAAAACTTGAAATGGAATCCAAGCTAAATGGCCTTGTCCACATCCAGTAAAGATATGTATGTCTACTTGAGCCATACAGTATGACATTGTGTGTAAGATGCTGCAACAAAAAAGCATGTTTTTTTATTGAAAAAAGTAAGGTTGTTTTTCCAAATTTCACATGTGTGTTTGAGGTAACATTGCAAAATACATATAAAAACATTACCATGTTTGTTTGATCAAAGCTATAAGGTAACACATTATGGATTCCAAATGTGTTTTTATGGTGGAGTATGTGTGAGCTACAATAAAACTAAAGTGTTTGCTTTCACAATTAAGTAACCACACACATTTGCCACAAACAGGCATATGTATGTATTTAAGTTATGAGTGATGATGTTGCCAGGCAGAATAGTTGAAAGCAACAGTGAATGACATGTGTTCCATGTGTAGTGATTTGTTTACATTTCTCAAACATATGGATAGCTAACGGAGATTTGTTTAACATTTCAGCTTCTAGTCCTGGGAACAGCATCCCTCCGCAACAACAGCAACACAGTGACATGGAGGAGACAAACATCTTAGAAATGCAGCCATTAAGGCAAGGAATGAACCCCCCAGCACCTGTGAGTACACCACCACAGCAAAGCACACCACCACCACAACACAGCCCAACAACACCAGTAACACAAGGCCCTGATTAGGTGTTTTGGACCATTTGGGCTAGACAGCAGGCCACTAATGAAGATTGCCTGCGTAGGCAGACACAAATGTTTGCAAGCCTACCATCTCACCTCAGAAGAATATCAAGAAATCTGAGTAGACAAAATGAACAAACAACCAGAATTGGCAATACCATGGAACTCATGCGTACAGACATTACACAGGTCATGGGCAACTTACAGCGCATAATGGAAGAACAGCACAGACTAATGGAAGAACAGCACAGACTAATGGAAGAACAGCACAGACAACAGCAAAATTATATGAACATTTTTCAAAACAATCAAAAGATTAATGAAAGTTTATTCCGAATTGTAGACAATCAAAATGCTGCTACACGTGAACTCAATGCCACCCTCACTAACCTGAATGAAACACTCAGATGCATGAACCAACAGCAAACAAGCAGCAGTTCTGGTACGACTACTCCAAATATCACGCCAGTCTCATCACCACCAAGACGCTCCACCAGAGCACGACAACATGACAGTGCTAAAGGCAAAGGGCAGGACAAGCAGCCACCAAAAAAACCATGAAAAAAATACAAGTTAGACATTTGTGATAAGTAACTCAAAATAGTTAGTAAGTGTATGTTTGGCAAAAAATATATAACACTTAGCTCCTTGACAATTTATACAACAAACAGTAATGAACACAGTTCCTGCCAGTAATTAGAATAGCATTGTAGCTCTGCATTCATTCACTACAACTCAGTCATCCCAGTGGTGAGAGCTTAGACAGTTTCTTTTTTTCTGCAATGGCATGTATTTCACCTCTAGTAGACCTAGTGTAGTTCTTATTGAGTTTTAGATACTGGCCAGTCAGTACCGGAGTCCCCTATCATGTGTACAGTGCATTAATGTGATATAGAATTGCCATACTGTGCTTAACTATTACCATACATGTTACATTATACTGCATTACCAGAACGGATTTGGTATTACTGGCTGACGGGATGCCGGCTGTCAGTATGCCAACAGCAGCAACCCGTCTGTCGGAATCCCGGCAGAAGTGTATGAGAAGTGTATGAGTTTGGCTGGGATAATCAAAACGTATACTATAGGGGCAAGAAAAAAACCCTCTCTGTGGGGGTTCTCCACTGTAGCTGAAAACTTAACTTTTACTACCTAACGACTGAAATGTTGTCCCGCAAACATTAAACACAACAAGACTTTTATATATATATATATATATATATATATATAGAAATATAGAAAATGACACCACTCAGTCCAAAAAAACGTCTAAGCATTAGTGTGGTGCTAGGTCAAAAAGTATTATAATATCACTCACTTTCCCATAGAGAAGAAATGTAAAAACCAGCACTCACGATTCAGTTGAAAGCAGAAGAGGATTTGTTCTTCAATAGAAATCCGTTAGTGATACATCCAACAACCCCTACTTGGTTTAATGTGTACCTATGTAAACTCAATTATCCTAAACCTGTGTCAGCTGTTTCTTAGTAGTTTATCAGCCAGTTTCAGATGACTAGTGTACCTTTAAAAGCCATAAGGTGTGTGGCAGGTACACATTAAACCTAGTAGGCATATTTGCAGTTATATTAGGTGTGATACAGTTGCCAGGTTTACATTTTTAAGACTCTGTGATAGTGTAGGACCTGCAAGAAGGTGGGGTACCTTGGCGAGCGGTTTGCAGGCTTCCGTGCATTGGCCAATTCACTAACTAAACCCCCATCATTTATTTATTGATGCTGTGAGGATAAATGAGCTTGCTATGGTGAGCGCTGAATTTTCTGTTTGTATATATATATATATATATATATATATATATACAAAGTCCAGTAGACCGGCACCCTCCTCTCACAGCATTCATGCCACGGTACCGAAAGGTAATAGTACAGCAAATTCAACGAAGGCACTCAGGTGGTCTTAAAAAAATATCACTCAGGAGACAGCAACTTTGCTAATAAGTAATAATAAGCAAATTGCTAATAGTGTTTGAGCATGAACCAAATTGAAAAATAGTTACATATTTTGTTACATATTAATGGTAATATTCCAATATATATTCATCTCAGCACAGCAGCAGTAATGAGAAATTAAACAAATATGAATTGATACTCCTTAAGAAAATAGTTGGAAAAGACCCAGTGCCTGATTTCTACTTTTTATTGCTTGTCATAGACATTGGACAATAAATGAGAGTATCTGGTCACACCGTCCACGAGTTCAAATTATTGGTAGATAGGAGAACAATTTCATTGTAGAGAAATATGTTCCAGAATGGGAAATGAAAAGCCAAGTATACCGGATGCCTGACTTCTACTTTTTCGTTGTCTGCTAGATTTGTTTTGCAAATTAGCATTGAACAACAGAATGAGTATGCCAGATTGCATTGATATGCAGGTATAATAGCTGCGTCTGCTGTTGGCAGGTCAGTGTGTGTTGCTCTTAACTAGGAGACCCCGCTTATGAGAATGCAGTAGCAATAGACAGGAGTACCTTAGAAGCTGCCCAAGAGAGATCACTCACGTATGTCCATACTCACAGCTGGAGTACCGATAAGACTGACACGTGTTCCACTGTGATCCGACTTCACGGTCACTTCCTGTAATCTGTTTAGCACAATGGAAATGAATACTGTACAGTAGGTAACACAGGATTGTTATGGGAATAATTGCACTTTCTTGTCAAGTAACGCATTACATTTTATATATGTATAGAGCACATTAATATACATTTGTATATGACATAAATTAATTCTGCCCTATTATAACCTACAAACTATATTGAAACTAGTGGTTTAGGACGAAGGGTCTGGATCTGCCAATGGTTCGCACCCATCCAAGAATCCATCTCTGCCCTTCTCCCACTATACTTACCTTGTGGCAGGGTCGCCTCTCAGCTGTCACAACACTGTCACCAGAAGTGGTGTCATTAGGAGAGGTGCCAGCCATCCTCAATTATTATAATACAGTACTAGTAAAGGGACTCAGAATATGATTGCTCACCAGTCATTATGGTCCACCATACCTTCACCCTCACAACTCCACCCCCTGCTCTTTCATTCCTCACCCACTCTGTCCAATGCTCCTATCTGTACTGCCCTGCCCCTTCTCTGTCAGTTCCTCTGCCTCATCCCAAGATGCTAACCATTGCTCTGTCCCTCTCTGCCCCCACCCCCCGCCTCCCCATGCGTGCTCTATCCCATCCTTCCCTCCCATGACTGCATACTTAGTTCTAGATGGGTCCTCTTCTTATAGGGTCTGTCCTGCTGCTCCACCAGTGAGAGCCATTGGAGAGGTGGCACGTGCCCTAGAACCCACTGTGCATACATGTAGGACATGGGACAGACCTTAGAGGTTTAGTATATAGATGTGCTATGAATGGAATGGCTCTAGGTTGCTTAAGGTG
Organism: Pseudophryne corroboree; assembly: GCF_028390025.1. Taxonomy (NCBI): domain Eukaryota; kingdom Metazoa; phylum Chordata; class Amphibia; order Anura; family Myobatrachidae; genus Pseudophryne; species Pseudophryne corroboree. Next base: position 40,764,800 of record NC_086455.1, read on the forward strand.
GCAAAGAGGGGGTACTGCAGTTTTTTGTTTTGTTTACAAAAAAATCGCTTAATATCTGTCAGACAGTATTCTTGGCTTGGGGGTTTCTAGGCACATGTATCTCCCCCCCCATCAAACACATCAGTAATCTTCCTTACATGTCTACATTTCCATTTGTATGTATTATAAAATATTACTCACAGGAAGGGTTACCATTTAGTAATACAGTATAACTTCATGTAAATACTGTCTCATAATAATGAACAAACCTTTAACAAAGAGCTGTACAGAGATATGATTCCCTGGGACCATGTTTGTTCTTCACTTTTATTCTTTTCATTTTAAACATTGTTGTTTATTCCATGTGTTAATGACTATTTGAAAAACTGCCCAGACCGAAATAACCACAGACAGGGACAGCTCAGTTTAAAGGCATGTTTTGTGCTGAAGCAATCTAACGACCTTAGTCAGCAGGTCTGTACGCTCTGGCGTGGACGGCCAGTCTGGAACAGACATGTTTTCTTTCCTTCTTTCACCTACTCAGCAGATGTTTCTCAGTTACCCACCTCATCATACATCCCCTTTCTACAAATACTGGGAGAGACACATGTTCAGGCAGGATGAAAAATATATTTATTGACATCTGTATGTATTGACATTGATCTTCCCACTATGTTGTTAGTAAATGAAAACTGATGTGAGACACTATAATGAATGTATGAAAGATGTATTCTTGAGTGCATGAAACTAACGGTCATATAATACTGAATGTTATTAGGTTTGGCCAGGAGAGTTTTAAGAGAGGAGGGGAACGGCATGCAGCCTAGTTGCTGGCCCCCTTCTGTCTGGCAGCAAGTAGACTCTGGACATCTCCAGTGTGCATGCGCAAATCGCTTGAAAATGGCCGTGGTGGCCATTTTCCAAGTGATTTGTGTCTGCACTGTAGGGACACCACCACAGGACTTCAGAGGGGTAAGTATAATATATGGGTGCAGGGTGTGCGGTGTGGGCCCCCCTGGACCGCACATACTGCACTCATTATAGAAACGCCTATGGGTTTGGCCGCCTCTCATATCTGAAGCCGCTATTTGTAATACATATGCCGGTCTGTGCATCCAAAAATGTGCACACCCTGTAACTCAGGGCCTAATTCTGAGTTGATTGCAGCAGCACTTTTGTTAGCAATTGGGCAAAACCATGTGCACTGCAGGAGGGGCAGATATAACATGTGCAGAAAGAGATAGATTTGGGTGTGGTGAGTTAAATCTGCAATCTAAATTGCAGTGTAAAAGTAAAGCAGCCAGTATTTACCCTGCACAGAAACAAAATAACCCACCCAAATCTAACTCTCTCTGCAAATGTTATATCTGCCCCCCCTGCAGTGCACATGGTTTTGCCCAACTGCTAAAAAATTTCCAGCTGCGATCAACTTGGAATTACCCCCTCAGTCCATTCTCATCCAATGAAGATTCGTCCGCCCAGGAGCTCTCTGGTGAGTTCTACAATGAGTCATCTGGACATCATCAGTGTCCTAAAAAAACAGGGTATTGCACTCACTGATGGCATTTCTACCCGCCTTGTTCACGTGCCAGCTTGGCCAAATCTTTCAGAGATCAGTTCCTGTTCAATCAATGCGGGTACAATACATTTACCCCTGAGCGGTCAGATCCACAAACACAACATACTTGGTAGAAGCTGCTACCACTGGGTCTGCTCTGTCCCTTAAACTGCATGGGTAGTGGATAAGTGGAATAGCCTCCCATCAGAGGTGGTCGAGGCTAAGACTGTAGAGCAATTTAAACATGCTTGGGATAGGCACATGAATATCCTTACAAAGAATTAAAGTTCAAAATGGGTTGAGATTTCCTAAAGGATAAAAAAAAAGGGGCAGACTAGATGGGCCAAGCGGTTCTTATCTGCCGTCAAATTCTATGTTTCTATGTTGTAGTGGCAGCTCTAGTAATTGTATTATATACTATTGCTGGCTAAGAGAACTGAGGTTTCCAAGCAACCAGAAACCCCACCCTGTGTTTGCCTATGTTCACAATGCAAGTTCAGTGCAGGTATGCAACACAAATGGTTGTATGTTTAGCTCTGCATCAGCTGCTTTGTGTCTTGTATGCAATTAGCACAAACTATGTGTGGTTTTAATTTTCATAGAGGATTTTCTTTATAACAAAATGTTGCTTTTATACACAACTGAAAAGTTTATATTTTATTTTTCATTTGCAAGTATTCAGAAAACATATGTATTTGGGGGCGCCTTGCCCGTGTTTGTATTGTCATTGTCATATTTTCTCCTGCTCGTATTTTGGTGAATATTGTGCACAAAAGCAATTTTGTGGTTTAGGGGCTCTGCTAGTTACATGTACCTATGTAACAATATACAAATGGGTGAAAAATTTGCGCTTCAATCAATAGTGCAGCTCAAATCACTAGGGTGGTTACAATCACCCCAAAAGGATTGTGAACAAAGTCTGGTGGTAGTGATTCAGCGCATCACTGGTGTAGATAATCCAAATACCGTGTCAGAACTTCAACCATATATAGTCAGTCTCAAAATTTCCAGAAAGTGTCTCTTCGCAATCGGAAGATATTAATTCGTCCAATCGTTGTACTTCTAATCTTCCTTCCTGGTGGTGTGACTCAACTTGTGTGTATACAGTCCACACTCATCCCAAAATCAAAGTAAATTATATAGTGAAGTACGTTTTTAATGCACTAAATTTTAAAACAGGTAATTCCGTTATATAACAACAATATCCACCACTAATAGTACAGCATTCGTACCAGATTGTGTGGGGTGCCAGTCGTGCCCACCCTGAAACAGCATTAAACAATTCGATGCCCTCCCGGGTTATATAAGGTACCGGATCAATGCTGGGCTGGGGATCCGGTCTGAAGATCGACAGTATCTAGGTCGACAATGTTTAGGTCGACCACTATAGGTCGACAGTCACTAGGTCAACATGGATGGAAGGTTGACAGGGTTTCTAGGTTGACATGTGCTAGGTCGACAGGTCTAAAGGTCGACATGAGTTTTTCACATTTTTTTTCTTTTTTTGAATTTTTTCATACTTAACGATCCATGTGGACTACGATTGGAACGGTAATCTGTGCCGAGCGAAGCGGTAGCGGAGCGAAGGCACCATGCCCGAAGCATGGTGAGCGAAGCGAGCCATGCGAGGGGACGCGGTGCACTAATTTGGGATCCCGGTCACTCTACGAAGAAAACGACACCCCCCAAGAAAAAATCCTCATGTCGACCTTTAGACCTGTCGACCTAGCACATGTCGACCTAGAAACCCTGTCGACCTTCCATCCATGTTGACCTAGTGACTGTCAACCTATAGTGGTCGACCTAAACATTGTCGACCTAGATACTGTCGATTTGATGAACCACACCCGCTGGGCTGGATACTCTCGCACTCCCACAGAAGAGCTGGCAGCTAGTCTGGTCACCTACGCGTTTCTGCTCCACCTGGAGCCTTTCTTTCTTTGACACACCTTGAGAAAGGCTCCAGGGGGAGCAGAAACGCGTTGGTGACCAAACTAGCTGCCAGCTCTGTAATTACGATCACGCCACAATTACAGCGTGGTCGCAGAAACTGTGGATGCCTCTTGCCGGCTCAGCCTGGCTGCAACAGCATGAGTCCCATCCCCATTTTTTCTATGACACAGAGCTGACCCGAAAATGCCGCCAACACCCCCCCATTTCCGTAGCACCACCTCACAAATGCTCGGCCTGTCAATCAAGCAGAGGCGTTTGCAGTTAATGTGATCCAGTTGCATTAAATGCTTGCCCATGTGCAGGACGGGATCTGCGCGTGCACAATTGCAGTCGCATCGCGTTTGCGATGCCACCTGAATCAGCCCCTAAGAGAGGAATGGATCTGTGTTCAGTGTCCATCCCTACAGGAAGCTTGCTCTCTGCTATTCGCAGTCCAGACGGGCAGTCCCACAGGGAGTAAACACCTCCCAATTGGACTTCCTGTAGTGTCTGTGACTGACAGGTAGGACATCCAATAGGAAGTCACTGCCAGTCACAGTGAAGCCAGTGCGGTCATGGACTGCATCTGGCTCACTGACTCTGAGCTGAGGTGGTGTATTTTACCTGGATGGGACTGCAGGTAAATCCACCACTGGCCTGGTGTAAATTTTGATGGTGTGCCTAAATATGCACAGTGGCAGAAATCCATTGTCCTAAGATGCTACAAGTGGGCATCTCAGCTTTCTGATAATCAGATGTGGCGATAGCATAAAGAACCAGGAGTGACGGCAGCAGAAGATGCAGCAGTGAGTGCGTCTGTGTCCACCTCTTAACCAGGCCCCTGGTGTACAAAGCAGAAATAGTCACAGGAATAAGGCATAAACTAAGGAAAACAAAAAACTTTTGAACGTGGATTCAAAATACTAGTTGTATAGTATTATACCTAAATTTCATTGTAACTATGTCAGTGATAAACGTGGGAGCTGCATACAGCAATATACTTCTTACCTTTGATAACTGCAGCACAACATATTAGGCTTGAGCCAGAACCGGCCATAACCAATATGATGCCCTAGGCAAGATTTTGGCTGGTGCCCCCTAGCACCGCCACTAGTTCCGCCTCTGACCCTGCACCCCTTTCCCAGCACCATCACCCCTCATTTTGGTGTCTCTACCTCCTATATTTTAAATAGGAACAGTGCGCATATTTGGCTCACAGCCCAAATAGGGATGTGTTCTTGCTGGGAAGGGGGAAGGCCAATAGTACCCCCAATTCAAATTACACCACTCAGTACTGCAACTTTATTCACATTTTATCATGCAACAGTGTCCCTTATTCACGTTACATCACACAGTAGTACCACTTTACCATATATACGATACTCCTCACAGTAGAGCCCCTTATTCACATTACATCACACTGAATTGCTCCTTATTCACATTACATCACACAATATTGCTCTTTATTCACACTAAACCACAGTAGTGCCATTTCTATATGTTATGCCACACTGTAGAGCACCTTATGCACATAATGCCACACATTAGTAATGCATTTATACACATAATCCCACACAGTAATCCCCTCACACATATAAAACACATTATTAATGTCCTTATAAACATAATGTGCCTTACACATTATGCCAACCTTTATTAATGCCCTTATACACATAATGTAGCTTACACATATGCCGCACGTTATTAATGTCCTTATACACATAATGACACACATAATGTTCTTTCCACATATGCCGCACATTATTAATGCATTTGCACACATAACACACATTATGCCCACACATATGCCAAACTCTATTGCACAACCAACCCTCCCCCACACAGCACTCACACGGCCGCTAACACTTTTTTGCCAAAAATGCATCTTAATTGCATTGCTATGTGGTTAGGATGCAAAAGCAGCTTCTGCTTCTTAAAATGATGTGGCATGCCTATATTATGTGTGTGACTGTATCTGTATATGAAATGCCATGTTACAGTAATTTCCAGTAATACATTGTAACGTACCATTTCGTATGCAGATACAGCCGCAGTCACACACAGAATATAGGCATGTGCAACATATCATTTTAATCAGCATAAGCTGCTTGTGCCGCTAGGCATTCCAAATGCCCTAGGCATTTGCCTAGTTTGCCTATGCCTTAGACCAGCTCTGGTTTGAGCATACATATAATTAATTGTGCAGAGTTGGACTTTTGGGGATGTCTTTTGCGTGTTGTCGCACTGCACATGCGCCTTAGCCATGTGCTATTGGCAATTCAGTGTCATGTGATCTCCTTTTATGGCTAGAGGGGCTTAGCAGGGTGCTAACTGGGAATTTGCACACAGGCTAAATTCCCAGGGTGCTTGTAGACAGAACTGTGGGCTATGCTAACCTGTGCGAATGCGGAGATCTGTTTGTTTCCACGAAGGATAGGGCTGGAGCAAGTGCACACATTTAATGATGATGGATATGAAACCAAGTGTATGCATAGGGGCCATGCCAAGTGTATGCATAGGGGCAAGGGCCACACCAAGTGCATAGATAGGGGCAAGGGCCATACCAAGTGCATAGATAGGGGCGGGCCATACTACATACTAACTGTATGGACAGCGGCTGCATGTGTTAGTACTATTTTTTATGTGAGCGTATGTATGCATTTTGCACCATGGTGTGTGGCATATAGCATAATGGGCATTACGGTGTGTGGCATAATGTGTAATGGGCATTAGTCACTGCCACGGGCACAAGTTCATTTCCGCTGCCGCCCCCCGCCGAGCACCCACCAGAAAAAAACATAAATCGGCACCTACACCAGGGCCCCCCTGCAAGTGCCTCACAGAACCCAGTTTTGGAATCACTCCTATAAAAGAATTTTTGGGGCCAGAATAGTCTGAAGTTACATACTGACACCAAAATAAAGAGCCCTAGGCATAGGCAAACTAAGCAACTGCTTAGGGCATTTGGAATGCCTATGGACCGGCCCAGCTTGACGATGGTGGTTTACAAGACCAACCCACTGGCACTCAAAGTGTTAAAGGCAAAACTATTATCCATTTATTTTTATTTATGAACCTGCATTTCAAGACATATTTTGACATTTGTGTTTTGCTTTCGGTCAATGGTGGTCATTCCGAGTTGTTCGCTCGCTAGCTGCTTTTAGCAGCATTGCACACGCTAGGCCGCCGCCCTCTGGGAGTGTATCTTAGCTTAGCAGAATTGCGAACGAAAGATTAGCAGAATTGCTACTAAATAATTCCTTGCAGTTTCTGAGTTGCTCCAGACCTACTCCTAGACTATGATCACCTCCGTCTGTTTAGTTCCTGGTTTGACGTTACAAACACTCCTCCGTTTCTCCAGCCACTCCTGCGTTTTTTCCTGGCACGCCTGCGTTTTTTAGCACACTCCCTGAAAACGGCCAGTTTCCGCCCAGAAACACCCACTTCCTGTCAATCACACTACGATCACTCGAGCAATGAAAAAATGTCACTCGAGCTTGTGTAAATCTACTAAGTTTTGTGCGCATTTTCCACCTAATCGCTGCGTTGCGAAAAACGGCAACGAGCGAACACCTCGGAATGACTACAATAGCACAGTTTTGAAAATATATTAACCTATATTTATTTATTTAGTAACAGTTTCTTATATAGCGCAGCAAATTCCGTTGCGCTTTACAATTGGATAGTTTGTTCCGTAACAAATAATGTTTCGAAATGCATTACCCTAGGTGTTATTATCAGGGCCGTAACTAGTGGGCTTGGCACACAGCGCAGTTGCCCTGAGGGCGCACGGCCAGCGGCATGTAATGAGTCAAATTGACTCATTACATGCCGCCTCTGCTGTGTGCGCCGTGCGCCGCCGCGCTGTGGAGGGAGAAGAGAGCAGCGCCGGGCAGCGGAGAAGGAGGAGGAGGGAGGGGGACTGGAGCCGCAGCAGCGCTATTTCATTGGTAGTAAGCCCCGCTGCAGCTGTCCCCTCTCCTTCCGTATTGGCTGCCCGGCGCTGCTGTGGATGCTGGGATGTGGTTCCTCCATCCCAGCATCCACAGCAGCGCCGGGCAGCCAATACGGAAGGAGAGGGGACAGCTGCAGCGGAGCTTACTACCAATGACATAGCGCTGCTGCGGCTCCAGTCCCCCTCCCTCCTCCTCCTTGTCCGATGCCTGCACTGAGGGAGCTGCCAGCACGAGGAGCCTGACTGCCAGCGGGGAGATGGTAAGTATCTCTCTCTCTCTCTCTCTCAGGGGGACACCGTCTGCCATAATGTGTAAAAAGGGGGACTTGCTGCCGCAATGTGTAAAAAGGGGTACACCGTCTGCCGTAATATGTAAAAAGGGGGCCTGGCTGCCGCAATGTGTAAAAAGGGGGACTGGCTGCCGTAATGTGTAAAAAGGGGTACTGGCTGCCGCAATGTTTAAAAAGGGGGACTGGCTGCCGTACTGTGTAAAAAGGGGTCCTGGCTGCCGCAATGTGTAAAAAGGGGGACTGGCTGCCGTAATGTGTAAAAAGAGGGACTGGCTGCCACAATGTGTAAAAAGGGGGACACCGTTTGCCGTAACATGTAAAAAGGGGGCCTGGCTGCCGCAATGTGTAAAAAGGGGGACTGGCTGCCGTAATGTGTAAAAAGGGGGACGCTGGCTGCTGCAATGTGTATAAAGGGGGACACCGTCTGCCGTAATGTGTAAAAATAGGGACGCTGTCTGCTGTAATGTGTAAAAAGGGGACGCTGTCTGCCGTAATGTGTAAAAAAGGGGACGCTGTCTGCCGTAATGTGTAAAAAGGGGACGCTGGCTGCCGTAATGTGTAAAAAGGGGGACTGTCTGCCGTAATGTGTAAAAAGGGGAACCTGTCTGCCATAATGTGTAAAAACGGGGACTGTCTGCTGTAATGTGTAAAAAGGGGGACGCTGTCTGCTGTAATGTATAAAAGGGGCTCTACCTGGTGCAGTGGCGCTACTGTGCAGCGTAATTTGAATAATGTAGACTACTGTGCACCATAGTATGAATTGCTATTATTTTTGGCCACGCCTTCCCCATGAAGCCACGCCCCTATATATTTTTCGCGCACCTGTGGCGCGCACTGCCCCTATCTTACATGGGCGGGGACGACGCCAATGTAGTTTCTTGCACACAGCGCTAAAATGCCTAGTTACGACACTGGTTATTATAATATTAACTGGTATGAACATTGCATTTTTCCCCTGAATGGACATAGAATGTAATCATGTTATGTGGCTTAGCGGTCCTATCTGCAGATTACCATAGCATCTTGTGTCCCTTATACTTTATGAAAACACTACCTTTTTCAGGAAGGGTAACCTTCTTAAACTCCCCAGGAAAGTGATGAGCATGCATTCTGCAGAAGATTGAACAAGGTCATGCTCAGTATACGTGATAATCTTATTATATGCTCAGTGCACCAATCTTTTCTCCAAAACTCAATTTGACAGCGGTATGTTGGGAGCGGCGTTTATGTTAAACAATAAGCGTGTAAGACTGCAATAATCAATTTTTAGTCATGGTATAGAAACAATATGAAAGGGAATGAATGCAGAAGCCTGACATTTTCCTTACAACACTTATTAAAAATGTTCAGAAAAACATGACTTACCTGGACCAGCACATCTATATATGTGGTATCTTGTTACTTCTATAATACCCCTTTTCCACTAGCTCAAAAAACACGGGTAAATGCACGGGGGCGCGCATTTACCCGTGTCTTTTGCAAGTGGAAAAGGGTAAACCCGGATCAAGTGACCCGTGAATCCTACCCGGCTATTTACCTGGGTAGGACACGGGAATGATCCGGGTAGGGTTGTAGTGTAAAAGGGAGCCGTGTCGATGCGACACGGCTCCCGTTTACACTGTATGGAAGGGCGGCGCTGGGAGATCATGTGATCTCCCTGCGCCGCCCCTGCCGCGTCACTAGAAGCGTCACCAACCCGGCATATGCCGGGTTGTGACTGCTGATGGGAAAGGGGCCGAGCACGGGTCGCAGCAGGGGGCAGCTCCCGTGTCAGGCTCCCGGCTGCGACCCGTGCTCGTAAGTGGAAAAGGGGTATAAGTCTGCATATACATAGACTTCTACATACATTGTGTATTGCAGGATCCTGGGCATCATATACTGCAGATGCAAAAGTAGCATCAGGGCTAGAACTACAGTTGTAGCAGTGTGTGGAAAACCTATGAGGCCAGGTGTGAGGACAACTGCCTACTTTTAAAAGGTAATTATTTTCTGTTATAAATAGCACTAGTTTACAATTACATTTTACATGGTAGGTATGAATAGAACCTAATTTAACTGAACAATTTTATTTAATTAGGGTTGTCCTACTACATTGCACTGAATAGAGGAGAAGCAATATCTGCCAGTATGGGGTGTGTGTACAGTGATGGGATTAATTGATTGGACAAGAGCTACAGCCATCCAATCATATGCTGCATTCAATGATCACTTCCAATCCTGTATACCAAGTGACTTCCTCACATGTACCACTGTCTACCACTTTTATCGTAATGCCCTGGAAAATGCCAGACATACATATTTCCAAACTCAAGCCTCTAACTTCAACAGACTTTTTATCAAATGTATATTCCTCAACCCTTCCTCACCCAGTCCACCAGCCACTATCAAGGCGCAAGATTTTGCTTCCTACTTGATAAGATCCAAAATGAAATGGTATGCTCTTCCTCAGCCAGTGACCTGCTCATGTGCCTACTTGAACCTTCTGGCACATTCTCTTTATTTGATTCCACAAATGAAGATGGACTACAGTACCTCTCATCTTGATTCTGTACCCTTACAAATAAGTAAATCTCTGTCTCCTGTGCTCGTCCCAACCATAACTAACATCTGTAATTTCTCTCTCTCTTTACAGGTATTTTTCATTCACTGATCAAGCATGCAGTGATTACTCCCATTCTGAAAAACAATAAGAAAATTCTGACCCTAACTCTCTCTCAAACTACCGTCCCATCTCTCAGCTCCCTTGCCTCTCCAAGCTACTTGAGAGACTTGCCTACACTAGCCTCCCGCACTTTATTAACTCACACAACTTATTGCACCCACTTTAGTCATTCTTTTGTTTCCAACACTCCACGGATACAGCCGTTACTAAAGTAGTGAATGATCTGGTCACCACTGTCTAATACTTCTAGATCTCTCTGCTGCTTTTGACACTGTTGACCAATCTCTTCTCATACAAACACTACAATCCCTAGATCTTCAAGACAGTCCTCTCTTGTTTCCTATCCTACCTATCTAATCACTCCTTCAGTGTCCGGTTCTCTGAATCCACCTCCTCTTCATTACCTCTTTCAGTTGGAGTACCATAAGGCTCAGTCTTAGATCCTCTGCTTTTCTCAATCTATACCACATCTCTTGGTAAAGTAATTAGCTCTTTTGTATTTCAGTATCATCTGTAAGTGGATGATACTCATATCTACATATCCTCCCCAGATTTGTCACCATCTGTCTTGGTCAGGGTCACTGAATGCCTCTCTGCTTTTTCATCTTGGATGTTATCTCACCACCTCAAGCTTAATTTTTCCAAAACAGAGTTCATTATATTTCCACCCCCAATAGTAATAACCAACCTGATATCTCTATCACTGTTGAAAACTCGACAATCAATCCTACCCCACAAGCTCGCTGCCTAGGTGTCATCCTTGACTCTGAACTGTCCTTTGCTCCCCCCATTCTGTGGAATGCCGTAAACACGCACAATAATCTCTCCTCTAGTCTCCAAGCCTTCAAGCGTTCCCTGAAAAGTCACCTCTTCAGGCAAGTTTATCAAATTCCCAAACCTCCCACATAACCTTCATAAACTTTCCTATACAATTACATCCCAACTGTACAGTCCACACATATTTCTGACATATTTTCTCTTTCTTCACTTTCCCTTCCTCCTGACCCCGGTTCATCATTGCTGTGTGACCATATCATGCAGACCTATCAAGAACCGGTGCAATCTGGTGGACAATTACCCTATAGGTAGCACCCATCCTTGTGTATCAATGCCTACTTTCCTATAGATTGTAAGTTTGCAAGCAGGGCTTCCTACCGCTATGACTGTTTGTTATTACCCAGTTTTGTTTTATTACTGTTGGATTCAATTGTAAGTGCAATTTGATGCACTATATAAAAAACTTTTAATAAATAAAATAAACACCAACATGATGAACACTGGTGAATGCCGACATAATATAATAAACCAGAATTAGTAATGTTTCTGAAGAAAGTCAATTTACATGGTAAATACTTTAATACCATGCTGGTGACCTGGCTGTGGAAATACATACTGAGTGGATGCTGTTGTCACAGATAATAACAGAGTTTATACGTGCTAATTAGAGATGGAGTGTGGCCGACATATAGGACCCATCCTCCCGCTGACACATCCTGTGCGCTGGTGCCTGAAATCCTATAGTAACGGATACATCTTCCTAACCAGATCAAGTTTCCCTGCTGCCCAGCTATAGTAACTTCCTGGTCTCTCTTATCTGGGTCATCAAGTCAACATTAAAAAGCTTTTTAAACTGAAATGATGGCAAGAAAAGAAAACAGGAAACAATCAGGAGAGATGTATCAGTGTTTCTCTGATCGTGCTTTTGGATAAAAATGACTTTCCATGAATATATTATATGTATGCTTATGTAAATAGATTAGTATCTTATTGATGTCTTTCTTTAACACATGCCATATTAGTAATTGCATTGACACGGGTCATTGGAGGTGTAATCAGTCATGTTGGGTGTCAACTTAGATCAGAGAGGCATGTAACTTTTGTCTGTACAGCAGTGAAACTACAAGTCTCAGCATAACCTGCCGTTCCATAAACTGGACTTAGATAAGAGAAGCAGAGCTTCTGGAACATAGGGTATCAGAATCTGTGTTTGGGGTAACCGATTGGTTTATTCAGTGTCGGACTGGGGCATGAAGGGCACACCGGGGGATGCTTTTGTAGGGGCCCATCGTAAAGGTGTGGCCAGGCTCCACTGGGGCGTGGCCAGCCACCACAGAGGTTTGGCTAAACATTACAGAGTACATGTTCTGTTCCTCTTGGTAAATATATAATAAACCATATTCTTGTGAAGTATAATGTAACATAAGTATAATGCATAATTCCAGAGCACTAGGATAGAGTCTGGAACCTGATTCCTAGAGGAGGAGGAGGGCCCACAGGCAGTGGGGTCCACCGGTGGTTTCCCCTGTTCCCCTGTGGGCCAGTCCGACCCTGGGTTTATTCTATTAGGAACAAGCTATTTTTAAATCCCAGAGCAAGGACATTCTTAGGGGTTTATTTACTAAAGTGCGGGGTTTGAGAAGTATCATTTATCTACTAACGTCTACAAGATAATAGCTAGAATCTGATTGGTTGCTATTGGCAACATCTCCACTTATAAAAACCTGCACTTTAGTAAATATACTCCTACGGGTCTCAGCTAAAAATAAGATGGAGCACGGCTGATCTACACAAAGTAGTGTAAGTGAACACACAGCAATATCTACAGGATAGCAGCTGTATAATGAGGTGGTTTATGGTGCCCTGTACATAATATATAATAGCTACAGAGATGAGTGTTTTATATTAGGTTTGTGACTCTAGATGAGCAAATCTTTCACAGTCCAGTTTTCAAAACAATTTGGACTATCTGGCCATCATTTTCATATCCTATTAATCCTTCCACTAATCTTTTTAATGTTGAACCAAATTTTTTTTTTGTTCTGCTTAGGTTTTAAATACATATTGTTACAAATTGCAACATTTCTTTCAACATAACCATGGCAAATTTATTATTCAGACCATGAAATTGGCACACCCAAGTAGAATGAAAAATGTGCCTTGCCCCAGACATCAGTTGGCAAAACATCAGAGGCTGCTTTATGATTTTTTTTATTTTTTTATGCTTTTGTCCCTGAAGAAGCCACAACAAGTGGAGAAACGCGTTACAGTATTCAGGATTCCTGCCACCATTAAGACATTTATCATGGTTTGTGCATTTATTTTTAGCTGGCTATTACTGGCTACTACTGAGATTCAGCGCACACTGCTTCCATGAGTCACGCAGCACAGTGATACCATACATTACTGACCAGCACTTTGATGAGTCTGTTTACAGCTATTGTAGCATCGATTTATTTGCCATACATACAGTAATCCGTAATTGGACTTTCATTTTATCCAGTGGGATTGTGATTATGTTTGGTGGCAATTACATATCTCCCAACTTTTGGTGTCCTTAGGTCGGGACTCTCGCACCGTAGGCAAGCGCGTCTGAAAAGGGGGGCATGGCCTTTAGTGGAAGGGGGTGTGATCTTGTGGCACTACCCTGTTCCAGCATTTTGGTGGCATGCCCAGCGCTGCCACAGCAGCTTTGCAGCCCCTTGTCACACCCCCTGAACTGCTAAGATGCCATGTGCATGCGCACGACATCTATTCAGGGATCACCCGCTGCTTTGCAGAGAAGAGCAGTGGTGACCATATCCTCCACCAACCTCCCCACCACCTCCACCTGTGGGACACTGCGGCCTTTGGGAGAGACAGCGGGACAGTGTGTGAATAGCGGGACTGTCCCGCTGGAATCGAGACAGTTGGGAGGTATGCAATTAGAACTGGTTTTCCGGCTCTGATTAACAAAAACGACATCATGTGAATGAACATTGGTCTCAGGAGCAGCTGCAGTGGTTTCCAGTTGGTCTCTGAATACTCTACATTTCTGCTTGAACAGGTAGTGGGATATTTGTCTATCTCAGCAATTTGGCTATCTGCCAAAGGTCCCTAACATCTTGGTTTGTACTTCTGGGTGGAGAAGTGGACAAGTTGTCATAGCAACTAATCAGCATCTACCTATCATTTTATAGAATGTACTCAGTGTCGGACTGGGGCATGAAGGGCTAACCGTGGGAATGCAGTGATAAGGGCTCATGCTTAGGGGTGTGGCCAGCCACTATAAAGACTTGGGTAACTATTAGAGAGTGCATTGTCTGCTAGTCCATGCATGATAATTTACCATATTAATAACAGGAATGCACTGTATAGAATACACCATAGTACTGTGCAGTATATTATAACACGTGTAATTTATAATTCAAGTGTACAGTCTGGAACCTGATCCCTAGAGGCGGAGGTGGGAGTCCAAACTTGGGGGCCCACCGGGGGTTACCACGGTGGGCCAGTCCAACCCTGAATGTACTTGATAAGTGATAAAGAGAAGCTGATTAATAGCTACGGCAACTTCTCCACATGTCTGCTTCTCAACTCTTTATAAGACTTGATACATTTCCCTCATATTTATTTCACTCACATCCTTCAACCTGATCCCACAGGGACTGATATAGATGCTGTTACACTGTACACCTGCCTGAGGAACCCTGACGAGACACTCACCCGCCACAATGCTCCTCAGCTTATCTACCAGTATGATTTTTGGATGCTGAGAGGAAACCGGAACACTTGAATGAAACCCTCCAAAACACAGGAAGGACTGAGAGACTCTGCACAACCCCCGGCATCAGTGATGTGTGGTCAACAGCAATAACCAATGTGGCACCATGATGCCAAACCTGACTCTGTGGCCGAGAGCTGGTCAAAGGTAACCCTAAAATCAATCTACTACTTACCTATTTGTCCATGAAATGTATCATGTTTGTGGAATTTGGAATCAAGCATTCCCAGTCCAATCCTGGCCACACCATACAGCAGAACTGAATAAATTCTATTCCTGGACTATATTTGAAATTGCAATTACAGGGCTAGTTGCTGGCTTGTGGAAATTGCCCATAATTGCCCCTGCGTTGCCTGCATGGAAATAAAGGTATATATTTGTTGGTATGTATGTATGCATGTTTGCTGGGAACCCACCATTTATCCTTACTCTCGGGTTGCTACCATCATCATCAGGGTGCGCCTGCATCAGACAATAGTGCTGCAACTCACGTAGTTGATTTCTTGAAACTGCGCAGTTTCTAAAAACTCACACGGTGCACAGACTGTGCGCACAAAGCTGATGCTGTAACCGGGGCAGATGGTATCAGAGATATTGTGGAACAGTCATGGGTGTCCCAGGGCAGTGACTGGAAGGTGGCCATTCAGTGGGCCTGTTAAGGGCGTGTTGTCGGTGTGTCAATGCAAGCACCTGAGGGACTAATTCAGACCTGATCGCTTGCTAGGGTTTTTTTGCAGTCCTGAGTTTGCATAGTCACCGCCCATAGGGGAGTGTATTTTCGCTTTGCAAGTGTGCGAACGCATGTGTAGCAGAGCTCTACAAACAGATTTTGTGCAGTCTCTGAGTAGTCCAGGACTTACTCAGCCGCTGCGATCACTTCAGCCTGTCCAGGACCGGAATTGATGTCAGACACCCGCCCTGCAAACGCATGGACACACCTGCGTTTTTCCAACCACTCCCAGAAAACGGTCAGTTGACACCCACAAACGCCCTCTTCCTGTCAATCTCATGTCAAAAATTGCAGTGCCTGGCTACCTGGTTTAAAGCTTCCAGCCCTGGCAGCTGTCAGCTCAATGATTGGACAGCTGCCGGGTGCCGGGTCCGGCGCACGCTTGTTCCCTGTTGAGCGCAGAGCGTGTGCTGCATCAGGGGACAGTGCTGTGTCCTGGGCGGCAGTAGCAGCGCCCGACTTCTCCTTGTGCCCGCTCACTCCCCCACCGCTGCACACAGCCGCTGCTCTATCCGATCCGCGGCGCTGATCACCTCCTTGACTGCCTCACAGCAGCCACTGCCAGCGCTGCAGAGCAGGACTGGGCTGCTGAGCGACAGCTGAAATAACCAATAGTAAGTACAGCTGGCTGTCATGCAGGCTGCAGGGAAGAAGGAGGTGGGATCCCTGGCATGGCACGTGTGGAGGTTGTGTGACTGTGTGTTGTGCCGTAATGTGTAAAAAGGGGATGCTGTCTGCCGTAATGTCATAATGTGTAAAAAGGGGGCACTGTCTGCCGTAATGTGTAAAAAGGGGGACGCTGTCTGCCGTAATGTGTAAAAAGGGGACGCTATCTGCCGTAATGTGTAAAAAGAGGATGCTGTCTGCCATAATGTGTAAAAAGGGTACGCTGTCTGCCGTAATGTGTAAAAAGGGTACGCTGTCTGCCGTTAAGTGTAAAAAGGGGAACTGTCTGCCATAATGTGTAAAAAGGGGCTCTACCTGGTGTAGTGGCGCTACTGTGCGGCGTAATTTAAATAATGGAGACTACTGTGCCCCATTATATGAATTGGTATTATTTTGTGGTCACACCCCTTTCCCGTGAAGCCATGCCCCTATATTTTTTGCCGTTGCCGCCGGTTTACGTTGGGGGGAGGCGCCAATGCCGTTTCCGGCACATAGCGCTAAAAGGTCTACTTACGGCACTGCTATGTCCCGTACTTGTGATTGCTCAAGTCCATAGCATAGTACAATACTCTCCACAAACAGGGCTACATTCCGTGCTCCATCATTTCCAGCGTGCAATATATGGGTAGCGGGGCACGGGAGTGCAGGAGAGGGGCCCACTATAGTAATGTATATAATGAGGGGTGTAGCGGAAATCCCTACAGTGGCCATAAACCCCTCCCCCCCATTCCCCCCACCCCACCATCCCGGTGCGCCGAAATTCTCAGCGTCACTGGCTGTAAAATTAATTTGTGAAAAATATCAGTGTTATGTTGATAATCCAGTGTCATTATTAATATTATTATTATTATTTACAGACATTACTGCTGCTTTCTTAGCAATGAACGCAGTTATTTACATTTTATTTATAAAGAACAGATGTAATTTTATTTCTTTTCCTTCTGACAGAATGGATCCCATACATACAGTAACTTGGGAATGTGTTCAGTAGTCCAGAGCATTGAATAAATCATTTTACATTAGAGCCCCAGTGGAATAAACAACGTTTTCTCAAGTTTTCGAAAGCATGAGAATTGTTTCTGGTTGACAGGTATGATAAAATAATGACACAGTACAGACTGAGGAGGGATCCAGGCAGGGAACCTAATTCTGGCTCAAAATAAAAATGGATTTTGTGATCGCTCGTCTAACAACACAAAACGGTTGTTAGTTTAAAAGGATTTCCCATTAAAATGATTGGTATACGCATGTTCTTCTGCAAGTTTTGCTAGTTTGCTTTAGTGTTCTGGCCTCCTTCTGTGCTTTAAAAGGATTTATTATATCGGGAGATGAGCAATCCAGATTTGCTGAAAACCGCACACACCTAAACGTTAGTGTTCCGTCTCCAATCCGCTTTCTGAACACCTCTGCCTATCAATCAGGCAGAGGCTATCAGAAAAATGCGAGCCAAGGGCCTAATTCAAGGTTGATTGCAAAGCAACATTTTCCTCTAATGGGCAAAACCATGGCCCTCATTCCGAGTTGATCGCTCGCAAGGCGAATTTAGCAGAGTTGCTCACGCTAAGCCTACGCCTACTGGGAGTGAATCTTAGCTTCTTAAATTTGCGACCGATGTATTCGCAATATTGCGATTACAAACTACTTAACAGTTTCAGAGTAGCTTCAGACTTACTCGGCATCTGCGATCAGTTCAGTGCTTGTCGTTCCTGGTTTGACGTCATAAACACACCCTGCGTTCGCCCAGACACTCCCCCGTTTCTCCGGCCACTCCTGCGTTTTTTCCGGAAACGGTAGCGTTTTTATCCACACGCCCCTAAAACGCCGTGTTTCCGCCCAGTAACACCCATTTCCTGTCAATCACACTACGTTCGCCGGAGCGAAGAAAAAGCCGTGAGTAAAAATACTATCTTCATTGTAAAATTACTTGGCGCAGTCGCAGTGCGAATATTGCGCATGCGTACTAAGCGGAATTTCACTGCGATGCGATGAAAATTACCGAGCGAACGACTCGGAATGAGGGCCCATGTGCAGTGCAGGTGGGGCAGATGTAACATGTGCAGAGAGAGTTAGCAAAGTAAAGGTGGCTACACACTGGCCGATATATTGCGGGTCCGTCGGCCAGTGTGTATGGATGATATGTCTGTGAACTCTGTCGTTCACAGACATATCGCGTCGGCACTGCAGCACAGCCGACGGCCAATATATCTACCGATATACTGGCGCATCGCTGTGTGTGTACGGGCGACCAGCCGGCCGCCTGTACACATGCTGCGGCAGCCGGCGCGGTGATTGACAGCTGAACTGGGTGGGCGTGTGTACATGCCCGCCCAGTTCATGACATCATTCCCCGACGGATCGGGCAGTGTGTATGCACACTGCACAGCACACTGCCCGATCCGTCCATAGATATATCTGCAGATCAATTGATCTGCAGATATATCTTTCAGTGTGTACCTACCTTAAGACAATGGAAAAAAAACCAAATGCTTACAGAGCAGTGAAAATGTTACTGCACAGTTAAAGCCCGTACACACTGGTCGATGTATCGGCCGTTCTCTTGAACGGCCGATACATCGCGGGACCGTCGGCCAGTGTGTACGGGCGATACGTCTGTGAACTCCGTCGTTCACAGACGTATCGCGTCGGCCGCGCAGCACAGCCGACAGCCAATATATCTAACGATATATTGGCCCGTCGCTGTGTGTGTACGGGGCGGTCGTCCGACCGCCCGTACACATGCTGCGGCGGCCGGCGGTGATTGACAGGTGAAATGGGCGTGCGCGAGCGCCCGCGCGCCCAGTTCATGACGTCAGTCCCCTGACGGATCGGGCTGTGTGTATGCACAGCACACTGCCCGATCCGTGCATAGATATATCTGGAGATCAATTGATCTGCAGATATATCTAATAGTGTGTACCCACCTTTACACACACATACAGAATATGGCAGATAATGGGAAATGTATCCAGGGTTTAAAATAAAACTATTGCTACAGAAAAATTCCCATACATACATAATGTCATACAAATATTGATTCATTTAAACCAATAAATGATACGCAATACTCAAGACGCATACTCTATACAACAAGTGTGGAGTATCTTATGCCCATCTGTTATGCCCTATACATATATTTCTTAGTTACCCAGTAACGTCCCCTTGTCCATTTTAATCAAATTAATTTGTACCATTTACATGCCATTATTGAATACACTGCCATTGGAGGCCAGTCATGTATTCCCAATGCCCATAGATCCTTTTTGTCTCCAGTATTACAACTATGGGGGTAATTCTGAGCTGATCGCAGCAGCAACTTTGTTAGCAATTGGGCAAAACCAAGGCCCTCATTCCGAGTTGATCGGTCGCAAGGCGAATTTAGCAGAGTTACACACGCTAAGCCGCCGCCTACTGGGAGTGAATCTTAGCTTCTTAAAATTGCGACCGATGTATTCGCAATATTGCGCTCACAAACTACTTAGCAGTTTTAGAGTAGCTTCAGACTTACTCTGCCTGTGCGATCAGTTCAGTGCTTGTCGTTCCTGGTTGACGTCACAAACACACCCAGCGTTCGCCCAGACACTCCCCCGTTTCTCCGGCCACTCCTGCGTTTTTTCCGGAAACGGTAGCGTTTTCAGCCACACTCCCATAAAACGGCCTGTTTCCGCCCAGTAACACCCATTTCCTGTCAATCACATTACGATCGCCGGAGCGATGAAAAAGCCGTGAGTAAAAATACTTTCTTCATAGTAAAGTTACTTGGCGCAGTCGCAGTGCGAACATTGCGCATGCGCACTAAGCGGAATTTCACTGCGATGCGATGAAAAATACCGAGCGAACGACTCGGAATGAGGGCCCATGTGCACTGCAGGGGGGTCAGATATAACATGTGCAGAGAGAGTTAGATTTGGGTGGGTTATATTGTTTCTGTGCAGGGTAAATACTGGCTGCTTTATTGTTACACTGCAATTTAGATTTCAGTTTGAACACACCCCACCCAAATCTAACTCTCTCTGCACATGTTACATCTGCCTCCCCTGCATTGCACATGGTTTTGCCCAACTGCTAACAAATTTGATGCTGCGATCAACTCAGAATTAGGCGCTATGTCCCTAACTCAGACCTGATCGCACCTCCGTGAATTTGCAGAGGTCTGTGATCAGATAGTCGCCGCCCAGACAGAGTGAATACCCGCCCCATGTAAGTCTGCGTACGCCATGCAAAACGTTTTGCGAACCTTCGCAACTCACAAACCATCAAATGATTTTTCCAGTCTGTTTAGTCTGTGCGCAGCCCAGGACTTACACCTACAGTGCGATACAAAGAGGCTGATCAGGGCCGGAACTGACGTCTCACACACCCGCCCCGAAAACGCCCAGTTTCCATTACTGTAGGCCCTATGGTGGTCATTCTGAGTTGATCGCACGTAGCAACTTTTTGCTGCTCATGCGATCAACCAGACGCGGCCTATGGGGGAGTGTATTTTAGCATAGCAGGGCTGCGATCGCTTGTGCATCCCTGCTATGCTAAAAAAGTTTCCTGCAAAACAAGACCAGAGTCAGACTTACTTACCCTGTGCGACGGATCCAGCGACGAAGGTCCCGGGATTGACGTCAGACATCCGCCCTCCAAATGCCTGGACACGCCTGCGTTCGGATCTCCACGCCCGGAAAACGGTGAGTTGACGCCCCGGAATGCCTCCCCGCCATCAGTCTTCATGCGAACGCAGCTGCAATCACTTTCAGCGCTGACGTCGTCGCTGCCCGGCGACGACCGTCGCCAGGCAACGACACGCGTGTGCATTGCGGGCGCCGTGCAGCCGCAGTCCCGACCAGCTCGAACCGCTGCGTGCGAACAGGTGAGAATGATCCCCTATATTGCTTCTTTACATTTCTTTTGTAGCTCCACTCACTGGTGGACAGTGGTCTCTATTTCCTGTTTATCTGCTGTAGCATTGTTATTTCTGTTGGTGTCCAGCTCCAATGAGAATGAAGCTCAGCAGTTTCATACAATTAAATAGCAGAGGTTTCATCTAATAAAATCACAGGTTGTTTCAGCCATTGACACCAATTGTGATTGCATGCAGTGAAGCTGTATGGTTTCTCATTGAAACTATTCAGTTTATTGATTTTCAAGACATCAAATGCAGTTTCAAATATGAAGCCATTGGTTTCTGAGAGTAATCTTGGTTTAGCAAAAGTGGTTGTTGTAAGCACTCACCTCCAAAAGAGTAAGCTGCAGAAATAGAACTTACACTGCTTACATTTCTTGTTGCTGTTGACACTTTGGGGTAAATTTACAAAGGTGTGGCTTTATTTTAGAACTGGTGATGTTGCCCATAGCAACCAATCTATTAACTAGCTGAATACCCGTGATTCGCTACGGAATTTAAAGAATAATGCCAATCTTAGTCAGGCCGCACCTCTGGCTTCCCCGGATTGATGCTGTCAAAATGCTGGTGCTGATGAGAATAATCCGCCTCCTTCTCTGTCCCGTCCTGCCTCTCATGCTGCGCTGCTCAGTGCTGTAAATGCTGGGACGACAGGCCAAGCTCCGCCTGCTGAATGTTACATATGTTAGGTTTGCAGGCTGACTCTACGTCAAAGGGCCCTAGGTCTCCTTGCTTAGCTTTGACACTAAAGTATGCCTCTGCCCCCACCCATGTGTGCCTCTGCCCCTACCCATGTGTGCCACTGCCACTACCTGTGTGTGCATCTGCCTTTCCCCGTAGGTGCCTCTGCTCCTACCCGTATGGCTATGCCCCTACCCATGTGTGCCTCTGCCCCTACCCGTGTGTGCCTCTATCCTTACCTGTGGGTGCCTCTGCCCCTACCCATGTGTGCCTCTGCCCGTACCCGTGTGTGCCTCTGCCCCTACCCATGTGTGCCTCTGCCCCTACCTGTGTGTGCATCTGCCTTTACCCGTAGGTGCCTCTGCTCCTACCCGTATGGCTATGCCCCTACCCATATGTGCCTCTATCCTTACCTGTGGGTGCCTCTGCCCCTACCCGTGTGTGCCTCTGCCCGTACCCGTGGATGCTTCTGCCCCTACCTGTGTGTGTCTCTTTCCATACCTGTGGGTGCCTCTGCCCCTACCAGTGTTTGCCTCTGCCCCTACCTGTGTGTGCCTCTGCCTCTACCCGTGGATGCCTCTGCCCTCACCCGTGTGTATTTTTTCCCAGATTGTAAGACATATGTGTACCAAGTTTGATGTAAATTGCTCCAGGCATTCCAGAGTTATGCTCAAAAACTTTGGATCTTAACATGCCACCCCCTTCCGACCCCCACCCCTAGGAGTGCTAGGGGTGTCCTACCCCCACAGTATTTTTTCCCAGATTGTAAGACATATGTGTACCAAGCTTGGTGTGACTTGCTCCAGGCATTCCAGAGTTATGCACGAAAACCATGCATTCTTACATGTCACCCCCTTCCCACCCCCACCCCTAGGGGTGCTAGGGGTGTCTAACCCCCACAGTATTTCTTTCCAGAGTGTAAGTAATATGTGTACCAAGTTTGGTGTAAATTGCTCCAGGCATTCCATAGTTATGCTGGAACATGCATATACATACATACATTCGATTTTATATACAGTATATATAGATTTCTAGAAGCAGCTAGATAAATGTTAAGTAGAATCTGATTGGTTGCTATGGGCAACATCACCAGTTCCTCCTGAGGATACTCAACGCTGCCCGGCATTGAAAAAACAAGGGGTTTCCTAATCCCTGGGACTGGAAGCCCCATTACCGTGATTGAATCCCGGCCAATTTTTGCCCAAAATCCCGGGATCCCGCCGATCCTGACCTGTGATTGGCCACCATAGCAAAGAGAAATCTACATCAAATCAATATTTGGTGTGACCACCTTTTGCCTTCAAAACAGCATTATTTCTACTAAAGTACACTTGTGCACTCGTTTTAAAGGAAGTCGGCAGGGAGGTTGATCCAAACATCTTGGAGAACCAACCACAGATCTTCAGACTCGATGATGTTGAGATCAGGGCTCTGTGGGGTCTATATCATCACTTCCAGGACTCCTTGTTCTAAGAGTTCCGTCAAAAACTGTGTACAAGTTTACCTAGAGATAGCTAGAGATACAGTAGCTGGAGATAGCAACTCGAAACACAACTGAATTACCCGCAGTGCCCTCACAACTGTTTCGCTTATAAAACTCAGCTCTGTAGCAATGCTGTGGGGATCAGACAGCAGGCCCATAGCAGGGTGATACTCCGTTCTATGCCAGCCCTGCATCCTGAACATGTAACAGCATTATGTCACGTTGAGGGAATGTGGCCTCTGGGATCAGGAAGTAGTTGTCCACCTGGAACCTCTTCAGGACACTCTGAATGGTTATGCGGTCACATCAAGGGGGGGCATGAGGATGAGCAAGTACCTGGCTACTGGCGGCTCTACAGTGAATGTCCAGGCCACAATGGGGTAGTTCTGGGCACTCTGTAAGCCAAATGTTTTGCCTTGCTACAGCACTGGCATCATTGTAGGCTAATTAGCTTCTGTCAATAAATTAACCCTATTGTTTATGTGTGTCCATAGTGGGGAACGTATAATGGGGGTAATTCCAAGTTGATCGCAGCAGGAAATTTTTTAGCAGTTGGGCAAAACCATGTGCACTGCAGGGGAGGCAGATATAACATGTGCAGAGAGAGTTAGATTTGGGTGGGTTATTTTGTTTCTGTGCAGGGTAAATACTGGCTGCTTTATTTTTACACTGCGATTTAGATTGCAGATTGAACTCACCACACCCAAATCTATCTCCAGTGGCAAACGCAGGATTTGCATGGGGGGGTTTCCAGAACTGGGTGGAGCCAAGCACGGGGTGGGGACTGAGGTATCCCAGTATATGCTGGGTCCGTAAAACTAGTGTGTCTGTGTATATATATCTACATATCTACACATATATACCGTATATACATCTATGTATATATTTATATACATATACACATAGCATATTAAACATGCATATATATATATATATATATATATATACACAAACATACAGTACACGTATATATATATGCATGTATATATATCATATGTGTGTGATCAATCATATGTATGTATATACATGTGTATATGTATGCACAAATTGCACATGGATATATATGTACTATAATTAAAATAAAGTAAACTTTTATTAAGCACTTACAAGTGCCACCAGGAAGAAAGCAGGCTGCAGAGGATGCTAGACAGCCATTAATAATACTCATGCAGCTAAAAAAAATAAAACACTTTTTTTTTTTTTTTTGGTGGAGGGGGGTTTCTGGGTGCTCGGAACCCCCCCCTGGGTGCGCCACTGATCTCTCTCTGCACATGTTATATCTGCCCCCCTGCAGTGCACATGGTTTTGCCCAACTGCTAAAAAATTTCCTGCTGCGATCCAGAGCCATCTTAACAGCAGTGTAGGCCCCTGGGCACAGCAATGCACTGGGGCCTCTACCCACCCATTAGTGGTAGGGATGCAGGGTGCTATCAGCGTCAGCTTTGATGTCCCGCAGGGGGTAGGGGGTGTTCTATCTTCCGCTCAGCATGTAGGACCTGGAGAAATAATTTCTGCTAATTACTTCATTACTGCACAAATGGGGCGGGAAGGAGAAGACTAAACTGTAGAAGGAGACATTGGGCTGAATGAAGGGGCCCCTGTACATGACCTCCAGTGTGGTAGGGGGTGTTTAATACTCAGGGGAGGGGTGGATAGTAGAGATGTGCACTTGAAATTTTTCGGGTTTTGTGTTTTGGTTTTGGGTTCGGTTCCGCGGCCGTGTTTTGGGTTCGACCGCGTTTTGGCAAAACCTCACCGAATTTTTTTTGTCGGATTCGGGTGTGTTTTGGATTCGGGTGTTTTTTTCAAAAAACACTAAAAACAGCTTAAATCATAGAATTTGGGGGTCATTTTGATCCCAAAGTATTATTAACCTCAAAAACCATAATTTCCACTCATTTTCAGTCTATTCTGAACACCTCACACCTCACAATGGCCCTCATTCCGAGTCGTTCGCTCTGTATTTTTCATCGCATCGCAATGAAAATCCGCTTAGTACGCATGCGCAATATTCGCACTGCGACTGCGCCAAGTAATTTAACAATGAAGATAGTATTTTTACTCACGGCTTTTTCATCGCTCCGGCGATCGTAATGTGATTGACAGGAAATGGGTGTTACTGGGCGGAAACACGGCGTTTTATGGGCGTGTGGATAAAAACGCTACCGTTTCCGGAAAAAACGCAGGAGTGGCTGGAGAAACGGGGGAGTGTCTGAGTGAACGCTGGGTGTGTTTGTGACGTCAAACCAGGAACGACAAGCACTGAACTGATCGCACAGGCAGAGTAAGGTTGAAGTTACTCAGAAACTGCAAAGTAGTTTGTAATCGCAATATTGCGAATACATCGGTCGCAATTTTAAGAAGCTAAGATTCACTCCCAGTAGGCGTAGGCTTAGCGTGTGTAACTCTGCTAAATTCGCCGTGCGACCGATCAACTCGGAATGAGGGCCAATATTATTTTTAGTCCTAAAATTTGCACCGAGGTCGCTGGATGACTAAGCTAAGCGACCCTAGTGGCCGACACAAACACCTGGCCCATCTAGGAGTGGCACTGCAGTGTCACGCAGGATGGCCCTTCCAAAAAACACTCCCCAAACAGCACATGACGCAAAGAAAAAAAGAGGCGCAATGAGGTAGCTGTGTGAGTAAGCTAAGCGACCCTAGTGGCCGACACAAACACCTGGCCCATCTAGGAGTGGCACTGCAGTGTCACGCAGGATGGCCCTTCCAAAAAACACTCCCCAAACAGCACATGATGCAAAGAAAAAAAGAGGCGCAATGAGGTAGCTGTGTGAGTAAGCTAAGCGACCCTAGTGGCCGACACAAACACCTGGCCCATCTAGGAGTGGCACTGCAGTGTCACGCAGGATGGCCCTTCCAAAAAACACTCCCCAAACAGCACATGACGCAAAGAAAAAAAGAGGCGCAATAAGGTAGCTGTGTGAGTAAGCTAAGCGACCCTAGTGGCCGACACAAACACCTGGCCCATCTAGGAGTGGCACTGCAGTGTCACGCAGGATGGCCCTTCCAAAAAACACTCCCCAAACAGCACATGACGCAAAGAAAAAAAGAGGCGCAATGAGGTAGCTGTGTGAGTAAGCTAAGCGACCCTAGTGGCTGACACAAACACCTGGCCCATCTAGGAGTGGCACTGCAGTGTCACGCAGGATGGCCCTTCCAAAAAACACTCCCCAAACAGCACATGACGCAAAGAAAAAAAGAGGCGCAATGAGGTAGCTGTGTGAGTAAGCTAAGCGACCCTAGTGGCCGACACAAACACCTGGCCCATCTAGGAGTGGCACTGCAGTGTCACGCAGGATGGCCCTTCCAAAAAACACTCCCCAAACAGCAAATGACGCAAAGAAAAAAAGAGGCGCAATGAGGTAGCTGTGTGAGTAAGATAAGCGACCCTAGTGGCCGACACAAACACCTGGCCCATCTAGGAGTGGCACTGCAGTGTCACGCAGGATGGCCCTTCCAAAAAACACTCCCCAAACAGCACATGACGCAAAGAAAAAAAGAGGCGCAATGAGGTAGCTGTGTGAGTAAGCTAAGCGACCCTAGTGGCCGACACAAACACCTGGCCCATCTAGGAGTGGCACTGCAGTGTCACGCAGGATGGCCCTTCCAAAAAACACTCCCCAAACAGCACATGACGCAAAGAAAAAAAGAGGCGCAATGAGGTAGCTGTGTGAGTAAGCTAAGCGACCCTAGTGGCCGACACAAACACCTGGCCCATCTAGGAGTGGCACTGCAGTGTCACGCAGGATGGCCCTTCCAAAAAACACTCCCCAAACAGCACATGACGCAAAGAAAAAAAGAGGCGCAATGAGGTAGCTGTGTGAGTAAGCTAAGCGACCCTAGTGGCCGACACAAACACCTGGCTCATCTAGGAGTGGCACTGCAGTGTCACGCAGGATGGCCCTTCCAAAAAACACTCCCCAAACAGCACATGACGCAAAGAAAAAAAGAGGCGCAATGAGGTAGCTGTGTGAGTAAGCTAAGCGACCCTAGTGGCCGACACAAACACCTGGCCCATCTAGGAGTGGCACTGCAGTGTCACGCAGGATGGCCCTTCCAAAAAACACTCCCCAAACAGCACATGACGCAAAGAAAAAAAGAGGCGCAATGAGGTAGCTGTGTGAGTAAGCTAAGCGACCCTAGTGGCCGACACAAACACCTGGCCCATCTAGGAGTGGCACTGCAGTGTCACGCAGGATGGCCCTTCCAAAAAACACTCCCCAAACAGCACATGACGCAAAGAAAAAAAGAGGCGCAATGAGGTAGCTGTGTGAGTAAGCTAAGCGACCCTAGTGGTCGACACAAACACCTGGCCCATCTAGGAGTGGCACTGCAGTGTCACGCAGGATGGCCCTTCCAAAATACACTCCCCAAACAGCACATGACGCAAAGAAAAAAAGAGGCGCAATGAGGTAGCTGTGTGAGTAAGATAAGCGACCCTAGTGGCCGACACAAACACCTGGCCCATCTAGGAGTGGCACTGCAGTGTCACGCAGGATGGCCCTTCCAAAAAACACTCCCCAAACAGCACACGACGCAAAGAAAAAAAGAGGCGCAATGAGGTAGCTGTGTGAGTAAGCTAAGCGACCCTAGTGGCCGACACAAACACCTGGCCCATCTAGGAGTGGCACTGCAGTGTCACGCAGGAAGGCCCGTCCAAAAAACACTCCCCAAACAGCACATGACGCAAAGAAAAAAAGAGGCGCAATGAGGTAGCTGTGTGAGTAAGCTAAGCGACCCTAGTGGCCGACACAAACACCTGTCCCATCTAGGAGTGGCACTGCAGTGTCACGCAGGATGGCCCTTCCAAAAAACACTCCCCAAACAGCACATGACGCAAAGAAAAATTAAAGAAAAAAGAGGTGCAAGATGGAATTGTCCTTGGGCCCTCCCACCCACCCTTATGTTGTATAAACAGGACATGCACACTTTAACCAACCCATCATTTCAGTGACAGGGTCTGCCACACGACTGTGACTGAAATGACGGGTTGGTTTGGACCCCCACCAAAAAAGAAGCAATTAATCTCTCCTTGCACAAACTGGCTCTACAGAGGCAAGATGTCCACCTCATCATCATCCTCCGATATATCACCGTGTACATCCCCCTCCTCACAGATTATCAATTCGTCCCCACTGGAATCCACCATCTCAGCTCCCTGTGTACTTTGTGGAGGCAATTGCTGCTGGTCAATGTCTCCACGGAGGAATTGATTATAATTCATTTTAATGAACATCATCTTCTCCACATTTTCTGGAAGTAACCTCGTACGCCGATTGCTGACAAGGTGAGCGGCGGCACTAAACACTCTTTCGGAGTACACACTTGTGGGAGGGCAACTTAGGTAGAATAAAGCCAGTTTGTGCAAGGGCCTCCAAATTGCCTCTTTTTCCTGCCAGTATAAGTACGGACTGTCTGACGTGCCTACTTGGATGCGGTCACTCATATAATCCTCCACCATTCTTTCAATGGGGAGAGAATCATATGCAGTGACAGTAGACGACATGTCCGTAATCGTTGTCAGGTCCTTCAGTCCGGACCAGATGTCAGCATCAGCAGTCGCTCCAGACTGCCCTGCATCACCGCCAGCGGGTGGGCTCGGAATTCTGAGCCTTTTCCTCGCACCCCCAGTTGCGGGAGAATGTGAAGGAGGAGATGTTGACAGGTCGCGTTCCGCTTGACTAGACAATTTTCTCACCAGCAGGTCTTTGAACCCCAGCAGACTTGTGTCTGCCGGAAAGAGAGATCCAAGGTAGGTTTTAAATCTAGGATCGAGCACGGTGGCCAAAATGTAGTGATCTGATTTCAACAGATTGACCACCCGTGAATCCTTGTTAAGCGAATTAAGGGCTCCATCCACAAGTCCCACATGCCTAGCGGAATCGCTCCGTGTTAGCTCCTCCTTCAATGTCTCCAGCTTCTTCTGCAAAAGCCTGATGAGGGGAATGACCTGACTCAGGCTGGCAGTGTCTGAACTGACTTCACGTGCGGCAAGTTCAAAGGGCAGCAGAACCTTGCACAACGTTAAAATCATTCTCCACTGCGCTTGAGACAGGTGCATTCCACCTCCTATATCGTGCTCAATTGTATAGGCTTGAATGGCCTTTTACTGCTCCTCCAACCTCTGAAGCATATATAGGGTTGAATTCCACCTCGTTACCACTTCTTGCTTCAGATGATGGCAGGGCAGGTTCAGGCGTTTTTGGTGTTGCTCCAGTCTTCTGTACGTGGTGCCTGTACGCCGAAAGTGTCCCGCAATTCTTCTGGCCACCGACAGCATCTCTTGCACGCCCCTGTCGTTTTTTAAAAAATTCTGCACCACCAAATTCAAGGTATGTGCAAAACATGGGACGTGCTGGAATTTGCCCATATTTAATGCACACACAATATTGCTGGCGTTGTCCGATGCCACAAATCCACAGGAGAGTCCAATTGGGGTAAGCCATTCCGCGATGATCTTCCTCAGTTGCCGTAAGAGGTTTTCAGCTGTGTGCGTATTCTGGAAACCGGTGATACAAAGCGTAGCCTGCCTAGGAAAGAGTTGGCGTTTGCGAGATGCTGCTACTGGTGCCGCCGCTGCTGTTCTTGCGGCGGGAGTCCATACATCTACCCAGTGGGCTGTCACAGTCATATAGTCCTGACCCTGCCCTGCTCCACTTGTCCACATGTCCGTGGTTAAGTGGACATTGGGTACAACTGCATTTTTTAGGACACTGGTGAGTCTTTTTCTGACGTCCGTGTACATTCTCGGTATCGCCTGCCTAGAGAAGTGGAACCTAGATGGTATTTGGTAACGGGGGCACACTACCTCAAGAAATTGTCTAGTTCCCTGTGAACTAACGGCGGATACCGGACGCACGTCTAACACCAACATAGTTGTCAAGGCCTCAGTTATCCGCTTTGCAACAGGATGACTGCTGTGATATTTCATCTTCCTCGCAAAGGACTGTTGGACAGTCAATTGCTTGGTGGAAGTAGTAAAAGTGGGCTTACGACTTCCCCTCTGGGATGACCATCGACTCCCAGCAGCAACAACAGCAGCGCCAGCAGCAGTAGGCGTTACACGCAAGGATGCATCGGAGGAATCCCAGGCAGGAGAGGACTCGTCAGAATTGCCAGTGACATGGCCTGCAGGACTATTGGCATTCCTGGGGAAGGAGGAAATTGACACTGAGGGAGTTGGTGGGGTGGTTTGCGTGAGCTTGGTTACAAGAGGAAGGGATTTACTGGTCAGTGGACTGCTTCCGCTGTCGCCCAAAGTTTTTGAACTTGTCACTGACTTATTATGAATGCGCTGCAGGTGACGTATAAGGGAGGATGTTCCGAGGTGGTTAACGTCCTTACCCCTACTTATTACAGCTTGACAAAGGCAACACACGGCTTGACAAATGTTGTCCGCATTTCTGTTGAAATACTTCCACACAGAAGAGCTGATTTTTTTGGTATTTTCACCAGGCATGTCAATGGCCATATTCCTCCCACGGACAACAGGTGTCTCCCCGGGTGCCTGACTTAAACAAACCACCTCACCATCAGAATCCGCCTTGTCAATTTCCTCCCCAGCGCCAGCAACACCCATATCCTCCTCATCCTGGTGTACTTCAACACTGACATCTTCAATCTGACTATCAGGAACTGGACTGCGGGTGCTCCTTCCAGCACTTGCAGGGGGCGTGCAAATGGTGGAAGGCGCATGCTCTTCACGTCCAGTGTTGGGAAGGTCAGGCATCGCAACCGACACAATTGGACTCTCCTTGTGGATTTGGG
The DNA here is from genome assembly GCF_028390025.1 of Pseudophryne corroboree. Lineage (NCBI taxonomy): Eukaryota > Metazoa > Chordata > Amphibia > Anura > Myobatrachidae > Pseudophryne > Pseudophryne corroboree. The sequence continues at coordinate 40,795,952 of NC_086455.1, forward strand.
ATTTCGAAGAACGCACAGTTCTTTGCGGTGCTTTTGCCAGCTTGAGTCTTTTCATTTTTCTAGCGAGAGGCTGAGTGCTTCCATCCTCATGTGAAGCTGAACCACTAGCCATGAACATAGGCCAGGGCCTCAGCCGTTCCTTGCCACTCCGTGTGGTAAATGGCATATTGGCAAGTTTACGCTTCTCCTCCGACAATTTTATTTTAGATTTTTGAGTCCTTTTTTTACTGATATTTGGTGTTTTGGATTTTACATGCTCTGTACTATGACATTGGGCATCGGCCTTGGTAGACGACGTTGCTGGCATTTCATCGTCTCGGCCATGACTAGTGGCAGCAGCTTCAGCACGAGGTGGAAGTCGATCTTGATCTTTCCCTAATTTTGGAACCTCAACATTTTTGTTCTCCATATTTTAATAGGCACAACTAAAAGGCACCTCAGGTAAACAATGGAGATGGATGGATACTAGTATACTTATGGATGGACGAGCGACTGCCGACACAGAGGTAGCTACAGCCGTGCACTACCGTACTGTGTCTGCTGCTATATAGACTGGATGATAATGAGATAAAATTAAAATATATATATATATCACACTAGTACTGCAGCCGGACAGGTATATATATTATGTAATGACGGACCTGCTGGACACTGTCTGTCAGACTCAGCACTGCAGACTCCTAAAGTAAGCTACTAGTATCAAGAAGATAGAAAAAAAAAAAACCACGGGTAGGTGGTATACAATTATGGATGGACAAGCGACTGCCGACACAGAGGTAGCTACAGCCGTGGACTACCGTACTGTGTCTGCTGCTAATATAGACTGGATGATAATGAGATAAAATTAAAATATATATATATATCACACTAGTACTGCAGCCGGACAGGTATATATATTATGTAATGACGGACCTGCTGGACACTGTCTGTCAGACTCAGCACTGCAGACTCCTAAAGTAAGCTACTAGTATCAAGAAGATAGAAAAAAAAAAAAAACCACGGGTAGGTGGTATACAATTATGGATGGACGAGCGACTGCCGACACAGAGGTAGCTACAGCCGTGGACTACCGTACTGTGTCTGCTGCTAATATAGACTGGATGATAATGAGATAAAATTAAAATATATATATATATCACACTAGTACTGCAGCCGGACAGGTATATATTATGTAATGACGGACCTGCTGGACACTGTCTGTCAGACTCAGCACTGCAGACTCCTAAAGTAAGCTACTAGTATCAAGAAGATAGAAAAAAAACAAACCACGGGTAGGTGGTACACAATTATGGATGGACGAGCGACTGCCGACACAGAGGTAGCTACAGCCGTGGACTACCGTACTGTGTCTGCTGCTAATATAGACTGGATGATAATGAGATAAAATTAATATATATATATATATATATATCACACTAGTACTGCAGCCGGACAGGTATATATATTATGTAATGACGGACCTGCTGGACACTGTCTGTCAGACTCAGCACTGCAGACTCCTAAAGTAAGCTACTAGTATCAAGAAGATAAAAAAAAAAAACCACGGGTAGGTGGTATACAATTATGGATGGACGAGCGACTGCCGACACAGAGGTAGCTACAGCCGTGGACTACCGTACTGTGTCTGCTGCTAATATAGACTGGATGATAATGAGATAAAATTAAAATATATATATATATCACACTAGTACTGCAGCCGGACAGGTATATATTATGTAATGACGGACCTGCTGGACACTGTCTGTCAGACTCAGCACTGCAGACTCCTAAAGTAAGCTACTAGTATCAAGAAGATAGAAAGAAAAAAAAACCACGGGTAGGTGGTATACAATTATGGATGGACGAGCGACTGCCGACACAGAGGTAGCTACAGCCGTGGACTACCGTACTGTGTCTGCTGCTAATATAGACTGGATGATAATGAGATAAAATTAAAAAATATATATATATCACACTAGTACTGCAGCCGGACAGGTATATATATTATGTAATGACGGACCTGCTGGACACTGTCTGTCAGACTCAGCACTGCAGACTCCTAAAGTAAGCTACTAGTATCAAGAAGATAGAAAAAAAAAACCACGGGTAGGTGGTATACAATTATGGATGGACGAGCGACTGCCGACACAGAAGTAGCTACAGCCGTGGACTACCGTACTGTGTCTGCTGCTAATATAGACTGGATGATAATGAGATAAAATTAAAATATATATATATATATATATATATATCACACTAGTACTGCAGCCGGACAGGTATATATTATGTAATGACGGACCTGCTGGACACTGTCTGTCAGACTCAGCACTGCAGACTCCTAAAGTAAGCTACTAGTATCAAGAAGATAAAAAAAAAAAAAAACACGGGTAGGTGGTATACAATTATGGATGGACGAGCGACTGCCGACACAGAGGTAGCTACAGCCGTGGACTACCGTACTGTGTCTGCTGCTAATATAGACTGGATGATAATGAGATAAAATTAAAATATATATATATATATATCACACTAGTACTGCAGCCGGACAGGTATATATTATGTAATGACGGACCTGCTGGACACTGTCTGTCAGACTCAGCACTGCAGACTCCTAAAGTAAGCTACTAGTATCAAGAAGATAGAAAAAAAAAAAAAACACGGGTAGGTGGTATACAATTATGGATGGACGAGCGACTGCCGACACAGAGGTAGCTACAGCCGTGGACTACCGTACTGTGTCTGCTGCTAATATAGACTGGATGATAATGAGATAAAATTAATATATATATATATATATATATCACACTAGTACTGCAGCCGGACAGGTATATATATTATGTAATGACGGACCTGCTGGACACTGTCTGTCAGACTCAGCACTGCAGACTCCTAAAGTAAGCTACTAGTATCAAGAAGATAGAAAGAAAAAAAAAACCACGGGTAGGTGGTATACAATTATGGATGGACGAGCGACTGCCGACACAGAGGTAGCTACAGCCGTGGACTACCGTACTGTGTCTGCTGCTAATATAGACTGGATGATAATGAGATAAAATTAAAATATATATATATATCACACTAGTACTGCAGCCGGACAGGTATATATATTATGTAATGACGGACCTGCTGGACACGGTCTGTCAGACTCAGCACTGCAGACTCCTAAAGTAAGCTACTAGTATCAAGAAGATAGAAAAAAAAAACCCACGGGTAGGTGGTATACAATTATGGATGGACGAGCGACTGCCGACACAGAGGTAGCTACAGCCGTGGACTACCGTACTGTGTCTGCTGCTAATATAGACTGGATGATAATGAGATAAAATTAAAATATATATATATATATCACACTAGTACTGCAGCCGGACAGGTATATATTATGTAATGACGGACCTGCTGGACACTGTCTGTCAGACTCAGCACTGCAGACTCCTAAAGTAAGCTACTAGTATCAAGAAGATAGAAAAAAAAAAACCACGGGTAGGTGGTATTCAATTATGGATGGACGAGCGACTGCCGACACAGAGGTAGCTACAGCCGTGGACTACCGTACTGTGTCTGCTGCTAATATAGACTGGATGATAATGAGATAAAATTAAAATTTATATATATATCACACTAGTACTGCAGCCGGACAGGTATATATTATGTAATGACGGACCTGCTGGACACTGTCTGCAGAATGCGTTTATAAAAACACCACACAACGAGTGTTTAACTTTTTCAGGCAGACAATCACAATATACTGGTGGTCAGCAGACAATCACAATACTGGTGGTCAGTGGTCACTGGTCAGTCACACTGGCAGTGGCACTCTGGCAGCAAAAGTGTGCACTGTACTTAAGTGCAGTCAGATAATGATATACAGTATATGATGCAGCACACTGGGCTGAGCACAGATATGGTATGTGTGACTGTGTCACACTGTGTATCGTTTTTTTTCAGGCAGAGAACGGATTAATTAAACTGGTGGCACTGGTCACTGGTCACACTATCAGCAGCAAGTAGTACTCCTCCTATATGCTCCCTAAAATTTGTGTCTCTCTCTAGTACTCTAGTCACTCTAAACGGAGAGGACGCCAGCCACGTCTTCTCCCTATCAATCTCAATGCACGTGTGAAAATGGCGGCGACGCGCGGCTCCTTATATAGAATCCGAGTCTCGCGATAGAATCCGAGCCTCGCGAGAATCCGACAGCGGGATGATGACGTTCAGGCGCGCTCGGGTTAACCGAGCAAGGCGGGAAGATCCGAGTTGCTCGGCCCCGTGTAAAAAAAACTGAAGTTCGGGCGGGTTCGGATTCCGAGGAACCGAACCCGCTCATCTCTAATGGATAGTGGAGTGGGCTTAATATTCATCATTTTCCGGGGGTCAGGGCAGCTTGCTTTACTGCAGATTTATCCAGTTCCTGGAAATAGATTTCTTCGTTTTAATGGGATAAAAACTAGAGAGTCCCACCTTTCAGGAGGTACTGGGAACATGGGGATCAGAGTTCAGGAGACAGAGCAATCCACCAACAACAATTTAAAACTGCATATCAGGCGTGTGGAGCTGGAGCAGGGACCAACTGCTTGAAGGCTGATATCTCTGGTTCTGGGCATATTAGAGACAAGCTATCAGTGTTAACCGAAAGGGGAGAGTCCCAGCTTTTGGAATATATCCTCAGAAAAACTGTAAGTCAGACAGAACCAGAGATATCTGGCTGGGAAGAACAATTAACAGGCTTAGATGGGGTCCACTGCTTTGAAGTCGGATATGTCCGGTTCCCCAGGGCTGATTTTCAAAAATATGGTACCCCTGGAAAGAGGGGACCCTCAGCTATCAGCCTAGGGCCATTTTACTCCTGGGGCCCTTGGGCAAGAGCCCATTGAGCCCATACGAAAAGACGGCCCTGGCTGCGATCAACTTGGAATTACCCCCATTGTAAGGTCCATTGGGGCAAGGACTGATGTAAATTAAACTATTCTTTTTAAAGTTCTGCGTAATATGTGTGTGCAGTATACATAACTGTTAATAAATAACAGAGGAAGCATTAAAACTGATTTTTAAAACTTACATAAGTCACTAAGGGCCAGTTGTAATAACCCGCGATTTAGGGGAGCTGGCGTCATTCTGGCGGGATAGTCATTAGATTTAAAGTGGCAAATAGTTTTCTGCAAAACCATGTTGGTTTTGCCTTTAAACTAAGTGCCGCTTTAAATCTGCTGACTATCTTGCCCGTATCGCGTTGGCTAGGGCATATCATAAGCTATTACATTTGGCCCTAGGTGTGAATCAAAATATCTCAAACAGGGCAGGTTCTCTTTAAACTTGTATTTTAATAATTACATGCTTATACAACATGTTCATTACAGCTTTTCTGGCTTTCAGGTATCTTTACCACTTAATTGCAAGTGCAGTTTCCACACTGCCTTAAAAATATATATTTTTTTTACAAATCTTTGTTTTTAATTGTGGCTTAAATCACCAACATAGCAATATATGTGAGTGCCGATACTGCTCGTTATTGTGGTAATGGCTTCAGTAATGAGTCCACGGGTCATATGACAGGGTAGAAGGGCACTGTTTGCAATCCAGAAAATAATTGCAGTCTAATACATGTGGTTTACAATAGCAGCATACCATTGTGCTCTGATATCCAAATGTGTCATTAGAAGCATGTAATAGTATAGAATTACATTCCACATTTATGCTAGACTTCTGTTTTTCCAGGATTTGCCAGTGGCCGTAAAGACGGAATCATGGATTACAAACTGAAAAAAAAAAGAAGTTACAGCTTAATTTTCCTTACATACAGGAATCTTACTGTACACTATGTAGGGTTTGAGGAGACTTGGGAGTCCAAAGGTTTTTTTTCCAGGAAGTCAATTTTGTCCTGAGCCTAAAAAAATAAATAAAGCAGCCAATTTGTTACTGAGAGGGTTTTGCTCTTGCAGCAGTATGTTGTGAGATAGAGGGAAAGGCTTATTTATTATTAACAGTTACTTGTATAGAGCAAGCATAATCCATGGCGCTTTACAATTGGGAACAAAACAGTAGTGAAACAAGACTGGGTAAAAGCAGACAGACAAAGAGGAATAGGGCTCACAAGTTTACAAGCTAAGGGTTGTAATAAGATGGGCTGTTTGGGTCATGGTCTTGTTGAATCAGCGTGTGACATAATATTTAGGAGTATTGGTAGGTATTAGTGGCAGGACAAGCTGTTTTAGCACTCAAGGCCAAATTAGCAAGCCTCCGGTGTGTCCTTTTTTTAATACTCTGCCCATTACTACTCCTAGTAAACAAAACATATGCAGAACTTTTTCCTCTGATCAGTGTATTATAAATAACTTGGGTGTAGTATGGTATGCTGGCGGCCAGGCTCCCATCGGCCAGCATACCGGCACCGGAATCCCGACCACCTGCATACCGACAGCTGAGCGAGCGCAAATGAGCCCCTTGCATGCACAGTGGTGCACTACGCGTGCCACGCTATCTATTCTCCCTCCAGAAGGTTGTGGATCCCCAAGAGGGAGAAAAGGTGTCGGTGTGCCACATGTCGGGATTCCGGTGCCGGTATACTGTGCGCCGCGATCACAACAGCCGGCAAACTGAAAACCACCCAATGACTCATTATCTGCTAGCTAGTGTGCTATACAGACCCCATTGCCTAGTGCACTGGTTCTCAAACTGTGTGCCGTGACACCCTGGGGTGCCTCCGGGCACTAGTAGGGGTGCCTTGGATTGGTGGTCCAGGACAAATTAAAATTATTTGTGGTCAGTGTAATAGATAAAACCAGTGCCGGTGGCTGCCAATAATAAAATATGTGGACAAACAGAAGCGAATCCTGCCCCTCACCACACATATAAACCTAAGGATGACATATAAACACAATTGACTTAATATAATATTTATTTCTACATTTCTCAATAAGAAACTTCTGGCCATGGGGAACTGTCAAAACAATTGTGATACTCTAGGGTGCCGTGATTCAAAAAAGTTTGGGAACCACTGGCCTTGTGTCTTAAATAATAATAAAAACACTTGAAGTAGTGCGCAACAAAGACCTCGGGTGCAGCTACACTTTGTGCACAAGTGACTATGTAACAGGTAGGTACAGGTGGAAATGTCAGTGCAGGTGTCGGTGGACGTACCTGGATTCTTCACCCGGAATCACCTCTTGGACCGGATCTTACTGCTGGAACCCTAGGCAGAAAGGCGAGGAACCCCAGCCCCAGAGAACCCAACACAATAGTCACTACACATTTGGACAGTGACAAAAGATTTATTGTTCTGGAACAAACTGGTCACGGCTGTGGGATTGACTAATTAATGGGTAAATGCAAACCACAATATGAGGCGAGCAATGCAAACATTAACATACAGTAGTATTGCAAATATCAGTATGGAATTTCCGTATACTGGTATAAAACCACAATATACAGTTCACATTCACATATATTAATCACCTAAAGTTACCTTTAACATGGTGGCAGTCTAACGCTACTGACATTGCAAGTCAGTTAAACTGATGTCTATACCCAGGTAGGAGATCAATTTCAGAAACAATAGAAATACACTAGAAATTCAGAAGCATAGGAGCTATATTAGTTGCAGTCTCAAAGGTCGAATTGGTTGCTAGCAGTTAGCAACAGAAGCACAATATGAAGAATGCAGTTCAGATACAGAGCAGAAATGGCATGCAAGCTACGAACTCAGTCCAGTCAGTACGTGAAAGCCTGCATAAACTGACATATAGGTTTAATTTGTTGTTGGTAAAAGCAAGTAAGCAAGCAAGCAAACAACAATACCATGCAGTGTCTAGCAGGGGCCAGCAAGCGTGAATGAGCAGGTAAATGCAGAGTGGAGGCATGCGGGTACTGAGATAATTGAGCAGTTCAGGTGTAGTAATGAATTTAAGCACAGTACTCTTTCCTAGTAGAGGTAACAGTTTATCAGCGTCTCAGTGTAGCATAAAGATGGAGCCTACCCCTTGCAATCAGTGTAAACTCATTTATCACCAACAGGCTTAGGGCTATTGCTGTACTTGCTGAGGTTGCAGTCTACTCACAAACTGATAATTAAGGATGTGCAAAGGTACTCAATAGCTTTTCCCCTCATGACTCTCTTCCTTACTGTAGCTATGTCCACAGTTTGGGTCTCCCACATGAACTAACTAGTCCCTTGGGTGCAATAGTCCATGGGGGTGATCAGTTGCAAGAGTTGGTTTACTCCCTTGGTGAGCACCTTCTATCTACTAACTGTAGATGAGCTAACTAGGAGGCAATAACTTTCTCTGGGCAGGGGTAATGCAATGTGGAGGTGATTGTCTTAGCAGCTGTAGAAAAGTCACTTCCCAGGGCGCTCTTACTGATCACTGTAGCTGGCTTAGATGCGTATGGTCTGCTGGATCCTCTCCCCTGTGTCTCCCTCACAGCGGTCTCTTCAGCAGCGGCTCCGCTCTCCAAAGCGTGTCTCCTCACAGTCGTCTCAGCAGCGGCTCCGCTCTCCACAGCGTGTCTCCTCACAGCAGTCTCCTCAGCGGCGGCTCCGCTCTTCACAGCGTGTCTCCTCACAGCGGTCTCCTCAGAGGCGGCTCCGCTCTTCACAGCGTGTCTCCTCACAGCGGTCTCCTCAGAGGCGGCTCCGCTCTTCACAGCGTGTCTCCTCACAGCGGTCTCCTCAGAGGCGGCTCCGCTCTTCACAGCGTGTCTCCTCACAGCGGTCTCCTCAGCGGCGGCTCCGATCTCTACAGCGTGTCTCCTCACAGCGGTCTCCTCAGCGGCGGCTCCGATCTCTACAGCGTGTCTCCTCACAGCGGTCTCCTCAGAGGCGGCTCGCTCTCCACAGCGTGTCTCCTTACACACACACTGATGCGAACCCCGCCTCCTCTTTTTCCCGCTCTGCCACCGCCAATCAAAACTACATCAGCCTTCTCACTCCCTCCTCCATTATAAGTACGTCCAAGGGTCCTAGTGCCTGTCTGCTTACAGGTCCTGCTGGCGTCTCCCAGGCAACAGTAGAAGGCAGTGTTAACCCCTTCAGCTTTAACAGGACGGGTAATAATTGAAACTCAGCAAAGGGAGAATTATGGGGACTTTACTTATGTCCTATCCAACCTGACAGTTGCCTGCACTGTACATCTTTTGTGGTACCAATTAAGGGGGTCCAGTCAGAGTGTCACAACTATCCACAACTACTCAAAATCCACATGCATTAACAGTAATCCCACGTGATCAAGAAAGGTAAAAAACCTATGAAATCACCATGTAGGTCTTGAGCAGTTCCACATACAGCTCTACAGTTGATAAATTAGACACTTTGGGGGACATGTATTAAGCAGTGATAAGAGTGGAGAAGTGAGTCAGTGAAAAAGTTGCATATGGCAACCAATCAGTATTGACGTAACATTTATAATTTGCATACTATAAACATATACAGAGCAGCTGTGGGCAGCTTCTCCACTGGCTCACTTCTCCACTTTTATCACTGCTTAGTACATGTCACCCTTAATCCCTTCAGTATATCTGTAAAGACAAGTGTCTCCTTGTCCCTCAGGCTCAAACCACAATTCAGAGTCAGAGAGACACAAAATGAAAAGACCAATAGTGTAATAGTCATTATAAATTGAATAGTTTAATGAACGGTTGCACTTACAATAGTAAGAAAATGATAGGCGTTGCTCAATCATCCAATTAGGCAGACAGCTGTTAATCACATAGCTTCTTCACGTTTCCACTATGTGTGCATCATCAGAGTACCTATGAGGATATGTGCCTCTTCTTCCCTACTCCCTCAGCAGTATGAATCTTGTCACATACATCTCCTCAGGCGCTGATGATATAGATAAAATAAATAAAAAATAAATAATCTATAATTATCGTCTCGGATGCCCATACCTCATAGTTGTGCAATGTTAAAGTATCCAATAGGGAAAGAGTTTCAGCCAGGGCTGTAGCTAGGAGTGTGCGAGTGGGGCCATCCCACAGAGTGTATGGCCTTGGGGATAGCACTGTAATTGCCCAACGCCCCTTCCATTTGGCTGGCAGGGTACCTGGATGCTCCAGGCATGCACCCTGCAGTCTGTACAGCCGCTTGGAGCATTGGCGTTTCTATAATGGGCGCAATGTGCGCGGTGCACACGGGCCCCTAGGTCCAGGAGGGGCCACTTCGCACACATTGCACCCATGTTTTTATTACTTACCTTTCCGGAGCTGCAGCTACGGTGCAAAAATCGTCACCAAAATGGCTGCTGCGCATGCGCAGTAGAGATTTAGAGTCTGGAACATGGCGGGTGCATTGTTTCCAGAGTTCACGCATGCGCAGTAGACTCTGGCATAACACCAATGTCTACTGCGCCGCTAAGAGGAGGAGGCCCACCTGGAGACTGCACACGGGCCCCATTCCTCTATTGAAACGCCCCTGGCTCGGAGTGTCCTCAGTGAGGTACTTCCTGATGCTGGCTGCCCCCCCCCATCTGCAAGACGTCATGCGCTCATGGGTCAGGCTGGCGCAGGGCGCACTGCCGACCTGTTTTGTCGCTGTTTGTGGCTCTTTTTTTTATATCATAAGATCATTAATGAAATGTTCCAATTTGTGGACCTTTGTGTATTTATGTTAAAATAATATTTTCAACTCACAAGTGTGTCTTTGTAACCGGGTTTACTGGAAGGGCCTGAACGCCATTCTGATATAGGGGGTAATTCCAAGTTGATCGCAGCAGGAATTTTGATAGCAGTTGGGCAAAACCATGTGCACTGCAGGGGAGGCAGATATAACATGTGCAGAGAGAGTTAGATTTGGGTGTGGTGTGTTCAATCTGCAATCTATTTTGCAGTGTAATAAAAAGCAGCCAGTATTTACCCTGCACAGAAACAATATAACCCACCCAAATCTAACTCTCTCTGCACATGTTATATCTGCCTCCCCTGCAGTGCACATGGTTTTGCCCAACTGCTAAAAAAATTCCTGCTGCGATCAACTTGGAATTACCCCCATAGTACATGGAATTACAAGGATAGAATTACAAGCATATAGTACATGGAAACACAAGGATGTGTACATAAAATGACAAGGATAGATGGAAATCAAGCAGAATTTTATTAGTTAAAGAACAGTTTAGAACGACAATGTTAGCTAATTACCAAAGACGCAAATGATAACAGAGTGGCTGCACATCGATGCGACTGTAACATAATTGCATATTAAAAGCATTATACAGCAACATTATAGGTTAAAACTTGCATTCTCTGTGACTGACACAACCCACATGTGAGTCTGAAAGCCAAGCAAGTGGCAGAGATTTGCTGTCTGGAGCCATGTTGTCTGCATGAGCCGTACTACCTGATTCTCACATGAATGGAAAAAGCAGAACAATACCAGATAACGTCAGGCGGCCACAATACTAATGCACTCATAAGAGCATCGCAAAATGAGATTTCCTAGATGTAATCCTGCTTTTTTTTTATTAGTGTACCATGGGAGATAATGAGGTTGGAAGAAAGATTTACAGGGAAGGGAGTAAGTCAGACTTGTGAGTGATGAAATGTTTAGCTCCCAGGCAGAGTATAAATGTATAACCGCACATTGAAATGATGCTTTGTGCTCTCCATAAAATCACACACATTTTATTACCATCGCCGTTATTGGAATAGACACTGCCTATTAATTGCAAATCACATTTTGTTGCAGATCTGTGATGTTTTAAGGGTTCAAACTTGAAATTCCGTTTTTGTCTTCCCATTCCATATATTGGCTTTTTGCAATATATTGTTGATTCTGCATTCCCCATATTATTATTATTATTATTATTATTATTATTATTATTATTATTATAACATTTTATTTATAAGGCGCCACATGTGTTTCGCAGCGCCGTACAAAGGACAGTACAGGGGACAAAACATTGCATTACAGTAAATAAATAACAGAAATAGAGTACAGGTAACAGAGCACCACACGTTCTCAAGACATAATACAGCTAAGATGTAAGTATTGAAGGAGTGATCATCGTACTACCAGAGGCTGGTGGCCATAGATGGAGATGAGCCTTTACTAGCAGGATAAAGATGGTCGCTGAGTAGGAGAGAGCTGCGAGTGAAATGTGTCGAGACGAGGGCTTAGATAACAAGAGGAAAGAGGGCCCTGCTCTGAAGAGCTAACAATCTAGTGGGGAGGGGCGACAGACAGATGACAAGCGGTGCAGGCAAGTGGGAGGTAGCCTGATGGCAGCATGCAAGCAAAGCTGAGATGTTCACGGCATGAGGCAGGGGGGTGGAGGCGCGACTTCAGCACTGGGTTATGCATCGGGAGGGTATGCTTTGATGAATAGGTGGGTTTTTAGTGCCCGTTTGAAGCTTTGCAAGGTCGGGGAGAGTCTAATGGAGCGGGGGAGTGCGTTCTACTGAAGGGGTGCAGCACGGGCAAAATCCTGAACTCGTGCATGGGAAGCAGTGACCAGGGCGGTGGAGAGGCGACGGTCATTAGTCGACCGTAGGGGGCGGGAGGGAGTTTATAGGGGGTCATTCCGACCCGTTCGTACGCAGCGGTTTATCGTTGCGGTGCGAATGGGTCCGGAATGCGCATGCGCGGCGCCCGCAGTGCGCAAGCGTGACGTTGCCCGGCGGCAGGGGTCGCCGGGTTACGACGCGTCTAATGAAGGAAGCGGTCGCAGAGCCAACCGCAAAGAAGATTGACAGGAAGAAGGCGTTCCAGGGCGGATCCGGACCGTTGGCTGCCGTTTTTTAGGAGTGGTAAGGAAAATGTAGGCGTGTCCAGGAGAATGGAGGGCGGATGTCTGACGTCAAAGCTGGCCCCAGCATCGCAGGGATCGTCGCACAGGGTAAGTAGGTATAGGCCTAGTCTACATCTGCTTGAAATTTTTTTAGCTTAGCAGGGCTGCACAAGCGATCGCAGCCCTGCTAAGCTAAAATACACTCCCCCCGAGGCGTGGGCTAGTTGATCGCAGCAGCAGCAAAAAGTTGCTGGCTGCGATCGACTCGGAATGACCACCATTGTCTTAACACTGATGACCAAATACCACCAGAGCAAAATCTGCGACCATACTACTCACATGCTGGGGGCTGCTTAGCGCAGGGCAAGGACGCCCAGCATGTGTAGTACCGGGCGATCGCCGCATTGAGTAGAGGTTCCATCCTGCCTACACAGCATGGCTTTCCTATCACAGGAAACGCAGGCGACATCTCTGCCCTCCTCCCCCAACGCCATGTTGCTGAACCCTTACGCTCGTCGCCTGTCAATCATAACACGATTGCATCCTTCTATCGCATCATGATAGCCTGCGCACGCGCACTGCGGCAGCAACACCACAGCCTTCAGAGTGATCGCAGGCCATTTCACCCATGCAGCCCCATTCTACGAGACATAATGGTATCGCAAGATGATTTCTCACATATGTATTGTGCTCATTATGCAATCAGATGGTGATCAGCATCTGTGATCTTTGAGGCTCGCACATTGGGCTATGGCCAAATAGATTCAAAACAAACTACTTGGCCAACAAAATCTCAATATGGATGAACCCCTTACATGTATTTTAGGAAATAGATGGATAGTGGATAGAGTTACAAAAATGTATGCTGTATGGGGAGTATAACATGCACATGAATACAGTAAGTTCACTTTTATTTTGGTTCAACTTAGAATCCAAGTTGACATAGTGAACGTTGATGCGTTATACCACATCTTGTGTTCCCATACAGTTGTAAAGGCTCAGAAATAAACCATGCAATGCCATGTTCATCAGTCACCGGGTGTAGTATGGTATGCTGGCGGTCGGGCTCCCGGCGACCAGCATACCGGCAGTGTGGCGAGTGCAAATGAGCCCCTTGCGGGCTCGCTGCGCTCGTCACGCTGCGGGCACGGTGGCGTGCTACGCGCGCCACACTATTTTATTCTCCCTCCAGGGGGGTCGTGGACCCCCACGAGGGAGAATAAGTGTCGGCATGCCGGCTGTCGGGATCCCGGCGCCGGTATACTGTGTGCCGGGATCCCGACAGCCGGCATACTGAAGACCACCCATTTAAATCAATAGTCCTGGTATATCAGAAGCTTATCTGGCAGGAATTTAGAAAAAAGGTGAGGGTACTCCCACATATCCTCTCCTACGCATCCTCCCCTCACACATGGACACACTCCATCAAATACGCTGTATTCATGGGTTAACACCAATTATTGCTCCTCTCACCTTCAGCAACCAGCATCAGCAGCATTATAATCTGATGAGTTCTGCAGATGTTACTGCAATACTTCTGATATTGTAAGGTTAGGACGGTGATAGCAGAAGAAAATCAATTTTCAATTAGAAGTCCCTTTGAAATAGATACAAATGTACTAAATAAAAATTAAAACTGGTTTTAAATGTATTAATTTTTTTAATTTTTTTTAAAGAAACTCTAAGCTTGGGCTTTCTTTTCCATTGCATATGTGTGATATGGCTAACCAGTCACACAAATCCCCAAAGGACCAGTAAATGCAAGGGCGTATCTACCTATTGGGCAGGATGGCACTCGCCAGAGGCGCCAGCAGAGGAGGGGGCGCCGCCCAGCGGCCAGTAGGTAGCAGCTGAATCCGTCCCCCCCCCCCCCCCCCCCCTCCTGCGCCGGGTAGTTCCTCACCTGCTGTAAGGGCCAGTAATAGTGGGCGCCGGCGTACGGCACTGAAATGCACTACAAACAAGAAACTCTACATGAACTACACCTCCCAGCAGCCCTTGCAAACAGGAGCTCCTGGCAGCAAGGGCTGCTGGGAGGTGTAGTTTATGTACAGTTTCTTGTTAGTAGAGCGGTGCAGTGCCGGACCCCAGCGCCAGTTGCAGCGGCTGCCGCTGCTTCTTTCTGTGTTCATTGCTGGCTGTCACAGTACATGAGGAATTACCGGGGAAGGGCGGGAGGGTAGTTTATTGGGGTTAGAGGGGTACAGCTGCTGCCTCTAAAAGCGCAAGAATAATATATATATATATACATATATATATATATATATATATATGTGCGTGTGTGTGTATATGTATATATCTATATCTATATGTGTATATAATAGACAGATGTACCCTTATCCTGCGCTCAATGGGGGCTGCACCTCTAGAATAACCCTTCTGCTAGCACAGGGTTCAAGAAACACATAGACAACCAAATTCAGAGTGCGCACAATAATATTAAGAAGTTAAAACAATATCCTATTGTTATTAAAAATCGACCAGCTTCCAATTAAAATATAATATAATTTTTTTTTATTAAGACATGACAATTGGACAAAAATTAACCCCTAAAGTACAGTTAATTTCTGGGGCTTGTTGTCCTTAAGAAGAGAGTTCTGACCCCTTGGATCAGAACTCTCTTATTAAAATAGGTAAATGCGGATTATGACCAAAGCAGGGTGTATCAGTGGGCGAGTAGTAGTACACGTAGAGAACGCTTCCGGCCATCTCGCCAAAGAAACTGCAAACAGATGTGGCAGTCAGATTCCTCTCAGGAAAGGGTCTCTAACAGTGACTCAGATGGTCCCGTTTATGTGCCCCAAGCGATGGGGGGATTCCCTTTAGGGGTGCGTACCAGGACAGGACGAGGGGCAACAGAGGACGGACCAGCAGGGGCGGCAAGACGGCCAGGGCGAGGACGCGGAAGAACAGGGAGACCCCCGCTCCCACGGAGGATCTGATTTTTTATTTATCAACATACCAGCTATCCGATGCAGAGATTAGGGTCCTCAACAAGGGACTTTCGTTTGTACCAACTGTCAAGTTTGATGGATTACAGTGGGAAGTGGAAAAATACAGATTAAACCGTCAACTAAAACTGCAGGAATTCTTTAAGGGGCCTAAAGCTGAATCCAGTAGACAGGTCGACAGCAATATTCCGATGCAGTTGAGAAAGCTTCAGAACAAATCTAGGTTTGATCCACTTTCTAATAACGCTGCTATTAAGACGTTCAACAGGTTATTGGACACGTCTGTTACATCTGAGGTTATACCTACAGTGCCTGAATTTTCTATGCATAAAAATTTATGCAAAGTGGAATTTGATGCATTGGTGGGTTTGTCACGTTGTTCTGAGATCATCATACGCCCCGCTGATAAAGGCGGGGCAATAGTCATTCAAGATCTTGCTGATTATCATGTTGAATTAGATAATCAATTAAGTGATACCAAGGTGTACCGATTATTGAATAGTGACCCCACTGGTAGTTTTGCTAAACATCTTTCCAATCGATTGCAACAGGCTGTTGATGATGAGGCTATTGACGAGGCGCTCATGGCGGTTCCGGTATGAATGGTCGACCATGTTATGGTCGACAGTCATTAGGTCGACCACTATTGGTCGACATTGACATGGTCGACATGGACACATGGTCGACACATGAAAGGTCGACATATGAAAAGGTCGACATGAGTTTTTTAACTTTTTTTTGTGTCGTTTTTTGCGTAAAGTGACTGGGAACCCCAATTAGTGCACCGCGTTCGCTCGCAATGCTTCGGGCATGGTGCCTTCGCTTCACTCGGCACACTTTACCGTTCCAATCGTAGTCCATGTGGATCATAAAGTATGGAAAAGTTCCCCAAAAGAAAAAAAAGTTAAAAAACTCATGTCGACCTTTTCATGTGTCGACCTTTCATGTGTCGACCATTTTCATGTGTCGACCATGTGTCCATGTCGACCATGTCAATGTCGACCAATAGTGGTCGACCTAATGACTGTCGACCATAACATGGTCGACCATGTGAACGGATACCGCTCATGGCGGCTTTGACACAAGAACATTCAGTAGTTCCACTACTATATTCATTACCCAAAATACACAAATCTCTTGTCAAGCCGCCTGGGCGACCCATCATTGCGGCCCGTGGCAGTTTGTTCCAGCCGATAGCTACATATCTGGATGCTATTTTACAACCCTGTATTGTGATCCATCCTAGGTATCTGTTGAATACCACCTAATTTTTGAACAAATTGAATGCCCGTGGTGAGGTTACTGCTGGTATAGTCTTCTTTGTAGTATAGACGTTTCAAGCCTATATACAGTAATTCCTAATGCTCAGCGTTTGGCGGCAGTAAGGTCTCTGATTAGTGACAACCCCTTGTAAGTGGGACCCGATGTTGAGCTGTTTTTGGATTTAACCGTTACAAAAACTGTATACACCTGGCGCCACCGCCCACAAAGTATTAGCAGCTAGTCTCGGGGATTAAGTTCCAATTCCCCCAAATTTGATAACAGAAAAAAGAGAGAATGTGAGACAGCGCTAATTGCTTTGACGTTTTTTATATAGTTAAAACACAATTTCACAATAACACATGTAAATACCGGCCAGTATTCTTTAAAATATACATATAATCTAATTGACTACTAAGAAAATCAATATAGCTTATCCCTTTAAGGAACTGCTGAATATAATAATGCTGCAATGTTATATTGCAGAGGTATCACTCTATCCTTTCTGGAGGCAAAAGGATCGATGAAATTTGCAAATTAAAGTCCCACTTTGGATAATTCCAACACAGTTCTTTATGGGTACAACATGCACCTCTACCAATCAATTCAAAGATGGTATGCAGTTCTTATTGCGTGCCAAACCAGGGTAGGATATTTGCCGTGTTGGTAAAAAGCAAATCCTACCAGCACTTGAATGACACCAAATGAGCTGTTGGTTGGTATGTGAACAGTTCTTTTAGGTGCACCATGCAAAGCACCAATTACCTCTCACAGCTGCTCCTCTCACTTGTGGCTCTGCCTGTGTTCTCAGGCTGCAGTGTGGAGTCCGTTGTATTCCCCCTTAGCACTGGGGTGTTATATTGAATATGCGCCGGTCGGCTAGCAGACAATTCTGCAAAAGTGGCAGTGTATCTCTCCCGGATGTCCTGCTCGTGACAAACGCGTTTCTCCGCCTCCTAATTAGCATCGGCGGCTTCCTCAGTGTCAGTAGTGTTAGATGTAGGATTTGATCTCATATATTCGATTGATCAGAATTCAGCTATTTCCTATGTTTCTAACTTTCAAAAGGAAGGTGAAAACAGCAAGATCCTGCCAAAAATTGACTTTTTTTGCAAGGACACTGGAGTACCACTGGCTGTCTGTTTGGAAAGTCCATTTTTGGCAGGAGAAGCACTGGACCAGGTACCGTGTATTGGGAGTGCTGCTTCACCATACAGAGTATGGTATGCCTACCATAACTCGGACCCTGACGAACTAACCTTCAAGGGCATTGAGCTAGTCTCACTGGGCGAGAGAGGCGGAGACCTTTCTAACCTCCTATCGAAGAGGGAAATGTACTGGATATTTGAACTAAATACCCTGCACCCTGAAGGCTTCAACGAGGGCTATGAAATAGCCCCCTTTTTGTAACGTAAGCTGATCGCACCTTCTTCTTATTTTGGGCAACCTGTCTTTTCTCTTTCGTTCCTTTGCACCAAGGTCACCTCCTTTACCACGTCGTTGCATTACGATACCTCTAAAAAACCGTGCCAATTATACAGCCATACCGCACTGGAGATGCCCAATTCCGTTCGATCTTGGAAGCCAAGCAGTGCTGGGCCCAGCTAGTACATAGATGGGGAACCATAATGGAAGACTGGGTGCTGTAACTTATCGAGCAAGGATTATGAGGATATTGTATTAACCCTCTTACGTGGAATTTCTATGCTCACCAAAGGTGCTAGTATGCTATAACATAACCGGTCAGGCTAACACCTGAATATCTTATATCACGTATCAGTATGTCTGCTACTATAGAACCTCAATTAAATCTCCAGCGTGTGAATGACTATACCCACCACACGTGTAATTTACATGCACAATACTGTAAACCATTAATTATATCAAGCCTCCTAATCAATCCTCCTCTATGTAACACCTTGCAATCACCCACTAAATCCTGTCCTTAATGCGGTACTATAATCAGTATTAAGACATCTAATGTGCATGAGCTATATAAGAAAATCATATACTTGGGACAAGGGGCATTAGTGGAATTTAGCAAAAACGTAAGCTATTTGTATAAATAGTATTCTTAAAATCACATTTCTTTCTTTTTTCGGTCAATGAGTACATTTCTGATATGGAAAGTCTTATCAAATATAGCCGCCGCGACCACATGACCGCACAGATAAGAATCTAGAGGGAATACCCTCCAAAAACATGTCCGCCGCTTTATGGACACTTTAAAGAACTCGAGCATCAGATGGGAGAATAGCCGCATGTGCAACAGAGGCCAAACATGGACATTCTATAACCAACAGCCGGCGCATGCGCAGTGAGGATCACCGGACGCCGGAAGTGGGGCGGACGTGACGTCACCCACGATCCGGACAGGAAGTCCGCGATCACGCTTTTGAACAGTGATTTACACCTTTTTAAAACACAGAAATGTCTCCTTATAAAAGCGGTTTTGTACAGCATAGTGATATCATGCTGTTAGGCCAATATCTCTCTGTTTTAATGTATATAAACGTCATGTAGTTTTCTATCTGCTGATTGACAGGAAGTGATGTAGTAACCACTTCCTCATTTAGTCAGGTATATATAGATGAGCTGTCCCAGTTGCCAGTCAACCCTTGATGAAGTCCAGGAAGGACGAAACGCGTTGGGTGTTATGATACATACCTTCTCAAAAGCTAAGAAATCTTATTTATACATTTTTATGTTGATCTTATTTCCAAATGTTTTACTGTTAGGAATTTTTTTCTCCCTTGTCTTTTACTAATTTATAATACTAATTTTGTACTAACTTGGATTTTTATATGATTTTTTGGTAGTTCTAGTGATTTCTTACTAATATTTGGCTCCTTGCATAGGGCGATATTTTTATTCACTTTTGTATTGGTGCTAATTACATTTTATTAAATTTTTATTACTTTTATCCGAGTCTCCTTTAAATCGTAAGACACCATTGGTCGCTCAAAATCACCTTATTCTCCTTTTCTTTTACACTTTACATGAAGCACCTTACCAACGCTTCTCTCTTTAAGGTGGAGCTGACGCCCAAATATATTTAAGGGAGTGTCTGAAATAAGGAGACCATTTTATTATTCATTCACAATACCCTGGTCTGCACTCTAGTACAGTTTGGTATCGCGGTTAAGCGCCGACAAGCCTTCCCCAATCACAATATATATATATATATATATATATACACTACTGTGTGGCATAATGTGTATAAGGGGCACTACTGTGTAGCATAACCTGAATAACGGACATTACTGTGCTGTGTAATGTAAGGGACACTTCTGTGTGGTGTACTATGAGTTGGGGTACTATTGAGTGGCCACACCCCTTTTAATGACACATGCGCCTTCCCCATTTCAAATATGGGGGGAGGGCGCCATTCCTTTACTTTGCCAGGGGTGCTCAGACCCCTAGATGCACCCCTGAGTAAATGAATCCTTAATGATTCCATTGAGTATCACTGATGGGCCGATTTATCGCCATCCGCATATGGGAATGCGGATGTGATGTGATAAAATCAACCCAATTCGCAATGCGACTATTGATTACATCGCATGGATGTATCAATTATCGCATAGTGGTATTTAGCGCCATAGCTACCACCGCCGACGGTACCCCCTATCCTGTGCGATGCCCCCCCCATGCCACATTGAAGAATGGAGGCACCTTTTCTGTCACTGTGCTAAAATATAATTGAAACTTTTAAATATATATGCTCAACAAGACAGAAAATAATAATAATAATTTTATTTATGTAGCGCTCTTTCTCCAATAGAGCTTTAGTCGCTTATTAGAAAATATGCGCATGATACAGAAGTTTAGCATTTCAAAACAGCACGGAAACTATGAACATAATAAAGTGTGTGTAGATTAGCATGAAATACCGAAACCATGAAGATATTATGAAGGTGTGGCAGCCATTTTGGTTCATCAATTGCAAGGATTATTCACCCTACCCTAGAAAGATCCAGGTTTGGCAACCATTCAAGGCGCACTACATAGCATTACACTGGGCAAAATAGACAATGCCTGGAATTAAGTACACCGAATGGGGGCGATGGCATACTTGGCAAGATCCTTGCAAGTTCATCAGAACCATGTATATATCATTCTAAATAGAGTACCAGGTGAGGAAGCCATGTTGGGCGCACTACATTGGTTACAGTGAGGCATATGTATCAAACCTGTAGAGAGATAAAGTGCCAGCCAATCAGCTCCAAACTGTCATTTTTCAAACACATCCGGTAACATGGCAGTTAGTAACTGATTGGTCGGTACTTTATCTCTTACTCTTTGATACATATGCCCCCTTATGCGAATAACCAATACATGGAAAAGGAAACAGAACAGGTTAAGTGGAGTCCACGATGCGGCAGTAAGGAGGGACAGTGTGCTACCTTACCACCTGTCCCACAGTGTTGAGTAGGAAATGCCAATTTTTATTTCTTTGTTTCCAGATATTCCCCTATTTTTAATTTTATTTATTTATTAATGAAACTAAAAGCCCAAATCTGCCCTCTGCGAGAGGTACAGAGGGCCTTGGGAGAGTGGAAGATATTTTTGGGGGTAAAGGCATGCCTACCAACACGGTTGGGATAGCCTAAACATTTGGATGCAGTTAGGCTGAGGCAAGGCTTTTATTTTTTTTCATTTCACATTGCTTGGGGATATTTAGAACCAGACTGACAATGGATGACACCACAGCACCAATGAGTTTACAGTGTCCATGCTTGATACAGCACCAAGGACTTAACAAACTCAACAATTAGAACATCCATGTTAATCCTAGGAACACTTTGCTGCTGGATTAAGCTGTATATATTAGAGATGAGCGGGTTCGGTTTCTCTGAATCCGAACCCGCCAGAACTTCATGTTTTTTTTCACGGGTCCGAGCGACTCGGATCTTCCCGCCTTGCTCGGTTAACCCGAGCGCGCCCGAACGTCATCATGACGCTGTCGGATTCTCGCGAGGCTCGGATTCTATCGCGAGACTCGGATTCTATATAAGGAGCCGCGCGTCGCCGCCATTTTCACACGTGCATTGAGATTGATAGGGAGAGGACGTGGCTGGCGTCCTCTCCGTTTAGACACTTGATTTACTAATTTTGGGGAGCATTAGGAGTACTCAGTAGTGTACAGTGCAGAGTTTTGCTGATAGTGACCAGTGACCACCACTTTTATTTATAATCCGTTCTCTGCCTGAAAAAAGCGATACACAGCACACAGTGACTCAGTCACATACCATATCTGTGTGCACTGCTCAGGCTCAGGCCAGTGTGCTGCATCATCTATATATATTATATATCTGTCTGACTGCTCAGCTCACACAGCTTATAATTGTGGGGGAGACTGGGGAGCACTACTGCAGTGCCAGTTATAGGTTATAGCAGGAGCCAGGAGTACATAATATTATATTAAAATTAAACAGTGCACACTTTTGCTGCAGGAGTGCCACTGCCAGTGTGACTAGTGACCAGTGACCTGACCACCAGTATATAATATTAGTAGTATACTATCTCTTTATCAACCAGTCTATATTAGCAGCAGACACAGTACAGTGCGGTAGTTCACGGCTGTGGCTACCTCTGTGTCGGCACTCGGCAGCCCGTCCATAATTGTATATACCAGTGACCTAACCGTGGTTTTTTTTTCTTTCTTTATACATACATACTAGTTACGAGTATACTATCTCTTTTTCAACCAGTCTATATATTAGCAGCAGACACAGTACAGTGCGGTAGTTCACGGCTGTGGCTACCTCTGTGTCGGCACTCGGCAGCCCGTCCATAATTGTATATACCACCTAACCGTGGTTTTTTTTTTCTTTCTTTATACATACATACTAGTTACGAGTATACTATCTCTTTATCAACCAGTCTATATATTAGCAGCAGACACAGTACAGTGCGGTAGTTCACGGCTGTGGCTACCTCTGTGTCGGCACTCGGCAGCCCGTCCATAATTGTATATACCACCTAACCGTGGTTTTTTTTTCTTTCTTTATACATACATACTAGTTACGAGTATACTATCTCTTTATCAACCAGTCTATATATTAGCAGCAGACACAGTACAGTGCGGTAGTTCACGGCTGTGGCTACCTCTGTGTCGGCACTCGGCAGCCCGTCCATAATTGTATATACCACCTAACCGTGGTTTTTTTTTCTTTCTTTATACATACATACTAGTTACGAGTATACTATCTCTTTATCAACCAGTCTATATATTAGCAGCAGACACAGTACAGTGCGGTAGTTCACGGCTGTGGCTACCTCTGTGTCGGCACTCGGCAGCCCGTCCATAATTGTATATACCAGTGACCTAACCGTGGTTTTTTTTTCTTTCTTTATACATACATACTAGTTACGAGTATACTATCTCTTTATCAACCAGTCTATATATTAGCAGCAGACACAGTACAGTGCGGTAGTTCACGGCTGTGGCTACCTCTGTGTCGGCACTCGGCAGCCCGTCCATAATTGTATATACCACCTAACCGTGGTTTTTTTTTCTTTCTTTATACATACATACTAGTTACGAGTATACTATCTCTTTATCAACCAGTCTATATATTAGCAGCAGACACAGTACAGTGCGGTAGTTCACGGCTGTGGCTACCTCTGTGTCGGCACTCGGCAGCCCGTCCATAATTGTATATACCACCTAACCGTGGTTTTTTTTTCTTTCTTTATACATACATACTAGTTACGAGTATACTATCTCTTTATCAACCAGTCTATATATTAGCAGCAGACACAGTACAGTGCGGTAGTTCACGGCTGTGGCTACCTCTGTGTCGGCACTCGGCAGCCCGTCCATAATTGTATATACCACCTAACCGTGGTTTTTTTTTCTTTCTTTATACATACATACTAGTTACGAGTATACTATCTCTTTATCAACCAGTCTATATATTAGCAGCAGACACAGTACAGTGCGGTAGTTCACGGCTGTGGCTACCTCTGTGTCGGCACTCGGCAGCCCGTCCATAATTGTATATACCAGTGACCTAACCGTGGTTTTTTTTTCTTTCTTTATACATACATACTAGTTACGAGTATACTATCTCTTTATCAACCAGTCTATATATTAGCAGCAGACACAGTACAGTGCGGTAGTTCACGGCTGTGGCTACCTCTGTGTCGGCACTCGGCAGCCCGTCCATAATTGTATATACCACCTAACCGTGGTTTTTTTTTCTTTCTTTATACATACATACTAGTTACGAGTATACTATCTCTTTATCAACCAGTCTATATATTAGCAGCAGACACAGTACAGTGCGGTAGTTCACGGCTGTGGCTACCTCTGTGTCGGCACTCGGCAGCCCGTCCATAATTGTATATACCACCTAACCGTGGTTTTTTTTTCTTTCTTTATACATACATACTAGTTACGAGTATACTATCTCTTTATCAACCAGTCTATATATTAGCAGCAGACACAGTACAGTGCGGTAGTTCACGGCTGTGGCTACCTCTGTGTCGGCACTCGGCAGCCCGTCCATAATTGTATATACCACCTAACCGTGGTTTTTTTTTCTTTCTTTATACATACATACTAGTTACGAGTATACTATCTCTTTATCAACCAGTCTATATATTAGCAGCAGACACAGTACAGTGCGGTAGTTCACGGCTGTGGCTACCTCTGTGTCGGCACTCGGCAGCCCGTCCATAATTGTATATACCACCTAACCGTGGTTTTTTTTTCTTTCTTTATACATACATACTAGTTACGAGTATACTATCTCTTTATCAACCAGTCTATATATTAGCAGCAGACACAGTACAGTGCGGTAGTTCACGGCTGTGGCTACCTCTGTGTCGGCACTCGGCAGCCCGTCCATAATTGTATACTAGTATCCAATCCATCCATCTCCATTGTTTACCTGAGGTGCCTTTTAGTTGTGCCTATTAAAATATGGAGAACAAAAATGTTGAGGTTCCAAAATTAGGGAAAGATCAAGATCCACTTCCACCTCGTGCTGAAGCTGCTGCCACTAGTCATGGCCGAGACGATGAAATGCCAGCAACGTCGTCTGCCAAGGCCGATGCCCAATGGCATAGTACAGAGCATGTCAAAACCAAAACACCAAATATCAGTAAAAAAAGGACTCCAAAACCTAAAATAAAATTGTCGGAGGAGAAGCGTAAACTTGCCAATATGCCATTTACCACACGGAGTGGCAAGGAACGGCTGAGGCCCTGGCCTATGTTCATGGCTAGTGGTTCAGCTTCACATGAGGATGGAAGCACTCAGCCTCTCGCTAGAAAACTGAAAAGACTCAAGCTGGCAAAAGCACCGCAAAGAACTGTGCGTTCTTTGAAATCCCAAATCCACAAGGAGAGTCCAATTGTGTCGGTTGCGATGCCTGACCTTCCCAACACTGGACGTGAAGAGCATGCGCCTTCCACCATTTGCACGCCCCCTGCAAGTGCTGGAAGGAGCACCCGCAGTCCAGTTCCTGATAGTCAGATTGAAGATGTCAGTGTTGAAGTACACCAGGATGAGGAGGATATGGGTGTTGCTGGCGCTGGGGAGGAAATTGACCAGGAGGATTCTGATGGTGAGGTGGTTTGTTTAAGTCAGGCACCCGGGGAGACACCTGTTGTCCGTGGGAGGAATATGGCCGTTGACATGCCAGGTGAAAATACCAAAAAAATCAGCTCTTCGGTGTGGAGGTATTTCACCAGAAATGCGGACAACAGGTGTCAAGCCGTGTGTTCCCTTTGTCAAGCTGTAATAAGTAGGGGTAAGGACGTTAACCACCTCGGAACATCCTCCCTTATACGTCACCTGCAGCGCATTCATAATAAGTCAGTGACAAGTTCAAAAACTTTGGGTGACAGCGGAAGCAGTCCACTGACCAGTAAATCCCTTCCTCTTGTAACCAAGCTCACGCAAACCACCCCACCAACTCCCTCAGTGTCAATTTCCTCCTTCCCCAGGAATGCCAATAGTCCTGCAGGCCATGTCACTGGCAAGTCTGACGAGTCCTCTCCTGCCTGGGATTCCTCCGATGCATCCTTGCGTGTAACGCCTACTGCTGCTGGCGCTGCTTTTGTTGCCGCTGGGAGTCGATGGTCATCCCAGAGGGGAAGTCGTAAGCCCACTTGTACTACTTCCAGTAAGCAATTGACTGTTCAACAGTCCTTTGCGAGGAAGATGAAATATCACAGCAGTCATCCTACTGCAAAGCGGATAACTGAGTCCTTGACAACTATGTTGGTGTTAGACGTGCGTCCGGTATCCGCCGTTAGTTCACAGGGAACTAGACAATTTATTGAGGCAGTGTGCCCCCGTTACCAAATACCATCTAGGTTCCACTTCTCTAGGCAGGCGATACCGAGAATGTACACGGACGTCAGAAAAAGACTCACCAGTCTCCTAAAAAATGCAGTTGTACCCAATGTCCACTTAACCACGGACATGTGGACAAGTGGAGCAGGGCAGGGTCAGGACTATATGACTGTGACAGCCCACTGGGTAGATGTATGGACTCCCGCCGCAAGAACAGCAGTGGCGGCACCAGTAGCAGCATCTCGCAAACGCCAACTCTTTCCTAGGCAGGCTACGCTTTGTATCACCGCTTTCCAGAATACGCACACAGCTGAAAACCTCTTACGGCAACTGAGGAAGATCATCGCGGAATGGCTTACCCCAATTGGACTCTCCTGTGGATTTGTGGCATCGGACAACGCCAGCAATATTGTGTGTGCATTAAATATGGGCAAATTCCAGCACGTCCCATGTTTTGCACATACCTTGAATTTGGTGGTGCAGAATTTTTTAAAAAACGACAGGGGCGTGCAAGAGATGCTGTCGGTGGCCAGAAAAATTGCGGGACACTTTCGGCGTACAGGCACCACGTACAGAAGACTGGAGCACCACCAAAAACTACTGAACCTGCCCTGCCATCATCTGAAGCAAGAAGTGGTAACGAGGTGGAATTCAACCCTCTATATGCTTCAGAGGTTGGAGGAGCAGCAAAAGGCCATTCAAGCCTATACAATTGAGCACGATATAGGAGATGGAATGCACCTGTCTCAAGTGCAGTGGAGAATGATTTCAACGTTGTGCAAGGTTCTGATGCCCTTTGAACTTGCCACACGTGAAGTCAGTTCAGACACTGCCAGCCTGAGTCAGGTCATTCCCCTCATCAGGCTTTTGCAGAAGAAGCTGGAGGCATTGAAGAAGGAGCTAAAAGGGAGCGATTCCGCTAGGCATGTGGGACTTGTGGATGCAGCCCTTAATTCGCTTAACAAGGATTCACGGGTGGTCAATCTGTTGAAATCAGAGCACTACATTTTGGCCACCGTGCTCGATCCTAGATTTAAAGCCTACCTTGGATCTCTCTTTCCGGCAGACACAGGTCTGCTGGGGTTGAAAGACCTGCTGGTGACAAAATTGTCAAGTCAAGCGGAACGCGACCTGTCAACATCTCCTCCTTCACATTCTCCCGCAACTGGGGGTGCGAGGAAAAGGCTCAGAATTCCGAGCCCACCCGCTGGCGGTGATGCAGGGCAGTCTGGAGCGACTGCTGATGCTGACATCTGGTCCGGACTGAAGGACCTGACAACGATTACGGACATGTCGTCTACTGTCACTGCATATGATTCTCTCAACATTGATAGAATGGTGGAGGATTATATGAGTGACCGCATCCAAGTAGGCACGTCACACAGTCCGTACTTATACTGGCAGGAAAAAGAGGCAATTTGGAGGCCCTTGCACAAACTGGCTTTATTCTACCTAAGTTGCCCTCCCACAAGTGTGTACTCCGAAAGAGTGTTTAGTGCCGCCGCTCACCTTGTCAGCAATCGGCGTACGAGGTTACATCCAGAAAATGTGGAGAAGATGATGTTCATTAAAATGAATTATAATCAATTCCTCCGCGGAGACATTGACCAGCAGCAATTGCCTCCACAAAGTACACAGGGAGCTGAGATCAGAGCCGGCCCTAGGCATAGGCAAACTAGGCAATTGCCTAGGGCATTTGGTATGTCTAGGGGCACCAGCAGCTTCTGCTGATTAAAATGATATGCAGCATGCCTATATTGTGTGTGTAGCATTTTGTATGCAGATACAGCCACAGTCGCACACAGAATATAGACATGCTGCATATAATTTTAATAAATGCATTACTGTGTGGCATTATGTGTATAAGGTGCTCTACTGTGTGGTGTTATGTATAGAAAGGGCACTACTGTGTGGTCTAATGTGAATAAAGAGCAATATGGTATGGTGTAATGTGAATAAGGGTCAACTCAGTGTGATTTAATGTGAATAATGGGCATTACTGTGAGGAGTAACGTATATGAGGTACTACTGTGCAATGTAATGTGAATAAGGGACACTATTGCATTAGAAAATATGAATAAAGTTGCACTACTGTGTGGAGTAATTTGAATTGGGGGTACTATTGTGTGGTCTTGCCTCTTCCCAGCAAAAACACACCCCTTTTTGGGCTGTGCGCCAAATGTGCGCACTATCTCTATTTAAAAAATAGGGGGTAGTAATACCAAAATAAGGACTGTTATGGGTGAGGGGTGATGGTGCTGGGAAAGGGGTACAGGGTCAGAGGTGGAACTAGCGGTGGTGCTAGGGGGCACCAGCCAAAATCTTGCCTAGGGCATCATATTGGTTAGGGCCAGCCCTGGCTGAGATGGTGGATTCCAGTGGGGACGAATTGATAATCTGTGAGGAGGGGGATGTACACGGTGATATATCGGAGGGTGAAGATGAGGTGGACATCTTGCCTCTGTAGAGCCAGTTTGTGCAAGGAGAGATTAATTGCTTCTTTTTTTGGGGGGGTCCAAACCAACCCGTCATATCAGTCACAGTCGTGTGGCAGACCCTGTCACTGAAATGATGGGTTGGTTAAAGTGTGCATGTCCTGTTTTGTTTATACAACATAAGGGTGGGTGGGAGGGCCCAAGGACAATTCCATCTTGCACCTCTTTTTTCTTTTCTTTTTCTTTGCATCATGTGCTGATTGGGGAGGTTTTTTTTGGAAGGGACATCCTGCGTGACACTGCAGTGCCACTCCTAGATGGGCCCGGTGTTTGTGACGGCCACTAGGGTCGCTAATCTTACTCACACAGTCAGCTACCTCATTGCGCCTCTTTTTTTCTTTGCGTCATGTGCTGTTTGGGGAGGGTTTTTTGGAAGGGACATCCTGCGTGACACTGCAGTGCCACTCCTAGATGGGCCCGGTGTTTGTGTCGGCCACTAGGGTCGCTAATCTTACTCACACAGCTACCTCATTGCGCCTCTTTTTTTCTTTGCGTCATGTGCTGTTTGGGGAGGGTTTTTTGGAAGGGCCATCCTGCGTGACACTGCAGTGCTACTCCTAGATGGGCCCGGTGTTTGTGTCGGCCACTAGGGTCGCTAATCTTACTCACACAGCTACCTCATTGCGCCTCTTTTTTTCTTTGCGTCATGTGCTGTTTGGGGAGGGTTTTTTGGAAGGGACATCCTGCGTGACACTGCAGTGCCACTCCTAGATGGGCCCGGTGTTTGTGTCGGCCACTAGGGTCGCTTATCTTACTCACACAGCGACCTCGGTGCAAATTTTAGGACTAAAAATAATATTGTGAGGTGTGAGGTATTCAGAATAGACTGAAAATGAGTGTAAATTATGGTTTTTGAGGTTAATAATACTTTGGGATCAAAATGACCCCCAAATTCTATGATTTAAGCTGTTTTTTAGTGTTTTTGGAAAAAAACACCCGAATCCAAAACACACCCGAATCCGACAAAAAAAATTCGGTGAGGTTTTGCCAAAACGCGTTCGAACCCAAAACACGGCCGCGGAACCGAACCCAAAACCAAAACACAAAACCCGAAAAATTTCAGGCGCTCATCTCTAGTATATATACCCAACCCACTAGTGTACTGCACCTTACTGTATGCTAGCTCCACCTACTGTGACAAGCTCCACCTGTCATTGCTGTGACTCCGCCTACCATTGCATGTTGCGTTGGCCCCACTTACCACCATTGTGCCTAGGAATAATGGGGTACAAAACTACTTTGTGTGAGCAATTCTATTGGTTCCATCTACCTGAGGCTGCTTTCAGAATGTATGCCAGGGCCATTTTAAGTTCCCAATCCACTACTGTTGCTTTTTTTATAAGAACAACCCTGCATCAAAATATACTTTTTATAAAGACATTGGTTGGATGTATTTCAGTAGTAAAGTTTCTATGTGCTGTATGTTATCTTATTCTAGATGTTTTATGTTGTTGGTTTAAAATGCGTCATAGCCTACAAAGCTCTCGGCATGGAACAGCATGGTTGTAAATGTTCTGATGGTCTCCATTTAATGCAGTAAGAGACATTTTACATGTTCCAGTTGATTTTTAAGAGCATTTTAGGCTTCCAGACTTTTCCATTTATTACCTGCACTTAAATAGTAGCCAAGAATAATCTGGTATCGTGGCTGACTAGATGTTATCTGCCCTGGAAGTCTGTCTGATAAGCCTAGGTGTCCTTGGTACAATCTTGTAAAGTGATTTAGACCTTTGGTAGTGTTCTGGGTCAGGCCAGAGAAAAATATTGACCTAGTAAAGACTTTCACATATTTTGGTCTTAGAGTAAAAACTGCACAACATAAATTGCTCTAAGGGGGTAATTCAGACCTGATCGCTGCTGTGCGTTTTCGCATAGCGAGCGATCAGATCAGAACTGCGCATGCGTATGCAACGCACTGCACTGGCATGTCACACGGCTGCAACGGGCATTGGCGCACTGCGACGGGATGATACGAAGGATCTATTCGCATGGGCGTTTGCAAGGAGATTGACAGGAAGAGGCCGTTTGTGGGTGTCACCTGACCATTTTTAGGGAATGTCCGGAAAATGTAGGCGGGCTCAGTCGTTTTAAGGGAGGGTGTCTGATGTCAGCTCCGGTCCTGAACAGCCTGTTCTCATCTTATGGGCTGCGCAGAGACTGCACAAAATCAGTTTGTACAGCTCTGCTACACATGCGATCGCACACTTGCATGGCGAAAATACACTCCCCCCGTAGGCGGCGACTATCTGATCGCAGGACAGCAAAAATCGCTGCCTAGCGATCAGATCTGTATGACTCCCGGTCCAAGTGCGAAGTGCTATCATCATGTCCTC
Organism: Pseudophryne corroboree; assembly: GCF_028390025.1. NCBI lineage: Eukaryota > Metazoa > Chordata > Amphibia > Anura > Myobatrachidae > Pseudophryne > Pseudophryne corroboree. Next base: position 40,826,996 of record NC_086455.1, read on the forward strand.
GCACATTTTCTGCTCCAACTGTGGTGCAGTACAGTATGTAGAATTAAAGATAAAGTAGGGCATATGACATAATCCAAAGCCCCCAATATGGCAATAACTTGCATTAGTGTACATAACCACTGGTGTTTTTTAAATGCATTTTTAATATTTGTAAAACACATTTAACTGGGTGTGACACTGCCGGAGTTCCCATACCTACTGGTATTTTTACTTGCATTGTCTACTGCTCTGACAGCAGTTTTTGTAATTGTGGGGGTTATTCAGGTGATGCAACCGCAATAACCCCGGCGGCAGTGCTCACACGCAGGTACCGTCCTGCACGTGTGCGGTTACCAAATGCATTCTGGTTTGTAGTGGGTGAGAACACCTCTCTGTCTGATTAACAGGCAGAGGCATTCGCAGGGCGAGCGGGCAGGGGGAGGTAATGGAGTGTTGCGGGGGCATCGCGTCGCGGGGTCAGGCCAGCAGCGTTTTTTTACATCATGCAGTCACTCTGATCTAAAAATGGAGGTGGACCTGCTGCATATCGGGGCCCAGAACTTTTGGTGGTGGCCCTGCACACTGGTGTGACATACAGTACAGTACACATTGATGATTATGATAATGACAACCGGTGGCAATTTTTGATTGGCTGATTGTCTCTGGAACCCACCATGCCAAAACTAATACTGATGCTGTAATTTCTTCACATTTATAGTGAGATTAGCAATCATTCTCCAACAAATAATTATCCTTTAAAGCAGGCTTTTAAAACCAGTGTGCCGTGGCACACTAGTGTGCCGCGACCAGTTGCAGGGTGTGCCGCGGAGCCAGAGCAGCTTCCTGCACCTTCAGAGTGAACTGTTGGCCCGGGCTCTTCTTAGAGGATCAGTCGTGCTCCGGCCGTGACCTGTATGCCTTGAAGACGCGGCGGTGTGATATCTTAGGTCGCCGCATCTCACCACCCAGCCAGCCCACCCGCCAGTGTATACACATCTTCCAGTTCCTGCCTGCATCCACAGCTTTCCTTGCCAACCCACATCCACACCTGCCCAACCGCCCGCTGCTCAGTATTCGCAGTACTCAAATATGAACAACCCCCGCCACTGAGGGACAGGGAGGAGGACAGCTGACCGGTAGGGGCTTATATTTGTTATTTTAGTTCTCCTGCGGGGAACAATAGGATTTATGTGGGGAGAATAAGGATTTATGGGGGGAACAATGTGAATAATTCATGTGGGGAGCAATAGGATTTATGTGGGGAGCAATGTGATTGTTTTTTCTGTGTAGGCCAATGTATATGAGGATTTTTTTTTTACTGTGGGGAACTTATGGTGTGCCATGTATTACTGTCCACTATAGGAGTAAGCTAGGCACAGGTACTACTGTCCACTCTAGGAGTAAGCCAGGTGTATGTACTATTGTCCACTGTAGGAGTAAGCCAGGTGTATGTACTACTGTCCACTCTAGGAGTAAGCCAGATGCATGTACTACTATCCACTCTAGGAATAAGACAGGTGCATTTACTACTGTCCCCTCTTGGAGTAAGTGAGGCGCATTTACTACTGTCCAATCTAGGAGTAAGCCAGGTGTATGTACTACTGTCCACTCTAGGAGTAAGCAAGGCGCATGTACTACTGTCCACTCTAGGAGTAAGCCAGGTGTATGTACTACTGTCCACTCTAGGAGTAAGCCAGATGCATGTACTACTATCCACTCTAGGAATAAGACAGGTGCATTTACTACTGTCCCCTCTTGGAGTAAGTGAGGCGCATTTACTACTGTCCACTCTAGGAGTAAGCCAGGTGTATGTACTACTGTCCACTCTAGGAGTAAGCAAGGCGCATGTACTACTGTCCACTCTAGGAGTAAGCCAGGTGCATGTACTACTGTCCAATCTAGGAGTAAGCAAGGCGCATGTACTACTGTCCACTCTAGGAGTAAGCCAGGTGCATGTACTACTGTGCACTCTAGGAGTAAGCAAGGCGCATGTACTACTGTCCACTCTAGGAGTAAGCCAGGTGCATGTACTACTGTGCACTCTAGGAATAAGACAGGTGCATTTACTACTGTCCACTCTAGGAGTACTAGGAGTAGGCCAGGCGCATATGCTACTATCCAATCTAGGAGTAAGCAAGGCGCATGTACTACTTTCCGCTCTAGGAGTAAGCCAGGCGCATGTACTACTGTCCACTCTAGGAGTAAGCAAGGCGCATGTACTACTGTCCACTCTAGGAGTAAGCCAGGTGCATGTACTACTGTGCACTCTAGGAGTAAGCAAGGCGCATGTACTACTGTCCACTCTAGGAGTAAGCCAGGTGCATGTACTACTGTGCACTCTAGGAGTAAGCAAGGCGCATGTACTACTGTGCACTCTAGGAGTAAGCAAGGTGCATGTACTACTATCCACTCTAGGAGTAAGCCAGGTGCATGTACTACTGTGCACTCTAGGAATAAGACAGGTGCATTTACTACTATCCACTCTTGGAGTACTAGGAGTAGGCCAGGCGCATATGCTACTATCCAATCTAGGAGTAAGCAAGGCGCATGTACTACTTTCCGCTCTAGGAGTAAGCCAGGCGCATGTACTACTGTCCACTCTAGGAGTAAGCAAGGCGCATGTACTACTGTCCACTCTAGGAGTAAGCCAGGTGCATGTACTACTGTGCACTCTAGGAGTAAGCAAGGCGCATGTACTACTGTCCACTCTAGGAGTAAGCCAGGTGCATGTACTACTGTGCACTCTAGGAGTAAGCAAGGCGCATGTACTACTGTGCACTCTAGGAGTAAGCAAGGTGCATGTACTACTATCCACTCTAGGAGTAAGCCAGGTGCATGTACTACTGTGCACTCTAGGAATAAGACAGGTGCATTTACTACTATCCACTCTTGGAGTACTAGGAGTAGGCCAGGCGCATATGCTACTATCCAATCTAGGAGTAAGCAAGGCGCATGTACTACTTTCCGCTCTAGGAGTAAGCCAGGCGCATGTTCTACTGTCCGCTCTAGGAGTAAGCCAGGCGCATTTACTACTGTCCGCTCTAGGAGTAAGCCAGGCGCATGTACTACTGTCCGCTCTAGGAGTAAGCCAGGCGCATGTACTACTGTCCGCTCTAAGAGTAAGCCAGGCGCATGTACTACTGTCCACTCTAGGAGTAAGCCAGGCACATGTGCTACTGTCCACTCTAGGAGTAAGCCAGGCACATATGCTACTGTCCACTCTAGGAGTAAGCCAGGCACATATGCTACTATCCAATCTAGGAGTAAGCAAGGAGCATGTACTACTGTTTGCTGTAGGAGTAAGCCAGGTGCATGTACTACTATCCACTCTAGGAGTAAGCGAGGTGCATGTACCACTGTCCGCTCTAGGAGTAAGCCAGGCGCATGTACTACTGGGTAATGGAGGTGTGAGGTGTGGTGCCTCTGGACTGGCTGAGCTGGATGGCCTTAGTGTGGCACATACCTTTACATTCTACTAACACTTTTCACTTATTAATTTTTTAACACTATTTCTCTATTTTAATTGCATTTCATTTTTGAATCACTTTCTCTATAGCTTCGGCTTCCTAAATACTAATTTATTAACACTATAGTTTTTTCACTGGTATGCCACGCTGGGCTTTCTGGCTTATGCTGGTGTTTTGGGGTGTCACACCCTGCACCTAGATATAGCGCTAGGGACCCCAAATATACAGAGACGCCTTGATGCGGCTTTGGGGCTTATTCACACATTTGCGCAAATATGTGTAACGAAGATCTCTGAATTCTATTATTATGTGGAATTTATATCTGGTTACGGTTATCATTCAGGGTGCTGGGGGAAACAAATGGCTTTTTTTTCTTGCTTAGAAATACCCCTCCCTTTCGAGCACCAGAATGATATCACTAAGCTAATTGAGCATCTACCAATATATACACTCTAGGAGTAAGCCAGGCGCATATACTACTGTCCACTCTAGGAGTAAGCAAGGCGCATGTACTACTGTCCACTCTAGGAGTAAGCCAGGTGCATGTACTACTGTGCACTCTAGGAGTAAGCAAGGCGCATGTACTACTGTCCACTCTAGGAGTAAGCCAGGTGCATGTACTACTGTGCACTCTAGGAGTAAGCAAGGCGCATGTACTACTGTGCACTCTAGGAGTAAGCAAGGTGCATGTACTACTATCCACTCTAGGAGTAAGCCAGGTGCATGTACTACTGTGCACTCTAGGAATAAGACAGGTGCATTTACTACTGTCCACTCTTGGAGTACTAGGAGTAGGCCAGGCGCATATGCTACTATCCAATCTAGGAGTAAGCAAGGCGCATGTACTACTTTCCGCTCTAGGAGTAAGCCAGGCGCATGTACTACTGTCCGCTCTAGGAGTAAGCCAGGCGCATTTACTACTGTCCGCTCTAGGAGTAAGCCAGGCGCATGTACTACTGTCCGCTCTAGGAGTAAGCCAGGCGCATGTACTACTGTCCGCTCTAAGAGTAAGCCAGGCGCATGTACTACTGTCCACTCTAGGAGTAAGCCAGGCACATGTGCTACTGTCCACTCTAGGAGTAAGCCAGGCACATATGCTACTGTCCACTCTAGGAGTAAGCCAGGCACATATGCTACTATCCAATCTAGGAGTAAGCAAGGAGCATGTACTACTGTTTGCTGTAGGAGTAAGCCAGGTGCATGTACTACTATCCACTCTAGGAGTAAGCGAGGTGCATGTACCACTGTCCGCTCTAGGAGTAAGCCAGGCGCATGTACTACTGGGTAATGGAGGTGTGAGGTGTGGTGCCTCTGGACTGGCTGAGCTGGATGGCCTTAGTGTGGCACATACCTTTACATTCTACTAACACTTTTCACTTATTAATTTTTTAACACTATTTCTCTATTTTAATTGCATTTCATTTTTGAATCACTTTCTCTATAGCTTCGGCTTCCTAAATACTAATTTATTAACACTATAGTTTTTTCACTGGTATGCCACGCTGGGCTTTCTGGCTTATGCTGGTGTTTTGGGGTGTCACACCCTGCACCTAGATATAGCGCTAGGGACCCCAAATATACAGAGACGCCTTGATGCGGCTTTGGGGCTTATTCACACATTTGCGCAAATATGTGTAACGAAGATCTCTGAATTCTATTATTATGTGGAATTTATATCTGGTTACGGTTATCATTCAGGGTGCTGGGGGAAACAAATGGCTTTTTTTTCTTGCTTAGAAATACCCCTCCCTTTCGAGCACCTGAATGATATCACTAAGCTAATTGAGCATCTACCAATATATACACTCTAGGAGTAAGCCAGGCGCATATACTACTGTCCACTCTAGGAGTAAGCAAGGCGCATGTACTACTGTCCACTCTAAGAATAAGACAGGTGCAGGTACTACTATCCCCTCTAGGAGTAAGCCAGGCGCACATGCTACTGTCCACTCTAAGAGTAAGCCAGGCGCATATACTACTATCCACTCTAGGAGTAAGTCAGGTGCATGTACTACTATCCACTCTAGGAGTAAGCAAGGCGCATGTACTACTGTCCACTCTAAGAGTAAGCCAGGCGCATGTACTACTATCCACTCTAGGAGTAAGCCAGGCGCATATACTACTATCCACTCTAGGAGTAACCCGGGAGCATGTACTACTGTGCGCTCTAGGAGTAAGCGAGGCGCATGTACTACTATCCAATCTAGGAGTAAGCCAGGCACATGTACTACTGTCCACTCTAGGAGTAAGCGAGGCGCATATACTACTATCCCATCTAGGAGTAAGCCAGGCACATGTACTACTGTCCACTCTAGGAGTAAGCGAGGCGCATATACTACTATCCCATCTAGGAGTAAGCTAGGCGCATATACTACTATCCCATCTAGGAGTAAGCCAGGCACATGTACTACTGTCCACTCTAGGAGTAAGCGAGGCGCATATACTACTATCCCATCTAGGAGTAAGCTAGGCGCATATACTACTATCCCATCTAGGAGTAAGCCAGGTGCATGTACTACTATCCAATCTAGGAGTAAGCCAGGCGCATATACTACTATCCCATCTAGGAGTAAGCAAGGCGCATGTACTACTATCCCATCTAGGAGTAAGCCAGGCACATGTACTACTGTCCACTCTAGGAGTAAGCGAGGCGCATATACTACTATCCAATCTAGGAGTAAGCTAGGCGCATATACTACTATCCCATCTAGGAGTAAGCCAGGCACATGTACTACTGTCCACTCTAGGAGTAAACGAGGCGCATATACTACTATCCCATCTAGGAGTAAGCTAGGCGCATATACTACTATCCCATCTAGGAGTAAGCCAGGCACATGTACTACTGTCCACTCTAGGAGTAAGCGAGGCGCATATACTACTATCCAATCTAGGAGTAAGCTAGGCGCATATACTACTATCCCATCTAGGAGTAAGCCAGGTGCATGTACTACTATCCAATCTAGGAATAAGCGAGGCGCATATACTACTATCCAATCTAGGAGTAAGCAAGGCACATGTACTACTGTCCACTCTAGGAGTAAGCGAGGCGCATATACTACTATCCAATCTAGGAGTAAGCTAGGCGCATATACTACTATCCCATCTAGGAGTAAGCCAGGCACATGTACTACTGTCCACTCTAGGAGTAAGCGAGGCGCATATACTACTATCCAATCTAGGAGTAAGCTAGGCGCATATACTACTATCCCATCTAGGAGTAAGCCAGGTGCATGTACTACTATCCAATCTAGGAGTAAGCGAGGCGCATATACTACTATCCAATCTAGGAGTAAAGGGGGGTACTCACGGCGCGATATTCTAAGCAATCTGACTAGATTGCTTAGAATATCGGGATGATCGCTCCGTGTGTAGCCCCCTCGGCGATAGCGATGCACGGCCCCGCACATCGCTATCGCCGCTGCTAGATTGGCCTGCATGCAGGCCAATCTAGCGGGTCGCTCACTTCACCCGCTGGGTGAAGTGAGCGGCCCCCCCGTCTCCCCCCGCACGCTCAGCACAGATCGCGCTGTGCTGAGCGGCAGGAGAGATGTGTGCTGAGCGCTTCGCTCAGCACACATCTCTCCTATATCGGCCCGTGGGTACTGGGCTTAAGCTAGGCGCATATACTACTATCCCATCTAGGAGTAAGCAAGGCACATGTACTACTATCCACTCTAATAATAATTCCAATGATTATGTGGTGCACCTGAGCATATGGGTAACAGTAGATGTTTCTTACCCGTTCTGCAATCCACGGTGCTGATAGTCACAGTAGCCTCTTGGATCCCCTTAGGCATTGGAGCAGCACCTCCAGCCAGTCAGATGTAGATTAGAGTCGGCAATCGCTATACCAAGCTCCCTGGGAGAACAATTAAAGTTCCTTCAAGGTAAAGATAAATTATATTTGCACCCTCATTGGTGATATTTTCACTATCTGTTTAGTTCATAGGTCTACAAACTCGGTCCTCATTACCCCACACAGTGCATGTTTTGCAGGTCTCCTTACAGAATCACAAGTGAGATAATTAACTCCACATGTGGACCTTTTAAAATGTGTCTGTGAGTAATTAATACACCTGTGCACCTGCTGGGTTACCTGCAAAACATGCACTGTGTGGGGTAATGAGGACCGAGTTTGCAGACCTATAGTTTAGTTGTTTTCTAGGACAGATATACCACTCTTTGGGGTGTGGTTGCGCTCTAATATATGTATGCTTGGGTGGTTGAACACACTCGGCCTTCGGCCTCATGCATCACAACACACACTGGGGTGTGCGTATATGATTTTTGTTATCAGTGATAACAATGATGTACTGCAATTATATATGTCAATTCAGGTGTAGTAGTGTACCGTCACTTTAGGCTGGAAGTGCAAAATTTGTATAAAAATTACTAATAAGAAGTAAATATTCCTTCCTACTAGGGATGGACATCAGAAGCCCACCATCAAATGATGGGCTTCCACAATCAAAACTTTCGATGTAGTAGTAACTAACCATTGCATTAGATCACAGGTTTTCAAACTTGGTCCTCAGGACCCCACACAGTGCATGTTTTGTAGGTAACCCAGCAGGTGCACAGGTGTATTCCTTACTCACTGACGCATTGTAAAAGGTTCACAGGTGGAGCTAATTATTTCACTGATTCTGTGAGGACACCTGCAAAACATGCACTGTGTGGGGTCCTGAGGACTGAGTTTGAGAACATATGCATTAGATCAATGGTTCCCAAATGTATTCTTCAAGGCACCCCTACAGTCCAGGTTTTAAGTTTATGCTTGCTTTGGCACAGTGACTTAATTAGTACCTCAGTTACTTTGATTATACCATCTGTGCACAAGCAGGGATATCCCTAAACCTGGACTGTTGGGGTGCCTTGATGACCACGTTTGGTAATAACTACATTAGATGAATAAAACATTGAGATGTTTCATGTACACGCAAATGCTTGTTGTTAAACAGCTGAATTCAGCTGTATTTTAATATCGAAAGGTCATGGCTTCCACACCATTCAATGGTGGTTGCAATTGGAAATCCGTCATTGACTGGTAAGAAGCATTAACATCACAGGAAAAAAATATGGATGGTGTTAAATCATTGAATTTGGGCCCTCATTCCGAGTTGATCGGTCGCAAGGCGAATTTAGCAGAGTTACACACGCTAAGCCGCCGCCTACTGGGAGTGTATCTTAGCTTCTTAAAATTGCGACCGATGTATTCGCAATATTGCGATTACTAACTACTTAGCAGTTTCAGAGTAGCTCCAGACTTACTCTGCCTGTGCGATCATTTCAGTGCTTGTCGTTCCTGGTTGACGTCACAAACACACCCAGCGTTCGCCCAGGCACTCCCACCGTTTCCCCGGCCACTCCTGCGTTTTTTCCGGAAACGGTAGCGTTTTCAGCCACACGCCCCTGAAACGCCGTGTTTCCGCCCAGTAACACCCATTTCCTGTCAATCACATTACGATCGCCGGAGCGAAGAAAAAGCCGTGAGTAAAATTACTTTCTTCATAGTAAAGTTACTTGGCGCAGTCGCAGTGCGAACATTGCGCATGCGTACTAAGCGGATTTTCACTGCGATGCGATGAAAAATACCGAGCGAACAACTCGGAATGAGGGCCTTGATGTCCATCCCTACTTCATATAAGAGCTCCTGAAGAAGTAACTCCCCCTTCTTCTTTTCCCCTTTGTATTTTTGCACATGTGAACTTTTCTCACGGTTCCACATTGTACACACTGTGCAAATAGACCTGTGTGCACAATCTTCCTGGAATATCAGGTGCATCATTAATTATGTGCAAATGTGTTTAGGTTGTAGAAATCCAAGGATTTAGTAGCTCAAAGTAATTTAGTTACCAATTAAGCCGGTGGTGGTTCCCTATCTCTCTATTGTTTCAACATTGTGTATATATTTACTTAACTTATCTCCAAATAAAGCTGCTTCACAGATTCCTCCGTTAAAAACATTTTCATATATTTTATTTTCTGCAACCAAGGAGATCATGGTTCAAATTATCATTGGTTGAAGTGGTGTCTTCAACCAATGATCACTATGTGCTTACGCAGAGGGTCCCATTCACATGACAAAATGACACAATGCACAAAAAGCAGTAGAGTAGCACATAATCACCTTTGGTGGTGCTGTGTGACTTGATTTGCAATAAAGAGCATGATGAAGAGAAGTCCACATAAAGGACCTAACTCAGATCTGATCGTAGATGTGCTAAATTTAGCACATCTACGATCAGTTTCTCTGACATGCGGGGGGACGCCCAGCACAGGGCTGATCCATCCCGCATGTCAGGCCCCCCCCCCCCCCCCCACATGGGTGCAAAAGCATCACATAGTGGCGATGCTTTCGCACCCGGCGAGTAGCTCCATGCCAGCGCAACTCCTGCGCGGTGGCAGGCGGCTACCTGCCGTGTCCCAGGTCGCAGCGGCTGCGTGTGACACCACACAGCCACCATGGCCCGCCCCCGCAATGGTCCGGCCACGCCCTCTCCCGCCACGCGACCGCCTCGGCCTGTCAATCAGGCAGAGGCGATCGCAGCCTTTAGATGCTTTTAGCATCTCACTGGGCTCTCGGAGTGCGCAATTGCGCATGCCACAAAGGAATTCAGACTGCGATCGCATAGGGCTTATTTCTCACCTGCTCACAGGAAGCATTTAGTTCCTGAGTAGTCAGGGCGCTGTATAAATTGTGCACCACCAGGGGCAACATTCCAACATTACTTTTGGGAATGTAGGAAAATTAATCAATCATTTTATGAACAAATTATAACAATTCCTTAAAATCCTTACTGCTTTGCCATTAACGTTTCATATTATTCCTATTCTTTTTTGCAATTTTGATCTATGAGTCCCTGTGCATCAGGGGCGAAATGCCTCGCCTGTTTTTGCTACTCCTCATGGTTATATTAACTATGGCAAAAAAGGTACAGTCCTCTGAAAGTGGACTCTATCCTTGGCCTCCTCTTTAGTTGAAGTTCAATCCTCTTTACTAGAAGTTCTTTACCTCGAGAGACATAGGGAATCTCCAGATTATGTGGTAAATTGGGTCTTTACATAGAACATTTGGATCTTGCAACTCAAGCTGATATTAACTACTTAACTGATGATTTCCCCCCCCAAAAAAAACGCTCCGAAATTGTCGTTTTTTTTTAATGAGTGAATTAGGTGAAGAACATGAATTTAACCCTATCCAAAATGATTTTAGTAAAAAAAAGAAAAATATATATTTTCTTTCATTTTTTTTTTTTAATTATCCCTCCCAAAAAAACATCGAAACATTGGGCAGGAGCATCGCGACCATCAGAACATCGCGATTTTAGTTTTTAGATCCCGGGCAGCTGGCAGGTACACGGGGGGGGGGGGGGATCTGGGGTATGGCTGGGGGGTGTTTTACACTTACCAGCGGCTGCTATCGTCTGCATCTGCAGCCGCTGGGGGTGGGGGTCCTGCCATGCTGACCGATCAGCAATGATCAGCATCAGGGCAGACACAGGGGGAGAGTGCAGGGAGGCAGAGGTCCCTCTGAGAGCAGCAGCGGAGGGAAGTTTCCCTGCCCTGCCGCTGCTATCACACTTTATCGGACTGGTCGCATCCTGTGCGACCAGGTCAGATAAAACATTTGAGTGTGTAAAGAAATAGGTTACCCTAAGGTGCTCAGGCGCTGTGCCAAGCAGCGACCTCAAAGATGTACGGGAAGTCACTCCCACAAAGATAAACAAAAAAGCAGAGCAGAGGCTGCGCTAGATTTATTTAATATGACAACAATAGTAATGTATCCAATATCACAATTTAATAATAAGAAGTAAAATAAATATAAAATAGATACACTAAATTTTGGGGTAATTATACCATAAAAATGCATGCACCACTAGTATAGGATTAAAAAGCACAAATAGTACTATAAATATATCAAGGGTTACCCAAAGATCCAGGAGTTAGAAAGAAAAATGGAATTTAGGAAGTCCGTTCCAAAGTTTTTCCCCCCAAGAAATAAAGTCCAGAATAGGCAAATAATTAGGAGGTAAGCAGTTGTCCGGTATAGAATAGAATTACCGCTAGAGGATACGGTGCTCTAAGGTTTTTACTGGTGAGCTCCTCATGCAGTGCGGTGAGCAAAGTTCATCGGTTCAGCTTAGATGAAAAGTCCTCCAAATGCAAATGGTAGTCTGGAATGCAGTAGGGGATGGTTCGGTCTTCCAGCAATAAGTTCCTGGCGTGGGTCCCTGTACACCTGCAGCTTTCTACATGGTAACAGGAGCCGGGGTGCTGCATGTAATGTTACAGTGCAGCACCTGGTCACTGTCACTGAGCAGGAGCCGACGGGTGACACTTGGTTGCGAGCCGCACCTCCTTGTGATGCCACTGGGACAATTGTCTAATGACACTTCTATGATGTTCAAATCATCACCGTGGGCTCATAAATAGTAATTTAATGCTGTGTATATAACCTTGGTCCTCTACTAATTCTTTTTTATTTATTTTTTGCCCTGAATGTTGATTCATATGGATTTTTCTGGTCATTTTATTTATTTACAGTTTCTTATATAGCGCAGCATATTCCGTTGCGCTTTACAATTTGAAATAACAGTGATAAGACAAACTGGGTAATAACAAACAGACATAAAGGTAGGAAGGGGTGTAGTATGGCATGCCGGCGGCCGGGCTCCCGGCAACCAGCATACCGGCGCTGAGAGCCCGACCACCGGCATACCGACAGTGTGGCGAGCGCAAATGAGCCCCTTGCGGGCTAGCTAGCTCTCCCTCCAGGGGGGTCATGGACCCCCACGAGGGAGAATGCCTGTCGGTATGCCAGCTGTCAGGATTCCAGCGCCGGTATACTGTGCGCCGGGATCCTGACAGTTGGCAACCTGAAGACTACCCTGTAAGAAGGCCCTGCTGGCAAGCTTGCAATCTGTAGGTTATATCTATATTTAAGTTTCTTACTCAGATGCACTCTGGAGCTTATTCAGAAATGGATGCAAATCGCTGTGTATGCAGCCAGATCTGCGTTCATCTCCTCACAAACTGGGGGCAGCCCAGAACAGGGTAAGGCTCCCTAGCACGTGTGAAGCCGCCTCCCGATGCGTCCACAATTAAATTACATACGTATCAGAGCTAAGGTTGTCCCCTAGCAGCATTGCCCAGCTGTACTGTCAGGTGGTTGGCCGCCATTTTTATAATTTGAGTGGCTGCGTGACATCACGCCCCAAAAATGGTCTTGGCCCGTCCCCGTTCGGCAAGCCTGCACACGCCGTGCGAAAAGCTTTGCAAACGCCGGTCAGCTGCAAATCCGTTTGCAACTCACTCACCTTCGAATTAATTTTCCAGTCTGTGTGTAGCTCAGGACTTACTCCTACAGTGCGATACAAACAGGCTGATCGGGGCCGGAGTTGACGTCACACACCCGCCCTGAAAACACTTGGGAATGCCTGCGTTTTCCCTGACACTCCCAGAAAACGGCTAATTATCGCCCAAACGCCCGCTTCTTATCAATCAGCCGGCGTTCGCCTGGCGATAAAAAAAAGCAGGATTTTTTTGCAGTTTGGCCTCGCACCTGCCATTACAGTCCGTACGAATGCGCAGTCGTTTGATAATCGGCCGCTGTGCGATTTCACACAACAGCGATCAGGTCTGAATTAGGCCCTTAGTGTAGTGGCATTACTAGGGGGGTGCAGACAGCACCTGGGTGATGCCAAAATGACAGAAGCCAGGAGGAGGCACTGTACAATAGCAGTGCCCCAGTTTTCTGGAAGTGCTGTGGCTGGAGTCTGCATCTTCCTACGCAGATTTCCTGACCACAGCTGAGCAGCCCCAGCGGTCATTCTGAATAAGCTTTGACTTACTCAGATGACCGATGTTCGCGATGGTGATCAGATGCTGCATCTCCAGGTGCAGAATTAAGATCGCAGATGCTGGCAGAAGACTTCTCCTTCCTACTGACACCTCCTGTGGCATTAGCATCTTTACACATCACTGCTGCATTCAAAGATGCAGCTGCCATGTGTTCTGCATCCATCTCTGACTCAGGCCCACTTATTGCAAACTACGGACTACATCTACCTAAACGGCTTACCGTTCTGATGGAAAATGGGTTTTCCCTTTTTAGGCAATTTGGTATATGGTGGCCAATCCCGGGATCGGCGGGATCCCGGGATTTAGGGCCAAAAATGTCTGGGATTCAATCCCAGGATTGGAAGCTCCAATCCCGGGGATTGAGGGATCAGCGTTGAGCGGCCACAGGACGCTCCGACGCTGCCTGGCTGCCTTCTTCCGGCTCCCCAGCGTAGCATGAGAGGTCACGCTGCACCGTCAGCTGCTGCAGGGAGCCGCCAGGAGAGATAAGAGGTTGTTCCCCCCCCGCCCGCCCCCCCGGTATATGGTGAGTTATATGGGCGGGGCGAGGGGGCGGCCACATAGCTAAAAGCCAATCTTGGGTATTCCGGGAATCCCGGGATTGGCCATTTTTCAATCCCGATACCCGGGATTGAAAAAATGGCCCGGGATTGGCTTCCCTAATTTGGTACATGGGTTTCTGTTGAGAAATCCAAAATTTCTCATGCGGGCCTGTCAGTATAATTGTAGTACTTATGATTTATGGCTGGCTGAATGGGCAGCTGGGAGGCTAGTCATCGTTATGCTGTCATGATAATGGACCTATTTTTATGTGGAGGCTTGGGGCTGTCCCATCTGCCCCATTGTTAATTTTGCCCTGTGGATAGAAATACCTCCATAGCAGAAGCAATTACATGTAGGGCAACCACTGGTGGATATCTCCCATGAACAAGCACAATGGGTGGGAATAAGCAGGACCTCAAAATGAAGGGTGAAGAGCAGAGGAATTTCCTCAAATACTAAAGACATTGACCATTTCTTGACTAATTACAAATTAAAGACAATAATTGATTACATAAATATCCATCCTTTTGGCTACAATACATGTAAATAAACCTTGGTACAAGCAACTGTCTTATATAAATTAAATTGTATTATTGGATTTTAAAGTAAATACACTTGTGACAAATCCCACAGATGGTTTATGAATGTTGAATGAAAAGTTCCATTATCAAAGAACATTCAAATGAATACTGTAAAAAGAAAAAGGTTATCAACAAACAACAGTGAAAGTAAAGGCTATAGGAAACCAATTTTTTGGTACTAACCAGTTAAATCTCTTTCTCTGAATTCATCTGGGTGCTGGTCGGCTGGTACTTTATCTCCGTCCACTTTAACTCTCTCCAAGGCTTAGTGCATAAACCCCTGAGTCTGTGAAGAGAAGGAAGTCATTTTGAGATATAGTAGATTAATATAAGAGCTGACTAAAAGTGCATTTTGGGAATATGATTTAAATACTACTGAGTGCTGAAGATAATTGTGCTGTTAAAACTGAACTATATTTACTGTGTGTTATTGTGGGAGAGTGGAGCTGCTATTATCTCTAAACAAAGAAATGTCAGCATTAGATGCTAATTCTATTAAATTTACCTATTGTGGGGTACATGCAATAGGGCAGTGACCACCTAGTAAGAGAGTACTCCAACAAAAGATCTCTAAATCAAATGACTGATCAGTCTGTGGTTTTGCATGTTTGCTGTTTCAGTATATGTGTATGAGAAGGTTATATTGTGTTTAGAATATAGAGTCTAATTCTTGTTTGTACAGAAAGTCATTTGGAAATTGAGCATTTTTAGACGGTAGAATTGCTAATCATCGCAAGTGAAGCCGCCGCCCAGAACAGAAGAGAGAAGCCCACCAGAACCATCGGAGACTCATTCGCAACTGCGTACACATATGCAGCCTATTTGCAATGACGAGGAACATCAACTGATAGGGTTGCCCTATGGCTACGCAGACTGGACATGGCAGTAGTGACGCAGGAGCCATGTTTTTGTATATACACGATCACAGCTGATGCGCCCGTATTTTGCTGTCACTCCCTGTTACCTCCCCCAAACAGTTACTTCCTGTCAATCTTTTTGCGATGATATCCTCACTACGAGTGGAATTGCAAAGGCACCTTTGCACATGCGCGGTGTGATCGTGGTGCATGCGCAGTCTGCCGATAATCGCTCAGTCGACATTGCATACATGAATTATGCCCTTAGTGTATTGAAATAATTGAGAAACTGCATTTCCTATAGTCATAGTAAAAGAGGTGCTGCAGCAGTTAGAGTTGCCTATCTCTTATATATTGCGGTACAGCTAACTATTGTCATACACTGTATATATATATCTGTATTGTTTCATTTGGGCCAAACTGCATGGCATTAGTATGGTGATCATTGTTTTCTCCATACCCCTGTTTCCTGGACCTATGTTCTCTTACTCCCCTTTAATAAATTTGCTAGAGTATTCTATTTATCAAAGCTGTCACATGTAGTCATTTTACTGCATGTTTGGGGCCAGCCTCTCTGCTATAGCCTGAGAAGGACCCGCATGTGGTGTTGTTACGAGAGAGAGAGAGAGAGAGAGAGAGAGAGAGAGAGCAGGAAGATCCACTGGAGCTGCCATCTCTATTGTAAGGTACTAGACCTAACTTATCTGTGTCTACACCAAACACCAGGGGTGCCAGATCGATCTATCTATCTATCTATCTATCTATCTATCTATCTATCTATCTATCTATCTATCTATCTATCTATCTATCGTCATAGCCAGGACTTTCATAGCAACATTTTGAATAGATCCCTGTCCCAATGCTTCTAGAGAGACACCTCTCTGCAGCAGTTGTTAATGTTATGCCCCATAGTAGTGCCCTAGTTCATGTTCTGAAGCATAGTAATTCACATTATGCCAAACATTGTCCCCAGTTCATATTGTGCCACATTACAGTGCCCCCAGTTCATATTATGTAACATTATAATGCCCATCAGTTAATTTTATACCATATTACAATGAGCAGGTCCAGGGACATAACTAGATATATTGTAGATTGGATATAGTGGCTTTACCTGCGGTCGGGATCCCGACGTTCAGGATACCAACGCCAGAATCCCAACCGCTTACAATGCCGGCAAACAGGGTGGGAATAGAACATGTGGCGAGTGCAGCGAGCCACTAATCCTGATGCGTGACGAACGGAGGGGCCATTCTGGTGGCATTACAGCCACAACCCTTGTAAACGTCAAGGCGAAAATTTTCAAAGGCTCCTAGGTAACAATGTATTATTATTATTATTATTATCCTTTATTTATATGGCGCCACAAGGGTTCCGCAGCGCCCAATTACAGAGTACAAATGCACATAAAAAAAATAGGAAAACAGTGACTTACAGTTGAATACAATATAGGACAAGTACAGGGCAACTAAGCATAACTACACCAGTAAACATAGAGATAACTTCCAGGTGGTCAAAAAAACTGTGGGATCTGGGCAGTTGAGGATTATTAAAGTAAGAAAAGTATAAGCACATGAGGGAAGAGGGCCCATGTATATAACAGATCTAACTGTGACAGGGAAGGTGGGCCCCTCTCTGCTATGGGCCCCATAGCAGCTGCACTGCCTGCACCTATGGTAGCTACGTCCCTGTATATAACACATGTAACTGTGACAGGGAAGGTGGGCCCCTCTCAGCTCTGGGCCCCATAGCAGCTGCACTGCCTGCACCTATGGTAGCTACACCCTTGTATATAACACAAGTAACTGTGGCAGGGAAGGTGGCCTCTCTCAGCTCTGGGCCCCATAGCAGCTGCACTCCCTGCACCTATGGTAGCTACACCCTTGTATATAACACATGTAACTGTGACAGGGAAGGTGGGCCCCTCTCAGTTCTGGGCTCCATAGCAGCTGCACTCCCTACACTTATGGTAGCTACACCCTTGTATATAACACATGTAACTGTGAAAGGGAAGGTGGCCCCTCTCAGCTCTGGGCCCCATAGCAGCTGCACTGCCTGCACGTATGGTAGCTACACCCTTGTATATAACACATGTAACTGTGAATGGGAAGGTGGCCCCTCTCAGATCTGGGCCCCATAGCAGCTGCACTGCCTGCACGTATGGTAGCTACACCCTTGTATATAGCACATGTAACTGTGACAGGGAAGGTGGCCCCTCTCAGCTCTGGGCCCCACAGCAGCTGCACTGCCTGCACGTACGGTAGCTATGACCTTATATATCTTTAATATTTAGCTATCTAATATTTAACTATCTCATATGTAGCGACACATGCATAACGCAACTTAACATGTGCATGGAATTAAAAGGAAAGGGATTGGACAGGGGACGGTCCAGCGTGTTACAAGACTAGCCAATCCCTGGTAAGCTGCATCACTTGCTCTCGTGTCCTTTTTGAATGTTGGGAGGTATGCTTTGGCTACATTGTAAATTAGCAACTTGCATTGAGTAGCTTTTTAAACACTGTCTGCAGCGTTTTCCAGATGTGTGAAAGGTTCTTATGTTAAATGCTCCATATAAATCCATATAAATCCATTCCATGTTGTTAGACCTTGTCACAGTATAGAATGTCAAAATTAGAAAAAAAAATTCTGTGCAAATATGTTTAAAATAAACCAATGCAGACTTGAAAGTAGTGAAGCAATACTTGAAGCCTTACAATGAAATGAAACAGCTGTTTTTGATATTAGACCATTACTGCTAGTGGTCACTGTCTGGTATGTGAATGTGTTATCTTTCCATTGTGCATGTTACTGGATTGTTCCCAATAAAAGAAAAAATATAATAAAGTTTGTGAAAAGTAAACAATCCTTTATGGAGAATAAGGATGAGCAGGTCTGGGGGAAGAAAGCCCTGTGTGTGTTTTGCTCATCGGAACTTGCTGATCTTCTGTATTTTTGTTGGCAAAATAATTGCGTGGATTCATGTTGGAAATGGAAGTCTGAATTGGCTGTAAAATTCTGCCGGAATCATCACTCTTTGTACTGCATGGGGACTGCAGGAGGCTAGCAAAATATAAACACATCATACATGAAGTATGAACAGATTAGATTCTATCTCCTGGCATTTTCATTATTCCTTTGTTCTCTGAATAAATTGAAATGTATGTTCTTGGGGTTTTTTGCTATAGTTTTAAAGCATGGTTAATTAACCTTTTGTTGTCAGGAAACTAGCAGTTCCAGCATGCACTCAATTCAGCGTCAGGTCATGCTGGTATTTGTAGTGCTTATGTCTAACCTGAAAGCAGGTCTGGCGCTCCCCGCTGGTATGGACCATATTTTGTTTATAATAAATGTGTAAAAAACTATATTACACTATCAGTATTTTTTTGGTCTCTCCCCTATGCATTGTGGAACACATATGAGGGATTTCCGAAAATCTCTCCATTGATATTTGGCACGTTGGTTCGTGATACAGTATACGCTGGGTCTAAAGGTGGTCGGAATTCCAAGTTGCACGGTACACCTCCCATTTATAAGGGCGTTGTAAATTGGTGGAGGGTACCTAATTACTATTGATAATACACTAGGAGGCGCCTGTTTTTCCACTTGTGATTTCAGATTATTGGGTCTGTTGGAAAAGCAAGACCATTGGGAAAAAGGGCAGCCACCCCGACGAAAGAATAAAGACGGACATATAGGGGCAGTGTATCTAAAAATTAAGACCATCATTTGCTTCAAACGTAGGGGTTAGGTTGAGTGCCTTTTGTCACCCAATTACCATATATACAGTGGTTGAAGTGGAAATTTTTAAATGGAGGTATGCAAAAGTCAAGGATGTAATTCTGCACGCGCTCCAGAAAAGGGGGCGTGGTCACACAAAAGGGGGTGTGGTCACACAAAAGGTGGCGTGTCCCGTGTAGTAGAACCCCTTATACTATCTAGTACTGGTGCCCCTTTCACATTATAGTACACTGAATGAGCAGAAATTCACCTTGTAGCACACTGAATGAGCCGAAATTCACCTTGTAGCACACTGAATGAGCCGAAATTCACCTTGTAGCACACTGAATGAACCAAAATTCACATTGTAGCACACTGAATGAGCCAAAATTCACATTGTAGCACACGGTTTGAGCCGAAATTCACATTGTAGCACACTGAATGAGCCGAAATTCACATTGTAGCACTAGCACACTGAATGAGCCGAAATTCACATTGTAGCACTAGCACACTGAATGAGCCGAAATTCACATTGTAGCACACGGTTTGAGCCGAAATTCACATTGTAGCACACTAAATGAGCCTAAATTCACATTGTAGCACACTGAATGAGCCGAAATTCACATTGTAGCACACTGAATGAGCCGAATGAGCCGATATTCACATTGTAGCACACCGAATGAGACGAAATTCACATTGTAGCACACCGAATGAGTCGAAATTCACATTGTAGCACACCGAATGAGCCGAAATTCACATTTTAGCACACCAAATGAGCCAAAATTCACATTGTAGTACACTGAATGAGCCAAAATTCACATTTTAGTACACTGAATGAGCCGAAATTCACATTGTAGCACACGGTTTGAGCCGAAATTCACATTGTAGCACACTGAATGAGCCGAAATTCACATTGTAGCACACTGAATGAGCCGAAATTCACATTGTAGCACACTGAATGAGCCGAAATTCACCTTGTAGCACAGTGAATGAGCCGAAATTCACATTGTAGCACACCAAATGAGCCGAAATTCACCTTGTAGCACACCGAATGAGCCGAAATTCACATTATAGCACACCTAATGAGCCGAAATTCACATTGTAACACACCGAATGAGCCAAAATTCACATTGTAGCACACTGAATGAGCCAAAATTCACATTGTAGCACACTGAATGAGCTGAAATTCACCTTGTAGCACACTGAATGAGCCAAAATTCACATTGTAGCACACTGAATGAGCTGAAATTCACCTTGTAGCACACTGAATGAGCCGAGATTCACATTATAGCACACTGAATGAGCCAAAATTCACATTTTAGCACACTGAATGAGCCGAAATTCACCTTGTAGCACACTGAATGAGCTGACATTCACATTATAGCACACTGAATGAGCCGAAATTCACATTGTAGCACACTGAATGAGCCGAAATTCACATTGTAGCACACCGAATGAGCCGAAATTCACATAATAGCACACCGAATGAGCCGAAATTCACATTGTAGCACACCGAATGAGCCGAAATTCACATTGTAGCACACCTAATGAGCCGAAATTCACATTGTAACACACCGAATGAGCCAAAATTCACATTGTAGCACACTGAATGAGCCGAAATTCACACTATAGCACACTGAATGAGCCGAAATTCAAATTGTAACACACTGAATGAGCTGAAATTCAAATTGTAACACACTGAATGAACCGAAATTCACCTTGTAGCACACCGAATGAGCCGAAATTCACATTGTAGCACACCGAATGAGCCGAAATTCACATTATAGCACACCTAATGAGCCGAAATTCACATTGTAGCACACTGAATGAGCCGAAATTCACATTGTAGCACACCGAATGAGCCGAAATTCACATTGTAGCACACCGAATGAGCCAAAATTCACATTGTAGCACACTGAATGAGCCGAAATTCACATTATAGCACACTGAATGAGCCGAAATTCAAATTGTAACACACTGAATGAGCTGAAATTCAAATTGTAACACACTGAATGAGCTGAAATTCACATTGTAGCACACTGAATGAGCCGAAATTCACATTGTAGCACACCTAATGAGCCGAAATTCACATTGTAACACACCAAATGAGCTGAAATTCACATTGTAGCACACTGAATGAGCCAAAATTCACCTTGTAGCACACTGAATGAGCCGAAATTCACATTGTAGCACACCGAATGAGCCGAAATTCACATTGTAGCACACCGAATGAGCCGAAATTCACATTATAGCACACCTAATGAGCCGAAATTCACATTGTAACACACCGAATGAGCCAAAATTCACCTTGTAGCACACTGAATGAGCCAAAATTCACATTATAGCACACTGAATGAGCCGAAATTCACATTGTAGCACACCGAATGAGCCGAAATTCACATTATAGCACACCTAATGAGCCGAAATTCACATTGTAACACACCGAATGAGCCAAAATTCACCTTGTAGCACACTGAATGAGCCAAAATTCACATTATAGCACACTGAATGAGCCGAAATTCAAATTGTAACACACTGAGTGAGCTGAAATACACCTTGTAGCACACTGAATGAGCCGAAATTCACATTGTAGCACACTGAATGAGACGAAATTCACATTGTAGCACACTGAATGAGCAGAAATTCACCTTGTAGCACACTGAATGAGCCGAAATTCACATTGTAGCACACCGAATGAGCCGAAATTCACATTGTAGCACACCGAATGAGCCGAAATTCACATTATAGCACACCTAATGAGCCGAAATTCACATTGTAACACACCGAATGAGCCAAAATTCACATTGTAGCACACTGAATGAGCCGAAATTCACATTGTAGCACACTGAATGAGTCGAAATTCACCTTGTAGCACACTGAATGAGCCTAAATTCACATTATAGTACACTGAATGAGCCGAAATTCACATTGTAGCACACTGAATGAGCCGAAATTCACCTTGTAGCACACTGAATGAGCCGAAATTCACATTGTAGCACACCGAATGAGCCGAAATTCACATTGTAGCACACCGAATGAGCCGAAATTCACATTATAGCACACCTAATGAGCCGAAATTCACATTGTAGCACACTGAATGAGCCGAAATTCACATTGTAGCACACTGAATGAGCCGAAATTCACCTTGTAGCACACTGAATGAGCCGAAATTCACATTGTAGCACACCGAATGAGCCGAAATTCACATTGTAGCACACCGAATGAGCCGAAATTCACATTATAGCACACCTAATGAGCCGAAATTCACATTGTAGCACACTGAATGAGCCGAAATTCACATTGTAGCACACTGAAAGAGCTGAAATTGTGACAGCAGGGACAGCCAGTGTGACGACAGGGAGAGAGACAGTGACGACAGGGAGAGAGACAGTGACGACAGGGAGAGAGACAGGGACGACAGGGAGAGAGACAGGGAGAGAGAGTGACGACAGGGAGAGAGAGACATTGACGACAGGGAGAGTGACGACAGGGAGAAACAGTGACGACAGGGAGAGACAGTGACGACAGGGAGAGAGACAGGGGGAGAGACAGGGGGAGAGACAGGGGGAGAGACAGGGGGGAGAGAGTGACGACAGTGATGACAGGGAGAGTGACGACAGGGAGAGAGAGTGACGACAGAGAGAGACAGTGACAACAGGGAGAGAGACAGGGGGAGAGAGAGTGACGACAGGGGGAGAGTGACGACAGGGAGAGAGTGACGACAGTGACGACAGGAAGAGTGATGACAGTGACGACAGGGAGAGTGACGACAGTGACGACAGGGAGAGTGACGACAGTGACGACAGGGAGAGTGACAACAGGGAGAGTGACGACAGGGAGAGTGACGACAGTGACGACAGGGACAGTGACGATAGTGACAGCAGGGAGAGAGGTGACAGCAGGGGAACATTACCTTATTTGTTGCTGGCAGCAGTGAGCGTTGGGCTGCTGGCGACGTCGGGCGGCTAGTGGCTGGCGGCTGGTGAGTGGGAGCGGTGGGCGGCTGGTGAGCAGGAGCGGCGGGCGGCTGGTGAGCGGCGTGCGCGGGTGGCTGGCGGCGGTGAGCGGCTGTGACGGGGAGCACCATGTGCAGCAGGATGCCACTTTACTTGCCTCCTGCTGCACTTTCATGGGCTCATTTCCGGGTCAGTGGAAAAAGTGGCGGTATACCATACCACCGTATACTGCCCCACTTCGACCACTGCATATATATATATATATATATACACACAGCACTCCGGCACTCCTGGCCTCCCCAATTGGGTGTACCTTGCTCCGGTGCCCTCCTCAGGGAACGACCCTTGTATACTCACAAACAATAAATATGAGGCGGCACTCAGCAGACTTGTGAAGAAATCAATAAAGTGTATTCAGTACGGCCAACGTTTCGGGGACCACCTCCCCGTCTTCAGGACAAGGAACGTTGGCCGTACTGAATACACTTTATTGATTTCTTCACAAGTCTGCTGAGTGCCGCCTCATATTTATTGTTTGTGTATATATATATATATATATATATATATATATATAAGCAATGTATGGACCAGCACTCCCCTGGATAACAAATCTGGTGCTCTGGTGCCTCCAGGAAGCATGGGATATGGAAGAAGCAAAGAAGGCTGCGGCACTCGGAGACTTAAATCAGTGAAGCGGTGTATTAAAAATAACACATGGTGTCCAACGTTTCGGGGTCGACACACCCCTTTGTCAAGGATAAACAGCTGATTTAAGTCTCCGAGTGCCGCAGCCTTCTTTGCTATTATATACTATATATATATATATCATTTATCATGGATCATTAAATCCTTTTTTCAGTAACCCTGGAGTGACGTGCCATTTGCTTATCAAGCAATAGAGGGATTATATATATATATATATATATATATATTTATATACATATAGTCATTTTGGACTTGAGGAGCCTGTGCACATTTTGCTAAAAATAAAATTAGTATCCATAGTTCATAAACAGTCCCTAGAAGAATATCTGTCACAAAAAAAATGATATTTATATACATATAGTTATTTTTGGCTTGAGGAGCCTGCACACTGCATGCGCCGAGTGTAAAGCATCTGTTTTATTCCTTTATTGCACCTCTCCCTGATGTCACACCGAGATCATACATACCTCAGTTTCTTTCTAGGTCACTATCCAATAGTGAAAACGCGATCCAAATTCATCCGGTAGTTTTTGCAGGATGCTGGAACAAACAGACAAACTAACAAATGTTCTGGAAAAAATGTTGTGTGTCTCCATAGTTCATACACAGTCCCAAGGAGCACATTTCTCCAAAACATATCTACTGTACGCACAGACACAACCATTACATCTTTACTTTAAGTATAGATGTGCACAACACAGTCATGTACGCGTCAACACTGCACTGTAATTATAATGTAAATACTATACAATGCTCATTAGGTCGACCACTATTGGTTAAAAAACTCATGTCGACCTTTTCATATGTCGACCTTTCATGTGTCGACCATTTTCATGTGTCGACCATGTGTCTATGTCGACCATGTCAATGTCGACCAATAGTGGTCGACCTAATGACTGTCGACCATAATATGGTCGACCATTCATACCGGAACCACAAAGGTGAGTATGGAATATGGAGGCTTACTGACTGCATGTCACAACTGGGACTTAAACAAGTTTTTAGGTTTTCTTATTTTTTAATATTCAATTTTTTTCAAGTTGTATTTATTTCTGTGAGATAAAGCAATTAAAAAGTGAGTGTGATGGGCAAATGGGAGGAAAGGAAAGAATGGATTTTTGAATGGCCTAATCAGCGCCATTTGTGCAGGACAGTGCCGGTGTTACCAGCTGGCCAGGAATCACAGTTTATGAATTTTCATACAACTGCAAACATCTAGTACACTGTGGGGGTAAGTCAGATCTGATCGCTGCCATGCGTTTTCGCACAGCGTGTGATCAGACCTGAACTGTGCATGTATGTGAGCCACAATGGGCCGGCGCGTCGCACAATTGTACTGGGCATCGGTGCCTAGTGACAGGATGGTGCTAAAATCCAGAACGCACAGGCGTTCACAAGTAGATTGACAGGTAGAGACCGTTTGTGGGTGGCAATTGACCGTTTTACAGAAGTGTCCGGAAAAACGCAGGCAGGATCAGGCATTTTCAGGGAGGGTGTCTGACGTCAGCTCCGGCCCCGATCAGCAGCAAGACATAGCAGCAGCTGAGTAAGTCCTGGGCTGCGCAGAGACTGCAAAAACTGATTATTGTGCAGCTCTGCTACCAAAGCGAACGAACACCTACACACAACTTATACCCTCCCTCTGTAGGCGGCAACTATCTGAACGCAGGGCAGCAAAACACATCAGATCTAACAGACGCAGAAGAATGAAGAGTGGTGAGTACTAAGCCGGCGTCTCGGTTAGTGGGTCACCAGCCATTATGGCGGCATAACGGTACGGAGATGCACGGCTTCTTAACGGGGCGGACTGCGTCTCCCGCTGTGTACGGACACTGCGCTGAACAAGCGGACACAGTACCCAGACTGGCAACAAAGCCATAAAAGGAATCTGTCTCCATTTTATGCACTTAGACACATACAGCCAGTACAAAAAAGTGCAGGAAGACCGTGCACCATTGAAGGGGCGGGGCTTCACTATGAGCGGATCCAGCAGCTCACAGGCGTAATTTTCCCTCTGTAGCTGACACACACGCTAACTGACAGGGACGCACAGATCCTCCGGAGAGACTCCAGATTACCTCAGCGGTACCAGGGGGTCATAGCAGTAGGGAAGCGACTGTTAGTTTACTAAGTCCGTAATCTACGTACTTAGGGGGTGATTCCGAGTTGTTCGCTCGCTAGCTGCTTTTAGCAGCATTGCACACGCTAAGCCGCCGCCTACTGGGAGTGAATCTTTGCATAGCAGAATTGCAAACGAAAGATTAGCAGAATTGCAAATAGAAATTTCTTAGCAGTTTCTGAGTAGCTCGAGACTTACTCCTACACTGCGATCAGTTCAGTCCTTTTCGTTCCTGGTTTGAGGGCACAAACACACCCAGCGTTCGCCCAGCCACTCCCCCGTTTCTCCAGACACTCCCGCGTTTTTCTCTGAAACGCCTGCGTTTTTTCGCACACTCCCATAAAACGGCCAGTTTCCGCCCAGAAACACCCACTTCCTGTCAATCACACTATGATCAGCAGAACGATGAAAAAAACTAGTTACGCCGTGAGTAAAATACCAAACTTTTGTGCAAATTTACTTGGCGCAGGCGCACTGCGAACATTGCACATGCTCAGTTTGCGACTAATCGCTCCGTAGCGAAAAAAATAACAAGCGAACAACTCGGAATGACCCCTTAGTCTGTGACCCGGCTAAGCTTGGCATTAGTGTTAAGGGCGCTGTGTGCTGGTTCCATACTCCCTCTGTGTCTCCCTGGAAGGGCTCTTTGTAGGTTAATTGTGCATTTAACCTTTTCCTGTGTGTGTGTGTGTGTGTGTGTGTGTGTGTGTGTGTGTGTGTGTGTGTGCTGTCACTATACAGTATGTCAGGCAAAGAGTGTGTTTCATGTAAAGCACAGTTTTCCTCTTCCCCAGGGGGTTCACTAGTGTGTGTACTCAATGTAGTGGCCCTCATTCCGAGTTGATCTCTAGCTGCCATTGTTCCCTGCGTAGCGATCATTTAAAAAAACGGCAAATCTGCGCATGCACGCGCGGTGTATGGGTACAAAGAGCAGCGTGGTTTTGCACAGGTTCTAGCTACGCTTTCAGTCGCACTGGCGGACGCAAGGAGATTGACAAGAAGTGGGAGTTTCTGGGTGTCAACTGACCGTTTTCTGGTAGTGTTTGGAAAAACGCAGGCGTGGCCGGGCGGGTATCTGACGTCATTACCGTGTCACTCGTCTCAGCAATCATGGCACAGAATAAGTAACTACAGGGCTGGTCTAGTTCTGAACAAAATGTGTTTGCAGGAGTTCTGCTGCACAGGCGTTCGCACTCCTGCTATGCTAAAATACAATCCACTGTGGGCGGCGACTATGCGTTTGCACGGCTGCTAAAAACAGCAACCTGTGTCCCTTCCCAGGCTAGTGGGGCAGAATCAGCATGGCAGGACTCCATTAGGGGAATGATTTCCACAATCTCTACTAAGTTATCTCGGAATGAGAAAGAGACACAATACTTAAGACAATCTATGACTGAGTTTATGAAAAGAGACTGAGTACCCAAACCAGTGTCTCAGTCCCCTGCCATTTGTCCACAAAAACGCACTTTGGCCCATATCCTGCAGTCTGACTCGGATGATGAAGGGTCAGACATGGAGGAGGGTGAGGTGAACTCAGAGGTGGGGGAGGGTACTCTGTCGCGGGTAATAGAGGCTCTTATAGAGGCAATCAGAGAAGTTCTGAATATCCCTGATAAGGTGACAGAGGAGAGTGAGTAATCTTATTTTAATATAACGTAGAAATCCTCAACCACTTTTCCCGTGTCAAAAGAATTAAAACCCTGTTTGAAGAACCATGGGTTAATCCTGATAGGAAATTTCAAATCCCTAAACGGTTATTATCATCTTTTCCTTTTCCTCCTGAGGATAGGAAGAAATGTGAAAATCCACCAATAGTGGATGCATCAGTATCCAGGCTCTCAAGGAAAATTGTGTTGCCGGTCCCGGGTGCAGCCTCCCTGAAAGACATGGCTGACCGCAAGATTATGCTCAAATCTTTATATACAGCTGCGGGGGTGGCCCAGAGACCCAATATAGCATGTGGGTGGATTACGCGAGCCATTGCTAAATGGTCGGGTAACCTAATTGGGGGGTTAGATACCTTACTTCAAGGGGAGATTGTTTTGCTCCTGCAACATATACAGGACTCTGCAAACTTTATGGTGGAAGCCATAAAAGAAATAGGCTTGCTTAATGTACGCACTACAGCTATGGCAGTGTCTGGTGCAGGGGTCTATGGCTACACCAGTGGACAGCGGATGCGGACTCCAGGAAAGGCGTGGAAGGCCTACCTTTCACAGGCGAGGCCTTATTTGGAGATGAACTAGACAAATGGATCTCCAAAGCTACTGTGGGTAAGTCCACATACCTTCCTTCTGCAGCTCCCCCAGCTTGGAAGGCTTACTCAGGACCCAATTTACAGTCCTTTCGGACTGCCAAGGTCAGGGGCAAGCCCAGAGATTCTTCTACCGCCACCAGAGGCGCTAAAGGGAAACCACGCTGGTTTGCAACTGCCGGTTCACAGGAACAGGGCTCAAGCTCTGCTTCCTCAAAATCTTCAGCATGACGGTGGACCGAAATGCCTGGAAGACTGGCAGATGGGAGCCCGGCTAAAATTCTTCAGTCACATCTGGACAGCATCGTGCCAGGATCCCCCGGTCATAGATCTTATTTCCCAGTGCTACAGACTGGAGTTCCAGGAGCTCCCACCTCACAGATTCTTCAAATCAGGCTTACCAGTTTCACAGGAGGAAAGTATAACTTTACAGAACGCCATTCAAAAACTGGTACAGACCCAGGTCATTGTCCAGTTCCACCTCATCTGCAAAACATGGGGTACTATACCAACTTGTTTGTAGTACCGAAACCGGACGGTTCGGTGAGGCCAATTCTGAACCTCAAGTCGTTGAACCCGTACTTACAAGTGTTCAAATTCAAGATGGAGTCTCTGAGAGCGGTGATCTCAGGTCTGGAGAAGGGGGAATTCCTAGTGTCTCTGGATATCAAAGATGCGTACCTTCACATTCCAATCTGGCCGCCTCATCAGGCTTATCTACGGTTTGCACTGCAGGACTGTCACTACCAATTCCAGGCCCTGCCATTTGGTCTCTCCACGGCACCAAGAGTGTTCACCAAAGTGATGGCAGAGATGATGTTTCTACTCCGCAAACAGGGAGTGAACATAATTCCGTACCTGGATGATCTTCTGATAAAGGCACCGTCCAGGGAACGGTTGTTGGACAGCATTGGCCTCTCAACCAGACTACTCCTGGATCACCTACCAAAATCTCACCTCGAATCGACACAGAGGCTTCCTTTCCTGGGAATGATACAGGACACAGAGTCTCAGAGAGTGCTCCTTCCCTTGGAAAAGGCTATGGTAATCCGGTTGATGGTTCGGGCCGTCCTGAAGCCAACCCAGATCTCGGTGCATCTGTGCATTCGCCTTCTGGGGAAAATGGTGGCCTCTTATGAGGTGCTTCAGTACGGAAGGTTTCATGCAAGGCCCTTCCAACTAGATCTAATGGACAAATGGTCCAGATCGCATCTTCACATGCACCAGAGGATCCGTCTGTCAGCAAGAGCCAGTATTTCCCTTCTGTGGTGGCTACAGACTTCTCACCTCATCGAGGGTCAGAGGTTCGGGATTCAGAATGGGATTCTGCTAACCCCAGATGCAAGCCACAGAGGTTGGGCATCAGTCACCCAGGGGGTGCAGTTTCAGGGAAGATGGTCAAGTCAGGAAGTCATCCTTCCAATAAACATCCTGAAAATCAGGACTATCTACAATGCCCTTCTGCAGGCCTCATCTCTACTTCGGAATCAGGCCGTTCAAGTTCAGTTGGACAATGTGACTGTGGTAACATACATAAACCGTCAGGGCGGAACGAAAAGCAGAGCCGCAATGTCAGAGGTGACAAGAATTCTCCTCTGGGCGGAAAAACATGCAGTGGCATTGTCGGCGGTCATCATTCCGGGTTGTAGACAACTGGGAATCAGACTTCCTCAGCAGACATGACCTGCACCCGGGAGAGTGGGACCTTCACCTGGAGGTGTTCCGGTGGTTGACAAGTTGGTGGGGATATCCACAAATCAACATGATGGCCTCTCGACTCAACAAGAAGCTCAGGCGGTATTGTTCCAGGTCGAGGGACCCACAAGCAGTGGCGGTAGACGCTCTGACAACTCCGTGGGTCTACCAGCTGGTATACTTGTTTCCTCCACTTCCTTTGATCCCAAGAATTCTAAAAAGAATAAAAATGGAAAAGGTTAAAGCAATTCTCATTGCTCTGGACTGGCCACGAAGGGCCTGGTACGCGGATCTTCTCGATATGCTGCTCGAAGATCTGTGGCCTCTACCTCTTCGCAAGGATCTTCTGCAACAGGGCCCGTTCATCTATCAAGACTTACCGCGGCTACGTTTAACGGCATGGAAGTTGAACAGCTGATTCTAGCCAGGAAAGGGATTTCTGACGAGGTCATCCTGATTATGATCCAAGCCAGGAAGGGGGTAACGTCTAAAAATTACCACCGCATCTGAAGTAAACATGTCTCTTGGTGCGAGAGCAGATAATATTCTGTGGTGGAATTTCATCTGGGACGTTTCCTGCTTTTTCTGCAGTCAGGAGTGGATGTGGGCCTAAGTCTAGGCTCAATAAAAGTCCAGATTTCAGCCTTGTCTATTTTCTTTCTACAATTTGCTTCTCTCCCTGGGGTCCAGACATTCTTGAAAGGTGTTCTGCACATCCAACCTCCCTTTGTGCATCCTACGGCACCTTAGGACCTCAATTTAGTGCTGAGGTTCCTCCGATCGGACTGGTTTGAACCGTTACAGGAGAAAGACGTAAAGTACCTTACATGGAAGACCGTCACACTGTTGGTCTTGGCTTCAGCAAGACGTGTATCAGAGCTAGGGGCGTTGTCTCATAAAGAGCCCCTACTCAATTTTCCATGAGGACAGAGCTGAACTCAGGACACGTCAGCAATTCCTTCCTAAGGTGGTGTCCGCATTTCACATCAACCAACCTATTGTGATTCCGGCTGTTACGGACGGGTTCACTACGATCTGCCGGCGGCCGGCCTCCTGGCGACCAGCATACCGGCGCCGGGAGGACGGCCGCCGGCTTACCGACAGTGTGGCGAGCGCAAATGAGCCCCTTGTGGGGTCGCTGCGCTCGCTACGCTACGGTGGCGCACTACGCGCGCCACACTATTTTATTCTCCCTCCAGGGGGGTCGTGGATCCCCACGAGAGAGAATAAGTGTCGGTATGCCGGCTGTCGGGCTCCCGGCGCCGGTATGCTGGTCGCCGGGAGCCCGACCGCCGGCATACTGAAGACCACCCGTTACGGACACCTCTGCTAATTCAAAGTCTTTGGATGTTGTGAGGGCTTTGAAGGTGTATGTAAAGAGAACATCTCGTCACAGAAAATCAGATTCGCTGTTCGTGCTCTTCAAAGCAGTCAATTGCACGCTGAAACAGGCTCACTATCCAGCATGCTTATACCACAGCAGGCTTGCTGGTTCCAAAATTTGTACAGGCCCACTCTACTAGGTCGGTGGGTTCTTCTTGGGCGGCTGCCCGGGGTGTCTCAGCTTTACAGCTCTGCCGAGCAGCTACTTGGTCAGGTTCGAACACGTTTGCTAAGTTTTACAAGTTCGATACTTTGGCCCCTGAGGACCTTCAGTTTGGTCAATCAGTTCTGCAGGAACCTCAGCACTCTCCCACCCGGTTTGGAAGCTTTGGTACTTCCCCATGGTTCTAAATGGATTCCCAGTATCCCCTAGGACGTAAGAGAAAATAGGATTTTATTTACCTACTGGCAAATCCTTTTCTCGTAGTCCGTAGGGGATACTGGGCGCCCGCCCGATGCTTCGTTCTTCCTGCACTGTCACTTGGTTAAGTATTATGGTTTGTTCAGCTGTTGCTGATCATGTTTCAAATTTGGATATCATGGCTTTCCTCTTGTCTGTATGTGCTGGTTCGTAATCTCACCACTTTCCTTATCTATCCTTCTCTCAAAGTATGTGCGTCTCCTCGAGCACAGTTTCCTAGACTGAGTCTGGTAGGAGGGGCTAAGAGGGAGGAGCCAGCGCACACTATCAATTTCTTAAAGTGCCCATGGCTCCTAGTTGACCTGTCAATACCCCATTGTACTAAATGGATTCCCAGTATCTCCTACGGACTAAGAGAAAGGATTTTTAGGTAGGTAATTAAAATCCTATTCTTTCAAACACAGCCTGTGACATGGAAGTTAGGAGCTGAGGTTGGTACTTTATCACCGTGCTATTTATCACTCTCCAAGGCTTGATAAATGGGGGCCTTGGTGCTTTATCTATCTCCACTTTAACTCTCTCCAAGCTTTGATACATCTAGCGGCGACTCCTACCTTTTTGCAGAAGGAAGGCTGCCATTGGCGATGCTGCCGGTCCTCCCCTCCCCTTGTCCCCTACGCCTGGGTTCCGGCGCCTGTGCTATGTGCAGTTCACAGATGCCTGGACCCGGTGTGTCTGCAGTAGCGGCGACAGTACTGCACATGCGCAAAACCATGGCTTCTATGGACTACATCTTCATGCAGCCCATAGAAGCTGGCTAGGGCTGAGGAGGCACAGAGCTGGCTTCTTATAGGAAGCTAGCTCTCTGCCTATTGCAGCCCGGTCTGGCAGTCCCGGAGGGAGGAAACATCTCCCAATGGGACTGACTGTAGTGTCTGTGACTGACAGGTAGGACTTCCAATAGGAAGTCACTGCCAGTCACAGGCTTCACTGACAGTGAGCTGGGTGGCGGATTTTACCTGGAGGGGGCTGCAGTCCTGCAGCCCATAGGTAAAAACCGCCACTGGATACTTCTCCCCCATACAGAGAGAGATATGTGTTAATGCATAGACATAACAGAGGACATGTGCCATATAAAAATATTTTGTTATATTACATAACCAACCCTACTGAAAATAATAATGAAAGTATGCCTGCCCATTATGTATCAGGCTGTTCCAGCATATCAATATTATTCTAGAAATTAGCCCCCTGTTGCATAAATGTGCTGTGAATTTAGAACCGTACAGTAAAAAAAAATATCACAAGTTTGATCATGAGGGGAACGCCAGCCCACTCACATGAAAAGCTCCAAAACACTGACCTTAACAGGGCTCTAAGCTTGATTGTTATTACAAAGCCCTGGGCGTTACTTCATGATCTTTCTTCATGGTACTTTTAAGCAATGCAGAAGGCAGAAAAACACAGATGCGTAAAAGGATAAAGCTAAAAAAATTAAAACAAATCAATGTAAGATCACATGTGAAAATAAAGGTTATATTGTCCCTATGTGGAAACAGCAGAGTGAATCTCAGTGAGTTCCGAGGAACCCCCTGACAGACTAGTTTTTATTCTGAGACGTTCAGATGTTCTACAGATGTATTGGGGGCAGGGCAGGCAGGCTCCTGTATGTACAGGATGTGAGCACCTTCAGTTACATCATCCTATCTGCTTAGCTGCAGATGTTTCATCTGACAATTACAGCTAGCTTCATATTGTTAGAATTACCAGCCTCCATGTGAAAGGTGTCTGACTTTAGCGTATGAGGTTGTGAGTTCAAATTCCAGGACATTGATGAGAAATTTGTGTTTTAAATACAGTACCTGGAATGATTGACATGGTGCACATAAATGGCACTATCACTGATACAGTAGCTCCCAAGTGTATGAATATTTTATAGAAGGTTTGGGGCTAGATTCAGTAGTGACGCGATGGTGAAGTTGGACGAATGCAGGCCAATGTGCATGCATCCGAGTAGCAATGTGCATGCTACAGGGAAAGAGCATTGTCATATCAGAGAGGGATGAGAGCAAACATCCCAATACTGTAGAAAGGAGCCGCAACTGGGGGGGGGGGGGGGGGGGGGGGGGGGGCAGCTAAGGGGGCACATGCCACGTGTGTCAGATTTGAGAGATTGCGACTACAGTAAATGATATCGGCTGTACTTTCATACAGAACCTGAAGAGAAGAGGAAGCATGGCTAGCAATATTCTCCTCTCCTGACACATCCTGTTGGCCCAGTCACATGCAGCCATCACCCTGACAGCTCCTCTCCTCCAATAGGGTGCATCTGATTCTCCTAAGAGGAGCTACAGGACAGTGCACACAGTAAGACGCCACAGCTTGGATGGTATGCCGGGAAGCAGCGCTGCTAGCAGGTAGCTGCCTACACAGACACCATAATCTGCCCCTCCCCCCCCCCCCACACACCCCCACACACACACGTCTGCAGCACCTGGTGAGTAGCCTTGGCCACAGAAACTAGGTTCCCTGCATGCCCCTATCATGCCAATATTTACCACTGCAGTAAATAGTAAGGAGACATTGCTTATCATGGAGGAAGTTTTGAGTTTGTTAGTAGTGTGAGCTGATCATCCTTGTAGCCATGTTAATGACCTCCTGCTGGCGGGCGTGTCTTACATGAAATGGCTGATACTGTATTGGTGCCCTGATGTTCCCAGGTGCTTGTGTTTGGGGAGGAGCTACATAAGTGTATGGTGAGCTGTACCTACTGTTGTCCCATAATCATCTTACTTTTATTTTGTTCATTGTGTTAAAGTTAATATTTGCACAAGTCATGGCTTATTTAAAAAAAAATCCTTAAAAGATAACTCCACATAAACATTAGGGGGAGGGTTTTTTTTTTTGTCAACCTTGCCCCAGGTGACAAGAAAACTAGTTTTGGCCCTCCTCTGTAACCTATTTACTGCTGAGGCAACTTGTCCTATGTTACAAAGCAAAACTTTAAAGGGGATGTCTAACGGGACCTAAGAGAATAGGTTTAAATAAGAAATAAGACATTTCTGTGAACTGTACACTGGTAAGATGTAAAAGCTGTGATTAAACATTAGATAATATTTTTTCTTAGATTTTATATCACATTAGTACAAAAAATAATCAAGATTTCATTTCATCTTAAATGCTAATATTGCTGAATAAAAGTTACTACCTTTTCATTTCAGATTCCTGGATAGGGGGCGTAGCCAAAACTGCTTAGGGTTACAACCATACTATTTGTCAATCCCCCCCTCATGCACCTTATATACCATCAGAGCCCCAACATGCCCCGTTACATGCCATCAGAACCTCAATAATTGTTTTATATGCCATTATGTTACACTCAGATTAAAAAAGGACATAAATCATTAGGATTTGTACGTCCTCCTTGGAATGCTCTGTACTTTACTCACCTGAAGATGAGTGCTGTAAAAGCAGTATGGTGGGAAGAGCATGGTGGGACTTGTAGTACCTGGTAACTGGAGTGCTATAGGCTGCCTGCTTCTGCATGTGGATATAGACCAGCACCTGAAGAGGAGTGGAGATGTGACCACATAACATAACCTTTCCTAGGGCCAGATGTACTAAGCCTGAAAAGTGATAAATATCACAGAGATAAAGTACCAGCCAATCGGCCCCTAACTGTCATTTTTCAAACACAGCCTGTGACATGGCAGTTAGGAGCTGATTGGCTGCTACTTTATCACAGTGATATTTATCACTTTTCAGGCTTAGTACATCTCCCCCCTTACCTGTTATCCACCTACAGCTCTCATCTCAGCTTCTGCTTTGAATTTCAGGGGCTCTCTTGAGTCTACACTCACAAAAAAAAAAAAACAACAACAATTTATGTGGCTAGCTACAGTAAATTAGCATAACATAAAAAACAGAATTAAAAAAACATTTGCGAATGACCAATTTTAAAAACTTGATGAGCACCATTAATATTTACAAGCTTCAAACAGCAATGAAGATACTATAGATATTTGAAAATGCCTACAACACAGTCCTGCAAAAAAAGTTTTTGGAAGAGCTTGTGCAGTGCTATAAAACACCAATACCAGAGCTTAGCTTCCTATATTAGTCAATACGAAGATTTCTAAAGTTGTTTAAAGAGCACAGTAAAGGTGTTGTATTTTGCCCATAGCAACCAACTGGATTCTAGGTACCATTTATGCAGTACATTCTATAAAATTATATCTAGAACCTGATTGGCTGCTTATGCAACACCTTAACTTTCGCTTTTTAGAATGTTTAAAAAAGATCTCACTGAATCTGGATAGTGGTGGAATACTGGACACTGGTACATGACTATGCCCTATGTATGAAGAAGAACAAAACAAAGAAAAAATAACTTTATTCTGATAATAAAACTTTTTATTCATTTTTTTTTATTTAAACCTAAATCAATTCTTTTGTTAGCCGAAATCAATCTATCTATCTATCTATCTATCTATCTATCTATCTATCTATCTATCTATCTATCTATCTATCTGTCTGTCTGTCTGTCTGTCTGTCTGTCTGTCTGTCTGTCTGTCTGTCTGTCTGTCTGTCTGTCTATCTATCTACCCGTTCTTCGCATGGGAGTTTCTGATTTTCACAGTTGTAAATATAAATGAGTGTTAAAAATGTGGTAAATCTAAAGAGCTGTAAATCTGAGACGTCTTAATGTAAGCAAATATTAATCCTTGGTTCTTGGCGTTACCCGAGGAGCACCCGTAGCAGATATGGTAAAAAGTAACAGGACCATTTTTGTAGTTTATAAATTATGGTGCAATCCAAATGTTGATCCGATTGTCTGTTTGGGCGTTATCGTTCACGCAACGCAAGCCACGCATCGGTAATTACATCATTGTGTCATTGTGTTCATCATTAAATTACGTTGTTTTCCTACAAATCTGGTGGACTATTACTGTGGCTGGATTATTTTATTTCCCATAACATAGAATAGCTATGTTAAATTTCAGCTTTCTAACATATCGGGAAGTAAGAGAATTAGTGATGACGCAGTGAGTGAGTGAGTGAGTGAGTGAGTGAGTGAGTGAGTGAGTGAGGGCTTTCGAATTTATATTTATATATAGATATATGTATGTATGTATGTATGTAAGTAAAAGATGGAACAAGCACCTAATAGTGTGATATTTTCGCAGTCCAAATATACAGACAACATAGATATAGGTAATCTGCGTACCAGATATAATATTTAAAAAGGCACATCAATTGGGATTCTCGAACATTCCTGCACTCATAGGGTGAAATTCAAATGATATATCACGCCCAATTTCCTTTCTAAAATGATTTCGGTTATCGCGCATATTGCGCCCATAGTAATCAGGTTTACTGTGTAAAGGGTTGGGTGCCTCACTACTCCGGGGGTAGCGAGCTGAAATAATGATACAACGTCCCTGAGGGCAGAAACAGAACAGGTGTGGAAAGGGGTGAAAAGAATTGAATCCCGCCCATAGCCTTAATTGATAACAGTCAGAGGGTCTTTAAATCTCAAGAGATAAATATAACAAACTCCAAAGCTTGGTTTATAGATAACAAATGGGAACATTTGTTATCTATTGTTAACACATACATACAGCAAAATGGGTTTAACACCAATAAACTGAAATAAAAGTAATAAAAGTAGCTTAACTTTTTGATCCCAAAGGCATAGGGATTGAAAAAGTGTCCCAAGAAAGTACACAGCAATGCCCAATCTGGATGGAGGTACAAGTAATACGTTTTTATGTGTTTCACCTATTTCAGACTTCCTCAGGATCCCCAACATGCTTTTAGGATCAAAAATTGACCCGAATTGCTAGGTTAAAAAAAAATAATATACAGACTTAGTGCCACCATACGTCTCCTCCTCTATAATAAACTTACATTTCAAACTTTTTGCAAAATTCTGTATATGCAAAATAAATTTTTTTAAAAGCTAGAACTTGCTTAAATTTAGACATTATACGCCATTCTAAAGAAAATGTCCTTTTAAAAATGTAATTTCAGCCAATTTGCAATGAATGAACAAACCTGGCGGACTATTACTGTGGCTGGATTATTTTCCACAAATGTAATTTACCTTAATTGCACAAGACTTGCAAATGAACTCTTCCAGTAATTGGAGTGTCACTATTAGCCTGTGCCAGGAGAATAGTTAATACCAAAACATTACTCAGCACTTGTTTTGGCCACAGATTAACTATAGATATCTACATCTCCCAGAGCAATAAAGATAACGTTGCAATCTTGCTTGGCTGTTGTCAAGCTATAAAGGTGTTCTTACATTTTCCCGACCTGAGATTTTATTTTGTCGTTGTGTGACCTTCTCATCTGCAGCACCCTACCTTGTATGACTATGAGCAATGTAGTCTGCCCCATTTCTGCTTACATAAGGGAATTTGGGCCGCTGCTGGCGCTGCATTATTTGTCCTGTCTACAGCCTGGAAGGTCATTACACATGGCTAATTTATTAGACAGTTAGCTGTCAATGCTATGAAAAGGCAGAACTCTCACTGTGCTTTATTACTACAGAAAGTTATTGCAAAGGAAAGACATTTACAGACTGATATAAAGAGATCATCGCCACTAGCCAGCGAGCCTTTTGTCAAGGAAATGTTAGCGGTCAGCTCGGTTTTTAATTAAAGTTTCATTTAGTTTCAGTAATTGCCGTTCTTGCCAGTAGGGTAACACATGACATCATGGTAACGCATTGTCTGAGACAGAATGCTGGGTTTTGGCCTCAGTCACCCTGTTCATCAGACACTTGCACTTTCAATCATCTTCCGAAAATAATCCAATAAACACTATTTTTCTCTAGCTACGGTATCTTTAGTGTACAGTAAGCAACATTATATTGCAAAAATGTAAGGAATGAATTCTTTGTTTAAAAAAAACAATGTGCAATTCTGTTAGTTTAAATGAGCTACACATCCAGTGTCGGACTGGTGCATGAAGGGCCCACCTGGGGAATGCAGTGGTAGGGGCCATGTTTAGGGGTGTGGTCAGTCTCCAGAGCGGGTGTGGCCAGCTGCCACAGAGGCTTGGCTAACCATTAGAGAGTGCATGGTCTGGGCCCCTTGATACGTATATATAGCAAATACTGCTAGTACTACATGCATGATAATGCACCAGATTAATAACAGCGATGCAGTGTAGAGAATACACCACAGGCCTGTGCAGTATAATGTGCACTGTATAATTCAAGTGCACAGTCTGGAACCTGATCCCTACAGGGGGAGGTGGACACCCAGGCAGTGGTGCCCCTCCGGGGGTTTCCTCTGTACCCCTATGGTCCAATCCTACCCTGTACATATCTTTGGATAAACTCTGTTTTAGGAGACACCTCTAACCCTCCCCGACCCCGTACCATTACCAGATTGCAGCTGCAGGACTGACACCTGGTAGAGGAAAGTACTGTCTATGCTAAAGTACTCAATACATTTATTCAACCTTCCTCAGCAGTGTTAAACATACTGTAGTATTTGACAGCAGATACAAACCACTTGGCCCATCTAGTCTGCCCATGTACACGCGCGCACGCGCACACACACACTCTCACACACACACACGTTAATTTTTTGTAAATTAACCTACCAGTATATTTTTGGACTGTGGGAGGAATCTGGAGTACCCAGAGGAAACCCTTGCAAGCACGGGTCTGGGACTCCAGGTCGACAACAAAAAGGTCGACACACCTTAGGTTGATGCCAATTGGTCGACACACCTTGGGTCGACGTGGGCAAAAGGTCGACAGGAACAAGGTCGACATGGAAAAAGGTCAACATGAGTTTTTTATGGTTTTTGGGTGTCGTTTTCTTCGTAGAGTGACAGGGAACCCCAATTAGTGCACCGCGTCCCCTCGCATGGCTCGGTTCGCTTGCCATGCTTCAGGCATGGTGCCTTCGCTCCGCTTCGCTCTGCACAGATTACTTCCAATCGTAGTCCACGTGGATCGTTAAGTATGAAAAGGTTCCAAAAAAGAAAAAAATTTGCGGAAAAACTCATGTCGACCCTTTTCCATGTCGACCTTGTTCCTGTCGACCTTTTCTCCATGTCGACCTTTTGTCCATGTCGACCTAAGGTGTGTCGACCAATTGGCGTCGGCCTAAGGTGTGTCGACCTTTTTGTTGTCGACCTGGAGTCCGGATACCGCAAGCACAGGGAGGCTCACAGTTAGGGCCGTGGCTGGAACTTAACCCATGACCTCAGTGCTGTGAGCAAGGGTGTAGCTACCATAGGTGCAGGGAGTGCAGCTGCTATGGGGCCCAGAGCTGAGAGGGGCCCACCTTCCCTGTCACAGTTATATGTGAAATACATTTATCACCATTGGATGGTACATAGAGACCCTTACATACTTTTCCCTTGGGGGGGCTGCAATATATTTAGACCTGTTCATTGTAATGGGGTATAAAATTAACTGGCAGACATTATAATGTTGCATAATATGAACTGGGGCACTGTATTGTGGCACAATATTACATGGGGGCACTGTAGTGGGGCATAATATGAACTGGGGACACAGTATGTCATAATGAGTATTAGGCATACTGTGTCACATAATATGTACTGGCAGCCCTACAGTGTGCCATAACTTACTAGGGCACTACTATGGTTCAGATAATGAACTAGGGCACTACTATGGGCCAAAACATTAACAACTGCTGCACAGAGGTGTCTCTCTAGAAGCACTGGGATAGGGGCCCCTTCAAAATGTTGCTATGGGGCCCATAAAGTTCTGGCTATGCCCCTAGCTGTGAGGCAGTAATGCTAATCCTTACACCATCTATACTATTAGTACTATTGCTATTGGCACAGTCTCCTCAGCCATGGCTCCAGTTGCACACCCAGTGTCGGACTGGGGCATGAAGGGCCCACCGGGGGAATGCAGTGATAGGGGCCCATACTTAAGGGTGTGGCCAGCCTACAAAGGCTTGAAATACACAATAGTCTAGTGCAGTGTAATGCAACATATCTACCATGTATAATACAAGTGCACAGTCTGGAACCTGATCCCTAGAGGAAGGAGTGGGCCCTCAGGCAGTGGGGCCTACCGGTGGTTTCCCTGGTACCCCTGTGGGCCAGTCCGCCCCTGTGCACACCCCTAGTTACGGCTCTGCTCAGTATTAGTGATCAGTCCATAATTTCCGAGTCTAAAAGCTCTTGTCAGACCAAGCCCGCTATTTGTGTGTATTGTATGGATTATATAGGTTGTATTTTACCATTTACCATAATAATTTTACCACAGTTTCACAAGAGTATATTTTTAAAGTAGGTAAATTATATTAACAAATGTAAAATGTGCTG
This sequence comes from Pseudophryne corroboree, assembly GCF_028390025.1. Classification (NCBI taxonomy): domain Eukaryota; kingdom Metazoa; phylum Chordata; class Amphibia; order Anura; family Myobatrachidae; genus Pseudophryne; species Pseudophryne corroboree. The sequence continues at coordinate 40,867,810 of NC_086455.1, forward strand.
TGAAATAAATTTGCAGTAAAAAAAAACAAAGATTTGCTTGCGTTGTCTAATTTACATTTGCTTTATTAAGCTGTTTTTTGATTGGTTGCTGCACATTTGCCCTTGTAAACAGTTGTCAGTCAATAACTCCCAAGGGGTTCACTACGGCTGGCCGGCGGTCGGGCTCCCGGCGACCAGCATCCCGGCGCCGGGAGCCCGACCGCCGGCTTACCGACAGCTTGGCGAGCGCAAATGAGCCCCTTGCGGGCTCGCTGCGCTCGCCACGCTACGGGCACGGTGGCGCGCTACGCGCGCCACACTATTTTATTCTCCCTCTATGGGGGTCGTGGACCCCCACGAGGGAAAATAATTGTCGGTATTCCGGCTGTCGGGCTCCCGGCGCCGGTATACTGAGCGCCGGGAGCCCGACCGCCGGCAAACAGAAGACCACCCCTCCCAAGATATGGTGCTTCAATGGGAAAAACAAATTCGGTAAAGTTTGTCTTCATGACATGTTTCAGCTCATTGTCCTTTGGCTCAGCAGGAGATAAGGTGAGGTGTGTGCACAGGAAGCAACTATATTTGCACACCCTGTATCTCAGGAAACAAACAATCCTGCTGGGACACAATATTCTCTCAAAGTGGCATTCCCCAAAATGACATCTCTGACCAAGGATGCAGAGTGGTGGGTATTGGTGGTCATTCCGAGTTGTTCGCTCGTTGCTGATTGTCACTATGCTGCGATTTGTTGCTAAATGCGCTAAGTTATTTAACACAAAACTTAGTAGATTTGCTGTGGATCCTGCAGCGCTTTTCAGTCGCTCTGCTGATCGGTGAATGATTGACAGGAAAGGGGCGTTTCTGGGTGGTAACTGAGCGTTTTCCGGGAGTGTCTGGAGAAACGGGGGAGTGGCTGGCCGAACGCAGGGCGTGTTTGTGACGTCAAACCAGGAGCTAAACGGACTGAGCTGATCGCAGTGTAGGAGTAGGTCTGGAGCTACTCAGAAACTGCAAAGAATTATTTAGTAGCAATTCTGCTAACCTTTCGTTCGCTAATCTGCTAAACTAAGATACACTTCCAGAGGGCGGCGGCCTAGCGTGTGCAATGCTGCTAAAAGCAGCTAGCGAGTGAACAACTCGGAATGAGGGTCATTGTACGTAACTGCAGGTAATGGGGAAATTGCTATTTGCAGAATAACTGATATGCGCCTGATTCTGCTCACGGAGTTGAGCGACTTTTTGCTGCTGGGCATGCATGAAAATCCCTAAAACATGGTACGTAGGCACAGACGTGCAGTTGTGAATTGAGATGCACAGTATAAGAAATGTATTGGAAATATACCTGGCATCGCCGGGAGTTGGCTATTCAGACGCACGGAGATGCACCGTCTTAAGGGCGTGATATAGGAGTCACTCACATCAGCGACCATACTCTGATGGACAATCTGCACCAAGCATGGTGCTGCTACAAGTTTTGATGGTGCAACAGATGGTTGCATCTATAGACGCACCAAGGAGTATTTCAGCATCTAAAGAGTCACAACGTGAAAGTCCCAGATGCATGGTTGCAACCAGAGTGGGGAGAGGGGGCAGGTACTAATTACTTGGGCCCGGGCCTGTTGAAGTAGTATGGCAGTGTCAACGGTCCGCTACCATCCCCCCAGGCCCTGATCTTACCTGGCAGCAGTCTCTCCCCCCCTGCCCAGCTGCTGTGTGCTGGGCTGCAGTGTAGAAAGGTTGGCTTCTGCAGCAGTGTCCTTGGCCTGTTCGGGGGAGAGGGGGGGGAGGGGGAGAGAGACTACAGTACACTGAATGCTAGATTTGCCCCTGACTGGGTGGCTCACGACACCTCACCTGTACAGCATGCAGTTTTTTTCCTATTTTTTCCCCAAAGGGATATGGCCACTGCTTCTCCGATCAGGCCACACCCCAAAAGTAACATTTTTTGTAGGCACAGTCCGGCCAACGCAGGCGTGGCCGGACCGAACGGGGGGCAGACCGCAGCGACTGCGTGACGTCACACGCAGCCGCTGCGGGCCGGGGAGCGATGATTAGCTCCCGGCCAGCACGCTAAAGTTGCACTGGTCGGGAGCTACTCTTGAAGTGCAAAGGCATCGCCACTGTGCGATGCCTTTGCACTTCTGTGGGGGGAAGAGGGGCCGGCACTGACATGTGGAGCGGAATAGCCCTGTGCTGGGCGTCACCCCGCATGTCAGTGTGAGTGATCGTAGCTGTGCAAAATTTAGCACAGCTACGATCATCTCGGAATGACCCCCAATGACAGGGAAGGTGGACCCCTCTCAGCTCTGGGCCCCATAACAGCTGCACTCCCTGCACCTATGGTAGCTACACCCCTGTATATAACACATGTAACTGTGACAGGGAAGGTGGGCCCATCTCAGCTCTGGACCCCATAGCAGCTGCACTCCCTGCACCTATGGTAGCTACACCCCTGTATATAACACATGTAACTGTGACAGGGAAGGTGGGCCCATCTCAGCTCTGGACCCCATAGCAGCTGCACTCCCTGCACCTATGGTAGCTATGCCCCTGTATATAACACATGTAACTGTGACAGGGAAGGTGGGCCCATCTCAGCTCTGGACCCCATAGCAGCTGCACTCCCTGCACCTATGGTAGCTACACCCCTGTATATAACACATGTAACTGTGACAGGGAAGGTGGGCCCATCTCAGCTCTGGACCCCATAGCAGCTGCACTCCTTGCACCTATGGTAGCTACGCCCTCCTATCCTCTCGAGTATCCTCTGACTCCTCTCTGCAGCTGTCACTCAGCTCCTCTTCAGTGACAGTTGGCAGGGCACCAACACTGCTCACTGCTGGGAAATTCCTCATCTCGCTCACCAGTCCTGAAGCAATGCGCCAGCCACGTGACCAGTACAGCTCCCTCCTGCTGCCCAACATGCCATTTTATATACATTTTTAAGTCTGGTTAGTCCAGCAGGGTCTACTACGTTATGCCGATGCTTGGGATCCCGGCGCCCAGCACACCGACACCGGGATCCCGACCGCTGGCATGCAGGCAGTGGGGTGAGCGCAGAAGAGC